>NC_090420.1:6454051-7082980 GCF_036365525.1 Heterodontus francisci
ACCATCTCTCAAGCCACGCATTCATCCTGGCTATTCTTTCATTTTTACTCTGACTATCACGTGGCACTGGTAGTAATCCTGAGATTACTACCTCTGAGGTCCTACTTTTTAACTTGGCTCCTAACTCCCTAAACTCTGCTTGTAGGACCTCATCCCGTTTTTTACCTAAATCATTAGTGCCTATGTGCACAATGACAACTGGCTGTTCACCCTCTCCCTTTACAATGTTCTGCAGCCGATCTGAGACGTCCCTGACCCGTGCACCTGGGAGGCAACATACCATTCGGGAGCCTCGTTTTCGACCACAGAACCGCCTATCTACTCCCCTTACAATCGAATCCCCTACGACTATCGCCCTTCCACTCTTTTTCCCGCCCTTCTGAACAGCAGAGCCAGCCATGGTGCCATGGACCTGGCTACTGTTGCCTTCCCCTTGTGAGCCATCTCCCTCAACAGTATCCAAAACGGTATACTTGTTTTGGAGGGAGATGACCGCAGGGGACTCCTGCGCTGCCTTCCTGCTCTTTCTCTGCCTTTTGGTCACCCATTCCCTTTCTCCCTCAGCAATCCTAATCTGCGGTGTGACCAATTCACTAAACGTGCTATCCACGACCTCCTCAGCATCGCGCATGCTCCAAAGTGAGTCCATCCGCAGCTCGAAAGCCGTCATGCCGTCTAACAAGAGCTGCAGCTGGACACACTTCCTGCACGTGAAGGAGTCAGGGTCATCAGCCATGTCCCTGAGCTCCCACATTGAGCAAGAGGAGCATGATACGGGTCTGAGATCTCCTGCCATTATTAATCTTAAATTTAAACTTAGTTAAATGAAAAAGGAACGTAAAGTTTTTACCAATCACAATAAAACCAGAGAAATCGAAAAAGCCTTACCTTATAAACACCCCACCGAGTCCATTTTTTTTGGTTAGAGCAGGAGGGCGGGTGGGAGACACTACAAGTGTGGTGTCTCGGGTTCAGAAACCGCCCAAATATAAAGTGTTTTACTTACCCAGCAGCCCCCTGGCCTCCGCAGAAAAACAAAAGGAAATTAAATTTACTTTCAAACTGACTTTCCCAGATGCTCACTCGCTCACACTCTGCTCCCGAAAATTCTGCTGCACTGAAAGGCTCCTTCTCCTAGACCCTTCTCCTCCATCTCACTAGACCCTATGTTCCCCAGCATTTCTGGGAGATAATTTGTATCCTCCTTTGTGAAGACAGATCCAAAGTATGTATTTAATTGGTCTGCCATTTCTTTGTTCCCCATTATAAATTCCCCCGTTTCTGACTGTAAGGGGCCCACATTTGTCTTCACTAATCTTTTTCTCTACACATATCTATAGAAGCTTTTACAGTCAGTTTTTATGTTCTCTGCTAGCTTACTGTCATACTCTATTTCCCCCTTCTTAATCAATCCTTTTGTCCTCCTCTGCTAAATTCCAAACTGCTCACAATCTTCAGGTATGCTGCTTGTTCTGGCCATTTTATATTTCTCCTCCTTGGATCTAATACTTTCCTTAATTTCTTTTGTAAGCCACAGTTGAGCCACCCTTCCTGTTTTACTTTTACACAGACAGGAATGAACAATTGTTGTAATTCATCCATGCGCTCTTTAAATGCTAGCCATTGCCTATCCAATGTCAACCCTTTAAGTAACGTTCCCCAATCTATCATAGCCAACTCCCGCCTCATACCTTCATAGTTTTCTTTGTTTAGATTCAGGACCCGAGTCTCGGAATCAACTCTCTCACTCTCCATCTTAATGAAGAATTTTATCATATTATGGGCGCACTTCCCCAAGGGACCCCACACAACAAGATTGTTAACTAATCCTTTCTCATTACACAATACCCAGTCCAGGATGGCCTGTTCTCTAGAGGTGTTATACACCTCTATCAATTCTCCACTCAATCTCCTTTGAGAAAGGCAGAATAATCCTAGCTTTTCCAACCTAACCTTGTAACTAAAATCCCCCATCCCTGGATCCATTCTGGTAAATCGCCTCTGCGTCCTCTCAAGGACCCTCACATTCTTTCTAAAGTCTGCTGAGCAGAACTGGAAGCAACACTCCAATTGGGGCCTAACCAGAGTTTTATAATGGTTCAGCATAACTTCGCTGCTTTTGTACTCAATGCCTCTACTTATAAAGCCCAAGATCCCATATGCTTTGCGAACCACTCTCGCAATATGACTTGCCTCCTTCAAAGATTGATGCACATGAACCCCAAGTCCCTCTATTCCAGAACACTCTTTAGAACTGTGCCATTAAGTATATATTGCCTCTCCCTATTCCTTATGCCAAAATACATCACCTCACACTTGTCACTATTAAATTCCATCTGCCACCTGTCTGCCCATTCTGCTAGCCTATCACTGTCCTGTTGCAGGCAGTTCATATCATCTTCACTGTTTGCCGCTCCTCCAGGTTTGGTGTCATCGGCATATTTTGAGATTCTACTCTGTATTCCAAGATCCAAGTCACTTACCTTTAGCAAAAAAAGCAGTGATTCTAGCACTGACCCTTGGGGAACACCACTGTCGACTATCCTCCAGTCTGACAAAGAACCATTTAATATGACTCGCTGTTTTCTGTCCTTAAACCAATTTGCTATCCAATTGGACACTGACCCTCCTATACCACGAACCTCAATTTTGTTAACCGCCCTTTTATGTGGTACCTTGTCAAACGCTTCCTTAAAATCCATATAAACAACATCCACTGCATTCCCTTCATCAACCTGCTCTGTTAGTTCATCAAAAAATGCAGTTAGATTAGTCAAGCATGAACTCCCATTTATAAATCCATGCTCACTCTCCTTAATTAACTCGAACCTCTCCAAGTGACTGTTGATTTTTTACCCTGATTATTCTTTCTAAAACCTTACCCACCGCTGCTGTTAATCTAACTGGCCTGTAGTTACCTGGACTGTCCTTACACCCTTTCTTGAATAAGGGTGTCGCATTTGCCACTGTTTAATCCTCTGGCACCTCCCCCGTATCCAGGGAAGATTGGAAGATTATGGCAAACTCTTCCATTATCTGCATCCGCATTTCCTTTCGCAACCTGGGATGCCAGCCATCCAGACCAGGTGATTTATCTACCCTAAGCACAGCCAGCCTTTTTAGTACCTCCCTCTCTCAATTTGTACCCTCTCCATTGACTCTACTCTCTTCACTTCGACTGATATTTTGTCAAATTCCACTTCCTTAGTGATCACTGATACAAAGTACTCATTAAGTAGATTAACATTGCCCTGAACCTCTAAGCTTATATTATCCTTTTTGTCCCTTATAGGCCCGACTCAACCTCTTACTACCCACTTATCATTTACATGCTACTCGAAGATTTTTGGGTTTCCTTTCATGTTGACTGCCAGTCTATTCTCATAGAAATAGAGAATAAGCAAATATAGAAGATGTAAGTATTTCCCATCCTTGATGAGGTGGAATTTTTTATGTTGTGGGTGGTAATGTCTTGGCCCACGAGTGTGGTGGAAGCGGAGACAATCAATGATTTGAAAAGGAAATTGGATGGATACTTGAAGGAAAGAAACTTGCAGGAGGAAAGGGATCGAGCTGGTGAGTGGAAATGACTAGATTGCTCCGGGGAGAGCCAGCATGGACGTGATAGGCCAAGTGACCACCTTCTATGTTGTAAATGACTCTGTGTTGTTTCTCAAATTCAATCCACTGGTACTTGGGAAATAATCTCAAAGTAAATTGTGCAACTGGAAAATCAGAACCAAGGCAAGGGACGCATAAGGAAGCAAAATTGCTGAAACCCGGGATTGAACCAGGAACCTTTAGATCTTCAGTCTGACGCTCTCCCAACTGAGCTATTTCAGCCCTACATTAACAGCGGCTTGGTGTCCTTGTTTTGGAAGAAAATAGATACATTCAAGTTTTCCAAAAAATTAAAGAACACAACATGTGAGTAATATTCCCCATTGCTTTCTCAGTACTGATGGATTGTGAAGCGGGAGACAGCCAGAAGTGCCACTGAGCAGCACAGACCCCGAGCTGAGAATGAAATGAGATCAAATTCAATCTTTCATAGTGAGATGCTGCTGAGAGGTAAGAGTCCTGAATCAAAGCGAGACTTGCTCATTTCAAACACTCCCTGTACTCTCTGCTCATGAAGCCTTTAAAAAGGGAAAAACAGAATGACACTCAAACTCACAACCCTGCCATTAAAAGTCTCATATTCGACTGACAGAACTGTCACTTCTACTCGGTCTCTTACTGGATGGATGCAACTCCAACGCAGGGATGGCATTCAAATTCTCCCATGGGTCCACATGTCAGAATGAGTTCCATGTTGTAGACTCAAGCAAAGGAAATCTGCTCACTTCCAAAACTATCAGCGAATTGAAGCTGATTACAATCAACATCATCAGAGGTCAGAACTACCTGGTGAAAGAAGACACCCTGAAGAAGGATCCACAATTATTCAAAGGCATCGACAAAGTGAAAAACAAGAAAATCGATGAGTCAATGCAAGACAAACAACAGAAACACTGAAGAATTCCATTCCATTCCAGTCCAGAACCCAGTCCTGTTGTTTTTGGAGTCAGGTCACAATTACAGCAACAACTTTATATTCCCACTTGGCTATCTGTACATTTAGTTAATTGCAATTTTGCCGACAAGCTCTTTGAATCCAGTTGTCTGGTCCTCATGCCAGCTATGTTTGGAAGTCAATACCACCTTCTGCAAGGCTGAAACCAATAGATAACCTTAATCTAAAAATGCCAGCAGGCCAGGGCTCATCTGGGATTAGAACCCTGGATTTCTTACATGTTAATCAACCACATTCCCTAAGCGAGAATCATACCCGTAGACCAAAGAGCCACTGACCAGTCAGGTTTCTTGAGCTGCTGTGGAATTTCACTGGAACCCCCCAACCAATCATCCATTTTTTTTCAGATCAAAGCAACATCCTGCAAATGCTGAAATAAAAACAGAAAGTGCTGGAAATGTTGAGCAGCTCTGGCAGCATCTGTGCTGTGAGAAACACAGTTAACGTTTCTGGGCACTCACCTTTTGTTTCAGCCATCCTTTCAGACTGCTTCTGTCCATCCAATCTCACTTTCTATTCTATCCACATTCTAACCATTCACTACGTTACTACATTTTTCATGAATTCCTCATTTCTTTTATTAATGACAATTTTGTATTTCTGGCCTTTGCTTCAGACACCACCACAAGTGGAATCATGTCTCCATCTACCCAATCAAACCACTTCGCTGTATCCTCACATTGCAATGTTTCTTTAACCCTGACAGACTGTGGAGTTTCTGCTGCTTGATTGCAGTTCTTGCTTCCCGCCAGTAGATGTCACCTCACTCCAATACAGTGAAGTTTACAAATCTGAGAGAGACACAACAGGAAATAATTGTTCACATTATAGTGAATGTGTGGGATTTAGAAATACTAGGAGTGGAGACGAGTTATTATTGCACTCTGCTATTACATCTTTTATAATGGACTCCAGCATTTTCCCCACGACTGATGTCAGGCTAACCGGTATATAATTCGCTGTTTTCTTTCTGCCTCTTTTTTTAAATAGTGGAGTGACATTAACTACCGTCCAATCCATTTGAACTGTTACAGAGTCGACAGAATTTTGAAAAAAGACCAGAAATGCATCTGCTATTTCAAGGGCCACCTCCTTAAGTACTCTGGGATGCAGATTATCAGGCCTTGGGGATTTATCGGCCTTCAATCCCATCAATTTCCCAAACATTCCCGACGAATACAGATTTCATACAGTTCCTCCTTCTCATTAGACCCTCTGTTCCCCAACATTTCTGGGAGGTAATTTGTATCGTCCTTTGTGAAGACAGATCCAAAGTATGTATTTAATTGGTCTGCCATTTCTTTGTTCCCCATTATAAATTCCCCCGTTTCTGACTGTAAGGGGCCCACATTTGTCTTCACTAATCTTTTTCTCGACACATATCTAGAGAAGTTTTTACAGTCAGTTTTTATGTTCTCTGCTAGCTTACTCTCATACTCTATTTCCCCCTTCTTAATCAATCCTTTTGTCCTCCTCTGCTAAATTCCAAACTGCTCACAATCTTCAGGTTTGCTGCTTGTTCTGGCCATTTTATATTTCTCCTCCTTGGATCTAATACTTTCCTTAATTTCTTTTGTAAGCCACAGTTGAGCCACCCTTCCTGTTTTACTTTTGCTCAGACAGGAATGAACAATTGTTGTAATTCATCCATGCGCTCTTTAAATGCTAGGCATTGCCTATCCACTGTCAACCCTTTAAGTAACGTTCCCCAATCTATCATCGCCAACTCCCGCCTCATACCTTCATAGTTTTCTTTGTTTAGATTCAGGACCCGAGTCTCGGAATCAACTCTCTCACTCTCCATCTTAATGAAGAATTTTATCATATTATGGGCGCACTTCCCCAAGGGACCCCACACAACAAGATTGTTAACTAATCCTTTCTCATTACACAATACCCAGTCCAGGATGGCCTGTTCTCTAGAGGTGTTATACACCTCTATCAATTCTCCACTCAATCTCCTTTGATATAGGCAGAATAATCCTAGCTTTTCCAACCTAACCTTGTAACTAAAATCCCCCATCCCTGGATCCATTCTGGTAAATCGCCTCTGCATCCTCTCAAGGACCCTCGCATTCTTTCTAAAGTCTGCTGAGCAGAACTGGAAGCAACACTCCAATTGGGGCCTAACCAGAGTTTTATAATGGTTCAGCATAACTTCCCTGCTTTTGTACTCAATGCCTCTATTTATAAAGCCCAAGATCCCATATGCTTTGCTAACCACTCTCGCAATATGTCTTGCCACCTTCAAAGATCGGTGCACATGAACCCCAAGTCCCTCTATTCCAGCACACTCTTTATAACTGTGCCATTAAGTATATATTGCCTCTCCCTATTCCTTATGCCAAAATACATCACCTCACACTTGTCACTATTAAATTCCATCTGCCACCTGTCTGCCCATTCTGCTAGCCTATCACTGTCCTGTTGCAGGCAGTTCATATCATCCTCACTGTTTGCCACTCCTGCAAGTTTGGTGTCATCGGCTTATTTTGAGATTCTACTCTGTATTCCAAGATCCAAGTCACTTACCTTTAGCAAAAAAAGCAGTGGTTCTTTCACTGACCCTTGGGGAACACCACTGTCGACTATCCTCCGGTCTGACCAAGAACCATTTAATATGACTCGCTGTTTTCAGTCTTTAAAACAATTTACTATCCAAATGGACACTGACCCTCCTAATCCATGAACCCCAATTTTGTTAACCACCCTTTTATGTGGTACTTTATAAAATGCTTTCGTAATATCCATATAAACAACATCCACTGCATTCCCTTCATCAGTATTCTCAGATAGTTTATCAACAAATGCAGTTAGATTCGTCAAGCATGAACTCCCATTTATAAATCCATGCCCACTCTCCTGAATTAACTCAAACCTCTCCAAAGGACTTGATTTTTTTCCCTGACCTGTTGATCTCATGCTGATAGCAAGCTCACCAGAGAGCATGTATTTGGCAATGTGACCGTCATCCATTTGGCCCAGTCAACAGAGTCACCGCTGACTCAAGAGGGCAAACATGCTGCGGATCCCTGCACGCTGGTGTACTTCCGCATTCGGCACTCTGTCCTGCCAGGAGATGCCCAGTATCCATCTGAGGCAGTGGAGGTGGAAGCTGTTCAGCCGATTTTTTTGGCTTGTATAAGTTGTTGATGCTTCTCTACTATAAAGGAGGGTGCTGAGAACACAAGCCTGGTACATGTGAAGCTTTGTATTTTCGATCAGTTTGCTGTCGGTTCACACTCGTCTTCTCAACTTTGACATGACAGCTGCAGCATTGACAATCCTGGTGCTGATTTCAGCATCAAGGGACAGATTGCTGGTGATTGTTGATTGAAGGTATGTGAAGCTGTTGACAACCTGCAAAGTGAGGTTGTCGATGTTGATGGAAAGTGGAGTCTCTACGTCCTGGCCCGTAACTTTCATCTTCCTGATGCTGATTGTCAGTCCAAACTCTTTGCAGGCCAGGGAGAACCGATCTACAAGCTGCTGTGACTGAACTTCATTATGGGATGTCAGCACAGCATCATCAGCAAATAGCAACTCACAGACTAGGAATTTACCCACTTTGGTCTTGGTGCACAGTCTTGCCAAGTTGAACAGCTTGTCGTCAGCTCTGATGTGCAGGTGAACACCTATATCTGAGTAATTGAAAGTGTACAATATCAGCATGGAGAAGAATATGCCAATTATAAAGGATGTGATAACTAGACAGTTCGAAAATGATGACATGATTGGGCAGAGTCAACATAGATTTATGAAAAGGAAAACAGGTTTGAAAAACCTGTTGAGATTTTTGAGGATGTTACCTATGGAACAGATAAAGGAGAACCAGTGGATGTGTGGTATTTGTATTTTCCTTTGGTAAGGTCCCACACAGCAGGTGAGTAAACAAAATTAGAGCACATAGGCTTGGGGATAATATACTGATATGGATTGAGAATTGGTTAACAGACCGAAAACAGAGAGCAGGAATAACGGGTCCTTCTCAGGATGGCAGGCTGTTACTATTGGGGTACTGCAAGGATCAGTGTTGGAGCCACAGCTGTTAACAACCTATATAAATGATTTGGATGTGGGGATTAAATGTAATATTTCTAAGTTTGCAGATGACACAAAGCTCGGTGAAGTGTGAGTTGTGAGGAGGATGCAGAGAGGCTTCCAGGGGACCTGGAGAGGCTAAGTGAATGGGCAAGAACATGGAATATAATGTGAATAAGTGTGAAGTTATTCACTTTGGTAGAATAAACAGAAAGACAGAGTATTTCCTAAATGGTGAGAGGTTGGGAAGTGTCGATGTCCAAAGGGACCTGGGTGTCCTTGTTCCTGAGATACTAAAAGCTCTTGTGCAGGTGCAGCAATCAATTAGGAAGGCAAATGGTATGTTGTACCCACACGAGGGGTCATGAGTACAGGAGTAAAGATGTCTTGCTGCAATTGTCTAGAGCCTTGGTGAATCCGCACTGGAGTATTGTGTGCAGTTTAGTCTCCTCATCTTATGAAGGATACACTTGCCATAGAGGGGGTGAAACAGAGGGTCAACAGACTAATCTTTTTTTTGCAGTTACTTCATTTCATCTCAGTTTGTTCAGTTTGCTTACCTACTGTTTTTTTTCAGGTTTGTACTTCCTGCTGTTCAATATTCAGTCCGTTAACACCTAATCTGGACTAATGCTTTGTCTTTCAACACACCATTAACATATTGTTTGCCTTTGCTGCATGACCTTTTGGTCAGCTATGTGGCCTTGTCCAATCTACACCTTCTCCTTTGTTATCTCTTGCCCCACCCCCACCCCACTTGCTTATAACCTGTGACTTTTCTAATATATGTCAGTTCCGAAGATGGGTCACTGACCTGAAACGTTAACTCTGCTTCTCTTTTCACAGATGCTGCCAGACCTGCTGAGTGGTTCCAGCATTTCTTGTTTTTATGTCACCAGACTAATCCCTGGGATGGTGGGATTGTCTTATGAGGAAACTGGGCCTGTATTCCTTAAAGTTTCGAAGAATGAGAGGTGATCTGATTGAAACTGACAAAATTCTTACAGGGCGTGACAGTGTGGATGTAGACAGGATGTTTGCCCTGGTTGGTGAGTCTAAAACCAAAGGACATCGTCTCAGAATAAGGAGTAGGCCATTTAAAACTGAGATGGGTGGAATTTCTTCACTCAGACGGTGGTGAATCATTGGAATACTGTGCCCCAGAGGGCTGTGGCAGCTCAATCATTGAGCATGTTCAAGACAGAAATTGATAGAAATCTTGATACTCATGACATCAAGGGATATGGGGATAGCATGGGAAAGGGGCTTTGAGGTAGGTGATCAGCCATGATCGAATTGAATGACAGAGCAGGCTCGACGGACTGAATAGCTTACTCCTATGTTCCTCTGTTCCTAAGAGAGTTGGCGCCAGCGCGCAGCCCTGCTTTACCCCACTGCTGATCTTGAAAGCGTCTGATGTTGCTCCATTGTAACTGATGGAACTGTGCATGTTCTCGTGGAAAGAAGAGATGATGCCCAAGAGGTCAGGATGGGCAGCCCATGTTCCATTGCAGTTTGAAGAGGCCGTCTCTGCTGACAAGATCAAAGGCCTTAGTGATGCTAATAAAAATGAGTGAGGCTTTGTGGCGCAATGGATAGCGTGTTGGACTTCTAAATAATGATTAAGTCGCTATTCGAAGGTTGTGGGTTCAAGTCCCACCAGAGTCAGATTTTGGACCAGAAACAGAGGAGCACAACGGAACAACAAATGAAGAAATGCGCCAAAAGCACAGACTCGGAGACAGAGCGAGAGAGAGAGGAGCACGGCAGGAGTAGAGCAGGGGAAAAAAAAAATCGAGGAGTGACGTCATAATGGAGAGTGAGAGCAGGGAAACAGAGAGCCGCTGGGGTGAGGATACAGGATTTGGTTCTTTCTTCGGTGCAGTGGAAGGAGCTGTTTGGTGAGGATCTGGTAAGCTGTGACATCACAGGCAAGCAGGTAGTTGATTGGTTTGGAAGAACCGACCTGCTTGATGCGCATCTGGTAAGTGATTAAGATCCATTTTAGTCCTAACGTTTAAAATAGTAAACAAACTAGTGGTAAGTTTAATAAAATATGCAATAAAATGAATAATTGAATAAAATATTTCAGTAGTTAATTGAAACACGTTCAGGATGACAGGACAGGTGATGTGTCACAGCTGCAGCATGTGGGAGTTCCTGGATGCCAGTGTGATCCAGGGCAAACACGTCTGCGGTAAGTGTTTGCGGCTCAAAGAGGGAGAAAAAAGGAATGTAGTGGTAGTCGGGGACAGTACAGTAAGGTGGATTGACTCTGTTCTCTGCAGCAAAAGCAAGAGTCCAGACGGCTGTGTTGCCTGCCGGTGCCAGGATTCAGGACATCTGCTCAGGGCTGGAGCGAAACATACAATGGGAGGGGGAGGATCCAGTCGTCGTGGTCCATGTCGGTACCAGCGACATAGGCAGGACAAGGATAGAGGTTCTGCAAAGTCAGTATGAGGAACTAGGCACCAAATTAAGAAGCAGAACCTCAAAGTTAATCATCTCTGGATTATTACCTGAGCCATGTGTAAATTGGCATAGGACAAATAAGATTAGAGAAAGTAATGTGCGGCTGAAAGACTGGTGTGGTAGTAGTGGGTTCTGGTTCATGGGGATTGGCACCAGTACTGTGGAAAGAGGTGGCTGTACCGTTGGGACGGTCTACACCTGAACCGTGCTGGTGCCGGTGTTCTAGCGAGCCACATAACGAGGGAAGTAGAGACGGTTTTAAACCGAATAGTGGGGGCAAGGGATCAAATTTGGGAAGATATGGTGAATCAAGGAGGAGAGACAAGGCAAGAGAGAAAGGTATAAATATGGGAAATGATAAACAGACTGTGACAGGAAGGGACAGAATGTACAAATCTAAGAGTAAATCGACAGATAAGGCTAGAGGTGACAAAAATAATAAAAGGACAAAACTAAATGCTCTGTATCTGAATGCATGGAGCATTTGAAACAAAACAGATGAACTGGGAGCACAAATAGAATAAATAAGTACGATCTGATAGTCATTACAGAGACATGGCTGCAGGGCGACATAGATTGGGATGTGAATATTGGAGGTGACATGGCATTTTGGAAGGACAGGAAGCTAGGAAAAGGTGGCGGGGTAGCTCTGTTAATTAATGATGGTATTAGCGTAATAGAGAGGGATGACCTGAGTTCTGGTGATCAGGATGCAGAAGCAGTTTGGGTACAAATGAGAAATCATAAAGGCAAGAAGTCACTTGTGGGAGTGGTGTACAGGCCACCTAACATTAACCACACTGTCGGATGGGATATAAAGGAAGAAATAATGGCAGCTTGTCAGAAAGGTACTGTGATAATTATGGGGGATTTTAATCTACATATAGATTGGAAAATTCAGATGGGCAGAGGTAGCCTAGATGAGGAGTACATAGAATGTTTTGGGGATAATTTCTTGGAGCAATACATTCTGGAGCCAACCAGAGAGCAGGCTATACTAGACCTGGCATTGTGCAACGAGATAGGATTAATTAATGACCTCATAGTTAAGGTGCCCCTAGGTAGTAGCGATTATAATATGATTGAATTTTACATTCAGTTTGAGGGAGAGGAGAGTGGGTCCCAGACTTGTATTTTAAATTTAAATAAGGGCAATTATAAGGTCATGAAAGCAGAGCTAGCTAAAGTGAACTGGCAAATTAGGTTGAGGGATAAGTCAATAGAGATGCAGTGGCAGACATTTAAGGGGATATTTCAGAATACACAGAATAGATACATTTCAACGAGAAAGGAAAGTTCCAAAGGTGGGACTCACCATTCATGGTTCACGAAAACAGTTAAAGATACTATCAAACTTAAAGAAAAAGCCTTTAATTGTGCAAAGGTGGGAGGCAGGTCAGAAGATTGGACAGAATATAAAAAAACAGCAAAGAATTACTAAAAGATTGATAAGGAAGGTAAAATTAGAGTGTGAGAGAAAGCTCGCAAGGAATTTCAAGACAACTAGTAAGAGTTTCGATAGATATTTTAAAAAGAAAAGAGTTAACAAAGCGACTGTTGGTCCAATAGAAAGTGTGTCTGGGGAATTAATAATGGATAATTAAGAGATGGCAGATGAATTGAACAGATACTTTGCATCGGTCTTCACTTTTGACTGCACAAATAACATCCCAGTATTAGCTGGCGATCAGGAAATTGAAGGGATGGAGGAACTCAAGAAAATTACAATCACCAGGGAAGTGGTACTAAACAAATTGTTGGAGCTGCGGGTTGACAAGTCGCCAGGTCCTGAATTGGCTAGTGAGATAGTTGATGCGCTGGTTTTAATATTCCAAAATTCCCTAGATTCGAGAAGGTTCCGTTAGATTGGAAAAGAGTGAATGTAACTCATTTATTCAAAAAGGGAGGGAGACAGAAAGCAGGAAACGACAGGCCAGTTAGCTTAACATTTGTCTGAGGGAAAATGTTTGGAGCTATTACAGAGGATGTTATAGCAGGGCATTTAGAAAAAATTAAGGTAATCAGGCAGAGTCAACATGTTTTTTTGAAAGGGAAATCATGTTTAACCAATTTATTGGAGTTCTTTGAGGGAGTTACATGTGCTGTGGATAAAGGGGAACCAGTGGATGTATTGTATTTCGATTTCCAGAAGGATAAGGTGCCATATCAAAGGTTATGGCAGAAAATAAAAGCTCATGGTGTCGGGGGTAACATATTGGCATGGATAGAAGATTGGCTAGCTGACAGGAAACAGAGAGTCAGCATAAATGGGTCATTTTCTGGTTGGCAAGAAGTAACGAGTGGTGTGCCACAGGGATCTGTGCTGGGGCCTCAACTTTTTACAATTTATATAAATGACTTAGATGAAGGGACCGAAGGTATTGTTGCTAAATTTGCTGATCACAAAGATAGGTAGGAAAGTCGGTTGTGAAGAGGACATAAGGGGGCTACAAAGGGATATAGATAGGTTAAGTGATTGGGCAAAGACCTGGCAAATGGAGTATAATGTGGGAAAGTCGGAAATTGTCCACTATGGCAGGAAGAATAAAAAAGCATATTATCTAAATGGTGAGAGATTGCAGAGCTCTGAGATGCAGAGGGATCTGGGTGTCCGAGGGCATGAATTGCAAAAGGTTAGTATGTAGGTCCAGCACGTAATTAGGAAAGCTAATAGAATGTTATCATTTATCACCATGGGAATTGAATACAATAGTAGGGAGGTTATGCTTCAGCATTACAGGACATTGGTGAGACCTCTTCTGCAGTACTGAGTACTGTACTGGTCTCCTTATTTGCGGAAGGATGTAAATGCATTGGAGGCAGTACAGAGAAAGTTTACGAGACTAATACATGGAATGGGTGGGCTGTCTTACGAGGAAAGATTGGACAAGCTAGGCTTGTCTCCGCCAGAGTTTAGAAGAGAAAGAGGCGACATGATTTGTTATTTAATTTATTAATTAACATATTAGCTATCCTCCAGTCTTCCGGTACCTCACCCGTGGCTACCGATGATACAATAATCTCTGCCAGCGCCCCAGCAATCTCCTCCCTTGCTTCCCATAGCATCCTAGGATACATCTGATCAGGCCCTGGGGATTTATCCACCTTAATGCGCTTCAAAACCTCCAACACCTCCTCCTTTGTAATGTTGATATGCTGCAGGATATCGCTGTTCCCTCCCTTGAACTCACTAGCTTCCATGACCTTCTCCACGGTAAATACAGACGAGAAATATTCATTTAAGACCTCGCCCATTTCGCGTGGCTTCACACATAGATTGCCACACTGATCCTTAAGGGGACCTACTCTCTCCCTAGCTACCCTTTTACTCTAAATACACTTATAGAATCTTTTAGGATTCTCCTTTATCTTATCTGCCAAGGAAATCTCATGGCCCCTTTTCGCCCTCCTAATTTCCTTCTTAAGTATAGTCCTATATCCCCTATACTTCTCGAGGGACTCGCTCGATCCCAGCTGCCTATACCTGACGTATGCCTCCTTCTTTGTCCTGACCAGACCCTCAATATCCCTCGTCAACCAAGGTTCCCTAAACTTGCCAGCCTTGCCCTTCCATCTATCAGGAACATGCTGGCCCTGAACTCTTCCTATCTCACTTTTAAAAGCCTCCCACTTGCCAGACGTCCCTTTACCTGTAAACAGCCTCTCCCATTCAACTTTTGAGAGTTCCTGTCTGATGCCATGGAAATTAGCCTTCCCCCAATTTAGGACTTCAACCTGAGGACCAGTCCTATTCTTTTTCATAACTATCTTGAAGCTAATAGAGTTATGGTCACTGGTCCCAAAGTGCTCCCCCACTGCCATATCAACCACCTGCCCATCCTCATTTCCTAAGAGGAGATCGAGTGTAGCCCCTTCTCTAGTCGGGCCATCCACGTACTGCTTCAGAAAACTATCCTGGACTCACTTAACAAATTCTTCCCCATCTGATCCCTCAGCACTAAGGCAGTCCCAGTCAATATTAGAGAAGTTAAAATCACCTACTATTGCAACCCTATAATTCCTATACCTATCTGTGATTTCCCGACATATATGCTCCTCCACTTCCCTCTGACTATTGGGGGGCCTATAGTATAATCCCATCAAAGGGATCACCCTTTTATTATTTCTAAGTTCTACCAGTATGGCCTCACTGGACATTCACCCCGGGATATCCTCTCTAAGTACTGCCGTGATGTCCTCCCTAATCAATAGTGCAACTCCCCCTCCTCTCTTACCTCCACCTCTGTCACGCCAGAAGGATCGGTACCGCGGAACATTGAGCTGCCAGTCCTGCCCATCCCTCAACCACGTTTCCGTAATAGCTACAATACCACAATCCCATGTACCGATCCATGCTCTGAGTTCATCTGCCTTACCTGTAAGGATACTTGCATTTAAGTAAATGCAGTTTAGCCCACCAGACCTTCCACGCTCCCTGTCCTGCCCCTTCCTGGCCTGCCTACTGGACTTGCTTGCTTTAACCTCTCCATTTGCCTCAACTATCTCATCGGAGAGACTAGTACTTTGGGTCCCACCCCCGCTGCAAGACTAGTTTAAACCCTCCAGTGTATTACTATCAAATCTCCCTACAAGGATATTGGTCCCCTTCCAGTTCAGATGCAACCCGTCCCTCTTGTACAGGTCACCTCTGCACCAGAAGAGATCCCAATGATCCAAGTACCTGAAGCCCTCCCGCCTTCGCCAGTCTTCAGCAAAGCATTCATTTGCCTAATCCTCCTATTCCTACCCGCACTAGCACGTGTCACAGGGAGTAATCCTGAGATTACAACCCTAGAGGTCCTGCTCTTTAACCTTCTGCCTAACTCCCTATATTCACTTTGCAGAACCTCATCTCTCTTCCTGCCTATGTCGTTCGTACCAATATGGACCACGATCTCTGGGTGCACACCCTCCCCTTTCAAAATTTCCGGCAGCTGCTCCGAAACATCCTTGACCCTAGTATTAGGGAGGCAACATACCATCCTGGAGTCTCGTTTGCGGCCACAGAAACGCCTATCTGCACCCCTTATGATAGAATCCCCTATCACAATAGCTCTTCCACCCCTTTTCCTCCCCTGCTGTGCAGCAGAGCCCTCCGTGGTGGCACGGACCGCGCTGTTGCTCTTTTCCCCTGGGAGGTCATCCCCCCAACAGTAACCAAAGCAGTATCTCTGTTTGAGAGGGGGATGGCCACAGGGGACTCCTGCACTACCTGCCTGCTCCTACTATTCCATCTGGTGGTCACCCATCCCTTTTCTGCCTGTGCATCCATTACCTGCGGTGCGACCACCTCACTAAACATGCTATCCATGATGCCCTCAGCTTCGTGGACGCTCCACAGTGAAACCACCCGCAGTTCCAGCTCCATAATGCGAGTAGCCAGTAGCTGCAGCTGGATACACTTCCTGCACACATGGTCGTCATGGAGACTGGGAGGGTTCCTGAATCCCCACATAGCGCAGGAGGAGCATATCACGGGGCTGAGCTCTCCTGCCATGACTTACCCTTAGATTAATTAGTTACTCCCTTAATTAAAAAATACTAATGACACTAGGGGCCTTGTTCTACCCACTACAATCTCAAGTCCTTCATAAGCGACACTGAATAAAAAAAACACTTTAGTAGTACTCATCTTATCAGCAGAGGTTTTTTTTTCAAGTAAAAAAACTTTGCCCTTTTCTTTAAGATATTTAAATACACTAACAGCAGTGACTCACCAACCAATCACCTTGCAGCTCTCCTCTGACATCACAGTTGGCTTCTTTTTTTTCAAAACTCCAGCACACTGGAAGATCTCCACTCCACTCCTGGAAGGGAAGAGACTGGGCCTCGATCCTCGGATTGGATTTATAGGCTCCGCTCTCAACGTTCTCCTCATATCGGTCCATATAGGTCTGCTCCGCTCCGCTCCTCTCCGCTCCCGGAAGGTAATTCACCAGCTTTTGCAGAAAAGTAGGTCTTAAGCTGTTGCAGTACCTGTTAGAAAGATAGTCTAAGCTATTCTGAAGTCATCTTCCAATGTCATCTGCATGGAAGCAGGATTTTAAAGGATAAGATGTAGTTTTTAAAAGTCACTTCAATCTTGCTCAAGAGTCTTTACAAAGAAGCCAAGTAAATCTTGATAAAAAGTCATATACATTTAGAGATCTTTTAAAAGCACTTCAATCTTGTTAATAAAAAGTCAGATGTAAATTTAAGAACTCTGATCAGGCTATGCTAAAAAGTTACATACAATTAAGAAATAAAATACAACATTTAAAATGTCTGAATTCCCTCTGAAAGTTGACCACTGCTGCTGCCGGTGTCTTCCTGGAATAGTGGAGCTGTTGTGTCAACAGAAAAGTCTTTCCCGAGCAGCCTGTTGGTACCGGCTTTAATCCAACCCAGGTAAAAATCAGGGTACATTGTGGGCAATGAGCCCAAATTGCTGAACTACAGGTCCCTGTCACTTTAAAGAGTGGGCTGGTGCGAGAATGATCAGAGGCTCCTTCTAAGCACATTTCTCACCACCACAACTTCCAGATGCTGGTGTTAGTGTGTGCATGTACCGGCAGTTGCAGTGCTGTTCAGACCCTCAATAGCAGTGAAAGTCTCAGAATTCACCGCTATTGGGGCTGTAAAATCCAGGCCAATATCTCACAGCCCTGTTAGATTTGCTCTCCCTCTGTACAAAATCAAACTCCACACATTGTCTTTCACTCACTCCTGTTTCCAGCCCTGATGGTGCAGAAATCCCCTCTCAAAGGTACACAATCCAGTTGATTTCTGATCAAATACCTCCTTCCTCATTCAATAGAGGAAACAGAGACATGAACAGGAATCAGGTGCAAGACAGTTTCACCAACAGAGCAAAGAAAACACCAACAAAAGTTACACCTACTTTCCAAATCATTTCATTGGTATATTCTTTCACTTGTTTTCTCGGATGACTGCAATAAATCTGAAAATGAGCACCATGAGGTTTGTGTTCACTGGTCACTTGTTCTCCTGTGTTTGTCTGTCAGGTTTGTAATTCAGTTTGTATTGGATATTGAAGAGAATCTCTTTTCAAGATGATTGCACATCGTACTGTGTTTAAAGCAACCAACTTGTAAAATGGCAGAAAATGAATGTTTCAATACCTGTGTGACCAGATTCTTCCAATGCTTTTCAACAGCTAGATTGATGATGCTTGCAATCTGTATCCTGTGGAGAATGGGAGAGGAGAACAAAAACATGGTGCATGAACAGGACAGACTGTGTAAAATGGGAGCACAGAATACTGCCACCTCATTGAAAGTTAATGAGATTTATTCGAAGTCAGACACCTGTCCACAATGAACAAGTGAATACATTAATTGTCCACTTTCAATCTAAATGGGACTGAGGTTCCAACAGAGAAGTTTTCTGGAAAATACCTGCTGCAGTTTTAAAATTGATGAACTGGAACATCTTATACTAACTTTCAAATAACTGTAGTGATTGTATAGTTCTCATAGTGGAGAGAAGGAGTTGTTTATAAATATAAGCAGAAAGACACATTTGTGGTTTGGTGAATGAGCTTTATCTTTCTGAAATGTATTTGTCCATTGGTTGCAGGTCACTGGAAATTCTTTTTTACATTTCAATTGTAGCAGCAGCAGTTAGCAGCAAAATGTCTGATTAATCAGTGTAGTGGGTCTGGGAAACACTTAAACAGCCGAGACCCTGTAAAACAGAACTCCAAGTAATAGTTTAAATAAGGCACTGAACTGTCAGGAAAAAAAAACCGACACGAAACTGACAGAACCACATTGGACCCGAGCCCGACCCGGCCCGAGTATCTCCATTTATTCCCGCGTCCGAACCGACCTCAGCCTTACCCGACCACCGGAATGTTCACTTTACCTACCTGCCGATTCCGAATCTAGAGGAAGCTGCAGCATGAGCGCAATGACGTCATAGAGATGCTCACTTGCTCACTGAGCAGACTCAGAGTTTCCCTCCTTGATGACCCGGACTCCCAGCTTAGGTTGGCTTTTCAACTTTTGACACTTATTAAACTCAACTTCCCAGCAGAGTTAAATGTAATACTTACTGTGTGTGTCCGACACGGACTCAGCCCGACCTGGACCCAGCCCGACCCGAACCTGGCCCGACCTGACCCGAGCCCGAAAGCCAGACCCGGAAGAGCGACCCAACACGATCCGGACCCGACACAGATCGTCGGGTCCCGTTGGGTTCAGGTCGGGTGGCAGGCCTTTTCAGAGCGGAAGTCAGATGAGGATTGAATTAATTTCAAACACTGAATCTAAACAAGAAGTAAATCTGCCAGGAATGGAAAACTTTGCTTTATCTGTGAGCTTGTGGCGCAACGGTAGCGTGTCTGACTCCAGATCAGAAGATTGTGTGTTCAAATCATGTCAGGCTCACTTATATTTTACAGCAGCTCAAGTTCCTGGATTTTATATCAGAAGAGAGTTCGTTCTCTTGGAATGTTCGTGCATGGTAGAATTTCAAGATCAACTTTAATAGATTAAAGTCCTGATTTCTGGTTCCGTTCCATTTCCTTGCTCAATTCTTATTTCACACTGTTTTATATCAGAACAATGTTTCAGGGATGTGATGTGTCCATTGTTTGTCCAATTGCTCTGTCACCCAGTGTGAGAAATAAAACACAAACCGCACAGCGTGTGGCTCAAACCCATACCTGGCTCTGTCTATAGGCCGCTTAGCTCAGTTGGTTAGGACGCAGTATTGATAACAACAAGGCTGTGGATTTGATCCCCATGTGCGCTGTCCCATGCTCAGTCATTAATTTGACACATTTTTGTAACACTTAAAATCCAACTTTTAGATGCAAACAAGTTTACATCAAATGTCAAAGGGAATTTATTTTGAATAACATCCATTGCATCTTTGTCACTGGTCTGGAGTAACACAGAATTCTTTCCAATTATCTTCCATTTGCTGATAAACATTGAACTCGTGGCCTGTTCTCGTTAATGGTCACGAGCAGCAAAAACAGACAGAGCAAGTCTGACCGCCCAGAGATGTGGAAAAGGCTTCAGTTTGGGACATGTGCAGCAAATCAAATGTTCACCCGGCCCCGAAAGATTCAAATACTGGGGAAAAGGACACAAGGAGATAGAGAATAAGCAAAAGCAGACAATGTAAATATTTCCCATCCTTGATATCTCTCTATTCCAATCCAACCTTCAGAGTTGGGTAAATAATTTCAGTGTAAATTGTGCAGCTCAAGAGTGAAAACCAAAGGGCGATGCAGAATAAAGGAGAACTGCCAAAACCCCAGATTGAACCAGGGATCATCAGTCTAACACACTCCCAACTGAGCTATTTCAGTCTCACATGCTTGGGATGATAAGTGGCAAGTAACATTCGCACCACACAAGTGCCAGGCAATGACCATCTCCAACAAGAGAGAATCTAACTATCTCCCCTTGACATTCAATAGCATTACAATCACTGAATCCCCCACCATCAACATCATGGAGGTTACCATGGGTAGCCATACAAATAACGTGACTAGAAGAGCAGGTCAGAGGCTTGGAATCCTGAGGTGAGTAATTACAGTGCAGCTGTTGGCTCCACCCCAGGGGCTGAATTTGTTCTGTAAACCATGAAGCAGCTTCCTCTCAAATCCCAGGTTTATCAATAAATCCTCTTACAAAAGCCCCAAAGTGTGATATATTCCTCTCACTCATCCATGACTCCTGACTCCCCAAAGCCTGTCCACCATCTGCAATTCACAAGTCAAGAGTGTGATGGAATACTCTCCACTTGCCTGGATGGGTGCAATTCCAACTCAAGAATCTCAACACCGTCCAGGACAAAGCATCCCACTTGATTGGCACCCCATCCACAAACATTCACTCCCTCCACCATCGGCACACAGTGGCAGCAGTGTGTACCGTCTACAAGATGCACTGCAGCAATGCACCAAGACTCCTTAGACAGCACCTTCCAAACCCAGCGACCTATACCACCGAGAAGGGCAAGGGCAGTAAATGCAGGGGATACCACCACCTGCAAGTTCCCCTCCAAGCCACACACCATCCTGACTTGGAACTATATCGCCGTTCCTTCACTGTCGCTGGGTCAAAATCCTGGAACTCCCTTTCTCACAGCACTGTGGGTGTACCTACCCCACATGGACTGCAGCGGTTCAAGAAGGCAGTTCACCACCACCTTCTCATGGGCAATTAGGGATGGGCAATAAATGCTGGCCTAGCCAGCGATGCCCACATCGCATGAATGAATGAATAAAAATGTGAAGTATCCCTTGTGTCATTCTTTTGGTAGAAAATATAACCCTGGTGGAATTGCCCCTTCCAATCACACCTCACTTCATAGAACATAGAAAATGGAGAAAATTTATGGCACAGAATGAGACCATTTAGCAATCGTGTCTGTGCCAGCTGAAAAAGAGTGATCCAGCCCAATCCCACTTTCCAGGTCTTGGGAATGGGATCTGAACAGATCTCAGAGCTCACATTATGTGAATGTTCTGTTGAAGTGTTGGTGAGCTGATATACCAGGGGAGATTCAGACTGTTGGACACAGTGTGAAATACATTCAAGTATTTATAAAACATTACAACATGTGCGTAATATTCCCCATTGATTTCTCAGCACTGATGGATTGTGAAGTGGGAGACAGCCAGAAGTCCCAGTGATCCACACTGACCCTGAGCTGAGAATGAAATGAGAAAAAGTTCAATCTTCAGCAGCGAGATGCTGCAGAGAGGTAAGAGTCCTGAATCAAGGAGAGACTTTCTCATACTGCTGTTGAATCTCATTTCAAACACTCCTTGAACTCTCTGCCGAGGAATTCAGAGCTGGAGAATGCCTGCAAAATCAGCCAAAAAAGGAAATAGAAAACACCCACCGTGGGCGCAAACTCAAAAACTTGAGATTCAGAGTTTCATGCTTTCATCGACTGAGCTCACCAGGCCTGAGACAGTGTCCCCGTCCTGTCTGTTATTGGACGGTGCAGCTGTTGGCTCCATCCCAGGGGCTGAATTTGTTCTGTAAACCATGAACCAGCTTCCTCTCAAATCCCAGGTTTATCAGTAAATCCTCTTACAAAAGCCCCAAAGTGTGATATATTCCTCTCACTCATCCAGAATAAAAGTTACATCTTTTGCTCTTTTTACCTTCCAAACATTGACTTCTATTTTACTCAGCATTTATTTCTCTCTCCTTTTTATGTTGTGCATTTCCTAATAAACATTTCATTTCAATTATTTATGAGGGATGAAATGAACAGAAAAGATTTTCTGCAATGGTACCGGGGTGTGGGACAGAGTGAGTGGTTCGGATCTGGAATACACTGCCTGAGAGTGTGCTGGAGGCAGATTCAATCGTGGCTTTCAAAAGGGAATTGGATAAACACCTGAATAGAGAAAATTTGCAGGGTTACAATGAAAGGGCAGAGGAGTGGAATTAGCTGATTTGCTCTTGCAAAGAGCTGTCATGGACATGATGGACTGAATGGTCTCCTTCTGTACTGTAACCATTTGATTCCTTGATTCTAACTCTGTCAAAGTTGTTCTGAACTTGCTCTGCTCCAAGGAGAACAACCCCAGCTTTTCCAGTCGCTGCACATAACTGAGGTTATGAGGAACCATGGGGAACCCACTGTAAACCTTCCTCCAGACAGAAATACAACTGTTCACCACCACACTGTGACCCAGCTGTTCACATGATTTGGATGTGGGGACCAAATGTAGTATTTCCAAGTTTGCAGATGACACAAAACTAGGTGGGAATGTGTGTTGTGAGGAAGTTGCAAAGTGGCTTCAAGGGAATTTGGACAGACTTAGTGAGTGGACAAGAAAGTGGCACATGAAATATAATGTGTAAAAATGTGCAGGTTATCCACTTTGGTAGGAGAAACAGATGTGCAGATTATTTGTTAAATGGTAAGAGTGTGAATGTACAAAGGGGCCTGGGTGTCCTTGTCAATAAGTGACTGAAAGCTAACATGCAGGTGCAGCAAGCAATTAGGAAGGCAAATGATATGGTAGCCTCTATCGCAAGCGGATTTGAGTACAGGAGTAGTGAAGTCTTGCTTCATTTGTATATAACCTTGGTGGTATTGCACTTTGGAATACTGTGTGAAGTTTTGTTCCCCTTACCTTCGGAAGGATATCATTGCCATAGAGGGAGTGCAACGAAGGTTCACCAGACTTGTTCCCGGGATGGCGGGACTGTCAAATGAAGAGAGATTGGGGAAACTGGGCCTGTACTCTCTAGAGTTTTGAAGAATGAGAGGTGATCTCATTGAAACTTACAAAATATTTAAAGGGATAGACAGGTAGATGAAGCTAAGATGTTTCCCCCGGTTGAGGAGTCTAGAACCAGGGGACACAATTTCAACGTAAGGGGAAAGCCACTTAGGACAGAGATGAGGAGAAATTTCTTTGCTCAGTGGGTTGTGAATCTTTGGAATTCTCTACCTCAGAGGGCTGTGGAAGTTCAGTCATTGAGTATGTTTAAAGCAGAGATTGACAGATTTCTAAATACAAATGACATAGGGGATATGGAGATAGTGTGGGAAAAAGGCATTGAAGTGGACGATCAGTCATCATCATATTGAATGGCAGGGTGGGCTCGACGGGCTGAATGGCCTACTCCTGCTCCTATGTTCCTATCAGTCTGCAAACTTCATATGCATGCTGTCATTGTCCGTTTTATTCCATGGGCTTCAGTTTTACTGGCAGTCTAGTATGTGATATCATCAAGATGGTTTTCAATAAGTTAAATAAGGAGAAATTGTTTCCAGTGGCAAAAGGGTCAGTAACCAGAGGATGTATTTATCAGGTGATTGAGAAAAGAACCAGAGGCGAAATGAGGAATGATTTTTTATACAGTGATGTGTTGTGATCTGGAATGCACTGTCTGATCAGGACTTGAAAGCAGATTCAGTCGTAACTTTGAAAAGCGATAGGGATAAATACTGGAAGGAAAAATGTACAGATTACAGGAGACAGCACTGACACAATGGACCAAATGGTCTCCTTCTTTGGGTATCATTCTATGGTTTTATGAACATCATGTTGATACAATTCGCTGAGTTCAAAGGGAAGTGAACCCAGATTCCGGGTATTCTAAACACCAGACTCAAACCAAATGAACAAGCCCGTTGTTTAATCTCTGTTTTTCACACCAGCTTCTCCTCGCTCTTTCTGTGTTTCCAGCCTGGTCTGTTCCTCTGACCTTCATTCCTGACACTCTGTTGAGAATGGCCAACTCACTGCACCTCTCACTCACACCGTCACTCCACCCCTTCACCCACTTCCAAACCTCTCTGTTCAACAGTACCTCACATCTGCTCCTCTGCTCCATTAATATAACAGGAAAACATTTTCAAACAGACATCTCCAGACAGTGAACGTTCCAGTAAGACAAGGTAAAGAGCAGATTAATTCACTTTAAACACAGAGAGAGCAGCTCTCCCTGTTCAGTCGAAGGAGCAGCTGTAGTTTCACTCCCATTAGTCTTCGAGACATGGGCCAGAATTTTAAGGGACCGTTGGAGACGGGAATGGAGGCCGGGGAGGGGGAGGGGGGTGTATAAAATAGGGATGGAAGACGTTGGACCGGATTTTTCTGTCGGCGGCTGACATGGAGGGCAGACTTCGCACATCCACACGGCAAGAAGGCATTTAAAGTATTTATGAGGCCAATTGTCAGCAATTTTATTCACTGGATCCAATTGAACTAATAGCACACGGGAACCACGGGGCTTCAGAGCCTCGCCTGGTTAAAGGAGGTGACTGGGAGGTGGGAGCTGAGTGTTGTCTTCACTGGGAAGCTATCGGGGGAGGCAGCAAAACTTGGCAGCAAGGGTGGAGGGGGAAAAGGCATCGGGAAACACTGTCAGGAGTGGGGGCCAGTGTGCCAGCTCTGCAGGGTGAGCCACACCAGGGTGTCATTGGGGCAGTGCCACCTCATTGAGGATGACAAGTGAGGTAAATGTGGCTGGGTGTTGTTTACTGTGAAGGCCTTGCACTCAGGGAGGGGCAACCTGTCATGGGCCTCATTCGAGGCTCTCATTGGATTCGAGGCTCCCATTGAGGAGGAGGAGGAGGAGTAGAGAGGAAGGGAGGGAGGCGCAGGCACCAGCAGGGGCACCACAGCAGCTTGGGGGCCCACAGGAAGGCCAGCCTCGAACATGAGGCTGGAGAAGGAGGCAGAGGAACACGTCAGCTGAGGTTCAACTACCTGCAGATGTCCGAGTGACAGTGTCTCCGCAGACTGCACCTCTCCACGGAGGTCGTCACTGATCTCTCTGCCATGATGCAACTGTGCCCCATGCGACTTGGTGGGCACCTGATGCCAGTGTCACTGAAGGTCACCGTGCCACTGAACTTCTTCACCACCAGATCATTGCGGGGATCCACTGGAGATATGTGTGGAATCTCACAGTCTGTAGTGAATCAGTGCATCAAGGAGGTCACCAATGTCCTGTTCAGGAGGGCCGGTGACTATGTGCACATTGATCCAAACAGTCAAGCTGAGAGAGCTATAGGATTCGGGGCCATCGCTGGATTCCACCAGGTGTAGGGTGTCATTGACTGCACCCATGTGACCATCAAGGCTCCTGCAGACCAGCCAGCAGCCTTCAACAGGAAGGGCTTCCACTTGCTCAGTGTGCAATTGGTCTACGACCACTGCAAATGGATCCCATAGGTGTTTGCACAAATCCCGGGAAGCAGCCAGAACGCCTGCATACCAAGGCACTCCCAGGTGCCAGAACCTTTCCGCGGCCCCATCCGCTTTCAGAGATGGATCCTTAGAGACAAGGGCTACCCACTGAGGACATGACTACTGACGTCTGTGAGGAACCCACGCACGGATGCAGAGGAGAGGTACAACACCTGCTGCGGGTCAACCCGAGCGACCATCAAGGAGGCCATTGGTCTCCTGAAGATGAGATTCAGGTGCCTAGATCGATCCAGTGGAGCCCTTCAGTATGTCCCGGCGAGGGTCTCGCATATCGTCGTGGTTTGCTGCGCACAGCACAATCTGGCATTACAGAGGGGTGAGGTGTTGACTAGTGAGGATATCGTGGAGTGTGGTGTCTCCTCTGATGATGAGGATGTGGAGGAGGATGCTGCCCAAGCAGTGCCAGATGAAGAACCTCAGGCACAGCAGGAAAGGGGCCATGAGATACACACAAGGGAGACATGAGACACCCTTATACATTCAAGTTTCCTTTGGGCCTTACCACCTTCTGGAACCACAGCAATAAAGTCTTAGCTTTAAGCAGCCCTGTTGTCACCTCCTTCCTTCTGTTCTGCAGCGTCCAGGTACACATCGCACAGTGACAAGGCCGAAGCTTTGTAAACTCAGGGCTTGGTCCCTCACTTCCAGCCCCTTGGGAGGAAGGGTTTAAATGAAGTCCCAAAGGGTATCAACAATAAGAAGGAGACATCGTGAGAGAACATCATTTCTATATTCCTTGTGACACCAAACACAACCCTATCCATCTGGAATGTACATTCACCCGTGAACCCCTCAGTGAATCTAGGTGCTCTTCTTAAATCTTTTCCGGGTGCTCCTACGTGGTGCTCCCCCTGCTCTGTCAACTGAGATGGAGACAGGCTGCTGACCTTGCTGCCCCATGGCTTGGGATGACATTGGTGGCCGTCCTCTTGCTGCCTGAGGCCTGGAGGGCCCCGGCACACTGAGGGCCTCCTGCACAGGTACAGGGACCCCACTCTGTCATCGAGGATGATGGAGGCAGGCACTGGCATCACTTGTGTCACTCGCAGAGGGGCTTTGGAGCTACTGTCCACACCAGGAACACCCTGAGAGGAGACCCCAGATGTAGCAGCCAGCTGCACCTCCCCCTTATAAGACACACTTGTACCTCGCTGCTGACCTGAGAGGGATGTGGACCTGGTGAAGAGTTCAGGTGCCACGTCCCACCTCTCACCTTGTCACCGCTGGATGGATCTCATGGACAAAGCGATGGAGTGCAAGTCTGCGCACATCTCCGGCAGCCACTGATTGGTCGGCTGGATCTGGCTCTCCATCAGAGTCACCAATCTCTCAAGGAAGGAAGCCAGACACACCCCCATCAGAGGCAGTACAGCATGCAAGGCCTGGATGGACTCCTCCATCATCCGAACTTGGGTACACATAACGTCTGGCAACTCTGCCAGATGTTGCCTGACCTCTTGCTGCAGCTGCAGTATTTCCCGTGTTGCTGGTGACACCAGAGGCACGTCATCAGCCTGGGACTCAGCATGGGCCTGGCCTCCCACAGACTTCCAACTGCCAGTGGCCTCGGCTATCACAGCCTCCGTCAGCTGCCCGGGCCTGTCTGTGACGTGCTCACCAGCTTGTGTGCCCAAATCTAACAGCAAGTGGATACCCACCGAGTGAGGGTTTCTGTGCTGGTGGAGGGTGCAGGGGAATGAGGTGATGGTGCACCATCTGAGGCTCCCTCCTCCTCCTCAGAGGTGTCTGGCTGTCCCCCAGTCTCTCCAGCTCTTCGCTCTTGTCGTTCATCCTAGCCTGCATGTGAAAACAGGGACATTGAAGGGTTAGGGTCTGCCCATCGTGACATTCCAACCACCCCTACTGTGCAGCTCCATTGATGCAGTGGTGAACAGATGAGCAGTATGGCTCCTTTGCAGCGGATGCTCCCTTGTGCCCCAGGAGATGTTCACTCACTCTCTTAGGTAGGTGTCCCTGTCTCTCCATCAGCTATGGAGCAGCTGCTTTGCTGCCCTGCCTGTTCCATGGCCTCCTCCTCCATCGGAATGAGGACATGGAGATAAGGCATCCACTGCCAGTCTTGACATGCTCTTTCCGATTGTGGGCTGTCTTCTCCTGCAGCCACTATGATCAACAAAGTTAGTCTCCCAGCGGGGACAAACCCAATATCTCTGATGGTGATAGTCCAGCAGTCCATGATGTGGACACACATATTCCTCCTGCATGTGGCCCCTCAAGAGGGACTGTGTGAGTTTATTCAATGACTGATGTGCACCTCCCACCGAGATGCAGCCAAGCCTCAGGCAGCATGTCCTGCTGCCCTTCCCCAATACACATGACTGGGTGGTCACTCCCTTTCCACCAAACACTCCCTCTCACTCTGCCATGCGGAATGTCCAAAGGGTCCAAAGTGTTTTGAGTTTGTGCCTGAGCAGCCCGGATCCGGTCATTGACGCACTTCGTGCACTGGATCCATGTCTTGGGGGTGACCCCACGGCTGCTGACTTCACCTACTATCTCAAAGCAGCTTTGCTTGGTCAGGTGGAGAGGTCTCCACCTCCCATCCCTGGGGAAGAGGATCTTCCACCTATCTGTTGTCACCTGGAGGCGAACCTGCAGGAAGGCATCGCCAAACCATTGGACCATGGTCACTGCAGGCTCGCATTCAGCTCCTTACCTATCAGGCAGCAGAGACAGCAGAACGGGTCCTGGGGCATCAGTGACAGCAGAACGGGTCCTGGGCAGCAGAGGCAGCAGAAAAGGTCCTGGGGCAGCAGATGCAGCGGAACAGGTCCTGGGGCAGCAGAGGCAGCAGAACAGGTCCTGGGGCAGCGGAGGCAGCAGAACAGGTCCTGGGGCAGCGGAGGCAGCAGAACTGGTCCTGGGGCAGCAGATGCAGCAGAACAGGTCCTGGGGCAGCAGATGCAGCAGAACTGGTCCTGGGGCAGCAGAGGCAGCAGAACCGGTCCTGGGACAGCAGAGGCAGCAGAACAGGTCCTGGGGCAGCAGATGCAGCAGAACTGGTCCTGGGGCAGCGGAGGCAGCAGAACAGGTCTTGGGGCAGCAGAGGCAGCAGATCAGGTCCTGGGGCAGCAGATGCAGCAGAACTGGTCCTGGGGCAGCGGAGGCAGCAGAACAGGTCCTGGGGCAGCAGATGCAGCAGAACGGGTCCTGGAGCAGCAGAGGCAGCAGAACGGATCCTGGGGCAGCAGAGAAGCAGAATGGGTCCTGGGCAGCAGAACGGGTCCTGGAGCAGCAGGGGCAGCAGAACGGGTCCTGGGGCAGCAGAACGGGTCCTGGGGCAGCAGAGGCAGCAGAACGGGTCCTGGGGCAGCAGAACGGGTCCTGGAGCAGCAGAGGCAGCAGAACGGGTCCTGGGGCAGCAGAACGGGTCCTGGGGCATCAGAGGCAGCAGAACGGGTCCTGGGGCAGCAGAACGGGTCCTGGAGCAGAAGAGGCAGCAGAACGGGTCCTGGGGCAGCAGAAAGGGTCCTGGGGCATCAGAGGCAGCAGAACGGGTCTTGGGGCAGCAGAACGGATCCTGGGGCAGCAGATGCAGCAGAACGGGTTCTGGGACAGCAGAGGCAGCAGAATGGGTCCTGGGGCAGCAGAGGCAGCAGAACGGGTTCTGGGGCAGCAGCGGGCTCGCAGGAAGACACTCCTTTAAACCAGGCAGCAGTGAATGCAGGTCTGGCAGCCCTTTCAATATGGGGCCAGCACCTGCCGTTGTGTCAGATGTCGGTGCCATCGGTGCCTCGTTCCCTACCTCTGGTCCTTGTTTACATGGGCCCCACGCCTCCCCTTCATTAATTGGTCAGCTGCTCCGTGATCGGGGTCGGTCGGCCACATTTCACTCGTGTGGTGACGACACCCACTTCCGGTGCCTCTGCCGAGAGCCGCACCGTTAGTTTAAAATTCAGCCCATGGGGTCAAGAGTGGAAAATCTCCCCTCTGATTCTCTCTACTTAAAATGAAGGAGACACCAAATTAAAACTGATGAAACCAGGGATTGTATCCTGGTTCTTCAATCTAGTGTTCTCCCAACTGAGCTATTCCATCCTCACTGTGAGCTCATCTTCATTGGAGACAAATATAACTCCAGGTGGAATTTCCCCACCCGTTCATTCCTCACTTCAGGGGAATGGGACCCGACCAGATTGTGGAACTCAGATTATGTTAATGTTCTGCTCTTGATATCTTAATATTATCTTGCGTTTGAGCCACTTTTAATCAGGTTCACGGACAAATTCTTCCATCATCCCTTCTCCCACATTCTCTCTCTCTCATTCATTCTTTATTCCTCACAATCCAGAAAGGGTTAGGGATCAGAGCTCACCTCCAAACCCTCTGCACACAGACCTCTGTCTGTTACCCTGTTTGATCCAAGAGACCAGTCAATAAATTACACTCTTTATAAACACAGAAAGCTGCCTCACAGTGTTGGACAGAGATAAATACACTGAAGTCTTTTGAAAAAAGTTCATCTTACGGGTTGTTACTGAGCCCACAGAGCAGGACGGGCCCAGGCTCCAGCTCCAGACCCAGCCCCAGCCTGTGCTGTGTTAGCTGATGCCACCTGGTGTGATACTGAGCCACACGGAGCAGGAAAGGGCCTGGTTGTATTCATGGCCTGTGTTGTGTTAACAGATCCCACTCAGTGTGGTAGGAGCCACACAGAACAGAATGGGCCCAGGCTCCTTCCTCAGCCTGAGGGATGATAGTTCTTCTCACACGTTGTTGTCCAGAGCCCCACACAGAACAGGGACATCTCAGGCTCCATCCCCGGCCTGTGGTATTTTACTTCATCGCACCTGGTATGGTACGGAGTCCCCAGAGCAGGAAAGATCCAGCTTCCATCTCCGGCCTGTGCTGAATTAGCTGATCTGACCTGGTTGGCACTGAACCGCAATCAGGGAAGGATGGGCCGAGGCTCCATGGCCTGTGGTGTGTTAGTTATTCTCATTTGGTGAGGTACTGAGCACCATATAGAGCAGGATGGGCCTGTGCTCAGTGAGCTGATCTCACCTTGTGTGGTCCTGAGACCCACACACAAAGCAGGACAGGCCTAGGCCTCATCCCCGGCCTGTGTTCAATTAGCAGATCACAGTCAAAAGATTTTGATAAGGTTCCACACAAGAGGCTTCTCTATAAGATTAAAGTCCCTGGTATCAGTGGTAATATATTGATCTGGATTGGGAACTGACTGGCAGACGTAGGCAGAAAGTAGTTACAGATGGATCTGGATCTGTTTGGAGACCAGTTACCAATGGTATCTCACAGGGATCGGTGTTGGGACTGTTGCTCTTTACTATTTTTATTAATGATCTGGATGTAGGTGTAGGGGGCACCATCTGTAAATTTACAGATGATTTGAAGATCTGTGCGAGTGTTCAGACTGTAGACGATACTCGACTGTTTCAGGCTGATCTTAATGTGTTGGGAGATTGGGTTCATGACTGGTAAATTATGTTTAATTTGGGTAAGTACAGTGTTATTCATGTGGACAGGGCGAATGTTCAACATTCATACACCCTTCAGGGAAAAACATTAAAGTAGGTGGAAAAAAGAAAACAATTTTGAGCAGAGATCTGGATGTTCTAGTGCACAGATCTCTAAAGGTACAGCAGCAATGCTGTGAAGTGATAGTTGGAGCAAATAGAGGGTTGGGCTGCATTCAGAGGACAATTGAGTATAAAATGAGGCATATTCTTTCATGGGATGTGAGCGACACTGGCAAGGCCAGAATTTGTTACCCATCCCTAATTGTCCTTGACAAGGTGGCGGTGAGCTCCCTTCTTGAGTTGCTGCACTCCATGTGGTGTAGGTACACCCACAGTTCTGTTAGGAAGGCAGATCCAGGATTTTGACCCAGCATCAGTGCATGAACAGCGATATATTTGCAGATCAGATGGTGTGTGACTTGGAGGGGAGCTTGCACATGGTGGTGTTTCCATGCATCTGCAGTCCTTGTCCTTCAAAGTGGTGGAGGTCTTCGGTTTGGAAGGTGCTGTCTGCGGAGCCTTGGTGAGTTGCAGCAGTGCATCTGGTAGATGGTACACACTACTGCCACTGTGCGTCAGTGATGAAGGGAGTGAATGTTTCAGGTGGTGAATGGGGTGACAATCAAGGCGGCTGCTTTGTCCTGGACAGTGTCGAGTTTCTAGAGTATTGTTGGTGCTGCACTCATCCTGGTTTGTGCCTTGTAGATGGTTGACAAGTTTTGGAGAGTCAAAAATCACAAAATTATTGCAGTGCAGAAGGAGGCCATTCGGCCCATTGTGTCTGCATAGAATCATAGAACATAGAAATTTTACAGCACAGGCAGACCAAAAAACGAGCCACCCAGCTGAATCCCATTGCCCAGCATTTGGACCGTAGCCCTGCAGGTTCAGGTACTTGAGGTGCACATCCAGACACCTTTTAAATGAGTTGAGGGTTTCTGCCTCAGCTACCCTTACAGGCAGTGAATTCCAGACTCCCACAGCCCTCTGGGTGAAAAAACCTTTCCTCATCTCCCCTCTAATTGTTCAACACATCACTTTAAATCTATGCCCCCTAGTCACTGACCTCCCTACTAAGGTAAATAGACCCTTCCCATCCATTCTATCCAGACCCCTCACAATTTTGTACATTTCAATCAAATCTCCCCTCAGCCTCCTCTATTCAACCCCAGCTGATCCAATCTTTCCTCATCGCTGCATTTTTCCAGAGCTGGCAACATCCTCGTAAATCTCCTCTGTAACCTCTCTAGTGCAATTACATCCTTTCTGGAATGAGGTGACCAGAACTGCACACAGAACTCAAGTTGTGGCCCAACTAATGATTGACACTGTTCCAGCATAACCTCCCTGCTCTTATATTCTATACATCGGCTAATAAAGGAAAGGATTCCATAAGCCTTCTCAACCAACTTATCAACCTGTCCTGCTACTTTCAGGGATTTGTGGACATTCACTTCAAGGTCCCTCACTTCCTCTACACCTCTCAGCATTCATCCATTAATTGTGTATTCCTTTGCTGTGTTTGACCTCACCAAAGGCATCACCTCACACTTCTCCAAGTTGAGTTCCATTTGCCACTTTTCTGCCCACCTGACCAGTCCATTTCTCCAGCTCTCCTAATGAGCATTTCACCACGTGCCTTGAGCTGAGTTACTCATCACAGAATTCCCACTATCTGATTTACTCTTGCAGCCAGAGTATGTATATGAATGGTCCAGTTAAGCTTTTGTCAATGGTAACCCTCAGGATGTTGATGGTGGGGGGATTCAGCGATGGCAATGCTGTTGATCGTCAAAGGGAGATGGTTACATTCTCTCTTGTTGGAGATGGTCATTGCCTGGTACTTATGTGGTGTGAATGTTACTTGCCACTTAGCAGGCCAAGCCTGAATGTTGTCCAGGTCTTGCTGCTTCTGGACACGGACTCCTTCAGTATCTGAGATGTCCTGAATTTGTCCTTTTATGAAACCTTGGTCAGGACTCACTTGGAATATTGTATCCAGTCTTGGTCTCCTCACATGATGGGTGATATTGAGGCTTTGGAAAGGGTACAGAGGAGAGACATTCGACGAATTCCCTGTATAAGACATTTTGGTTATCAAGTTAGACTAAAAGAGTTGGGACCCTACACCTTAGAGAAACCTAGACTGAGGGGTGATCCGATTGAGGTTCATAAATAATGAAGGGTCCAATTTAGCATGGGAGAGGAGTCATAACTTAATATTGGAACAGGCCAGATGGCACCCGGATCACATTAAATTTCATTTTCAGTGGTGGGTTAAAGTACCAGGATGGCCGAGTGGTTAAGGCGTTGGACTTAAGATCCAATAGACATGTGTCTGCGTGGGTTCAAACCCCACTCCTGGTATCTGTGCTTACAAAATGTTATTTATTCTTTCCCTGACTTTTGCCTTGCACCATCATCTCTTCTGTCATTTAATCACTCTTGCCTTCCAACTGATCACAGCTTCCTATTATTTGATCTGCCCCAGCACCGTTCCTTGGCTCTGCGCTTGCTTATAAACTGGTAAATCTGTAACTTAATCTCCTCTGTACCCTGACAATGACCTTCTCATCCTTCCTGGATTGTGGTTCCTCACAGGATCCGCTGCCTCTCCGACTCCCCTCCAGGTAACTGAAGGCCCTGAGCCTTGGTCTCGCTTTATACGCTAGCTGGTAGTTGATTCCTTGCAGGTCTGCCACCGCTCAGGAGAAGCTCAAGACCCAGATCAAGCAAAGTATCAAGAGGAATGTGAACAAAGGCTCCCTGGTGCAGAGCAAGGGACAGGGCGCCTCCGGCTCCTTCAAAATCAGCAAGAAGGAAAACCCAGGGAAAAGTGGGAAAGAAGGTGAAGAAACCAGCAGCCAAGAAATCTTTAGTGAAGAAACCAGCAGACAAGAAATCTTCAGTGAAGAAACCAGCAGACAAGAAATCTTTAGTGAAGAAACCAGCAGACAAGAAAGTGACAACAAAGAAAGTAACAGCCAAGAAAACGAGCAGCAAGGCGGCGGCAACGCCAAATAAGGCGGTGAAGAAAGCAGCGCTTCAGAAAAAGTCTCCTGCGAAGAAGGTCAAAAAAGGCAAGAGTGCGGCGGGCGGAAAGGCGCTGAAGAAAGTGCAGACATGGAAGAGCAAGGTCAAGCCGAAAGCAGCGAAGTCTCAGAAAGCAGGGTCTGGAAAGAAGTGAAAGCGCGGGAAACTTGTAAACATCTGAACACAAAGGCTCTTCTCAGAGCCACCCACATCTCTCAGGAAAGAGCTGATCCCCTGATCAAATGATCCCTGTCCAGGCCCCGCCTGCAGATTCCACATGGAAATGATTTGGAGTAAATCCAGGATCCCTGGTGACTCCCCTCCACCCAGCCCTTTCCCCACTCTCTGTCATAAAACAGAGGGATGTCCGGCCCTCACTCTAACTGGGGATGTGTTCGGTGCAGTCTCAGTTCACAAATTCAGGGGGAGAGTTTGTAAGACAGTAACACTGGCGGAGAAACCCCACCTCACAACTCAAACCCCAACACATGAGTTTCTCCAATTCAGCTGGAGTCGGGTGACAACAGGAGCTGGGATAGGCTGTGATCGGGAATGTTAGGAATGGATTTGTTCAGGGAGGAATGTACCTGGAATCTCCGAAAATAATAGTTCCTTATTTCCCCAGATTACACATTCTGCAGTGAGAATGAAAAGTCTCTTCACTGCTTCACATTTACTAATTGTTTGGTTCGAGATGAATAATGAGTCAGAGAGTAATGACAGGATCTGAAGCTTCTCTCACACCAGCCCTTGAATGACTCAATGTGAAGTGTCCAATGTGTGAAGCTACTGCCAGGGTTTGTCAATCTGAACAGTTTCAGCTCAGTTACTGGGGGCCTGGAAACCCCGCAGTTTGACTCTGTCTCTGATTGGTCACCCGCTTCTCAATCCAATTCTTAACCAATAGGAGAATCACATAGAAGTAAATAGAAGTTCTCATTGGCTTAGATTTTCCAATTGGAAAAAGCCTGGCAATTCCAGAGCAGGAAGGAATTGAAGTGATGGAAAATTTCAATTTTCAGGCAACAATTTTAAAACCTCTCATGTTATGTTCTGTTTTACTGTATTTACCGTCACAAAATCCTGACGCGATTTTAGGAATCGTTTTCATTTGTCAATCTGTTAACTGTAAGCAGCGGGAGGAAGGTCCGGTTCAGCAATTTTAAACGGGACAAATATCAGCTTCCACTCTGTAAAAGGAACAAATTAGCGACTAACCGCCTCTCACAGGCTTCTCGGGGACTGACAGAAATGAGTGGTTTCTGATCTTTTCTCCTGAAAGAGGCGGATAATGCTGCAGGGAGCAATGAACTGCCCTTCACTTTCTGGCTGCTAATACACCCCTGACTTTAAACAGTTCAAACAGCGACTGATGCTTCTGCCGGAAAATGAGCAGATTCACCAGAATGATCCCGGTCCATCATGGCCAAAGACATCCAGCTGGCCCGCCGCATCCGCGGGGAACGCACCTAAAACCCAGCTTCAGTAACAAGTGTAACAAGGGCTCTTTTCAGAGCCACCAAATCAGCAAAGGAAAGAGCTGCCATCTCTGTTCATCATCAAACCCATTAGATTGGAGGGGCGGCCACATGGTTTCTGTTTTGTCACATCACTTTCCCGAAAGGCCTGTCGGACTGAGAGCTGATCTGGAATTTAGAAAGCAGCATTACCGGAGACTCATTGCTGCTCAGCACAATCTCAACCCTGCTCCTGGGATCCGTTAGCTGGCATTTGGGGAAAAGAAATGGATCCCAGTTTTATTTGGAAGGCATTAATGGAGCCGGGTCCGTTCACATGAGGGTTATTTACTAACATTACCCAATGAGTTCACTAATATTTGAATCCATTGGAGATTAGTACACAGGATATGTAAGGCAGCTCGGTCACTCTGACTGAAACCGCCAGTTCCCCGGGGTTGCAGACCCTGACACTGCGGGGAGAGAATCCCCGACTCTATCCCGCCGCCGGGGGAAACAGACAGCTCTGTGTCCGGAGAATAGGGAGGGCCGGGGGGAAGGCACATCTGAAAGCGCTGCAATGGACTAAGCTCCTGTGGGTGCACAACTCTCACTTATTCCGTCCTCTGGGAACAGTGCGGTCTAAACAGATCAGGTTAGGAGAGAAACACACAGCCCGAGAATGGCCTCTTCCTTCCTGCATTTACTCTGTTCCGGGAGCAGATTCTCATTGAGAAGAGGCGCTCAGATCACCAGAGAGAAAAAAAAAACACAATTCAAACTGTCCAAATGAAAAACAGAGAATTAACCCGGACACTTCCATTATTAAATTAATTCATCAGCTCCGAACCAGTTCCCGTTAATGTACCGGGATAATCTCGGGATTTATCAAATCGAAGGCAGCGGGATTTATTAAATTGTTGATTCTGACACCCTGTAGTTCAGTTCTTCACTTAACAAGAGGGGGAGATGTGTGAGCAGAGAAACAGAGCGAAATCCAGAGATGGAACTGAAAACACACCTGGACAGATGTGAAACAGGTCAATCCACTGTTCCAATAACTCCATCTCTGACTCCCCCCTGACAGTAACCAGCCCTTTCACAGAGACTGTGAGTGGCTCTGAAAAGAGCCTTTGGTTTATTAGATGACATTTTGGCCGCTTTACTTTTTCTGGGAGCTCTTGAGTGCTGGTTTTCTTAGGCAGCAGCACGGCCTGGATATTAGGCAGCACCCCGCCCTGAGCGATGGTCTCCCCTCCCAGCAGCTTGTTGAGCTCCTCGTCGTTGCGGACGGCCAGCTGCAGTTGTCTGGGGATGATGCGGGTCTTCTTGTTGTCCCGGGCCGCGTTACCGGCCAGCTCGAGGATTTCAGCGGTCAGATACTCGAGCACAGCAGCCAGATCGACCGGGGCTCCGGCACCCACACGCTCAGCATAGTTACCCTTTCTCAGGAGCCTGTGAACACGGCCCACCGGGAACTGCAGTCCAGCCCGGGAGGAGTGAGACTTGGCCTTGGCCCGAGCTTTCCCGCCGGTCTTTCCTCTTCCAGACATTTCCACAATCTCACAAATACTTTCACAAAGAATGAATAATTTCCTTAGCATTGATAATACATCGCAGGCAGTCAGGTTGGCTGAGCAGTCTAAAGTGCTGCGTTCAGGTCGCAGTCTCTACTGGAGGCGTGGGTTCGCATCCCACTTCTGACGAGTTGTGTTTTGACTGAACTGGAGGCGTTTGGGAGCAGCGGCAAAAAGCAAAGAAAAAGCATGAAAGAACATGGACAAACAAAATAACAATGGACCCAAAGATGTTGCATTAAAACATTGGAGTAAGAGGCAACTAAACAAACAGCAGGGCACATAAAAGATCAAAAATGTAACCTTTGTATCGGGGTGGAAGATGTGGCCAATATCCTTAATGAATACTTTACTGTTTTCCCGAATGAGAGGGTGATGCAGATATTGTTATTAAGGAGGAGGGGTGTGAAGTATTGGACGTGATAACTTAAGGAGAGAGGAAGTCTTAATGGGATGAGCATCCTTGAATGTGGATAAATCATCAGGACCAGATGAAATGTACCCCAGGCTGTTGAAAGAAGCCAGGGAAGAAATAGTGGAACAAAAACAAGAAATGCCGGATTCACTCAGCAGGTCTGGCAGCATCTGTGGAAAGAGAAGCAGAGTTCACGTTTCGGGTCAGTGACCCTTCTTCGGAACTCCGAAGTTCCGAAGAAGGGTCACTGACCCGAAACGTTAACTCTGCTTCTCTTTCCACAAATGCTGCCAGACCTGCAGAGTGAATCCGGCATTTCTTGTTTTTGTTTCAGATTTCCAGCATCCGCAGTATTTTGCTTTTAAGAAATAGTGGAAGGTCTGACCATCATTTTCCAATCCCTCACTGGATACAGGTGTGGTGCCAGAGGATTGGAGGTCTTGTAACGTTGCAATAAAAGCAAAATACGAGGCAGATCAAGCATGGCTGATCCTTTCGAGTAGAGAAACAGGGCTGAATTCCCTGAACCAGTGCTACAGCTTTCAGAATAGAAGGAGCCTATACAAACCTGATGGGTTCCACTTAAACAAAAGAGCTGGAGGTGTTGACAGTCAGAACAGATAAAATGTGGAGGAGTGTTTGAAGCAGATTCTGTGTGGTTACTGTAGTTGTCCTATGGAGTTATTTCAAGGAGGTGATTCTGAATGTAATGGATCAACGTGGACCCATCCAAGGCAAAGGTTCTAAGCTTCCCTGTGGTCCAGCCTGGTTGAATGGAACTGAAGCAAACAAATCATCCAGAAGAGGAAAAGATATGTAAGGCCATGAAAGCACAGAATTCAGATGGATGCAATACCAGATGGTATGGCAAGAGTGTAAAACAGCAACAGACTGGTGAATAAAACTTTCCCATTGAATGAGACAAGAGAAAAGAAGGGTAATAATAGTGTCAGGTGAGTTGTGACACTATTCACATTCCACCTTGATCTGAATAGGACTGTTGAAGGGAGTGATTGAGAAGAATAGAGGAGAAATGAAAAGAAAGGAGAAATAAACAAAAGGTCTTTTGATTTTAGAATGCTTGTTTTTGGAAATGACAGACTGTAAAGTGTGTGTGTCAGAAGATATAGAGCGAAGTTGGGTATGACAAGATCACAGGAAAGTTGTGCCCTGAGACAAGGTGTGTGTTGACAGGAAAGCTGCTTTCTTTTGCACAATATGTATTTTATTCGTATAATTTGTGCAATTACATTGCAAAGCAGTTCAAATTTAATATTACATAAGGTACAATACAGATCAGTTTCCTTCAATAATGTACATGATGTATCTCACTATCCCTGCCTGCACAGGTTATATTTACAGTATTTACATTACACATCAAACATTCTCTGGTGCAAACAGCCCGAGGGGTTTTACACGGGTTCCAGCCCCTCACTGTACTATGGCCTACTAGGGCCTTAGACTGCAGCCTTTCCCCATTGAGTCTCCATGGTGGCTTCCCCAAGCTTTAATGCCGTCCCACAGCACATAGTCTTGGACGTTGCCATGTGCCAGTCTGCAACACTCGTTCATGGACAGCTCTTTGCACTGGAATACCTGTCCCACGGCCGGGCTCGTTCTCAATAGAGATCATTTCAAATGAACATTTCCTAAATCCGTGCTTTCTCTCTCGCAATAAAGAGAACCGGATGTCTAGCAGATTCAGTGTGAGACAATAACACTGCCGGGTAAAGGCCGCTTTCCAACTCCAATCTTAACACAGGAGATTCCCCAAGCAGCTGCAGTAAGGTGCTATAAACTGCTGGAAGCGGATGTGTGTGGAAATGGTGATGTGACTGAGGAGGTTTCTTGTTATAGAATGGACTGTGTTTAGGTGGGAATATTACTGAGCGTTAATTGCATCGGGACCATATTTAAAAGCACCGGCTTTCTGGAAAGCCTTGACTATGAAGAACGAGTCTGGAAGGCTTTGTGTGGAGAGCTGGGTTTCGGTTCCACTGTGTAATAAAGGGTTTGAAATTGGCAGCCCGGAGGAAACTGGAGGTGGAGCTGAAAGATGAGGGGCCGTTCTCTCTCCGTCTGTCACTCTGGGTGTCTCCTCCCCATCTGCTCTCTGTTCAATCTTCACTCTGTCTCCTCCCCTTCCTGCTCTCTCTCTGCCATTCTCAGCCAGGTCCGGGTGGCCTGTATAAAAAGGAGCCTGACGGAATCAGTCTCTTTTGTTGTGCACTGATTTGAGGCAAGAATCAACTTGTCTGGCAGTAAACAAGAGTATGCTCCAGGCTGGCAGTATGTTAGAATCCATGAGGAAAGGCATCACCACCCTCATCGACAAGCGGAAGGGGGAGAGGACAGAAATAAGAAATTGGTGGCCCATTTCACTGCTTAATGCTGACAACAAGATTCTGTCAAAAGTCATAGCCAGTCGATTCAAGTCTGCTCTGGAGTTGGTGATTCACCCTGATCAGACCTATACTATACCAGGCAGGACAATCTCTGATAGCATTGCGCTACTCAGGGATATGATCACCGATGTACGGGACAGGAGGGTGGACACCTGCCTCATCAGCCTGGACCAGGAGAAGGCTTTTGACAGGATATCGCACACTTACATGATGGATGTGCATTCCAAAATGGGGTTTGGGGAGGGGTCCTGCAATTGGGTCAAACTACTCTACACAAACATCAGTAGTGCAGTCTCAATCAATGGGTGGGAATCAGAAAGTTTCCCGATCCAATCTGGAGTCAGTCAGGGCTGTCCTCTCTCCCCTGTCTTGTTTGTTTGCAGTATTGAACCCTTTGCTGAGTCTATTAGGAAGAATGCGAGCATCAGAGGGGTGACAATCCCAGGCAGCGGAGGCACTCAGGTGAAAACCTCCCTGTACATGGATGACATCGCCATTTTATGCTCGGATCCACTGTCTGTGCGCAGACTGATGAGCATCTGCGACCAGCTCGAACTGGCCTTGGGAGCCAATGTTAAACACGGCAAGAGCGAGGCCATGTTCTTTGGGAACTGGGCTGACCGATCCTTTGTCCCCTTCACCGTTAGGTCAGATTATCTGAAGGTGCTGGGGATATGGTTTGGAAGGGCTGAGACGTGCACCAAAACCTGGAAGGAGCGAGTAGCCAGGGTACAACATAAGCTGAGCATGTGGGAGCAGCGATCTCTCTCCATTATGGGTAAGAACCTGGTCATCAGGTGCGAGGCGCTCACATTGCTGTACGTGGTGCAGGTCTGGCACATACCGCATTCCTGCGCTGTGGCGATCACCTGAGCCATTTTCCGCTTCATCTGGGGATCCAAAATGGTCCGAGTCCGGAGGGACACGATGTTCAAACCTCTGGATAAGGGCGGGAAAAATGTACCCAACGTCGCCCTCATCCTTATGGCTACCTTTGTGTGCGGCTGCATCAAGCTGTGTGTAGATCCCCAGTTTGCAAACTTCAAGTGTCACTACGTGCTGAGGTTCTATCTGTCCCCGGTGTTGCAAAGGATGGGCCTGGTCATATTGCCACGGAATGCTCCATCCAGTTGGACTGTGCCGTACTTCCTATCCTTCATGGAAAAGTTTCTGTGGAAAAACACCTTTGACCACCAATCCTTCAGGCAGTGGTCTTCACGGAATATCCTCAAGGCCCTACGGGAAAAGGAGATGGTGGATCCTGTCGGATGGTCCCCTGAGCAGAAGTCCAAAGTCATTTGGCAGAATACCTCATCACCAGAACTTTCAAACAAGCACCAAAATGTAGCCTGGCTGATGATGAGAAGAGCCCTCCCTGTCAGATCCTTCCTGCACACCCGAAGTCTCACCCCATCCACACCCGGCCCTCGAGGTGGCTGTGGTCGAAAAGAGACGTTGCCCACCTCTTTCTGGAATGTGTCTTTGCAAAGCAGGTGTGGAAGAGATGCAGTGGTTTTTGTCGAGGTTCATCCCAAGCAGCTCTGTAGCACAGGAGTCTGTGCTCTGTGGGCTGTTCCCAGGGACGCACACCAAGATAAAAATCAACTGTTGCTGGAGGACTATCAATTCGGTGAAAGATGCCCTTTGGTCTGCCCGAAACTTGCTGGTCTTCCAGTGCAAAGAGTTGTCCACGACCGAATGTTGCAGACTGACACATTCCAAAGTCCAGGACTATGTGCTGAGGGACGCACGAAAACTTGGGGCAGCCGCAGCAAAGGCTCAATGTGGAAAGACCACTGTGTAAGGTCCCCTCACCAAGCTGAACTGAGGGGCCGGATCCATGGGAAACCACTCGAACTGTCGCCAGAAAATATTTGTTTGCTGTAAAATGTACATGGCATGACAATGAAATGGAAGGGTTGTGAGGCAACTCACTCCTGTATTGAAGGAAACTGATCTCCTTTGCACTCTTTGTATTGTCTGACATGGTGCTTTTGGGAACTGTTTTGTAATGTATTTTTTTTTTACAGATTTTAATGAATAAAGTATATTTTGGAAATTAATAAAAGAAAGTCTGGCAGAGGTAAAGGAGGGAAAGGACTGGGCAAAGGCGGAGCAAAGCGGCACCGCAAAGTGCTTCGTGATAATATCCAGGGCATCACCAAACCAGCAATCCGCCGCCTGGCTCGCCGTGGCGGGGTCAAGCGGATCTCGGGTTTGATCTATGAGGAGACTGGCGGGGTGTTGAAGGTTTTCCTGGAGAATGTGATCAGGGATGCGGTCACCTACACTGAACACGCCAAGCGCAAGACGGTCACTGCCATGGATGTGGTGTACGCTCTGAAACGGCAGGGCCGCACTCTCTACGAATTCAGCGGCTGAACAACTCGACCCTTTCCAGCAAACACAACAAAGGCTCTTCCAAGAGCCACCCACCGCCTCACAGAGAGAGCAGTGACCTGGAAACGGGAGCTGGGATATGCTGTTTAGAACTGTCTGGAATAAATCTGTGCTGTGTTCGAGATACAAAACTAGAATCCCCAAATTTGACATTTCATTTGTAGCAAGGATATGCAGTGGATTTGATTTTCTGAACGGGCTGTGTAAACAGCGCCTGAGGCTCTACAGTTAGTTATTTCTCCAGTCGACACATGCCCTCAGTGAAAAGCCACATCACTCCTCCAGAATCACTCATTGTTTTCATAGAATTTCAAAATGATTTCGCTGCAATGAGGGAATCCGGGAGTTTTGCAGCAGCCGTTGAATCGGTCACTGGAACCAGACCCACTTGTGATGTTATTTCCCCCGAGACGGTGTTTCCTGCACTGAAACTGACAGGGTTTGTGAAACTGATCAGTTTCAGCTCAGTCATTCAGGGACCTGGAATTCCCGCAGTTTGAGCCCGCGCTATCCAGAGCCCACTTCTGATTGGTCACCCTCTTCCCATTCGCATGTCTTAACCAATTGCCGAGCCTCGAATTAGAAAATACAGCAAATCATTGGCTTAAATTGTCGTCCTGGCAGAAAGGTTGAATTCAAAAAAGCCGCCAATTTCAGTGTTGGGCAGAATCGAATTACTCAATGAATCTCAATAACGAAATTGGCGGCACATTTTATACTTTCCCCGATTTTCCTTTCCATCGATTGGGGTGCTAATTCACTCGGGTGCGTTTGCTAATACTAACTGTAATCCTCAGATCCATTTAACATTTCAGTAATCCTATTAAATACAAAAGGAATTTTATGATTGAATTTCCATTGGAAGATAGTGAATTAGCACCCCGATCGATGGAAAGGAAAATCGGGCAGAGGATAAAATGTGCTGCCAATTCGTTATTGTGATTTGTTTATGTAACTGACCAGGATTGACTTCACCCGAACGCAGCTACTAGCTCCCACCTCACTGACCGCTCTCCCCCCTCTGCAACTCGCTTTCTCCCCCTCCTCCCTACTGGCGAAATTCCGCACCCTGGCTGTTCGCTCTCCGCACCCCCACCCCCCACCCTGTCCCAGCCCAGCCCACAGCTGCTAGCTCTGGCCGTGACACTCGCTCCCACATTTCTTCACCAGGCGCCACCTGTAGAAGCAGGAGGGCCGCAAGGAGTGACAGGGCGACGGAGGAGTGAGTGGCTGAGAGGAGGGAAGCGGCGCGGCCTGGAGCGAGTGGTCAGAGAGTGGGGTAGTGCGAAGTGAGGAACAACTGGCCAGGGGAGTGGGGGGCGTGGGGGAGCAGCGAGGTCTGGAGCGAGCGGCTGAGGGGGGGGAATCGTCGAGGCCTGGAGTGAGTTGCCGAGGTGGGAGAGCTACAGCTTCAAAATCTCCCATTCAGCCACTCCCTCCAGCCAAGTGGTGGGGGGATGGGGTGGCTAGATACCCAATGACGCTTTATCACGCATGCACGAAGATGGATTTGTTGCGGAAATGTGATGATGTTGGCGCTGCAAAATGACATCATCCCGTGCACGCGCCACTCAATCCTGGCAAGATGTCAAAAATCACTGTGATTTTTTGGTCCTTTCAGTGCACTCCTCTTTCTTGAGTTGCCTCTTACCTTAATGTATTGAAGAAACATCTTTGGGTCCATTTTCATTTTCCTTGTCAATATTCTTCCATGCTTTCCCTTCACCACTGCTCCCAAATCCCTCCAGTTCAGTCAAAACACAACTTGGTAGATTTCGGATTTGAACACACGCCTCCAGAAAACACTACGATCTGAACACAGCCCCTTAGACCACTCGGCCATCCAGACTGTTTCAAACTTACGACAAAAGCTGAGAAATTATCCATTCTTTGTGAAAGAATTTGTGAGATTGTGGAAATGTCTGGAAGAGGAAAGACCGGCAGGAAAGCTCGGTCCAAGGCCAAGTCTCGCTCCTCCCGGGCTGGACTGCAGTTCCCGGTGGGCCGTGTTCACAGGCTCCTGAGAAAGGGTAACTATGCTGAGCGTGTGGGTGCTGGAGCCCCGGTCTATCTTGCTGCTGTGCTCGAGTACCTGACCGCTGAAATCCTCGAGCTGGCCGGTAACGCGGCCCGGGACAACAAGAAGACCCGCATCATCCCCAGACACCTGCAGCTGGCCGTCCGCAACAACGAGGAGCTCAACAAGCTGCTGGGAGGGATGACCATCGCCCAGGGCGGGGTGCTGCCTAATATGCAGGCCGTGCTGCTGCGCAAGGAAACCAGCGCTCAGAGCTCCCAGAAAAAGTAAAGCGGCCAAAATGACATCTAATAAACCAAAGGCTCTTTTCAGAGCCACCCACAGTCTCTGTGAAAGGGCTGGTTACTGTCAGGGGGGAGTCAGAGATGGAGTTATTGTAACAGTGGATTGACCTGTTGCACATCTGTCCAGCTGTGTTTTCATTTCGCTCTGTTTTTCTGCTCACACATCTCCCCCTCGAGTTAATTGCAGAACTGAACTACAGGGTGCAGAATCAACAATTCCCAGGATCGGGGGTGAGATTGTGCTGAGCAGCAATGAGCCTCCAGTAATGCTGCTTTCTAAATTCCAGATCAGCTCTCAGTCCAACAGGCCTTTCACATTTTAAATATCACAACAGAGCTGAGTGGGGGTGAGCGCAGCCTCAGCTGCACCGAGTCTCAGGGGCTCTCAGGACCCCAATCAGAGCCGCCAGGCCTGGCGGACGTGCAGCGAGGACCCCGGGGGAGGGAGGGTGCACCATTAAAGTGATGGTGCAACACCTCCCCCATCCTAGCCGCCACTTCCCGGTTTCTTCTCCCGTTTATCTCAACATTAAGAAGACGCTTTTGCTCTGGACTACACTGGTTATAAAGTAAGACCCAACTTTGTCTCTGAAAGTGATGAATAGCAGCAACAACAGCAGAATCCAACCCCTGCAGTTACATGTGAACTTGCTGATGTTGCAGCAGATTGAATGACTGAGTGAATCCCTTCCCACACACATGGCAGGGGAACGGCCTCTCCCCAGAGTGAATGTGTTGGTGTTTCAGCAGATCATTACTGCTTTTCAAGCTCTTCTCACAGTCAGGACATTGAAAAGGTCTCTGATCAGTGTGAACAAGTTGATGTTCAGTGAGGTTGGATGACTGAGTGAACCCCTTCCCACACACGGAGCAGGTGAATGATCTCTCCCCAGTGTGAACTCACTGGTGTTTCAGCAGGTTGACTCTGGCTGGGTTCAGTTCTAAACTCACTGGTTCCTCTCTCTCTCCTCCCCTGAAGGTGCTGATTCTGACTGTATGTACATGCTCTCTCCCCCTCCGACCCTCCCTGTCCAATGTAGTATCTCCAGTTTTGGTGATGTGCTCTCCCTGACCTGTCTCTATTTCTCCTTCTTATACAGACTTGCCCTGAGTGTCACTATTTCATAGAATCATACAGCACAGAAGGAGGCCAATCGGTCTTTTGTGCCTGTGCTGAATCTGTGGAAAAAATGATGCAATTAATCCAACCCCCTGCCTATTTCCCCATAGTCCTGGAGAAATTCACTTTGAAATATTTGTCCAATTCCTTTATGAAAGTTATAATTGAATCTGTTTCCACCACCCTGTCAGACAATTCATTCCAAATCCGAATCAGTTACTTCTTAAATGTTGTGAGGGTTCCGGCCTCTACCACCTCTTCAGGGAGTGCGTTCCAGATTCCAACCACCTTCTGGGTAAATTTTTTTCCTCAAATCCCATCTCAACCTCCTGTCCCTTCCCTTAAATCTATGCCACCTGGTTATTGACCCCTCCGCTAAGGTAAAATGTTTCTTCCTATCTAACCCATCAATGCCCCTCATAATTTTGTAAACCTCAATCTTATCTCCCCTCAGCCTTCTCTGCTCTAAGGAAAACAACGCTAGCCTTTTCAGTCTCTCTTCATAGCTGAAATGCTCCAGCCCAGGCAACATCCTGGTGACTCTCTTCTGTACCCTCTCCAGTGCAATCACATCCTTCCTATAGTGTGGTGCCCAGAACAGTACACAGTACTCCAGCTGTGGCCTAACTAGCATTTTATACAGCTCCGTCATAACCTCCCTGCTCTTATATTCTCTGCCTCGGACGATCTATATTGGCCTGTAATCTAAGGCTTTCCTCCTCACTATTTACGACACCACCAATTTTCGTGTCATGTGTGAGAAAGGGTTTGATTCTATCCCTATCAGTATCCGTTACATGCATGTGTTTTTAATCTGCACCCCCTCTATTTTATTCTCTGTACTTGTCAGCCTCTTGTAGGTGAGTCTGTGTTTTGCTCTTTATCTCTCAGTCTTCGAAGTATGAGCCTGGGTTTGTAACTAATTTTCTTTGTACCTTGCAGGATGGATATTGAAGAGAGGTTTTTACACATTAACTGCCAAATCCTGATAAGTGATTTTTGGGTTTCACACAGTATCTGTCAGTTTCTTGTCTAGGACTGTTGGTTTTACTCTGTCCCTGGCATTTGCTGGTTTGTTCGTGTGGGGTTTACACTGTACCTGTCAGTTTCTCATATGTGAGTGTTGGTTTCACTTTGTATAGAATCATAGATCACAGAATACTTACAGCACAAAAGGAGGGATTCAGCTCATCGTGCTTGTGCTGCCTCTCTGCACACGCAACTCAGCTCATGCCACATCCTCATGTATTCCATGAAAACCTGATTTTTTTTCCCTTCAGATAATTATCATATATCCTTTTGAAAGCTATGGTTGAATCTTCCTCCGTCACACTCTCAGGCAGTACATATCAGATCTTAACCATTTGCTGCATAAAAAAGGTTTTTCCTCATGTTGCCTTTGGTTCTTTCCCCATTCACCTTAAATCGGTGTCCTCTGCTTACTCAGCCATGAGTAATATTTCCCATTGCTTTCTCAGCACTGATGAATTGTGAGGTGGGAGACAGCCAGAAGTCCCACTGAGCCGCACTGACTCCCAGCTGAAAAAGAAATGAGGTAAAGTTCAATCTTTCACAGCGAGATGCTGCAGAGAGTTAAGAGTCCCGAATGAAAGAGAGCGTTTCTCATACTGTTGTTGAATTTCATTTCAAACACTCCTTGTACTCTCTGCTAATGAAGCCTAAAAAGTGGAAAAACTAAATGGCGCTCAAACTCACAACCCTGAGATTAAAAGTCCCATGATCGACAGACTGAACTGAATATGGCACTTCTACTGTACCTCTGTTTGGATGGATGCAACTGTATGCTCCAATGCAAGGGCAGCTTTCAAATCATCCCATGGGTCCATACGTCAGACTAAGTTCCATGTTGTAAACTCAAGCAAAGGAAATCTGCTCACTTCCAAAACTATCAACAAATTGAAGCTGATTACGATCAACATCATCAGAGGTCAGAACTACCTGGTGAAAGAAGACACCCTGAAGAAGGATCCACAATTATTCAAAGGCATCGACAAAGTGAAAAACAAGAAAATCGATGAGTCAATCCAAGCTAAACAGAAACACTGAAGAATTCCATTCCAGACCAGAACACAATTAGAGGCATTTTTTGTATTCAAAGCTGGGCATTAGTATTTCATAGTTGATATATAATTTTGAATATATTTGAATTTCTTTATTCATTTGGCACTGCTGAACATGAAGCAGTCTTAAATCATTTAATTTTTTTTTGTAAAATCTGACTTACCAGATTAAAATATTAGATCAAGGGAGAAATTTCAAAGATTACTGGACCAGTAATCCAGAGGCCTGGACTCAAGATCCAGTGACAGCCAGGACGTCAAGGCGGTAAACACTCCGCACTAGTCTGCAGTGAGCGATTCCATCGAAGGTAGAGCACAATCTTTTTAATATAAGAATGTATATTTCATAATAATTAATCACTCAAGACCTTCCTGGTCTCTGCATCTCAGCTGCTCTCTGGATAAACTTGCAGAAAGTATTTCAACCTGCAAAGCAGGAGTCTAGGGAATGTGTAATGATATTTTCTCGCCTTCGGGCAATATTTTAATCAATACAGTGTGGGACAACCTGTCTGGGCACAACTCCACGAGTTTCTCTTGAACGAGTGACCTCACAATCACTAACTTCTATGGTAACAATCTTCAGCTCATCACCTCCGGTACGTAGCTCTAATCTTAATGTACATTTAAACAACCTTTCAAGTCCAGTTACAGTTTTTGTTGCCATACCTGCACAAGCTTAAAAAGTGAAAAACGGAAGCAAGTTTAACTGAACATTCTGGTGGTCAGTTCGGGCACGGGAAAAAAATGAAAGGACTCGGACCAGGTCGGATGCGGTGCTGTCAGGCTTGGGTCGGGTTTCATTTGCTGACCCGAGCAGGCCTTTAGTTACTGTTGCAACCTTATATTCCCACTTGACAATCTGTATATTTTGTTCATTTCAATTTTGTCGACAAGCTCTTTGAATCCAGTTCCCCTGTCCTCAAGCAGGCTCAGTTTGGAAATCGATTCCACTTTCTGGAAGGCTGAAAGCAATCGATGACCTTAAACTAAAAACGGCAACAGAGAAGGGCTCGTCTGGGATTTGAATCCAGGACCTCTCACATATTAATCACTTATATACCCAAAGCGAGAATCATACCCCTAGACCAACGAGCCACCTTTGGCATAGCTTTTATTCGCTCCTGTGGAATTTCACTGGCACCCACAGCCGATCATGCATTTTTTTCAGATTAAAACAATATCCTACAAAGCTGAAATAAAAACAGAAAGTGCTGGAAATACTCAGCACCTCTGACAGCATCTGTGGAGAGAGAAACAGAGTTAACATTTCAGGGTTTTCACCTTTTGTTTGAGCCATCTTTTCAGACTGCTTCTGTCCATCCAATCTCACTTTTTACTCCATCCACATTCTAAGGGTGGTGCAGTGGTGAGCACTGTAGCTTCACAACTTCAGTGACCCTGATTCAGTTCTGTGTACTGCCTGTGTGGAGTTTGCAAGTTGTTTATGTGGGCTTCCACAAGGTACTCTGGTTTCCTCCCACAACGAAAGACTTGTGGGTTGATAGATAAATTGACTGTTGGAAATTGGCCCTAGGGTAGGTGATAGGAGAAATGTGGGGATGTGGTAGGGAATTCTGGGTTAACATAGGATTAGTATAAATGGGTGGTTGATGGTCAGTGCAGACTCATAGAACATAGAACATAGAAAAATACAGCACAGAACAGGCCCTTCGGCCCACGATGTTGTGCCGATCCTTTGTCCTCTGTCAAGGACAATTTAATCTATACCCCATCATTCTCCTTTATCCATATACCTATCTAAAAGCCGTTTGAAAGTCCCTAAAGTTTCTGACTCAACAACTTCCCCAGGCAAGGCATTCCATGCCCCGACCACTCTCTGGGTAAAGAACCTTCCCCTGACATCCCCCTTATATCTCCCACCCTTCACCTTAAATTTATGACCCCTTGTAACGCTTTGCTCCACCCGGGGAAAAAGTTTCTGACTGTCTACCCTATCTATTCCCCTGATCATCTTATAAACCTCTATCATGTCACCCCTCATCCTTCTCCGTTCTAATGAGAAGAGGCCTAGAATGTTCAGCCTTTCCTCGTAAGACTTATTCTCCATTCCAGGCAACATCCTGGTAAATCTCCTCTGCACCCTCTCCAAGGCTTCCACATCCTTCCTAAAATGAGGCGACCAGAACTGCACACAGTACTCCAAATGAGGCCTTACCAAGGTCCTGTACAGCTGCATCATCACCTCACGGCTCTTAAATTCAATCCCTCTGCTAATGAACGCTAACACCCCATATGCCTTCTTCACAGCCCTATCCACTTGAGTTGCAACTTTCAACGATCTATGCACATAGACCCCAAGGTCTCTCTGCTCCTCCACATGCCCAAGAACCCTACCGTTAACCCAGTATTTTGCATTCGTGTTTGTCCTTCCAAAATGGACGACCTCACACTTTTCAGGGTTAAACTCCATCTGCCACTTTTCAGCCCAGCACTGCAACCTATCCAAGTCCCTTTGCAGACGACAATAGCCCTCCTCGGTATCCACAACTCCACCAACCTTTGTATCATCTGCAAATTTACTGACCCACCCTTCGACTTCCTCATCCAAGTCGTTAATAAAAATCACAAACAGGAGAGGACCCAGAACTGATCCCTGTGGCACACCACTGGTAACTGGGCTCCAGGCTGAGTATTTACCATCTAAGACCACTCTCTGCCTTCTATCAGTTAGCCAATTCTTAATCCAACTGGCCACATTCCCCACTATTCCATGCCTCCTGACTTTCTCCATAAGTCTACCATGGGGGACCTTATGAAATGCCTTACTAAAATCCATGTACACCACATCCACTGGTTTACCCTCATCCACTTGCTTGGTCACCTGCTCAAAGAATTCAATCAGGCTTGTGAGGCAAGACCTACCCCTCACAAAACCGTGCTGACTGTCCCGAATCAAGCAGTGTCTTTCCAGATGCTCAGAAATCCTATCCCTCAGCACCTTTTCCATCAACTTGCCTACCACCGAAGTAAGACTAACTGGCCTGTAATTCCCAGGGTTGTTCCTATTCCCTTTCTTGAACAGGGGCACAACATTTGCCACCCTCCAATCACCTGGTACCACCCCCGTCAACAGAGAAGATGAAAAGATCATTGCCAGCGGCTCTGCAATTTCATCCCTTGCTTCCCATAACATCCTTGGATATACCCCGTCAGGCCCGGGAGACTTGTCTATCTTCAAGTTATTCAAAAACCCCAACACATCTTCCCTCCTAACGAGCACTTCCTCGAGCTTACCAGTCTGTTTCACACCGTCCTCTTCAGTAATACACCCCTTCTCATTCGTAAATACCGAAGAGAAGTACTCATTCAAAACCTCACTTATCTCTTCCGGCTCAACACACAGTCTCCCGCTATTGTCCTTGACCGGACCTACGGTCCCCCTAGTCATCCTCATATTTCTGACATATGCGTAAAAGGCCTTGGGGTTTTCTTTTATCCTACCCGCCAAGCATTTTTCATGCCCTCTCTTAGCTCTCCTAATCCCTTTCTTCAGATCCTTCCTGGCCATCTTGTATCCCTCCAGAGCTATGCCTGTGCCCTTTTTCCTCAACCTTATATACGCATCCTTCTTCTTCCTAACAAGACTCTCAACCTCTCTTGTCAACCACGGTTCCCTCACATGACCATCCCTTCCCTGTCTGACAGGGACATGCTTATCAATGGCCCCTACTATCTGCTCCTTGAAAAAGTTCCACATTTCGACCGTGCCCTTCCCTGCCAGCATATGCTCCCAACTTATGCTCCTCAGTTTCTGCCTGACAGCATCATATCTACCCTTCCCCCAATTGTAAACCTTGCCCTGTTGCACATACCTATCCCTCTCCATTACCACAGTGAATGCTACAGAATTGTGATCACTATCTCCAAAGTGCTCGCCCACCAACAGCTCTATCACTTGCCCTGGTTCATTACCTAGTACCAAATCCAATATTGCCTCCCCTCTGGTCGGGCAGTCTACATACTGAGTCAGAAAAGCTTCCTGGACATACTGCACAAACACTACCCCATCCAAACTATTCGATCTAAAGAGTTGCCAATCAATATTTGGGAAGTTGAAATCCCCCATAATTACTACCCTGTGACTTCTGCTCCTTTCCAAAATCTGTTTCCCAATCTGCTCTTCCACCTCCCTGCTGCTATTGGGGGGCCGATAGAAAACTCCCATCAAGGTGACTGCTCCTTTCCTGTTCCTGACCTCAACCCACAGTGCCTCAGTCGGCAGATCCTCCTCGAAAATTCTTTCAGCAGTTGTTACACTATTTCTAACTAACAATGCCACCCCCCCACCTCTTTTACCACCTCAGTGGGCCAAAGGGCCTATATCAGTGCTGCATATCTCTATAACCATTCTCTAAGCAAATGCATTTTTCATGAATTCCTCATTTCTTTTATTAACGACAATTTTATATTTCCGGCCCTTGCTTCATACGATACCACAAGTGGAATCATGTTTCCATCAACCCGATCAAACCCCTTCACTATTTCCTCATATTGCAATGTTTCTTTCACCCTGACAGACTGTGGAGTTTCTGCTGCTTGATTGCAGTTCTTGCTTCCCGCCAGTAGATGTCACCTCACTCCAATATAGTGAAGTTCACAAATGTGAGAGACACAACAGGAAATAATTGTTCACATTATAGTGAATGTGTGGGATTTAGAAATACTAGGAGTGGAGACGAGTTATTATTGAATTTGTCAAACCAAACATATGTTATAATGTTGTGTTAAATCTGTCACTCTGTTGTCTTGATTCTGAGAGTGACATAGACTCATCGAGTCATTGGGTCATTTGTGGTATAGAAGGAGGCCATTCGCCCCATCGAGTACAGGCCAGCTCTCCATGGAGCGATCCAGTCAGTCCCACTCGTCTGCTCGATCCCCCTAGCCCTGTTAATTTATTTCCTTCAAATGCCCATCGAAATTCCTTTTGTAACCAACGATTGTCTCCACTTCCTCCGCCCTCGGGGGCAGCGAGTTGCAGATCATTACCAATCACTGTGTAAAAAAGTTCTTCCGCACATTCCCCCTGCATCTCTTGTCCAAAACCTTCAATCTGAATCCCCTAGTCCTTGTACCAATAGTTAATGGGAACAATTTTTCCTTGCCAACTTATCTAAAACTGTCATAGCCTTCGACACATCTATCAATTCTCCCCTCAATCTCCTTTGATACAGGCAGAAAAAACCCTGTTTTTCTAACCTAACCTTGAAACTAAAACCCTCCATCCCTGGAACTATTCTGGTAAATCTCCTCTGCATCCTCTCAAGAATCCGCACATCCTTTCTAAAGATTGGTGAGCAGATCTGGATGCAACACTCCAATTGGGGCCTAACCAGAGTTCAGCATAACAACCCTGCTTTTGTACTCAATGTCTCTATTTATAAAGCCCAAGATCCCACATGCTTTGTTAACCACTCTCGCAATATGTCTGAACAGTTGAGGTGACTGAGCGGTTTCAGCTTCTCTGTTCAGATTGCAGCTTTCACTGGAGGCATGTGTTTAAATCCCACTTCTGACAACTTGATTTTCAGTTACTTTGCAGAGCTTCCTTGAAGGTTTGAGGTAGAGTAAATACTGAGGAACTGTTTCTAACTGCTGAACCGTCAATAACCGAAGGTTACAGATTTAATGTGACTCACAAAACTGGAAAGAACTTGAGGAAAAATTCCTTTCTGCAACGTATGGTTAGGATATCAGTTATGTGGATAGATTGGAGAAGCTGGGGTTGTTCTCCTTAGAGTGAAGATTTGATAGAGGTGTTCACAATCATGAGGGGTCGTGACAGACCCGATAGTGAGAAACTGTTGGTAGAAGGATTGAGACTCAGGTAAAAGCTGTGGCTCAGTTGGTCACACTCACCTCGAAATCACAAGCTTCTGGGTTCAGAGTTCACAGCTGACACTCCAGTACAGCACTGAGGGTGTTGAAGGTGCTGCCTTTCAGGTGTGATGTTAAACCAAGACCTGGTCTGCATGTTTGGGTGAATGTAAAAGATCCCATGTTGCAATTTCAAACAAGTGAAGAGCAATTCTCCCTGGTGTTGTGATCAATATTTGGCCCTCAATCAGATCAGTTGGTCATTATCACATTGCTGTTTGTGGGTATTAGCTGCTGCATTTCTGACATTACATCAGTGATTACACTTCAAAAGTATTTCATTGTCTACAAAGTGCTTTGATATGTCCAGTGGTCTTGAAAGGTGCTATATAAATGCAAGTCTTTTCTTCCTTTATCGCAACACATTACTGTGTAAAAAATGGTTCTTCATGTCACCTCTGGTTCTTCTGCCAATCACCTGATATCTGTGTCCTCTGCTTACTGACCCTTTTACCACTGGAAACAGTTTCTCCTTATTTAAACTATTGAAAACCTCCATGATTTTGAACAAATGTGTCAAATCTTTTCGGAACTTTCTCTGCTGCAAGGAGAACAACCCCAACTTCTCCAATCTCTCCACATCACTGAAGTCCCTCACCCTGCTACCATTGTGGCAAATCTCTTTTTTATTCTTTCACGGAATGTGGGCATCGCTGGCAACGGCAGCATTTATTGCCCATTCCTAACTTCCCTTGAGAAGGTGGTGGTGAGCCGCCTTTTTGAGCTGTTGCAGTCCATGTGGTGTAGGTAAATCCACAGTGCTGTTCGGAAGGGAGTTCCAGGATTTTGATCCAGTGACAGTGAAGGAACGGTGATATAGTTCCCAGTCAGGATGGTGTGTAGCTTGGACGGGAACTGGCAGATGGTGGTGTTCCTATGCATCCAATGTCCTTCTAGGTGGTCGAGGTCATGGGTTTGTAAGGTGCTGTCGAAGGAGGCTTGGTGAGTTATTGCAGTGCATCTTGTAGATGGTACGCACTGCTACCACTGTTCACTGGTGGTGGAGGGAGTGAATATTTAAGGTGGTGGATGGGGTGCTGATCAAGCGAGCTGCTTTGTCCTGGATGATGTTGAGCTTCTTGAGTGTTGTTGGAGCTGCACTCATCCAGGCAAATGGGGAGTATTCCATCACGCTCCTGACTTGTGCCTTGTAGATGGTGGACAGGAGGTGAGTGATTCACAGCAGAATTCCCAGCCTCTGACCTGCTCTTGTAGCTACGGTATTTTTGTGGCTGATCCAATTCAGTTCCTGCTCAATGGTAACCCCCAGAATGTTGATAGTGAGGGATTCAGCAATGGTACTGCCATTGAATGTCAAGGGGAGATGGTTAGATTCTCTCTTGTTGGAGATGTTCATTGCCTGGCACTTTTGTGGGTTGAATGTTCCTTGTCACTTATCAGCCCAAGCCCAATGTTGTCCAGGTCTCTCTACATGTGGACACGGACTGCTTCAGTAGCTGAGGAGTTGCTAATGCTACTGAACATTTTGCAATCATCAGCGAACATCCCCACTTCTGACCTTATGATAGAGGGGAGGTCATTGATGAAGCAACGGAAGATGGTTGGGGCCTAGCACACTACCCTGAGGAACTCCTGAGTGCAGTTCTGGGACTGAGATGATTGGCCACCCACAACTATCACCATATTCCTTTGCGCTAGGTATGACTCCAACTAAAGAACAAAGAACAAGGAAAATTACAGCACAGGAACAGGCCCTTCGGCCCTCCAAGCCTGCGCCGATCCAGATCCTCTACCTAAACATGTCGCCTATTTTCTAAGGGACTTTATCTCTTTGCTTCCTGCCCATTCCTGTCTCTGTCTAGATACATCTTAAAAGACGCTATCGTGCCCGCGTCTACCACCTCCGCTGGCAACGCGTTCCAGGCACCCACCACCCTCTGCGTAAAGAACTTTCCACGCATAACCCCCCTAAACTTTTCCCCTCTCACTTTGAACTCGTGACCCCTAGTATTTGAATCCCCCACTCTGGGAAAAAGCTTCTTGCTATCCACCCTGTTTATACCTCTCATGATTTTGTACACCTCAATCAGGTCCCCCCTCAACCGTCGGCTTTCTAATGAAAAGAATCCTAATCTACTCAACCTCTCTTCATAGCTAGCGCCCTCCATACCAGGCAACATCCTGGTGAACCTCCTCTGCACCCTCTCTAATGCATCCACATCCTTTTGGTAATGTGGCGACCAGAACTGTATGCAGTATTCCAAATATGGCCGAACCAAAGTCCCATACAACTGTAACATGACCTGCCAACTCTTGTACTCAATACCCCGTCCGATGAAGGAAAGCATGCCGTATGCCTTCTTGACCACTCTATTGACCTGCGTTGCCACCTTCAGGGAACAATGGACCTGAACACCCAAATCTCTCTGTACAACAATTTTCCCCAGGACTTTTCCATTTACTGTATAGTTCACTCTTGAATTGGATCTTCCAAAATGCATCACCTCGCATTTACCCTGATTGAATTCCATCTGCCATTTCTCTGCCCAACTCTCCAATCTATTTATATTCTGCTGTATTCTCTGACAGTCCCCTTCACTATCTGCTACTCCACCAATCTTAGTGGCGTCTGCAAACTTGCTAATCAGACCACCTATACTTTCCTCCAAATCATTTATGTATATCACAAACAACAGTGGTCCCTGCACGGATCCCTGTGGAACACCACTGGTCACACGTCTCCATTTTGAGAAACTCCCTTCTACTGCTACTCTCTGTCTCCTGTTGCCCAGCCAGTTCTTTATCCATCTAGCTAGTACACCTTGGACCCCAAGCGCCTTCACTTTCTCCATCAGCCTGCCATGGGGAACCTCATCAAACGCCTTACTGAAGTCCATGTATGTGACATCGACAGCCCTTCCCTCATCAATCAACTTTGTCACTTCCTCAAAGAATTCTATTAAGTTGGTAAGACATGACCTTCCCTGCACAAAACCATGTTGCCTATCACTGATGAGCCCATTTTCTTCCAAATGGGAATAGATCCTATCCCTCAGTATCTTCTCCAGCAGCTTCCCTACCACTGACGTCAGGCTCACCGGTCTATAATTACCTGGATTATCCCTGCTACCCTTCTTAAACAAGGGGACAACATTAGCAATTCTCCAGTCCTCCGGGACCTCACCCGTGTTTAAGGATGCTGCAAAGATATCTGTTAAGGCCCTAGCTATTTCCTCTCTCGCTTCCCTCAGTAACCTGGGATAGATCCCATCCGGACCTGGGGACTTGTCCACCTTAATGCCCTTTTTCTCCTTGATTGCCATTGACTTCAATTTTGCAAGGGCTCCTTGATGCTCTTGGCAAGAGCAGTCACTGTCACCTCACCTCACCTCCTGAATTCAGCTCTTCTGTCCATATTTGGGCCAAGGCCATAATGAGGTCAGGAACCAAGTGGCTCTGGCAGAACCCAAAATGAGCATTGATGAGCAGGTTATTGCTGTGTAAGTGCTGCTTGATAGCACTGTCAATGACACCTTCCATCACTTCACTGATGATCAAGAGGAGGCTGATGGGGCAGTAATTGGCAGGGTTGGATTTGTCCTGCTTTTTGTTTGCAGGACATACCTGGGCAATTTTCCATGTTGCTGGGTAGATGCCAGTGTTGGAGCTGTACTGGAACAGCGTGGCTAGTGGCGCGGCTAGTTCTGGAGCATCAGTCATCAGCACTACAGCCGGGATGTTGTCAGTATCCAGTGCCTTCAGCCATTTCTTGATATCATGTGGAGTGAAGTGGATTTGCTGAAGATTGGCATCTGCGATGCTGGGGACATCAGGAGGAGGTCGAGATGCATCATTTAGTTGATACTTGTGGCTGAAGATGGTTGCAAATTATTCAACCTTGTATTTTACACTGATATGCTGGTCTCCCCTATCATTAAGGATGGGGATATTTGTGGAACCTCCTGTTGATTGTTTAATTATCCACCACCATTCAGGACTGGATGTGGCAGGACTGCAGAGCTTTGATCTGATCTGTTGGTTGTGAGATCACTCAGCTCTGTCTATTGCATGCTGCTTCCACTGTTTGACATGCAAGTAATCCTGTGTTGTAGCTTCACTCATTTTTAGGTCTGCTTGGTGCTGCTCCTGACATGCCCTCCTGCACACTTCATTGAACCACTATTGCTCCCTTGGCTTGATGGTAATGGTAGAGTGAGGGATATGTCTGGCTATGAGGTAACATATTGTGTTTAAATACAATTCTGCTGCTGCAGATGGCCCACAGTGCCTCATGGATGCCCAGTTTTGAGTTGTCAGATCTGTTCATTTATTCCCTCAGATATAATTGGAAAAAAATTCCAAAGGAATGCATGTACTAAACAAAAAGGAGAGAGAAATAAATACTGACAAAATAGATGGCAGCATTTGCAAGGTAAAAAGATTTATAAGTTTTATTATCGATGAGTGAGAGGGATATATCACACTTTGGGGCTTCTGCAAGTGGATTTACTGATAATTTTAAGAATTGATAGGAAGCTGCTTCATGGTTGGTGGAACAAACTCCCGCCCTTGGGGTGGAGCCAACAGCTGCATCCGTCCAATAACAGACAGAGTAGAAGTACTGTATCAGGCCTTGTTAGCTCAGTTGGTAGAGCATGAGACTTTTAATCTCAGGGTCTTCGATTTGAGACCCATGTTGTGCGGTTGTTCTTCCCTTTTTCAGACTTCATCCGCAGAGAGTTCAAGGGGTGTTTGAAATTAAATTCAACAACATCACCAGATTTCAACTCCCCACCTCCCAGTGTAGTTGAATGGACCTTCAACCTCTGCCCTCCCCCTTCCCCTCCCTCCCAGAACTGCAACAGGGATCCCCTTGTCCTCACTTTCCACCCCACCTGCCTCCACAGTGGCGCAGTGGTTAACATTGCAGCCTCACAGTTCCAGCAACCCGGGTTCAATTCTGGGTACTGTCTGTGTGAAGTTTGCAAGTTCTCCCTGTGTCTGTGTGGGTTTCCTCCGGGTGCTCCAGTTTCCTCTCACAAGCCAAAAGACTTGCAGGTTGGGAGGTAAATTGGCCATTATAAATTGCCCCTAGTATAGGTCGGTCGTAGGGAAATATAGGGACAGGTGGGAATGTGGTAGGAGTATAGAATTAGTATAAATGGGTGGTTGATCGTCGGCACAGACCATGTGGGTCGAAGGGCCTGTTTCAGTGCTGTATCTCTAAACATAAACACATCCAAAGGACCATCCTCCACCATTTCCGCCACCTCCAGCGTGATGCCACCACCAAACGCAACTTCCCCTCCCTTGTCAGCATTCCGAAGGGATTGTTCCTTCCACAACACCCTGGACCACTCCTCCATTACCCCAACACCTCTTCCCCTTCCCAAGGCACCTTCCCATGCAATCGCAGGAGATATAATACCTGCCCTTTTCCCTCCTCTCTGCTCATTATCTAAAGCCCCAAACACTCCTTTTAGGTGAAGTAGCGATTTACTTGTACTTCTTTCAATTATGTATACTGTATTCACTACTCACAATGCGGGCTCCTCTAAACTGGGGAGACCAAAAGCAGATTAGGTGGAACACCTCTGCTCAGGCCGAAAGCATGATCCTGAGCTTCTGGTTGCTTGCCATTTCAACACTCCCCCCTGTTCTCATGTCAACATTTATGTCTTTGGCCTGCTCCAGTGTTCCAGTAAAAATCGACCCAAGCTCGAGGTGCAGCACCCGACCTTTTGATTCGGCACTCTACAGCCTTGTGGATTGAACATTGTGTTCAATAACATCAGAGCATGACTGGTGTCAGGCAACCACAAGCATTAACACACTTTGTCCCAGGACAGCTTTGTTATTTAATCTCTCCTGCCCTCTGCCCTATCAAACACCTTCCCCTTTGTTCTCTCCCACATGCCCCTCCCCTTCACTTGTTTAAAACCTAATTCTTTTCTAACCTGTGTCAGTTCTGATGAAAGGTCACAGACCAGAAATGTTAACTCTGTTTCTCTCACCACAGATGCTGCCAGAGCTATTGAGTATTTCCAGCACTTTTTGTTTTTATTTCAGATTTCCAGCATCTGCAGTATTTTGCTTTTATTGTGTCAGAAAGTCTTTCCTTGATTCAGGACTCTTACCTCTCTCCGGAATCTCTCTGCTAAAGATTGAACTTTATCTCATTTCACTCACAGCTCAGGGTCAGTGCTGCTCAGTGGGACTTCTGGCTGTCTCCCGCTTCACAATCCATCAGTACTGAGAAAACAATGGGGAATATTACTCACATGTTGTGTTCTGTAACTTTTTACAAACACTTTAATGTATATATTGTCTTCCAAAGCAGTGACAGAATGGTGGCTTTCGTGTGTTGTTGAAATAGCTTTGTTGAGTTCGTGCTGTACTAACAGTTAAACACTTTTTGGTTCAATACCAAGTTTTGGCACTTTCAAACTCTCCTGTGTCTTTTTCTTTGGCTCCAATTGTCAAGCTGTTTGATTTACTCTGAAATTAGCACCAGAGAACCAAGGCACCAGCGAGCATGAGGAGCTGAAATTAGCACAGATCAAATCCACTTAATACTACTGACTGAAGATGGTTGCAAATGCTTCAGTTTTGCCTTTTGCACTGACTTGCTCAGCACCACCATCATTGAGGATGTGAATGTTTTTGGAGCCTCCTCATCTTGTTAGTTATTTAATTATCCACCACCATTCACGACTGGATGTGGCAGGACTGTGGAGCTGTGATCTGATCCTGAGGGAGATATCCGTGTGTGGAGTGGCGGGATGTATGGAGAGTGATCCTGAAGAGGGTGTCTGAGCCTGGAGTGGAAGCTTTCTGTGGAGGTACAGGAGTAGGCCATTCAGCCCCAGTGTTTTATAAAGGTTTAGCATAACTTATTTGCTTTTACTCTATGCCTCTATTAATAAAGCCAAGTGTCCTGTTTGCTCTTAGCAACCTTTTCAAACCTTGATCAAAAAAGATTGGTGTACATTGTCTCATTCTTCCTCCCAAACTGTATCACTCCACAATTCTCTGAGTAAAATTTTATCTGTTGTGTGAAAGCCCATTTTACCAGTGTGTTTCAGTTCCTCTGAAGTGTGTTACTGTCACTGGCATAGGACGAAATTCACGAGCATTCTTTGATGCTATCTCCTTGGAAAGAGCAATCTTACACACTAGCTCAAATTGGGATTTTGTGTGTTTAGTATCTTTCCTCATCCACCAATATAAGCACAAATCTGTCTCATAATGTACGGTCTAAGAATGTGCCAATGTTGCAAGGTGGTGATAAATTCTTCAGTGTCACAATGTACTCACCAACTGTTTCACTACTTTTCTGATTTCTGGATCCAGGTTTGTAGCTTTCCGCGATCTCTAGTGGCTTAGGGTTGAGCCTCACTTCAACGAAGAAACGGAAAATTATGATTTAAAGATTACACTGTCAATCATTCACATCTCTGTCTTCTCCTGAACTTCGAGTTCAAATTTGTTTGTGAAGTTGAGTCACACGTTAAGACAGCACAGTCTTTTTCTTTGTGAAGGAAGTGATTTGGGAATGACTGTTTGAAACTGTCCCTTCTTGCACAGAAATTCAGTGCAAATACTTGATCACTCACAATTTCCTTGAGAGAAATTTGTTCACAATCGCATTCGACACGGAAACTGCCTCAGCATTAATCTCACTGAAGCAGAATGTGACCGTGTTGTTTGTTTCAGAATGTTGTTGCCGTTATTTGTCGCTTTTAACCGAGACTGGGAGACAGGGCAAGTTTGATCCGAGGTTGGAATATATTATCATTCAGGAGGAAGAAAAATCAAAAGGAACAAAATAAGAAAACCCAGTCTCCGGATTTGAGAATCTGTAGATCCGCTTTGGGAAAGTGAATCAGAGCAGAATGAAGGGTGAACTGTCCGGAAGAGATGAAGCCACAGCTCAGTCAACACGTTCCCCTGGTTTATGATGCTGGAACATTCATCACACAGAAATGATTCAACCCAATGACAAACATTCTTACAGCTGATAATTTATGCTACTGATTTAAGGACTGTTTCATGTGGTTACCGAGTGACGACGAGAAGATATTAAACTTTGTTCTATTCAATCTAGCTGTGATAAAGTTTGAATTTTTCTCCCTGTTATAAACAGTACTTGAAGGGTCTCGGTAACAATGTTCAGTGTTGATGAGAGTGGGGTCTGGGTGAGAAGCTGCTGAGTGTGACAGGGTCAGGACTGGATGCAGGAACATAGAACATAGAAAAATACAGCACAGAACAGGCCCTTCGGCCCACGACGTTGTGCCGATCCTTTGTCCTCTGTCAAGGACAATTTAATCTATACCCCATCATTCTCCTTTATCCATATACCTATCTAAAAGCCGTTTGAAAGTCCCTAAAGTTTCTGACTCAACAACTTCCCCTGGCAAGGCATTCCATGCCCCGACCACTCTCTGGGTAAAGAACCTTCCCCTGACATCCCCCTTATATCTCCCACCCTTCACCTTAAATTTCTGACCCCTTGTAACGCTTTGCTCCACCCGGGGAAAAAGTTTCTGACTGTCTACCCTATCTATTCCCCTGATCATCTTATAAACCTCTATCATGTCACCCCTCATCCTTCTCCGTTCTAATGAGAAGAGGCCTAGAATGTTCAGCCTTTCCTCGTAAGACTTATTCTCCATTCCAGGCAACATCCTGGTAAATCTCCTCTGCACCCTCTCCAAGGCTTCCACATCCTTCCTAAAATGAGGCGACCAGAACTGCACACAGTACTCCAAATGAGGCCTTACCAAGGTCCTGTACAGCTGCATCATCACCTCACGGCTCTTAAATTCAATCCCTCTGCTAATGAACGCTAACACCCCATATGCCTTCTTCACAGCCCTATCCACTTGAGTTGCAACTTTCAACGATCTATGCACATAGACCCCAAGGTCTCTCTGCTCCTCCACATGCCCAAGAACCCTACCGTTAACCCAATATTTTGCATTCGTGTTTGTCCTTCCAAAATGGACGACCTCACACTTTTCAGGGTTAAACTCCATCTGCCACTTTTCAGCCCAGCACTGCAACCTATCCAAGTCCCTTTGCAGACGACAATAGCCCTCCTCGGTATCCACAACTCCACCAACCTTTGTATCATCTGCAAATTTACCGACCCACCCTTCGACTTCCTCATCCAAGTCGTTAATAAAAATCACAAACAGGAGAGGACCCAGAACTGATCCCTGCGGCACGCCACTGGTAACTGGGCTCCAGGCTGAGTATTTACCATCTAAGACCACTCTCTGCCTTCTATCAGTTAGCCAATTCTTAATCCAACTGGCCACATTCCCCACTATCCCATGCCTCCTGACTTTCTCCATAAGTCTACCAGGAAGTTCTCTGACAGTCTCCCTCTATCTCTCTAATGGGTTTGAGTTGATTTACGACCGGTAGCTTTTATTTTACTTTTCTTATTTAGAGATACAGCACTGAAACAGGCCCTTCGGACCACCGAGTCTGTGCCAACCAGCAACCACCCATTTATACTAATCCTACATTAATCCCATATTCTCTGCCACATCCCCACCATTCTCCTACCACGTACCTACATTTTGGACAATTTACAATGGCCAATTTCCCTATCAACCAGCAAGTCTTTTGAGGGTGGGAGGAAACCAGAGCACCCGGCGGAAACCCACACAGACACAGGGAGAACTTGCAAACCCCACACAGGCAGTACCCAGAACTGAATCCTAGTCACTGGAGCTGTGAGGCTGTGGTGCTAACCATTGCGCCACTGTGCTGCTGTTGGTGCTTTGATAAATGAAGGAAGTTCCCTCCACCCATTTTTTTGGACAGACAGTGTGGTATAAGGATGTAAAGGGTTAATGTTGAAGATGGTGGGATCAACCCCTCCCACTGTCAGAGTGATAATGTAACAGTCACATGAGATGATGTTTGGGAGAAGAGAGAGCAGCAACAAGGATGCTAGCTTAGCAGGCTTGATGAGTGTGTATTTTGTATTGTGTAAATTAGAAAAGAGTTCTTAGTTCTTTCAGCAGGAAATGTGTCCAGAAAATATCGAGAAACTCACAATTTTATTATTCAGGAGTCAGAACACTGATATTAATTCCAAGTGACAGTTCTGGGACCAATTAACAAAAAAAGTAGAGAATAATATTGCTCACTGATTGAAATCCCCCAGTGAGGAGACAGTTAAACAGGTGATCTGTTGGGGCATCCTTCGATCCAAGGTTTCAGCAACATTTAATCTCCCTTTTTGGTGAAATTCTCTGTTATTTGCAACTTTTTTATCAGCTTTGATGGGTGAGTGAAAAAACTGAAAAAATGGAACAGTTCCATTGTTTCTTTTCTTCCTTCTTCTCTTCTTTCCATCAGTTTCTCTTTTCTGTCCCAGATCAATATAATGATGAGAATCCCAATTTAATCTGCTGTTTCTGGTGTTTTATCCATTCCAATCAAAATTTCAACATTCCAATCAAATCTATTTGTTATTCCACAGTGTCTCTCCATGTGTTTTATTCTGTTGTATTCTCTCACAGTCCGTTTGATGATCAATGTCACATCTCACTCTCTGTTCTGGTGAAGATCAGAAGCAGTGATATCTGTTTACACCACCCGACAAGTTGGTCTGAGGCTGTGTCTCTCTGATCATGTGGAGTTAAAGCAATTCTTCCAGTCAGTTAGTTCAGTTGTCATTTCATGAGAAATTCGGTCATCATGACTTCGTCAGTGACCTCATGGTTCCGGTGTCTGAGTGATGTTAATCATGATGTGATGAAATGAGTGTATGTTCCAGTCTTTCCGTGGTGGGTATTCACACTGAGTAGACATGTGTTGGACATGGTCTGAAAATGTTTCACACCGCTCCATTCCCAACTTCATTTCCTTGCAGAAGATATATTTCCATCATTACACAGCTCGCTGCACAGCTAGAAGCTGTGCTGAAGGTGACAGCCATGCTTATGCAACTGGCAAGGTGGCCGAGAGGTTAAGGTGATGGACTGCTAATCCATTGTGCTCTGCATGCGTGGGTTCGAATCCCATCCTTGTCGCTTGTTTATGAACTATTTATGTTGGGGGAGTTTATGTGTCAAGTCAGCCTCTAAACCCGTTTTTGTCTGTGTCCAGATAGTGATTCCAGAATTGGTTATACTTTATTAAAATTGAGACAGACATTTGGAATTCTTCACCCAAACTGCACTGGAATGAAGATCAAGTGAAAGACAAATGGGAAAAGCAAATGGTGAGGGAGCAGATGCAGAAAATTATCCTTTGGCAAGAAATTTATTTTCAAATCTTCTTGATAGATTAATTGAGTGAGCAATGCTTTGGCAGATGGAGTTTAAAATGAGGGGTCATCTACTAGCTACGATAGATCAGAGCGTTTTTTTGGAAGAGGTGAGATGTTAGAAACGGCGGAGGAGCAGAGACCCGAATACTGAATTAATAAAAGCTCGTGGACTGGGAGAAAATAATGTGAAAAGTGAACAGAATATGAAGATTGGAACTCATGTTGCAGTGATATAAAGCTCTGTGCTCCTGAAGTAAATGTCCAAGCCCAGATTGTGGGGAATCTGTGGAGAGTGATTTGGTTTTTATTCATTCTTGGGTGTGAGTATCGCTGATAAGGCGAGCATTTATTCCCCATTCCTCTTGCCGTTGAGAAGGTGGTGGAGAGCTGCCTTCTTGAACTGATGCAGTCCATATGGTGCAGGAACACCCACAGTGCTATTGGGGAGGGAGTTCCAGGATTGTGACCCAACAACAGTGAAGAAATGGCGATATCGTTCCAAGTCAGGATGGTGAGTGACTTGGAGGGGAACCTGCAGGTAGTGAGTTCCCATGCATCTGCTGCCCTTGTCCTTCGAGGTGATAGTGGTCACGAGTTTGGAAGGTGCTGTTGAAGGATACTTGGCGAGTTGCTGCAGTGCATATGGAGATGGTACACACTGCAGCCGCTGTTTACTGGTTGTGGAGGGATTGAATGTTTAAGGTGGCGGGTTAGGTGCTGATCAAGTGTGCTGCTTTGTCCTGGATGGTGTTGAGCTTCTTGAGTGTTGTTGAGTGGGATGTATTCCATCCCACTCCTGACTTGTGCCTTGTAGATGGTGGACAGGATTTGGGGTGTCAGGAGGTGAGATACTTGCTGCAGAATTCGTAATCTCTGACCTGCGCTTATAGCCACAGCATTGATGTGACTGGTCCAGTTACGTTTCTGGTCAAGATATTGATGGTGGGGGATTTAACGATGATAATGCTTCTGAATATCAAAAGGTAGATTTTTTTTCTCTCTCATTGGAGATGTTCACTGCTTGGCACTTGTGTGGCCAGAAGGTTGCTTGTCAATTATCAGCTCAAGCCTGAATGTTGTTCAGGTCTTGCTGCTTGCAGGCACAGACTGCTTCAGTATCTGAAGAGTTGTGAGTCATCATCTAACATTCCCACTTCTGACTGATGTTGAAGAGAAAGTCGTCAATGAAACAGCTGGGATGTTTGGGTCTACGACACTACCCTGAGAAACTCCTGAGGCAATGTCCTGGGCTGAGATGATTGGCCTCCACTAACCACAACATCTTGTTTTGTGCGAGGTATGACTTCAACAAGTGGAGAGTTTTCCCCCTGATTCCCATTGACTTCAATTTTGCTGGGGATCCTTGATGCCACACTCACTCAAGGGCAATCACTCTCACCTCTCCTCTGGAATTCCAGTCTTTCATCTCTGTTTGGACCAAGCTGCAATGAGGTCATACGAACATAAGATCAGAAGAACTAGTAGCAGGAGTAGGCCATTTGGCCCCTCGAGCTTGCTCCGCCATTCAATAGGATCATGGCTGACCTGATCATGACCTCAACCCCACTTTCTTGCCTGCCCACATAACCCTTGGCTCTCTTGTAGATACAAATCTTGAAGCCATTCAATGACCCAGCCTCCACTGCTCTCTGCGGTAAAGAATTCCAAAGATTAATGACCCTCTGAGAGAAGAAATTCCTTCTTAAATGAAAAACCCCTAAATCTGAAACTGTGTCCCCGAGTTCTAGATTCCACCACGAGAGAAAACATCCTCTCAGCATCTACCCTGTCAAGCTCCCTCAGAATCTTATATGTCTCAATACGTTCTCCTTTCATTTTTCTCAACTCCAATGAGTAACGGTCCAACCTGCTCAACTTTCCTCATGAGACAACACCTTCATCACAGGAATTAATCCAATGAACCTTCTCTGAACTGCCTCCAATGCAAGTATATCCCTCCTTAAATAAGGAGACCAAAACTGTACACAGTACTCTCGGTGTGGTTTCACCAGCACCATGTACATTTGTCGCAAGACTTCTCTACTTTTATACTCCATCCCCCTTGCAATAAAGGGTAACATTCCATTTGCCTTCCTAATTATTTGCTGAACCTGCATGGTAACTTTTTGTGATTCATGTACGAGGACACCCAGATCCTTCTGCACCGCAGCATTCTGTAATCTCTCACAATTTAAATAATATTTTCCTTTTCTATTCTTCCTACCAAAGTGGATAACCTCACATTTTCCCACATTCTACTCTATCTGCCAAATTATTTCCTGGAGCTGAGAGACCCTGGCAGAACCTAAATTGAGCATCGATGATCAGATTATTGCTAAGTGTGTGGTGCTTGATAGCACTGTTGGTGACATCTTCCATCACTTTGCTGATGATTGATAGTAGACTGATGGGGCGGCAATTGGTCAGATTGGATTTGTCCTGCATTTTTTTTATGGAGAGGGCACACTTGGGTAATTTTCCACATTGTCAAGTAGATGCCTGTGTTGCAGCTCTACTGGAACAGCTTGGCTGAGAGCGCAGCTAGTTCTGGAACACAAGTCTTCAGTACGAGTGTGGAAGTGAGCAGAAAGGCATGGCACTATGCTTAATGGGAAATGTAGCCAAGTTAGGAATAGTAGCTTTGCTAAGCTTTGATTTTAAGTGGCAGAAACCACAAAGAAATAGTTAAAAGTAAAGGCAGAGCGTGTGAGACTGTAAAGACTAGCCGACACTGGTAATTGCAAAGACATCTGTTCTTTATGGCCTGATTGTGTGACTCCCTGTGGTTTGGAACAAATGGACTCCTGTGAATCAAATGATGTCCATCCCTGTGTGAGTGATAAGGAGTGCTAGGCCCCTCTTATCTTCGTGAACTGCCGCTACTTGATGTAGCTGCAGACTGCACGAAACACTCAGGAATGTACACCTAATAGAGATAGCAGGATGCGCCGCAATTACTTGTCACAAGGTAGAGACAGACTCATGATCCATGTAGGGAGTGAGACTCGAATGATTATAAATGATTCCTATGCTCTTGCTAATTAGCTTGCTTGTCTGCTTTGTTTTATCTTGCTGGTACAAAACAATATTTTATTAGTAACAAGTATGTATTGAGAATGGAGTGTATTGTAACCTCAGTAACAGATGTACTGCATGTCACCACGTGGGTGAAGTCGAATTGTATCGCACTGATTGGTTAAACAAGGGGGTGTAGCATGAATCTTAATGTATAAACAGTAGTACCCGTATCAAAAAACTTCACTTACTCTTGTGGACCAGACTGACTCTGGGTGGAGTCAGTGTCGTTGCATTAGAGTAAGTCAGCCGGCTAAATGCGCAAATAAAGTAATTGATTTTACCTACACATCCGACTCAGTATATTCACTGAACCAGACTGAAGGCAAAAAGAACTCAGAATTACACTAGAGCCGGAATGTTGTTAGGGCCCATAGTCTTTGCTGTATGAGTGCCTTCAGCTGTTTCTTGCCATTATGGGGAGTGAAGCAAATTGGCTGAAAACTGGAAGCTGTGATGCTGGGGACCTCAAGAGGCCGAGATGAATCATCCACTGAGCAATTTCTGACTGAAGATGGTTTCAAATGCTCCAGCTTCATCTTTTGCACTGACGTGCTCGGCTCCACCAAAATTGAGGATAGGGATGTTTTTAGACCCTCCTCATCTGGTTCGTTATTTAATTGTCCACCACCATTCATGACTGGATACCTAGTTTCTCAGGGCAGTGCCCGAGGCCCAACCATCCTCAGCTGTTTCATTGATGGCTTTCTCTTCAACATAAGTCAGAAGTGGGAATGTTCGCTGATGATTCACAACTCCTCAGATACTGAAGCAGTCTGTGCCTGCAAGCAGCAAGACCTGAACAACATTCAGGCTTGAGCTGATAAGTGACAAGCAACATTCTTTGATCTGATCCTGAGGGAGATATCCGTGCGTGGAGTGGCGGGATGTATGGAGAGTGATTCTGAAGAGGGTGTCTGAGCCTGGAGGGAAGAATCTGTGGTGAGTGGTCCTCAAAGGATGTCCGTGTCTGGAGATTTAGGATCTCTGAAGAGGGTCTCCGAGCCCATAGTGCTGGGATGTATGGAAAGTGATCCTGAAGTAGGTGTCCGAACCTGGAATGGCGGGATCTGTGGAGAGTGATCCTGAAGTGGGTGTCCAAGCCTGGAGGGCAGAATCTGTGGAGAGTGATCCTGACGAGTGTGTGTAAACCTGGAATGGAAGCTTTCTGTGGAGGTACAGGTGGAGGCCATTCATTCCCAGTATTTTAAAGAGGTTTAGCATAACTTATATGTTTTTACTCTATGCCTCTATTAGTAAAGCCAAGTGTCCTGTTTGCTCTTAGCTACCTTTTCAATCCTTCTCACATTGGTGTACATTGTCTCTCTGCTCCTGCACCCAGTTTAGAACTGTAACGTTTCATTTATATGGCATTCTTCCTTCCAAATTGTATCACTTCACACTTCTCTGTGTAAAATTTCATCTGTTATGTGAAAGCCCATTTTACCATTTTTTTTAAGTTCCCCTGAAGTGTGTTACTATCACCAAGCATGGCAAGTGCAAGGAAATGTTTATTTATGTCATTATGTCATGAACATAATATACAAATTTTTACATGTGTGAATCATCAAGATATGTCTTCAGAAATGGAACCCCGTCACAATAAACACTGTCACCTTTCAATGTTTAGCAGACAGGTTTGACGGCCTGATGTGTGTGATTCCCATATGAATGTGTTTGTACAAAGTTCGGGGAAAGATGGAGATACGAATAATTTACAGGGAAATCTTTTAAACATATTACCACATCTCTCACTCACAAAGATCTGCAAACACATGGATTCAGAAAGAACCTGAGTACAAAATCAGCTAAAATAAACACAGCCAGAGAGACTTGCGATAACCTACAGCTCAGGGAAAGTACATGATGTTATGGAAGGGATTCTGTTTCTTTTGTTAAAATATTTTTTGAAGAAGTCATAATCAAACTGAATAAATGCAGGACCAGTTCTTTTTCAAGAGGGCACCAAAAGGACCAATTTGGCAACTATGTTTACTGGTTGTCACATGATTCAAGTTAAATATAGAACAGTAACCGGGAGAAATGTGGTTAGTGAAGTCAGTCATGCCCCTTGAATGGACAACCTTGGCAGCAGCAGCGCAAACCGAAGACAGCAGAAAACTCACAACCTTTGGTTGTAGCAGTCAGTGTGTTTTACCTGCTGGAGTGAGCAGCTGATAAAGTTAGCCTGAAGAATCGTCAAGGAAGGAGAGAAGACCACAACCCAGTTTGTTTTCCAGAAAATCTTTAAAAGACCCTGAGAAGTCCACTGAGTTAATTCATCTTGTCGCATGTCTTTGAAGAAGGCCTGCTAAAATTAATTCTCAATGCCTTCTGAAAAGAACTGTTCGAAAATACCCTAGTGACCTGTCTACGTATATTCGGAAGTTAGACTGTATTCCAGTTTTGGAGCAACATATCTCATCTGATGATTTCTTCAAAAATGAGCAAATAAACAGCCCAAGAGGTTGTTTTTGTCCGCAACAGAGTGCTGAATTTAAAAAAAAAATATCCTTTTTATTTTTTCAGCTATCCAGTGTGTGTGTGTGTGTGTGTGTGTGTGTGTGTGTGTGTGTGCGTGTGGCTCGAAGGCAAAAGAAAGGACTTTAAAAGTTGTTCAAGGTGAAAAAGGAACTTTTAAAATTTCCACCTGTGTGTTTATGCTTTACTTCATGACTAGTTAAAACTTATTAGACAATAAATGGATAATTTTGTTGTTCATTAAAGAAACCTGGTCAGTGTCTTCTATTCTGGGAAAAATAGAGTACATGACTGACTGTATCAGTATGTGGGAAAAGTTAAAATAGATGTTGTGACCTGTGGAGAAGTGGGATGAGAATAAAGAGTGCCCTCCTCTGCCCTCAGTTGTCACAGCATTTGTGATCTGGCTCAGCAGCTTAATTGGTTCGAGTGTTTGTCTAATAATCAGAAAATCTTGGATTCATATCCTTGCTTCAAAAGTTTAGCTGTCAATCGTTTACATATGTTTTCTTGTGAACTTTAACTTTTCTTATGCATTTTATTCACAAAAGAAAACAGCTCAGTGGTTGCCTTTGTGAAGGATGTGAGTTTGAAATGGCTGTTCCTGCTCGGACAGATGTTCAGTGCTAATATTTCAACGGCAACTCAATCCGCTACAATTTCTTTGAGAGCAATGTGTTTGCAGTTGCATTTAACCTGGAAAACAGCTCAACATTAATCTCACTGAAGGAAAGTGTGACCGTGTTGTATGTTTCAGAGTGTTTGTGTCGTTTTGTGTCCCTTTTAACCAAGACTATAACACGACGCAAAGGGGTGGGTTGATCCGAGGTTTAGAATATATTATCATTCAGGAGCAAGAAAAATCAAAAGGAACAAAGTAAGAAAACCCAGTCTCCAGATTTGAGAATCTGTAGATCCACTTTGGGAAAGTGAATCAGAGCAGAATGAAGGGTGAACTGTCCGACTGCCCAGTAGAGATGAAGACACAGCTCAGTCAGCACGTTCCCCTGGTTTATGATGCTGGAACATTCCTCACACTGAAATTATTCAATCAATATTCATCTCCCAAGTCGGTCTGAGGCTGTGCCTCTCTGATCACGTGGAGTTAAAGCAATTCTTCCAGTCAGTTAGTTCAGTTGTCATTTCATGAGAAATTAGAAGTTATCATGACTTCGTCAGTGACCTCATGGTTCAGGTGTCTGAGTGATGTTAATCATGATGTGACGAATTGATTGTATGTTCCAGTCTTTCAGTGGTGGGTTTTCACACTGAGTTGAAACGTGTTGGACATGGTCTGGAAATGTTTCACACCGCTCCATTCCCAACAGGCCATCACCTGATGTGATGGAAATTCCATTTACTTACAGAAGCTACATTTCCATCATTGCACATCTGGCTGCACTTTCAGGATCTGAGCTGAAGGTGACCGTCCTGCCCAAATTTCCATAGAGGCAAAAAAGACATGTGATGGGTTACTGGCACAAAGCTGGGTGATGAGGTGTTTGAGAGGTTAAGATGATGGATTATTAATTCCTTCTGTTTTACATGTATGAGTTTGAATCCCATCTGCATCAACAGTTTATAAAATGTTCAATCCATTGTTTCTTCGTAATTCACCAGCTTTTGCAGAAAGTAGGACTGAAGCTGTTGCAGTACCTGTTAGAAAGATAGTCGAAGTTATTCTGAAGCCATCTTCCAATGTCATCTACATGGAAGCGGGATTTTAAAGGATAAGATGTAGTTTTTAAAAGTCACTTCAATCTTACTCGTGTCTTTACAAAGAAGCCAGGTAAATCTTTGATGAAAACTCATATACATTTAGAGATCTTTTAAAAGCACTTCAATCTTGTTAATAAAAAGTCAGATATAAATTTAAGAACTCTGATAAGGCTATGCTAAAAAGTTACATACAACTAAGAAACAAAATACAACATTTAAAATATCTGAACTCCCTCTGAAAGTTGACCCCTGCTGCTGCCGGTGTCTTCCTGGAATAGTGGAGCTGTTGTGTCAACAGAAAAGTCCTTCCCGAGCAGCCCTGAGCCAGTTGGTACCGGCTCCAATCCAACCAAGGTAAAAATCAGGATACATTGTGGGCAATGAGCCCAAATTGCTGAACTACAGGTCCCTGTCACTTTAAAGAGTGGGCTGGTGCGATTATGATCAGAGGCTCCTTCTGAGCTCATTTCGCACCACCACAACTTCCAGATGCTGGTGTTTGTGTGTGCATGTACCGGCAGTTGCAGTGCTGTTCAGACCCTCAATAGCAGTGAAAGTCTCAGTGTTCGCCGCCAATGGGGCTGTAATATCCAGGCCAATATCTCACAGCCCTGTTAGATTTGCTCTCCCTCTGTACAAAATCAAACTCCACACAGTGTCTTTCACTCACTCCTGTTTCCAGCCCTGATGGTGCAGAAATCCCCTCTCAAAGGTACACAATCCAGTTGATTTCTGATCAAATATCTCCTTCCTCATTCAATAGAGGAAACAGAGACATGAACAGGAGTCAGGTGCAAGAAAGTTTCACCAACAGAGCATATAAAGGCACCAACAAAAGTCACACCTACGTTCCAAATCATTTCACAGGAATATTCTTTCACTTGTTTTGTAAGATGACTGCAATAAATCTGAAAATGAGCACCATGAGGTTTGTGTTCACTCGTCACTTGTTCTCCTGTGTTTGTCTGTCAGGTTTGTAATTCAATTTGTATTTGATATTGAAGAGAATCTCTTTTCAAGATGATTGCACATTGTATTGTGTTTAAAGCAACCAACTTGTAAAATGGCAGATAATGAATGTTTCAATACCTGTGTGACCAGATTCTTCCAATGCTTTTCAACAGCTAGATTGATGATGCTTGTAATCTGTATCCTGTGGCGAATGGGAGAGGAGAATAAAAACATGGTGCATGAACAGGACAGACTGTGTAAAATGGGAGCACAGAAATACTGCCACCTCATTGAAAGTTAATGAGATTTATTCGAAGTCAGACACCTGTCCACAATGAACAAGTGAATACATTAATTGTCCACTTTCAATCTAAATGGGACTGAGGTTCCAACAGAGAAGTTTTCTGGAAAATACCTGCTGCAGTTTTAAAATTGATGAACTGGAACATCTTATACTAACTTTCAAATAACTGTAGTGATTGTATAGTTCTCATAGTGGAGAGAAGGAGTTGTTTATAAATAGAAGCAGAAAGACACATTTGTGGTTTGGTGAATGAGCTTTATCTTTCTGAAATGTATTTGCCCTTTGGTTGCAGGTCACTGGAAATTCTTTTTTACATTTCAATTGTAGCAGCAGCAGTTAGCAGCAAAATGTCTGATTCATCAGAGTAGTGGGTCTGGGAAACACTTAAACAGCCGAGACCCTGTAAAACAGAACTCCAAGTAATAGTTTAAATAAGGCACTGAACTGACAGAGCGGTAAAGGCCTGCTCAGGTTAGGAAAAAAACCCGACACGAACCTGACAGAACCACATTGGACCCGAGCCCGACCCGGCCCGAGTATCTCCATTTATTCCCACACCCAAACTAACCCGAGCCTTACCCGACCACCGGAATGTTCACTTTACCTACCTCCCGATTCCGAATCTGCAGGAAGCTGCAGCATGAGCGCAATGACATCATAGAGATGCTCACTTGCTCACTGAGCAGACTCAGAGTTTCCCTCCTTGACGTCCCAGACTCCCAGCTCAGGTTGGCTTTTCAACTTTTGACACTTACTAAACTCAACTTCCCAGCAGAGCAAAATTTAATACTTCCTGTGTGTGTCACACCCGGACCTAGCCTAACCTGGACCCAGCCTGACCTCAACCTGACCCAACCTGATCCGAACCAGAAAGCCCGGAAGAGCGACCCGACACGACCCGAACCCGACACAGGTCGTCGGGTCCCGTCGGGTTCAGGTCGGGTAGCAGGCCTTTCCAGAGCGGAGGTCAGATGAGGATTGAATTAATTTCAATCACTGAATCTAAACAAGAAGTAAATCTGTCAGGAATGGAAGTCTTCGCTTTATCTGTGAGCTTGTGGCGCAACGGTAGCACGTCTGACTCCAAATCAGAAGATTGTGTGTTCAAATCACATCAGGCTCAGTTATGTTTTACAGCAGCTCAAGTTCCTGGATTTTATCTCAGAAGAAAGTTCGTTCTATTGGATTGTTCAGTGAATGTTTGAATTTCAAGATCAACTTTAATAGATTAAAGTCCTGATTTCTGGTTCCGTTCCATTTCCATGCTCAGTTCTTATTTCACACTGTTTTATCTCAGAACAATGTGTCAGGGATGTGATGTGTCCATTGTTTGTACAATCGTTCTGTCACCCAGCGTGAGAAATAAAACACAAACCGCCCAGCGTGCGGCTCAAACCCATACCTGGCTCTGTCTATAGGCCACTTAGTTCTGTTGGTTAGGACGCAGTGTTGATAACAACAAGGCTGTGGATTTGATCCCCATGTGCGCTGTCACATGCTCAGTCATTAATCTGACACATTTTTGTAACACTTAAAATCCAACTTTTAGATGCAAACAAGTTTACATAAAATGTCAGAGGAAACTTATTTTGAATAACATCCATTGTATCTTTGTCACTGGTCTGGAGTAACACAGAATTCTTTCCAATTATCTTCCGTTTGATGATAAACGTTGAACTCGTGGCCTGTTCTCGTTAATGGTCACGAGCAGCAAAAACAGACAGAGTGAGTCTGACCACCCAGAGATGTGGAAAAGGCTTCAGTTTGGGACAAATGCAGCAAATCAAATGTTCACCCTGCCCCGAGAGAGTCAAAAACTGGGGAAAAGGACACAAGGAGATAGAGAATAAGCTAAAGCAGACAATGTAAATATCTCCCATCCTTGATATCTCTCTATTCCAATCCAACCTTCAGAGTTGGGTAAATAATTTCAGTGTAAATTGTGCAATTCGAGAGTCAAAACTAAATGGCGATGCAGAATCAAGGAGAACTGCCAAAACCCCAGATTGAACCAGGGATCTTCAGTCGAACACACTCCCAACTGAGCTATTTCAGTCACACAGACTTGGGATGATAAGTGGCAAGTAACATTCGCACCACACAAGTGCCAGGCAATGACCATCTCCAACAAGAGAGAATCTAACCATCTCCCCTTGACATTCAATAACATTACAATCACTGAATCCCCCACTATCAACATCATGGAGGTTACCATGGGGAGCCATACAAATAACGTGACTACAAGAGCAGGTCAGAGGCTTGGAATCCTGAGGTGAGTAATTACAGTGCAGCTGTTGGCTCCACCCCAGGGGCTGCATTTGTTCTGTCAACTATGAAGCAGCTTCTCTCAAATCCCAGGTTTATGATTAAATCCTCTTACAAAAGCCCCAAAGTGTGATATATTCCTCTCACTCATCCATGACTACTGACTCCCCAAAGGCTGTCCACCATCTGCAATTCACAAGTCAAGAGTGTGATGGAATACTCTCCACTTGCCTGGATGGGTGCAATTCCAACTCAAGAATCTCAACATGATCCAGGACAAAGCAGCCCGCATGATTGGCACCCCATCTACAAACATTCACTCCCTCCACCATCGACGCACAGTGGCAGTAGTGTGTACCGTCTCCAAGATGCACTGCAGCAATGCACCAAGACTCCTTCGACAGCACCTTCCAAACCAGCGACCTTTACCACCTGGAAGGGCAAAGGCAGAAAATGCAGGGGATACCACCACCTGCAAGTACCCCTCCAAGCCACACATCATCCTGACTTGGAACTATATTGCCGTTCCTTCACTGTCACTGGGTCAAAATCCTGGAACTCCCTTCCTCACAGCACTGTGGGTGTACCTACCCCACATGGACCGCAGTGGTTCAAGAAGGCAGCTCACCACCACCTTTTCAAGGGCAATTAGGGATGGGCGGTCAATGCTGGCCTAGCCAGCAACGCCCACATCGCATGAATGAATGAATAAAAAAGTGAAGTATCCCTTGTGTCATTCTTTTGGTAGAAAATATAACCCTGGTGGAATTGCCCCTCCCAATCACACCTCACTTCACAGAACAAAGAAAATGGAGAAAATTTATGGCACAGACTGAGACCATTTAGCAATCGTGTCTGTGCCAGCTGAAAAAGAGCGATCCAGCCCAATCCCACTTTCCAGGTCTTGGGAATGGGATCCGAACAGATCTCAGAGCTCACATTATGTGAACGTTCTGTTGAAGTATTGGTGAGCTGATATACCAGGGGAGATTCACACTGTTAGACACGGTGTGAAATACATTCAAGTATTTATAAAACATTACAACATGTGAGTAATATTCCCCATTGCTTTCTCAGCACTGATGGATTGTGAAGTGGGAGACAGCCAGAAGTCCCATTGGTCCACACTGATCCTGAGCTGAGAATGAAATGAGACAAAGTTCAGACTTCAGCAGCGAGATGCTGCAGAGAGGTAAGAGTCCTGAATCAAGGAGAGACTTTCTCATCCTGCTGTTGAATCTCATTTCAAACACTCCTTGAACTCTCTGCCGAGGAATTCAGAGATGGAGAATGCCTGTAAAATCAGCCTACAAAGGAAATAAAAGACACCCACCGTGGGGTTCAAACCCAAAAACTTGAGATTCAAAGTTTCATGCTTTCATTGACTGAGCTCACCATGCCTGAGACAGTGTCCCTGTCCTGTCTGTTATTGGACAGTGCAGCTGTTGGCTCCATCCCAGGGGCTCAATTTGTTCTGTAAACCATGAACCAGCTTCCTCTCAAATCCCAGGTTTATCAATAAATCCTCTTACAAAAGCCCCAAAGTGTGATATATTCCTCTCACTCAACGAGAATAAAAGTTACATCTTTTGCTCTTTTTACCTTCCAAACATTAACTTCTATTTTGCTCAGCATTTATTTCTCTCTCCTTTTTATGTTGTGCATTTCCTAATAAACATTTCATTTCAATTATTTATGAGGGATGAAATGAACAGAAGAGATTTTCTGCAATGGTACCAGGGGTGTGGGACAGAGTGAGTGGTTCGGATCTGGAATACACTGCCTGAGAGTGTGCTGGAGGCAGATTCAATCGTGGTTTTCAAAAGGGAATTGGATAAACACCTGAATAGAGAAAATTTGCAGGGTTACAATGAAAGGGCAGAGGAGTGGAATTAGCTGATTTGCTCTTGCAAAGAGCTGTCATGGACATGATGGACTGAATGGTCTCCTTCTGTACTGTAACCATTTGATTCCTTGATTCTAACTCTGTCAAAGTTGTTCTGAACTTGCTCTGCTCCAAGGAGAACAACCCCAGCTTTTCCAGTCTCTGCACATAACTGAGGTTATGAGGAACCATGGGGAACCCACTGTAAACCTTCCTCCAGACAGAAATACAACTGTTCACCACCACACTGTGACCCAGCTGTTCACATGATTTGGATGTGGGGACCAAATGTAGTATTTCCAAGTTTGCAGATGACACAAAACTAGGTGGGAATGTGTGTTGTGAGGAAGATGCAAAGCGGCTTCAAGGGGATTTGGACAGACTTAGTGAGTGGACAAGAAAGTGGCACATGGAATATAATGTGAAAAGATGTGAGGTTGTCCACTTTGGTAGGAGAAACAGATGTGCAGATTATTTCTTAAATGGTAAGAGATTAGAAAGTGTAGATGGACAAAGGGGCCTGGGTGTCCTTGTCAGTAAGTGACTGAAAGCTAACATGCAGGTGCAGCAAGCAATTAGGAAGGTGAATGACATGTTAGACTCTATCGCAAGAGGATTTGAGTACAGGAGTAGTGAAGTCTTGCTTCAATTGTATATAACCTTGGTTGGACTGCACTTTGGAATACTGTGTGCAATTTTGGTCCCCTTACCTTAGGAAGAATATCATTGCCATCGAGGGAGTAAAACGAAGGTTCACAAGACTTGTTCCCGGGGTGGCGGGACTGTCCTATGAAGAGATTTTGGGGAAACTGGGCCTGTATTCTCCAGAGTTTCGAAGAATGAGAGGTGATCTCATTGAAACTGACCATGTATTTAAAGGGATAGACAGGGTAGATGAAGCTATTTCCTCCGGTTGAGGAATCTAGAACCAGGGGACACAATTTCAACAGAAGGGGAAAGTCACTTAGGACAAAGATGAGGAGAAATTTCTTTACTCAGAGGGTTGTGAATCTTTGGAATTCTCTACCTCAGAGGGCTGTGGAAGCTCAGTCATTGAGTATGTTTAAAGCAGAGATTGACAGATTTCTAAATACAAATGACATAGGGGATATGGAGATAGTGTGGGAAAAAGGCATTGAAGTGGACGATCAGTCATCATCATATTGAATGGCGGGGTCGGCTCAATGGGCTGAATGGCCTACTCCTGCTCCTATGTTCCTATCAGTCTGTAAACTTCATATCCATGCTGTCATTGTCCCTTTTATTCCATGGGCTTCAGTTTTACTGGCAGTCCAGTGTGTGACATCATCAAGAAGGTTTTCAATAAGTTAAATAAGGAGAAATTGTTTCCAGTGGCAAAAGGGTCAGTAACCAGAGGATGTATTTATCAGGTGATTGAGAAAAGAACCAGAGGCGAAATGAGGAATGATTTTTTTATACGGTGATGTGTTGTGATCTGGAATGCACTGTCTGATCAGGACTTGAAAGCAGATTCAGTAGTAACTTTGAAAAGCAATAGGGATAAATACTGGAAGCAACATGTACAGATTACAGGAAAAAGCTGAGCATCAGAACTAATTGGATAGCACAACCAAAGAGACAGCATTGACACAATGGACCAAATGGTCTCCTTCTTTGGGTATCATTCTATGGTTTTATGAACATAATGTTGCTACAATTGCTTGAGTTGGAAGGGAAGTGAACCCAGATTCCGGGTATTCTAAACACCAGACCCAAACCAACTGAACAAGCCTGTTGTTTAATCTCTGTTTTTCACACCAGCTTCTCCTCGCTCTTTCTGTGTTTCCAGCCTGGTCTGTTCCTCTGACCTTCATTCCTGACACTCTATTGAGAATGGCCAACTCACTGCACCTCTCACTCCCACCGTCACTCCACCCCTTCACCCACTTCCAAACCTCTCTGTTCAACAGTACCTCACATCTGCTCCTCTGCTCCATTAATATAACAGGAAAACATTTTCAAACAGACATTTCTAGACAGTGAACGTTCCAGTAAGACAAGGTAAAGATCAGATTCATTCACTTTAAACACAGAGAGAGCAGCTCTTCCTGTTCAGTCTAAGGAGCAGATGTAGTTTCACTCCCATTAGTCTTAGAGACATGGGCCAGAATTTTAAGGGACCGTTGGAGACGGGAATGGAGGCTGGGGAGGGGGAGGGGGGTGTATAAGATAGGGATGGAAGACGTCGGACCGGATTTTTCTGTCGGCGGCTGACATGGAGGGCAGACTTCGCACATCCACACGGCAAGAAGGCATTTAAAGTATTTATGAGTCCAATTGTCAGCACTTTTATTCACTGGGTTCAATTGAAATAATAGTGCACGGGAACCACGGGGCTTCAGAGCCTGGCCTGGTTAAAGGAGGTGACTGGGAGGTGGGAGCTGAGTGTTGGCTTCACTGGGAAGCTATCGGGTGAGGCAGCGTAACTTGGCAGCAAGGGTGGAGGGGGAAAGGGCATCGGGAAACACTGTCAGGAGTGGGGGCCAATGTGCCAGCTCTGCGGAGGGAACAACACCAGGGTGCCATTGGGGCAGTGCCACTTCATTGAGGGTGACAAGTGAGGTAAATGTGGCTGGGTGTTGTTTACTGTAAAGGCCTTGCACTCAGGGAGGGGCAACCTGTCATGGCCCTCATTCACCCTGGATTCGAGGCTCCCATTGAAGAGGAGGAGGAGTAGAGAGGGAGGGAGGGAGGTGCAGGCACCAGCAGGGACACCACAGCAGCGTGGGGGCCCACAGGAGGGCCAGCCTCGAACAGGAGGCTGGAGAAGGAGGCAGAGGAACACGTCAGCCGAGGTTCAACTACCTGCAGATGTCCGAGTGACAGTGTTTCCACAGACTGCGCCTCTCCACGGAGGTTGTCACTGATCTCTCTGCCATGATGGGACTTGGTGGGCACCTGATGCCAGTGTCACTGAAGGTCACCGTGCCACTGAACGTCTACACCAGCAGATCATTGCGGGGATCCACTGGAGATATGTGTGGAATCTCACAGTCTGTGGTGAATCAGTGCATCAAGGAGGTCACCAATCTCCTGTTCAGGAGGGCCGGTGACGATGTGCACATTGATCCAAACAGTCAAGCTGAAAGGGCTATAGGATTCGTGGCCATCGCTGGATTCCCCCAGGTGTAGGATGCCATTGACTGCACCCATGTGACCATCACGGCTCCCGCAGACCAGCCAGCAGCCTTCAACAGGAAGGGCTTCCACTTGCTCAGTGTGTAACTGGTCTGTGACCATCACAAATGCATCCTACAGGTGTGTGCACAAATCCCGGGAAGCAGTCACAACGCCTGCATACCAAGGCAGTCGCAGGTACCAGAACTTTTCCGTGGCCCCATGCGCTTTCTGAGATGGATCCTTGGAGACAAGGGCAACCCAGTGAGAACATGAGTACTGACGCCTGTGAGGAACCCACACAAGAATGCAGAGGAGAGGTACAACACCTGCCACGGGTCCATCCGAGCGACCAAAAAAGAGGCCATTGGTCTCCTGAAGATGAGATTCAGGCACTTAGATTGTTCCTGTGGAGCCCTTCAGTATGTCCCGGCGAGGGTCTCGCATATCGTGGTGTTTTGCTGTGCACTGCACAATCTGGCATTACAGAGGGGTGAGGTGTTGACTCGTGAGGATATCATGGAGTGTGATGGTTCCTCTGATGATGAGGATGTGGAGGAGGATGCTGCTCAGGCAGTGCCAGATGAAGGACCTCAGGCACAGCAGGAAAGCCACCATGAGATACACACAAGGGAGACACGAGACACCCTTATACATTCACGTTTCCTTTGAGCCTTACCACCTTCTGGAACCAAGGCAATAAAGCCTGAGCTTTAAGCAGCCCTGTTGTCACCTCTTTCGTTCCACACTACAGTGCCCAGGTACACATTGCACACTGGCAAGGCTGAAGCTTTGTGAACTCAGGGCTTGGTCCCTCACTTCCAGCCCCTTGGGAGGAAGGGTTTAAATGAAGTCCCAAAGGGCATCAACAATAGGAAGGAGACATAGTGAGAGAACATCATTTCTTAATTCTGTGAGACACCAAACACAACCCTATCCATCTGGAATGTACATTCACCCGTGAACCCCTCAGTGAATCTAGGTGCTCTTCTTAAATCTTTTCCGGGTGCTCCTACGTGGTGCTCCCCCTGCTCTGTCAGCTAAGGTGGAGACAGGCTGCTGACCTTGCTGCTCCATGGCTTGGGATGACATTGGCGACCGTCCTCTGGCTGCCTGAGGCCTGGAGGGCCCTGGCCCACTGAGAGCCTCCTGCACAGGTACAGGGACCCCCTCTGTCATCAAGGATGATGGAGGTGCTGGCATCACTGGTGTCACTGGCAGAGGGACTTTGGAATTACTGTCCACACCAGTAGCACCCTGAGAGGAGACCCCAGATGTAGCAGCCAGCTGCTCCTCCCCCTTATAAGACACACTTGTACCTCCCTGCTGACCTGAGAGGGATGTGGACCTGGTGAAGAGTTCAGGTGCCTCGTCCCCCCTCTCACCTTGTCACCGCTGGATGGAGCTCATGGACAAAGTGATGGAGTGCAGGCCTGCGCACATCTCCGGCAGCCACTGATTGGTCGGCTGGATCTGGCTCTCCATCAGAGACACCAATCTCTCAAGGAAGGAAGCCAGACACACCCCCATCAGATACAGTACAGCATGCAAGGCCTGGATGGACTCCTCCATCATCCGAACTTGGGTACACATAACCTCCGGCAACTCTGCCAGATGTTGCCTGACCTCTCACTGCAGCTGCAGCATTTCCCGTGTTGCTGGTGGCACCACAGGCACGTCATCAGCCTGGGGCACAGCATGGGCCTGGCCTCCCACAGACCACCAACTCCCAGTGGCCTCGGCTGTCACAGCCTCCGCCAGCTGCCCGGGCCTCTCTGTGACGTGCTCATCAGTTTGTATGCCAGAATATAACCGCGAACGGATACCCACCAACATGAGGGTTTCTGTGCTGGTGGAGGGTGCAGGGGAATGAGGTGATGGTGCACCCTCTGAGGCTCCCTCCTCCTCCTCAGACGTGTCCGGCTGTCCCCCAGTCTCTCCAGCTCTTTGCTTTTGTCGTTCATCCGGGCCTGCATGTGAAAACAGGGACATTGAAATGTTAGGGTCTGCCCATCACGACATTCCAACCACCCCTACTGTGCAGCTCCATTGATGCAGTGGTGAACAGATGAGCAGTGTGGCTCCTTTGCAGCGGATGCTCCCTTGTGCCCCAGGAGATGTTCACTCACTCTCTTGGGTAGGTGACCCTGTCTCTCCATCAGCTGTGGAGCAGCTGCTTTGCTGCCCAGCCAGTTCTATGGCCTCCTCCTCCATCGGGATGAGGACATGGAGATAAGGCACTCCACCGCCAGTCTTGACACGCTCTTTCCAATTGTGGGATGTCTTCTCCTGCAGCCACAATGATGAACAAAGTTAGTCTCCCAGCGGGGACAAGCCCAACATCTCTGATGGTGATAGTCCAGCAGTCCATGATGAGGACACACGTATTCCTCCTGCATGTGGCCCCTCTCAAGGGACTGTGTGAGGTTATACAATGACTGACGTGCGCCTCTCACCGAAATGCAGCCAAGCCTCAGGCAGCATGTCCTGCTGCCCTTCCCCAATACACATGACTGGGTGGTCACTCCCTTTCCACCAAACACTCCCTCTCACTCTGCCATGCGCAATGTCCAAAGGGTCCAAAGTGTTTTGAGTTGTCGCCTGAGCAACCCGGATCTGGTCTTTGACCCACTTCCTGTCCTGGATCCATGTTCTGGGGGTGACCCCACGTCTGCTGACCTCACCGACTATCTCCAGCGAGCTTTGCTTGGTCTGGTGGACAGGTCTCCACCTCCCATCCCTGGGGAAGAGGATCTTCCACCTTTCTCTTGCCACCTGGAGGCGAACCTGCAGGGAAGCATCGCTAAACCGTGGGACCATGGTCACTGCAGGCTCGCATTCAGCTCCTTACTCAACAGGCAGCAGAGGCAGCAGAACGGGCCCTGGGACAGCAGAGGCAGCAGAACGGATCCTGGGGCAGCAGAGGCAGCAGAATGGGTCCTGGGACAGCAGAGGCAGCAGAACGGGTTCTGGGACAGTAGAGGGCTCTCAGGAAGACACTCCTTTAAACCAGGCAGCAGTGAATGCAGGGCTGGCAGCCCTTTAAATATGGTGCCAGCACCTGCCGTTGTTTCAGATGTCGGTGCCATCGGCACCTCGTTCCCTCCCTCTGGTCCTTGTTTACATGGGCCCCACGCCTCCCCTTCATTAATTGGTCGGCTGCTCCATGATTGGGGTCGGTCGGCCACATTTCACTCGTGTGGTGATAACACCCACTCACGGTGTCTCTGCCGAGAGCCGCACCGTTAGTTTAAAATTCAGCCCATGGGGTCAAGAGTGGAAAATCTCCCCTCTGATTCTCTCTACTTAAACTGACGGAGACACCAAATTAAAACTGATGAAACCAGGGATTGTATCCTGGTTCTTCAATCTAGTGTTCTCCCAACTGAGCTATTCCATCCTCACTGTGAACTCATCTTCATTGGAGACAAATATAACTCCAGGTGGAATTTCCCCACCCGTTCATTCCTCACTTCAGGGGAATGGGACCCGACCAGATCGCGGAACTCAGATTATGTTAATGTTCTGCTCTTGATATCTTGTGTTTGAGACACTTTTATTCAGGTTCATGGAAAAATTCTTCCATCATCCCTTCTCCCACATTCTCTCTCTCTCATTCATTCTTTATTCCTCACAATCCAGAAAGGGTGAGGAATCAGAGCTCACCTCCAAACCCTCTGCACACAGACCTCTGTCTGTTACCCTGTTTGATCCAAGATCCAAGAGACCAGTCAATAAATTACACTCTTTATAAACACAGAAAACTGCCTCACAGTGTTGGACACAGAGTTAAATACACTGAAGTCTTTTGAAAAAAGTTCATCTTATGGGTTGTGTAATGATGGAAATATACCTTCTGCAAGTAAATGAAACAGGGAATGGAGCGGTGTGAAACATTTCCAGACCATGTCCAACACGTTTCCACTCAGTGTGAAAACCCACCACGGAAAGAGTGGAACATTCAATCATTTGATCACATTATTATTAACATCACTCAGATGCCTGAATCATTAGGTCACTGCAGCTGGCTGCACAGCCAGGAGTTGCACTGAAGGTGACAGCCATGCTTGTGCAACTGTTAAGGTGGCTGCAAGGTTAAGGCAATGGGTGGCTAATCCATTGTGTTCTGCACGCATGGGTTTGAATCGCATCCTTGTTGTTAATTTGTGAGCTGTTTACTGCATTGTTTCCAATGGGGGACTTTTTGCAGAAAGTCAGCCTGGAAACCTATTCTTGTCAATTTCCAGATGGTGATTCCAGAATTGTTTATACTTTATTAAAATTGAGACAGACAATTGGGATTCTTCACCCAAATTGGACTGGAATGAAGATCAAATAGGGATCACGAAACGGAGCAAGATTTTCCCACCCTCCCATCCTTCCATCTTTACTTTCTGTGGATTTACACCAAGTGAAAGACTAACGGGAAAAGCAAACGGCGAGGGAGCAGAAGCAGAACATTATCCTTTGGCAAGAAATTTATTTTTAAATCTTCTTGATAGATTAAGTGAATGAGCAATGCTTTGACAGATGAAGTTTAAAATGTGGGGTCATGTAGTACCGACGAAAGATAGATCAGAGTGTTTTTTTGTAAGAGGTGAGATGTTAGAAACTGTGGAGGAGCCGAGACTCGAATACAGAATTACTAAAAGCTAGTGGACTGGTAGAAAAATAATGTGAAAAGCGAACGGAATATGAAGTTTGGAACTCATGTTGCAGTTATATAAAGTTCTGTGCTCCTGAAGCGAATGTCCAAGCCCAGATTGAGGGGAATCTGTGGAGAGTGATTTGTTTTTTATTCATTCTTGGATGTGAGTATCGCTGATAAGGCTAGCATTTATTACCCATCCCTAATTGCCCTTGAGAATGTAGTGGTGAGCAGCCGTCTTGAACTGCTGCAATCCATGTGGTGCAGGAACACCCACACTGCCGTTGGGGAGGGAGTTCCAGGATTGTTACCCAACAACAGTGAAGAAATGGCGATATAGTTCCAAGTCAGGATGGTGAGTGACTTGGAGGGGAACCTGCAGATGGCGAGTTCCCATGCATCTGCTGCCCTTGTCCTTCGAGGTGGTAGAGTTTAAGGGTTAGAAAGGTGCTGTTGAAGGATACTTGACGAGTTACTGCAGTGCATATAGAGATGGTACATACTGCAGCCATTGTGTACTGGTGGTGGAGAGAGTGAATGTTTAAGGTGGTGGGTTATGTGGCGATCAAGTGGGCTGCTTTGTCCTGGATGGAATTGAGCTGCTTGAGTGTTGCTAAGTGGGATGTATTCCATCCCACTCCTGACTTGTGCCTTGTAGATGGTGGACAGGTTTCGATGTATCAGGAGGTGAGATACTTGCTGCAGAATTCCTAATCTCTGACCTGCACTTATAGCCGCAGCATAGATGTGACTGGTCCCGTTTAGTTTCTGGTCAATGGTAACCCCCAACATATTGATGGTGGGGGATTCAATGATGATAATGCTTCTGAATATCAAAATGTAGATTGTTTTCTCTCTCTCATTGGAGATGTTCACTGCTTGGCACTTGTGTGTCCAGAAGGTTGCTTGTCGCTCATCAGCTCAAGCCTGAATATTGTTCAGGTCTTGCTGCTTGTAGGCACAGACTGCTTCAACTGAGGAGTTGTGAATCATCACCTAACATTCCCACTTCTGACTTATTTTGAAGAGAAAGTCGTCAATGAAACAGCTGAGTTTGTTTGGGTCTACGACACTACCCTGAGAAACTACTGAAGCAATGTCCTGGGATGAGATGATTGGCCTCCACTAACCACAACCATCTTGTTTTGTGCGAGGTACGACTCCAGCAAGTGGAGAGTTTTCCCCCTGATTCCCATTGACTTCAATTTTGCTAGGGATCCTTGATGCCACACTCACTCAAGGGCAATCACTCTCACCTCTCCTCTGGAATTCCACTCTTTCGTCTCTGTTTGGAACAAGCTGCAATGAGATCATAAGAACAGAAGATCAGGAGAACTAGTAGCAGGAGTAGGCCATTTGGCCCCTCGAGCTTGCTCCGCCATTCAATAGGATCATGGCTGACCTGATCATGACCTCAACTCCACTTTCCTGCCTGCCCACATAACCCTTGGCTCTCTTGTAGATACAAATCTTGAAGACATTCAATGACCCAGCCTCCACTGCTCTCTGCGGTAGAGAATTCCAAAGACTAATGACCCTCTGTGAGAAGAAATTCCTTCTTAAATGAAAAACCCCTAAATCTGGAACTGTGTCGCCTAGTTCTAGATTCCACCACGAGAGGAAACATCCTCTCAGGATCTACCCTGTCAAGCCCCCTCAGAATCTTATATGTCTCAATACGTTCTCCTTTCATTTTTCTCAACTCCAATGAGTATCGGTCCAACCTGCTCAACTTTCCTCATCCGACAACCCCTTCATCACTGGAATAAATCTAGTGAACCTTCTCTGAACTGCCTCCAATGCAAGTATATCCCTCCTTAAATAAGGAAACCAAAACTGTACCCAGTACTCTAGGTGTGGTTTCACCAGCACCATGTACATTTGTAGCAACACTGCTCTACTTTATTCTCCATCCCCCTTGCAATAAAGGGTAACATTCCATTTACCTTCCTAATTATTTTCTGTACCTGCATGGTAACTTTTTGTGATTCATGTACGAGGACACCCAGATCCTTCTGCACCGCAGCATTCTGTAATCTCTCACAATTTAAATAATATTTTCCTGTTCTATTCTTCCTACCAAAGTGGATAACCTCACATTTTCCCACATTCTACTCTATCTGCCAAATTATTTCCTGGAGCTGAGAGACCCTGGCAGAATCTAAACTGAGCATCGATGAGCAGATTATTGTTAAGTGTGTGGTGCTTGATAGCACTGTTGGTGACATCTTCCATCACTTTGCTGATGATTAATAGTAGACTGATGGGGCGGCAATTGGTCAGATTGCATTTGTCCTGCTTTTTTACAGACAGGGCACACCTGGGCAATTTTCCACATTGTTGAGTAGACGCCTGTGTTGTAGCTCGACTGGAACAGCTTGGCTGAGAGCGCAGCTAGTTCTGGAGCACAAGTCTTCAGTACTAGAGCCGGGATGTTGTTAGGGCCCATCGTCTTTGCTGTATCGAGTGCCTTCAGCTGTTACTTGCTATCATGTGGAGTGAAGCGAATTGGCTGAAAACTGGAAGCTGTGATGCTGGGGACCTCAAGAGGCCGAGGTGAATCATCCACTGAGCAATTTCTGACTGAAGATGGTTTCAAATGCTTCAGCTTCATCTTTTGCATTGACGTGCTCGGCTCCACCAACATTGAGGATAGGGATGTTTTTGGAGCCACCTCATCTGGTTCGTTATTTAATTGTCCTCCACCTTTCATGACTGGATACCTAGTTTCTCAGGGCAGTGCCCTAGGCCCAACCATCCTCAGCTGTTTCATTGATGGCTTTCTCTTCAACATAAGTCAGAAGTGGGAATGTTCGCTGATGATTCACAACTCCTCAGATACTGAAGCAGTCTGTGCCTGCAAGCAGCAGGACCTGAACAACATTCAGGCTTGAGCTGATAAGTGACAAGCAACATTCTTTGATCTGATCCTGAGGGAGATATCAGTGCGTGGAGCGGTGGGATGCATGGAGAGTGATTCTGAAGAGGATGTCTGAGCCTGGAGGGCAGAATCTGTGGAGAGTGGTCCTCAAAGGATGTCTGTGCCTGGAGTGTTAGGATCTCCGAAGAGGGTCTCCGAGCCCATAGTGCTGGGATCTATGGAGAGTGATCCTGAAGTGGGTGTCCGAACCTGGAATGGCGGGATCTGTGGAGAGTGATCCTGAAGCGGGTATCCGAGCCTGGAATGGCGGGATCTGTGGATAGTGATCCTGATGAGTGTGTGTAAACCTGGAATGGAAACTTTCTGTGGAGGTACAGGAAGAGGCCATTCATTCCCAGCATTTTATAAAGTTTTAGCATAACTTATATGCTTTTACTCTATGCCTCTAGTAATAAAGCCAAGTGTCCTGTTTGCTCTTAGTTACCTTTTCAATCCTTCTAACATTGGTGTACATTGTCTCTCTGCTCCTGCACCCACTTTAGAATTGTAATGTTTCATTTATATGGCCTCTCCTCATGCTTCCTTCCAAATTGTACCACTTCACACTTCTCTGTGCAAAATTTCATCTGTTATGTGAAAGCCGATTTTACCAGTTTTTTTTAAGTTCCCCTGAAGTGTGTTACTATCACTGGCATAGGACAAAATTCCTGAGCATTCTTTGATGCTATCTCCATAGACAGAGCAATCTTATACGCGAGCTCAAATGTAGGATTTTGTGTGTTTAGTATCTTATTTCACCCACCAATAGAAGCACAAATATGTCACGTAAATCTTGTTCACTGCAGTCCCTGCTGCTGTTTGCTGCCTATATTTACAGACTTTTATCTCAACCTCGTCACCATGTTCTCTAATATATTCAGGGGGCATCAGCAGAGAAAATGTTCACCAAGCGTGGCAAGTGCAAGGAAGTGTTTATTTCCGCCATAATGTCATGAATATAATATACAAATACATTACATGTGTGAATCATCAAGATGTGTCTGAATAAATGGAACCCCGTTACAATAAACACTGTCACCTTTCAATGTTTAGCAGACAGGTTTGACGGCTTGATGTGTGTGATTCCCTCATTAATGTGTTTGCACAAAGTTCGGGGAAAGACGGAGATATGAATAATTTATAGGGAAATTTTTTAAGCATATCTCCACATCTCTCATTCACAAAGATCTGCAAACACATGGATTCCAAAAGAACCTGAGTACAAAATCACCTAAAATAAACACAGCCAGAGAGTCTTACAATAACCTGTAGCTTAGGGAAAGTACATGCTGTTATGGAAGTGATTCTGTTTCTTCTGTTAAAATATTTTTTGAAGAAGTCATAATCAAACGGAATAAATGTAGGACCAGTTCTTTTTCAAGAGAGCACCAGCAGAGCCAATTTGGCAACTATGTTTACTGTTTGTCACATAATTCAAGTTAAATATAGAACAGAAACCATGGTAACAGGGAGATGTGGTTCGTGAAGTCATTCGCGCCCCTTGATTGGACAACCTCGGCAGCAGCAGCGTACACCTAAGACAGCAGAAAACTCACAAGCTTTTGGTTGTAGAGTCAGTGTGTTTTACCTGCTGGAGTGAGCAGCTGACAAAGTTAGCCTGAAGAAGTGTCAAGGAAGGAGAGAAGACCACAACCCAGCTTGTTTTCCAGAAAATCTTTAAAAGACCCTGAGAAGTCCACTGAGTTAATTCATCTTATCGCATGTCTTTGAAGAATGCCTGCTAAAATTAATTCTCAATGCCTTCTGAAAAGAACTGTTCTAAAATACCCTAGTGACCTGTCTACCTATACTCAGAAGTTAGACTGTATTCCAATTTTGGAGCAACGAATCTCATCTGATGTTTTCTTCAAAAATGAGCAAGTAAACAGCCCAAGAGGTTTTTTTTTGTGTTTGTGACATGTTGGAGAAATGTTCTTAGCTTTGCTAATTATTACTTAACTTTGTAGAAGCAGAAAAGCAGGAGACAGCTTGTAGCTAATCTAACCACAACCAACGGTCATAAAATGTAGACAGAGCAGCTAACCACAATCAGACGTTACGGCCAGATATGGTGTCTGAAGTGGGCATTGAATTAAGGAACTAGCTTGTTATTGTTGAAACTGATGTTTTGCTGACCTCGGACCCTGCATGGTGCACCGTTACGTAGGCAGTCTTGTGGGTGCTTATCTAATTGTGAAACTGTTAGCTCTGCCTCTTTTATACTATATAAGTCCACGGCGATCTGTAGCTTTTTGGGAGTAGCACTGGACCGCCTTTAGGTAAGGTGTTATATCCCATGATATCATGCAATAAAGTGTTAGTTCTCAACGTCTGAGTCCGGAGAATTTGTTCAACAATTGGGCACAAAATGGATTTTCTCCAACAGTTTGGCGTAGTTGGCAGGATCCCTGAGTTCACGGGATCCAAAAGAACCTAGTGAAAAAATAATCAACAGGATCAGGGGTAAGTCAACTTTTCTGCAACCCTGATATCCCAATCACCCAGCCTGAGCCGGAATTAAGAGGACAATTGGTTCCCACGTGAAGGCCAGGAATTAAATGGGCGAAGGGAACAAAGGGGTCAAGGAAGAATTGGCTGAAACCTGATCAGAAAAGGTCTAAAATTGAGTAAGTTAAGCTCACACATGGGAAGTGAGTAATTCTGCGAAGGGAAGTTGAAAAGTAGATAAGTGGAAAATGCAGTAAATTTAGGAATCAGGCATAGTCGGCTGGGGCTAATACCTGATCACATTGAGTATACGAAGTTAACTCTCACACATGGGAAGTGAGTAAAATATGGTGACAAGATATGGGACAGAGATGACTGGGGCTGTAACTAAATTACCAAATTGACCCAACAGGCACATTTTCGGGGCTCCTGAGTACACCCGCTGATCAGGCCCTAGAGAAAGATGCGGGTGACAAGATTTGGAGAACGAAAATACCATTGACCTGAAGAGACAGGGATGAGCCGGTTAGCTGACCTTGAGAATTTAACATTAACTGCGCCTGTTTGTCTCCTTGTGTGTGGTTTTGTCTTTTGTTTGTGTTAATGTTGTTTATTCCATAGAAATTAACTCATAAAATTAGAAGGTTTTGAGAAAGTAGAAGTAAGAGTGGACTCAATGGCTTCCAAGAAGGAAGGGTTGCCCCCAGGGACGAGTAATCCATGTCCTCTGGAGAAAGGCGACCCACGTCCGTTTCCCCCCACGAAGAAGACGCAGAAGCGCCACGGTAAATATGTGTTTTAAAGATAGGTATGTTTTAGAGTAAAACAAGTAACTGTGTCTTTGATGCGAATGTGAGAATGTAGGAAGCTTCCGCGAATGAATTGAATATCTGGATTTTACAGTTTGTGTTCTGCAGAACTGACTGTCGTTAACTCTTTGTTGTCTGGCTTTAATGTTAAAAGCATGTGTCTATTAAGTTGTTTGGAATTGAATGAGTGTGAAAAGTGATTGTTGAGTGTGTTCATTTCGATTTAGGATTGTGCACCCAGGAATGGGATATAAAATTGAATTATATTTTAAGTGAAAGTTTTATTTTTAGTTGTTTTTGCAACTGTGAAAAGGCAATGAACAATTTTCTGAGGGATAAGCTTCAGCCTTGAAGGTCTGAAGATGTCCGGCAGAAATTTAATTTGGGGTTTGGAACATTGTTTTAATTCGAAACTTTGCTATTGTTTTATTTTACAGTCTAAATTTGAAGACATGTTTTATTGACTGTTATATTGTTTTAAGGGAGAGATAAATAAACAAAGGAGATATAGGAAAGATTCTGTCTGTTTAAAAAGCTGGTGTTAAATGTTTTGTTGTAAGAATGTTAAATAACTTTTTCTTTAGTTTTTGGTTTTATTACAGGCTGGCACCTGAAGAAAGAGCAAGAAAAATGACGTAATTTACCTATCTTTTAAAATAAGCACGTGCTATTCTGTTCTGTTGTGTGTAGTTAATAAGTATTATAAGTTAATAAGTCTGAATTGAATTAATACTGTTAAGGTTAATTGACCTGTTTAAGTTGAAGAACTGGAAATTTCATTTGTTGCAACAATGAACTTTCAAGTTTATTATGTCATGTTTTGGAGGAGTCTTAAGTTCCGGACGTGGGACTCACTCATATAACATCGGCAGTTTTGATTTTTTTAAAAAATATTTATTGCAGTGAATTGGAATTTGGAAACAATTGGAGTTTAATCTAAAAATGCTGTCTTTCCTGATGGAGATGCTTTCCTTTGAAGTTGAAAATGTTACACATGATTTTGTTGTTTATAAACCCTAAGGATACCAAAAGGATTGAAAAAAATTTAAAATGGATAGTTCTTTTTGATCAAAATTTTTTTTTCGTAAAGTGACGTAGCTGAGAATGTTTTGCTCCGCCCCCTTGGAGACAAACAAAGAACTTAACCTGCTGCAGCTTTTTGCATTGCTGAGAGTCAAATTTATACATATTGGACATTGCCAAATTTTACATTTCTAAGTTGCCAGATAGAATTGGACAAATTAACCCATTGGGCTCAGGGGCAGAAGCACAATGGATTCTTTTTAAGCAGGTGACGGCAGGTTCCAAGGCCACATGAGAACTGATGCCACAACAAGAGATCCAGCAGCTTTGAGAATTTAAAACTTAATTGCAGACATTAAATATCACAGCATCTTTATCAATGAGACAAAATGCTTGAGAAGGAAAGATAGTTGCAAGCATTTCTGTCCTTAACGTTCAAAAAGCACAACCAAGTCTGGGCATAAGAAATTGGAATCAATAAACAAAATTTAATTGATATGAGTGGTTATTTAAAGCACTCAAAGGGAAATCTATCTGATATTTAAGAGGACAATCAAAGTTTTAGAAAATAACAAAATCAGTGGTTGAACATTAGTAATGGGTTCTGGTCCATACAGTTGGCACAAGAGTGTCAATATAAATTTGAGTTTACGTTCAAGGGACAACAGTACATCTGGACGTGTCTCTCCCAGGGATTTTATAATAATCCATCGATATTCCACCTTCCTTCAGAAGGTCAGAGTGAAAGTTAGGCTGAAAATGGCAGCGATAATGAAGGAAAAGGTTTCTTATTTGGGAATAGTAATAACACAGGGAAAGCATGAGACAGAGCAAAAGTGAGTGCAGCCAATCCTCGAACTCCCCCGAGCGCAAGATATTAAAGCTCTAAGGTAAAAAAAGGACAGTTCCTATTTCAGGTTGTGAGATTAAACAGACAAGAAGCACCAACCCCCATGGTTAACCCCACATCCGAATTACCGACGAGTAAGGTTACGACCCAACAGCCACAAGTGACAGGTCTCCCTTGCCTTGCATTGACAACAGGACCAGAAAATGGATAATAAAAAACGAATAAAATTGTATATGATATTGTAAAGCTTGAGTTGGTACCGGTAATATTGATTTTCTCAGATATCCAGCTACCTGACTGGTGCCCTGAGAAGACCCAAGAGTTGTACAAGATATTACTGTGACAATTGTTGAGACAGGAATTTGGTAATGAGAAAATGATAAAAAGATTACATAAAATACAATGATGTGTTACCCAATGTTATGGAAATTGGAAAAGAGGTAATTGGTAAGGGCGGCACAGTGGCGCAGTGGTTAGCACCGCAGCTTCACAGCTCCAGCGACCCGGGTTCAATTCTGGGTACTGCCTGTGTGGAGTTTGCAAGTTCTCCCTGTGTCTGTGTGGATTTCCTCCCACATTCCAAAGACTTGCAGGTTGATAGGTAAATTGGCCATTATAAATTGCCCCGAGTATAGGTAGGTGGTAGGGAAATATAGGGACAGGTGGGGATGTGGTAGGAACATGGGATTAGTGCAAGATTAGTATAAATGGGTGGTTGATGGTCGGCACAGACTCGGTGGGCCGAAGGGCCTGTATCAGTGCTGCATCTCTAAAAAAAAAAACAACATTGTCCATTGTCTGAGTGTAGTCTGGAAAACCAGGTGATCAGATGTCCTCATCCTCTAGATAAATTGGCAGAATCAAAATGTGGATTTAATGCCACTGTAAATTGCACCAGGGAGGCTAGGAAAGCATTGTCAAGACTAACCTATATGGGAAAGGGGAGATATTGATTAACCACCACAGCGAAGGAATACCAGTTTGGACAGAAACGGACTTGTCCGATGAGCAACAGTACATTTTGGTTCAACCCACAAATACCAACCCGAGTAGGGAAAATGGAGTTGGTGGAGATACATGAACAAAAGGCAGAAACGATAACTGTGACAGAAAGTATTAAGGAGTATTTGACATATTACTTCCGGGACTATGAATATACTATTCAACCATTGCCCACACGCTTGGGTAAAGATAGACAGCAGCTAGAAGCCATTGCAAGCTGGAACAACAGTCGAAGATGCTACAAGATGAGATTGACAAGATAAATGATTCTACCTTGCAGGAGGACCTCTGTAACTGGGGTCAGACGTGCAGATACACCCCTGGTTTAGAATCATCTCCCATGTCCTGATATTGGTTTTGGGTATCATGGTGTTAGATGTGACATACTTAATTTGGCAACTTAAGAAATTAATTAGGCGATGCAAGAGGATGTATGAACACAGGTTGGACAGCTACCCGAAAAGCAATTAGTGTTCGAACTTGCTCTGTCAAAGGTGGGACAATTAGTTGTGCCGTAAAAGGGTAATTGTATAATCTTTTCATATATACTTAAAGTGAGCAAATGAATGATCAATGTACTTTATGAAATTGTATTATGTTTATACAATCAATAATGTAACAGTGATGTTTAAATGAATTTGTAATTGTACAAGTGTACCACCCTTTTATTTTGTAAGCAAGTATTTGAAGCCCCTACAAAACTTATGCCTTTACAGGGTTCCCGCTGCCCCCTTGAGATATAAGCAGGCGACGTATTGAGTGCGACCCCTCCGGGTGTTGAAGGCTGTTTCTAGACAAATAGAGACCATGAAAGGCACCTAGGTGGAATGAAGGGAAGGATTCTTAAAAGGGTTGTAGAAGAGTCAAGAGGGGACTGTGAGAAGGGAATTTTAGAATTTTAAGAACAGAATATTATGGGGACATTTAAGCTGAGATTAATCAATCATGTATTGCTAGCTTGGCCTTGCGGCTGCTACAGCACAATGGCAGAAAAAGATATTATGCTTCAATGATTACTTTAAGCCCCTACCTCTCCCTCGACTCATGATGATTCTGTATTATCATGGTATGATAAAAGGAGGGATTATTGGAGAAATGTTCTTAGCTTTGCTAATTATTACTTAACTTTGTAGAAGCAGAAAAGCAGGAGACAGCTTGTAGCTAATCTAACCACAACCAACGGTCATAAAATGTAGACAGAGCAGCTAACCACAATCAGACGTTACGGCCAGATATGGTGTCTGGAGTGGGCATTGAATTAAGGAACTAGCTTGTTATTGTTGAAACTGATGTTTTGCTGACCTCGGACCCTGCATGGTGCACCGTTACGTAGGCAGTCTTGTGGGTGCTTATCTAATTGTGAAACTGTTAGCTCTGCCTCTTTTATACTATATAAGTCCACGGCGATCTGTAGCTTTTTGGGAGTAGCACTGGACCGCCTTTAGGTAAGGTGTGCCACCCCATGATATCATGCAATAAAGTGTTTGATTCTCAACATCTGAGTCCGGAGAATTTGTTCAACAATTGGGCACAATCTGGATTTTCTCCAACATAACAAAATTTAAAAAAAAATTCTTTTTTAAATCCCTTTTATCTTTTCAGTTAACCGGTGTATGTGTGTGTGTGCATGTGGCTCGAAGATTAAAAAAAAAGACTTTAAACGTAAAGGTGAAAAGGGAACTTTTAAAATTTCCACCTGTGTGTTTATGCTTTACTTCATGACGAGTTAAAACTTGTTCTACAATAAATGAATCATTTTGTTGTTCATTAAAGAAATCTGGTCAGTGTCTTCTATTCTGGGAAAAATAGAGTATATGATTGACTGTTTCAGTAAGTGGGAAAAGTTAAACTAGATGTTGTGACCTGTGGAGAAGTGGGATGAGAATAAAGAGTGCCCTCCTCTGCCCTTAGTTGTCACAGCATTTGTGATCTGCCTCTGCAGCTTTGTTGGCTCGAGTGTTTGTCCAATAATCAGAAAATCTTGGATTCATATAATTGCTTCAAAAGTTTAGCTATCAATCGTTTACATCTGTTTTCTTGTGAACTTTAACTTTTCTTATGAATTTTATTCACACAAGAAAACAGCTCAGTGGTTGCCTTTGTGAAGGATGTGAGTTTGGAATGGCTGTTCCTCCTTGTACAAATGTTCAGTGCTAATATTTCAATGGCAACTCAATCCCCTACAATTTCTTTGAGAGCAATGTATTTGCAGTTGCACTTAACCTGGAAAACAGCTCAACATTAATCTCACTGAAGGAAAGTGTGACCGTGTTGTATGTTTCAGAGTGTTTGTGCCGTTTTGTGTCTTTTTTAACCAAGACTATAACACGACTCAAAGGGGAGGGTTGATCCGAGGTTTAGAATATATTTGTCAGTCAGGAGCAAGAAAAATCAAAAGGAACCAAATAAGAAAACCCAGTCCCCAGATTTGGGAATCTGGAGATCCGCTTTGGGAAAGTGAATCAGAGCAGAATGAAGGGTGAACTGTCCGACTGCCCAGAAGAGATGAAGACACAGCTCAGTCAGCACGTTCCCCTGGTTTATGATGCTGGAACATTCCTCACACAGAAATTATTCAATCAATACTCATCTGCCAAGTCGGTCTGAGGCTGTGCCTCTCTGATCACGTGGTGTTAAAGCAATTCTTCCAGTCAGTTAGTTCAGTTGTCATTTCATGAGAAATTCGGTCATCATGACTTTGTCAGTGACCTCATGGTTCAGGTGTCTGAGTGATGTTAATCATGATGTGATCATATGATTGTATGTTCCAGTCTTTCCGTGGTGGATTTTCACACTGAGTAGAAACGTGTTGGACATGGTCTGGAAATGTTTCACACCGCTCCATTCCCAACAGGCCATGTCCTGATGTGATGGAAATTTCATTTGCTTACAGAAGCTGCATTTCCATCATTGCACATCTGGCTGCACAGCCAGGATCTGTACTGTCCAAACAGCTGACAAGGTGGTCGAGAGGTTAAGACGGTGGCGTGCTAATGCATTTTGCTTTGCATGTGTGGGTTCGGATCCCAATTTTGTCGTTAGTTTATGAAGAGTCTGGTACATTGTTGTGGGGGAGCTTTTGTGGAAAGTTGGCCTGGAAACATGTTCTTGTCAATATCTCGCTGGTGATTCCAGAATTGTTTATCCTTTATTAAAATTGAGACAGACAATTGGAATTCTTCGCCCAAATTGGACTGGAATGAAGATCAAATAGGGATCACGAAAAGGAGGAAGATTTTTCCCTCCCTCCTGCCTTCCATCTTTACTTTCTCTGGATTTACACCAAATGAAAGACTAACGGGAAAAGCAAATGGCGAGGGAGCAGAAGCAAAACATTATCCTTTGGCAAGAAATTTATTTTCAAATCTTCTTGATAGATTAAGTGAGTGAGCAATGCTTTGGCAGATGGAGTTTAAAATGAGGGGTCATCCAGGACCTACGAAAGATAGATCAGAGTGTTTTTTATAAGTGGTGAGATGTTAGAAACTGGAGAAGCAGAGACCCGAGTGCTGAATCACTAAAAGCTAGTGGACTGGTAGAAAATAATGTGAAAGGCTAATGGAATCTGAAGATTGGAACTCATGTTGTAGTTATATAAAGCTCTGTGCTCTTGAAGTAAATGTCCAAGCCTGGATTGTGGGGAATCTGTGGAGAATGATTTGTTTTTTATTCATTCTTGGGTGTGAGTATCGCTGGCAAGGCTGGCATTTATTGCCCATCCCTAATTGCCTTTGAGAATGTGGTGGGGAGCTGCCTTCTTGAATTGCTGCAGTCAATGTGGTGTAGGAACACCCACAGTGCTATTGCGGAGCGAGTTCCAGGATTTTGACCCAGCAACAGTGAAGAAATGGTGAAATAGTTCCAAGTCATGATGGTGAGTGACTTGGAGGTGAACCTGCAGGTGGTGGTGTTCCCATGCATCTGCTGCCCTTATCCTTCGAGGTGGTAGTGATCACGGGTTTGGATGGTGCTGTTGAACGTTACTTAGCGAGTTACTGCAGTGCATCTTGTAGGTGGTACACACTGCTGCCACTGTGCTCTGGTGGTGGAGGGAGTGAATGTTTAAAGTGGTGGGTGAGGTACCGATGAAGAGGACTGCTTTGTCCTGGGTGGTATTGAGCTTTTTATGTGTTTTTGGAGCTGCAGCTATCCAGAAAAGTGGAGAGTATTCCATCACACTCCTGACTTGTGCCTTGTAGACAATGGACAGGCTTTGGCATGTCAGGAGGTGAGATACTTGCTGCAGAATTCCCAATTTCTGACCTACGCTAAAAGCCGCAGCATAGATGTGACTGGTCCAGTTTAGTTTATAATCAATGGTAACCCCCAAGATGTTGTTGGTGAGGGATTCAGTGATGATAATGCTGCTGAGTATTAAAAGGTAGATGGTTTGATTCTCTCTCATTGGAGATGTTCACTGCGTAGCACTTTTGTGGCAACCAAGTCGCTTGTCACTTATCAGCTCAAGCCTGAATGTTGTTCAGGTCTCGCTGCTTGCGGACATGGACTGCTTCAGTATCTGAGGAGTTGTGAATCATCACCTAACATTCCCACTTCTGACTTAAGTTGAGGGGAAACTCATTAATGGAAGAGCTGAGGATGGTTGAGCCGAGGACACTACCCTGAGAAACTCCTGAGGCAATGTCCTGGATTGAGATGATCGGCATCCACCAACCATAATCATCTTGCTTTGTGCTAGGTATGACTCCAACAAGTGGACAGTTTCCCCCTGATTCCCATTGATTTCAATTTTGCTGGGGATCCTTGATGCCACACTCACTCAAGGGTAATTACTCTCACCTCTCCTCTGGAATTCCACTCTTTTGTCTCTATTTGGAACAAGCTGCAATGAGATCATAAGAACAGGAATAGTAGCAGGAGTAGGCCATTTGGCCCCTCGAGCCTTCTCTGCCATTCAATAGGATCATGGCTGATCTGATCATGGCATCAACCCCACTTTCTTGCCTGCCCCCCATAACCCTTGACTTCCTTGTAGATAAAAATACAAAGATGAACAACTGTCTGAGAGAAGAAATTCCTCCTCATTTCCTTCTTAAATGGAAAATCCCTAATTCTGAAACTGTGTCCCCTAGTTCTAGATTCCACCACGAGGGGAAACATCCTCTCAGCATCTCCCCTGTCAAGACCCTTCAGAATCTTATATGTCTCAATACGATCACCTCTCATGTTTCTAAACTCCAATCAGTATAGGTCCAACCTGCTCAATCCTCCTCACAAGACAACCCCTTCATCACAGGAATAAATCCAGTGAACCTTCTCTGAACTTTTTTTATAATTTCCAACACATACTGTATTCGTTAAAAAAACTGTAAAAAGATACATTACAAAACAGTTCAAAAACAGCACCAAGTCAACAATACAAAGATTGCAAAGGAGATCAGTTTCCTTCAGTACAGGAATGAATTGCCTCACAACCCTTCCATTTCATTTTACCTGCCATGTACTTTTTGCAGCAAACAAATATTTTCTGGAATAAAAACAAGAAATACTGGAACCACTCAGCAGGTCTGGCAGCATCTGTGGAAAGAGAAGCAGAGTTAACGTTTTGGGTCAGTGACCCTTCTTTGGAACTGACAAATATTAAAAATGTCACAGGTTAGAAGCAAGTGAAGTGGGGGTGGGGCAAGAGATAACAAAGGAGAAGGTGCAGGTTGGACAAGGCCACATAGCTGACCAAAAGGTCATGGAGCAAAGGCAAACAATATGTTAATGGTGTGTTGAAAGACAAAGCATTAGTACAGAATAGGTGTTAACGGACTGAATATTGAACAGCAGCAAGAGCAAACCTGAAAATAAACAGTGGGTAAGCAAACTGAATAAACTAAGATGAAATGAAATAAATGCAATATAAAAGGTTGTAAAAAATGTAAAAAAGCAAAAAAGAAGAAAAAAGAAAAAACAACTAAAAATGAAAGTAAAGTGGGGGGCTGTCATGCTCTGAAATTATTGAACTCAATGTTCTGTCCGGCAGGCTGTAGTGTGCCTAATCGGTAGATGAGGTGCTCCTCCTCGATCTTGCGTTGACGTTCACTGGCACACTGCAGCAATCCCAGGACAGAGATGTGAGCATGAGAGCAGGGGGGAGTGTTGAAATGGCAAGAAACCGGAAGCTCAGGGTCCTGCTTGCGGACCGAGCGGAGGTGTTCCGCAAAACGGTCACCCAGTCTGCGCTTGGTCTCCCCAATATAGAGGAGACCACATTGTGAGCAGCGAATACAGTATGCTACATCAAAAGAAGTACAATTAAATCGCTGCTTCACCTGAAAGGAGTATTTGGGGCCTGGGATAGTGAGGAGAGAGGAGGTAAATGGGCAGGTATTACACCTCCTGCGATTGCAGGGGAAGGTGCCATGGGATGGGGACGAGGTGGTGGGGGTAATGGAGGAGTGGACCAGGTTGTCGCGGAGGGAACGATCCTTTCGGAATGCTGACAGGGGAAGATGCGTTTGGTAGAGGCATCACGCTGGAGGTGGCGGAAATAGCAGAGGATGATCCTTTGGATATGGAGGCTGATGGGGTGGAAAGTGAGGACAAGGGGAACCCTGTCACCGTTCTGGGAGGGAGGGGAAGGTTTGAGGGCAGCGGTACAGGAAATGGGCCGGACACGTTTGCGGGCCCTGTCAACAACAGTGGGGGGGATTCCTCGGTTGAGGAAAAAGGAGGTCATACCAGAAGCACCGTCATGGAAGGTAGCATCATCAGAGCAGATGCGTCGAAGATGGAGAAACTGGGAGAATGGAATGGAGCCCTGACAGGAGGTAGTGTGTGAAGAAGTGTAGTCGAGGTAGCTGTGGGAGTCGGTGGGCTTATAATGGATATTAGTAGACAACCTATCCCCAGAGATGGAGACAGAGAAGTCGAGGAAGGGAAGGGAAGTGTCAGAGATGGACCATGTAAGGGTGAGAGAAGAGTGGAAATTGGAAGCAAAGTTGATAAAGTTTTCCAGTTCGGGGCGGGAGCAGGAAACGGCACCGATACAGTCATCAATGTATCCGAAAAAGAGTTGGGGGAGGGTGCCTGAGTAGGACTGGAACAAAGAATGCTCGACATATCCCACAAAAAGACAGGCATAACTAGGACCCATGCGGGTACCCATAGCGACACCTTTTACTTGAAGGAAGTGTGTGGAGTTGAAGGAGAAGTTGTTCAATGTGAGAACAAGTTCAGCCAGGCGGAGGAGGGTGGTGGTGGATGGGGACTGGTTGGGCCTCTGTTCCAGGAAGAAGCGGAGAGCCCTCAAGCCATCCTGGTGGGGGACGGAGGTGCAGAGCGATTGGACGTCCATAGTAAAGAGGAGGCGGTTGGGACCAGGAAACTGGAAATTGTCAAAATGACGTAAGGCGTCAGAAGAGTCACGGATGTAGGTGGGAAGAGACTGGACCAGCGGAGAAAAGATAGAGTCAAGATAGGAAGAAGTAAGTCCAGTGGGGCAGGAGCAGGCTGACACAATGGGTCTGCTGGGACATTCCCGTTTGTGGATTTTGGTTAGGAGGTTGAAGCGGGCTGTCCGGGGTTGCGGGACTATGAGGTTGGAAGCTGTAGAAGGAAGATCTCCAGAGGAGATGAGGTCAGTGACAGTCCTTTGGACGGTGGCTTGATTTTCGCCGATGGGGTCATGGTCCAGAGGGAGGTAGGAAGAAGTGTCTGTGAGTTGGCGCTGAGCCTCTGCAAGGTAGAGGTCGGTACGCCATACAACAACAGCACCACCCTTGTCTGCAGGTTTGATGACCATGTCGGGGTTAGACCTGAGAGAACGGAGTGCCTCAAGATCAGAGGGGGACAGGTGAGAGTGAGTGAGGGGGGCAGAGAAATTGAGATGACAAATGTCCAGCCGACAGTTTTCAATGAAGTGATCAAGAGCGGGTAAGTGGCCAGGGGGAGGGGTCCAGGTAGAGGGAGAATGCTGGAGGTGGGTGAATGGGTCTGCTGGTCGGGAGGAGGACTCCTGGTCAAAGAAGTGAGCCTGGAGGCGGAGAAATATTTTCTGGATACAGCCCGAGGGGATTTCCATGGATCCAGTCCCTCACTTCACCTTGTGGGGGTACCTTACACAGTGGTCTTCCCCAGTGAGCCTTTGCAGTGACTGCCCCAAGCTGTAGTGCGTCCCTCAGCACGTAGTCTTGGACCTTGGAATGTGCCAGTCAGCAACATTAGGTCATGGACAACTCTTTGCGCTGGAAGACCAGCAAGTTTCGGGCAGACCAAAGGGCGTCTTTCACCGAATTGATAGTCCTCCAGCAGCAGTTGATGTTTATCTCGGTGTGCATCCCTGAGAACAGCCTGTGGAGCACAGACTCCTGTTTTACACAGCTGCTTGGGATGAACCGCAATAAAAACCACTGCATCTTTTTCTACACCTGCTTTGCAAAGACAGACAGGGCAGTCCTCTCTCCTCTGTCTTGTTTGTTTGCAGTATTGAACCCTTTGCTGAGTCTATTAGGAAGGATGCAAGCATAAGGGGGGGGTTGCAATCCGAGGCAGTGGACTCCCTCAGGTTAAAACTTCCCTGTACCTGGATGACGTCGCCGTCTTTTGCTCGGATCCGCTGTCCGTTCGCAGACTGATCAGCATCTGCGACCAGTTCGAACTCGCCTCGGTAGCCAAAGTTAACCACGGCAAGTGCGAGTCCATGTTATTTGGGAACTGGGCTGACCGATCCTTTGTCCCCTTCACCGTCAGGTCAGACTACCTGAAGTTGCTGTGGATATGGTTTGGAAGGGCTGGGACGTGCACCAAAACCTGGAAGGAGCGAGTAGCCAGGATACACCATAAGCTGAGCATGTGGGAGCAGCGATCTCTCTCCATTGTGGGGAAGAACCTGGTTATCAGGTGTGAGGCGCTCACATTGCTGTGCGTGGTGCAGCTCTGGCCCATACGCCACTCCTGCGCTGTGGCGATCACCCGAGCCATTTTCCGCTTCATATGGGGTTCCAAAATGGACCAGGTCTGGAGGGACACGATGTTCAAACCCCTGGATAAGGGCGGGAAAAATGTACCCAACGTCGCCCTCATCCTGATGACTACCTTCGTGTGCGGCTGCATCAAGCTGTGCGCAGATCCCCAGTACACAATCTCCAAGTGTCACTACGTGCTGAGGTTCTATCTGTCCCCAGCGTTGTGAAGGATGGGCCTGGTCACATTGCCGCGGAATGCTCCATCCAGTTGGACCATGCCGTACCACCTGACCTTCGTGGGAAAGTTTCTGTGGAAAAACATCTTTGACCACCAATCCTTCAGGTAGTGGTCTGCACGGAATGTCCTCAAGGGCCTACAGGAAAAGGAGATGGTGGATCCAGTCGGATGGTTCCCCGAGCAAACTGCCAAAGTCATTTGGCGGAATGCCTCATCACCAGAACTTTCACACAAGGACCAAGATGAAACTTGGCTGGTGGTGAGAAGAGCCCTCCCCATCAGATCCTTCCTGCACGCCCGAAGTCTCACCCCCTCCGCACAATGCCCTCGAGGTGGCTGTGGTGGGGAAGAGACAGTTGCCCACCTCTTTCTCTGAATTGCCTCCAATGCAAGTATATCCCTCCTTAAATAAGGAGACCAAAACTGTACGCAGTACTCCAGGTGTGGTTTCACCAACACCCTGTACATTTGTCGCAAGACTTCTCTCCTTTTATACTCCATTCCCCTTGTAATAAAGGGTAACATTCCATTTGCCTTCCTAATTATTTGCTCTACCTGCATGCTAACTTTTTGTGATTCACGTACGAAGACACCCAGATCCTTCTATACCGCAGCATTCTGTAGTCTCTCACAATTTAAATAATATTTAATTTATCTGTTCTTACTACCAAAGTGAATAACCTCACATTTTCCCACATTATACTCCAGCTTCCAAATGTTTGCCTGGATCCGAGAGGCCCTGGCGGAATCTAAACTGAGCATCGATGAGCAGATTATTGCTAAATGCGTGGTGATTGATATCACTGTTGATGACATCTTCCATCACTTTGCTGATGATTGATAGTAGACTGATGGGGCGGTAATTGGTCAGATTGGATTTGTCCTGCTTTTTTTTTTATGGACAGGGCACACCTGGGTAATTTTCCACATTGTCCAGTAGCTGTTTGTGTTGTAGCTCAAAAAAAAATTATCTTAATAAATTATCGGCTGTAAGCACATTTGTCATCGGGTTGAATAATTTCTGTGTGAGGAATGTTCCAGCATCATAAACCAGGGGAATGTGCTGACTGAGCTGTGTCTTCATCTCTTCTGGGCAGTCGAGCAGTTCACCCTTCATTCTGCTCTGATTCATTTTCCCAAAGCGGATCTACAGATTCTCACATCTGGAGACTGGGTTTTCTTGTTTGGTTCCTTTTGATTTTTCTTGCTCCTGAATGATAATATATGCCAACCTTGGATCAACCTTGCGTTGTGTCCCAGTCTTGGTTAAGAGCGACACATAACGGCACCAACACTCTGAAACAAACAACACAGTCACACTTTCCTTCAGTGAGATTAATGTTGAGGCGGTTTCCATGTCGAATGCAATTGTGAACAAATTTCTCACAAAGAAATTGTGGGTGATTTGAGTATTTGCACTGAATTTCTGTGCAAGGAGGGACAGTTTCAAACAGCCATTCCGAAATCACTTCCTTCACAAAGACAAAGACTGTGCTGTCTTAACGTGTCACTCAACTTCACAAACAAATTTGAACTCGAAGTTCAGGAGAAGACAGAGTGGTGAATGATTGATAGTGTAATCTTTGGATGAGAAAAGATACTTAACATACAAAATCCAACATTTGAGCTGGCGTGTAACATTGTTCTTTCCATGGAGTTGTTCACTGGAACACTGGAACAGGCCCAAGACAGAAATGTTGACATGAGAGCAGGGGGGAGTGTTGAAACGGCAAGGAAACAGAAGCTCGGGGTCATGCTTTCGGACTGAGCAGAGGTGTTCGACATAATCTGCGTTTGGTCTCCCCAATTTGGAGGAGACTGCAATGTGAGCAGCGAATACAGTACACTAAATTGAAAGAAGTACAAGCAAATCGCTGCTTCACCTGAAAGGAGTGTTTGGGCTTTAAATAATGAGCAGAGAGGAGGGAAAAGGGCAGGTATTATATCTCCTGCGATTGCATGAGAAGGTGCCTTGGGAAGGGGACGCGGTGTCAGGGATAATGGAGGAGTGGACCAAGGTGTCGTGGAGGGAACGATCACTTCGGAATGCTGACAGGGGAGGGGAAGATGAGGTAGGTGGTGGCATCACGCTGGAGGTGCTGGAAATGGTGGAAGATGATCCTTTGGATGTGGAGGCAGGTGGGGTGGAAAGTGAGGACAAGGGGAACCCTGTCGCAGTTCTGGGAGGGAGGGGAAGGGGGCAGGCAGAGGTTGAGGGTCCTGTCAACTACACTGGGATGGGGGCAAGGGGGGGGGGGGGGTTGAAATCTGGTGATGTTGTTGAATTTAATTTCAAACACTCCTTGAACTCTCTGCCGATGAAGACTGAAAAAGGGAAGAACAACCACACAACAAGGGTCTCAAATCCAAGACCCTGAGATTAAAAGTCTCATGCTCTACCAACTGAGCTAACAAGGCCTGATACAGTACTTCTACTCTGATACAGTAAATCCACTTACAGAAGCCCCAAAGTGTGATATATTCCTCTCACTCATCAATAATAAAACTGAAATCTTTTTACCTTCCAAATGCTGACATCTATTTTGTCTGTATTTATTTCTCTCTCCTTTTTATTTAGTTCATGCATTTCTTCAGAATTTTTTTTTCATTTATATCTGAGGGAAGAAATGAACAGATCTGGCAGCTCAAAACTGGGCATCCATGAGGCACTGTGGGCCATCAGCAGCAGCAGAATTGTATTTAAACACAATATGTTACCTCATGGCCTGGCATATCCCTCACTCTACCATTACCATCAAGCCAAGGGAGCAATAGTGGTTCAATGAAGTGTGCAGGAGGGCATGTCAGGAGCAGCACCAAGCAGACCTAAAAATGAGGTGTCAACCTGGTGAAGCGACAACACAGAATTACTTGCATGTCATATAGCGGAAGCAGCATGCAATAGACAGAGCTAAGCAATCTCACAAACAAAAGATCAGATCAAAGCTCTGCAGTCCTGTCACATCCAGTCCTGAATGGTGGTGGATAATTAAACAATTAACAGGAGTCACAGAGAGTCATAGAGTCACACAGCATAGAACCAGGCCCTTCGGCCCACCGCGTCCATGCCGACCATAATGCCTATCTATACTAATCCAACCTGCCTGCATTAATTCCATATCCCTCCATGCCTTGCTCATTCAAGTACCTGTGCAGATGCCTCTTAAATGTGACTACTGTTCCTGCCTCCACCAGGCAGCTCATTCCAGATACCCACTATTCTTTCTGTGAAACATTTACCCCTTTGACCCCCTTTAAACCTCCTCCCTCTTAGCTTAAATCTATGCCCTCTAGTTTTAGTCACCCCTACCATGGGAAACAGACTCTGGCTATCTACACTATCTATGCCTCTCATAAAGTGTGACGTAGGAGTGAAGAACGAGTGGCCAAGAGGAGGGAAGTGGCATGGCCTAGAGCTAATGGCTGGAGTGGGGGTTGGGGGGCTGGGAGCGAGTGGCAGGAGAGCTGGGTGACGCGAGCGGGGAACAATCATCCAGGGGAGCAGCGAGGTGGAGAGCGAGCAGTTGAGGAGAAGAAGCGTCAAGGCCGAGGGGGGAGAGCTCCAACCTCAAAGTCTCCCATTCAGCCGCTTCCTTCAGCTGAGTGAGAGGCTGGATACCCGATGACGCTTTAGCGTGAATGTGCGAAGATGGACCATGGGCGGATATGCGATGATGTTGGTGCTGAGCCATGACATCATCCTGTGCATGTGCCACTTAATCCTGGCAAGATGTAGCTGTGCCTATGGGCAGCTTGGCGCTCTCCGATGATGTCAGCGGGCCGCTCCGTTGACAGGAATCACATTGTGTCAGCAGTGCCCACATCCCATGAAAGAATAAAAAAGAGATTTACCACAATGGTAGCAGGGTGAGGGATTTCAGTTATGTGGAGAGATTGGAGAAGCTGGGGTTGTTCTCCTTGCAGCAGAGAAAATTCAGAAAAGATTTGACACATTTGTTCAAAATCATGGAGGTTTTCAATAGTTTAAATAAGGAGAAACTGTTTCCAGTGGTAAAAGGGTCAGTAAGCAGAGGACACAGATATCATGTGATTGGCAAAAGAACCAGAGGTGACATGAAGAACCATTTTTTACACAGTCATGTGTTGTGATAAAGAAAGAAAAGACTTGCATTTATATAGCACCTTTCCTGACCACTGGATATATCAAAGCACTTTGTGGACAATGAAATACTTTTGAAGTGTAACCACTGTTGTAATGTCAGAAATGCAGCAGCTAATACCCACAAACAGCAATGTGATAATGACCAACTGATCTGATTGAGGGACAAATATTGATCACAACACCAGGGAGAATTGCTCTTCACTTGTTTGAAATTGCAGCATGGGATCTTTTACATTCACCCAAACATGCAGACCAGGTCTTGGTTTAACATCACACCTGAAAGGCAGCACCTTCAACACCCTCAGTGCTGTACTGGAGTGTCAGCTGTGAAATCTGAACCCAGAAGCTTGTGATTTCGAGGTGAGTGTGACCAACTGAGCCACAGCTTTTACCTGAGTCTCAATCCTTCGACCAACATTTTCTCTCTATCGGGTCTGTCACGACCCCTCATGATTGTGAACACCTCTATCAAATCTCCTCTCGAAGGAGAACAACCCCAGCTTCTCCAATCTATACACATAACTGAAATGCTAACCACATGTTGCAGAAAGGAATTTTTCCTCATGTTCCTTCTGGTTTTGTGAGTCACTTTAAATCTGTAACCTTCGGTTATTGACCGTTCAGCAGTTAGAAACAGTTCCTCAGTATTTACTCCACCTCAAACCTTCAAGGAAACTCTGTAAAGTAACTGAAAATCAAGTTGTCAGAAGTGGGATTTAAACACATGCCTCCAGTGAAAGCTGCAACCTGAACAGAGAAGCTGAAACCGCTCAGTCACCTCAACTGTTCAGACCTTTTTGACCTCGTCATCACTTCTGTACTTTGAAAGGTTCACTCAGTTCAGGAACTTGTTCAATGTGACTGGAATGCTCAGTGATTGGGATATTAACTCCCCCTGGTTTTCCTGAGCTTGTTCTCGGTATATGGGGATGTTTGTCCTGGGCCGTGGAATCTTGCATCCCTGTAATGGACATTAACCCACTGATTGAATCTGTATTCACTGCTTTCCGCTGGTGCTGGGTAATTGCAGAGCGTGGGGCTGGAATGTTGCTGCTTGTCCCGGCCTCACTCACTCTGGGAAAGAGTGAATAATTGATGCGTCTGTTTCTGTATCTGAAATGTTACTTCGATCTGCTGTTATTAACCGAGGCAGCACTGCAGAAGGATACGTTAATAATCTCTCATTAATCAACTGCAAACAGTCAGAATGTGTAACTTTGAGCAGCGCTTTCTGCACCGTCAGGGCTGGAAAATTGAGGCAGGGAGAGACACTGTCAGTATCTGAGTGTGTACAGCACTGTACAGAGAAAGAGCCAATATACCGGGGCTGAGACACAGTGCATCTTTTCACATTTAATCACAATAATATCCACAGTCAGGAGCTGAAAATGATGAAAAACCGAATAGCAAGAGCAAAAATAAGAAAACTAAGTAATTCTAGATTAGCTGATGAGTTTTCTCTGTGTTACCTGGTAGTCTACTGTTTTATATTCAATGCTCTCTCCACTGTGGCCAGGGAATGATTTCTTCTCAAGGGCTGAATATTAACAAAACTTCTTGGAATTTAAAATCTTTCAAAATTAATTCCATGGAGCTAATGGGGAAAAGTCAAATAACTGCATCAATTAATGGAGAACTGGTTGGTGATGACGTGGATGTGTCTGCAGTGTGCAGGACCAGACTGTTTCTATAGATTCACAATGAATGTTCCACCCTTTATTTATAACAGTAAAACTGATAGTGGACAATGGCTATTCTGGTTGCAGCAACCTGAAGATTTAACTCATTGACACCCTGCTTTAGGGGAATCTAGAAAGAACAACACCCAGCTCTGTCAGTTAGTGTGCTTGTTTGTTAACCCACAATTTGTTGGTTCAAGCACTTAAAAGGATGAGGCTTTATTAACTTAAACTCTTCTACATCTGCTGTATTACTCTTGCTGTTGATTCTTCAAAGATAAGGTTAATCAAGTCTTTCTTTGTGAAATCTATGCTGACTGTGCTTTATTATATTTTCATTTTCATATGGATTTTCTGCTTTTGGGGATTATTGTCTTTTTTATTGATTTTATTTTTATTTATTGCATTTATTGCCCATCCCTAATTCCCTCGAGAAGGTGGTGGTGAGCTGCCTTCTTGAACCACTACAGTCGATGTGTTGCTGTTAGGAAGGGAGTTCCAGGATTTTGACCCAGCCACAGTGAAGGAACGGTGATATAGTTTCAATTCCAGGATGGTGTGTGGCAAAGAGGGGAAATTGCAGGTGGTGGTGTTCCCATGCATCTGCTGCCCTTGTCCTTCTATGTGATAGAAGTCACGGGTTTGGAAGGTGCTGTGTAAGGAGGCTTGCTGCGTTGCTGCAGTGCATCTTGTGGATGGTGCACGCTGTGTGTTGGTGATAGAGAGAGTGAATATAGTGAATGAGGCGCCAATCAAGTGGGCTGCTTTGTCCTGGATGATGTTAAGCTTCTTAAGTGTTGTTGGAGCTGCACCTATCCAGGCAATGGAGAGTATTGCATCACACGCCTGACGTGTGCCTTGTAGATAGGGGACAGGCTTTGGGGAGTCAGGAGGTGAGTTAATTGCCGCAGGATTCCTAGTGTCTGACCTGCTCTTGTAGCCATGATATTTATATGGCTACTGCAATTCATTTTCTGGTCAATGGTAACCCCCAGGATGTTGATCGTGGGGGATTCAGCAATCGTAATGCTGTTGAATGTCAAGGGGAGAGGGTTAGATTCTCTCTTGTTTCAGAATGTCATTGCCTGGGACTTGCGAGACTCGAATGTGAAATATCCTTATTGTAGGGTATTGTATTGTACTGTACAGTGACAACACTTGGAAAGTCCTTCATTGGCTGTAAAAGGCTTTACAAAGTCCTGTGGTCGTGAAATGCATGTGTTGCTTTTTCCATTGTTATCAATGTCATTTTGATCAAAAGATAGGTTTCGTGAGCACAAAGTTTAAATCAATGTTGATTCAAATAATGTAAAAGCATCTATATTCTTGCACTATACTTAATAATCACCATCTTCCTTTCCTTGCAGAGTACAATGTTTTTGACCCTGAAATTGATTCCACAATCTCAGTCCCTCAGACAATTTCAGCCCAGTTCTGATGAAAGATCACAGATCTGAAACGTTAACTCTGTTTCTCTCTCCACAGATGCTGTCAGACCTGCTGAGTATTTCCAGCATTTTCAAGAGTCTCGATTTAATGAATAGGAAACTTGTTTCAGATCAGATTGGGAGACAGTGTGAAACCACTCCATCGTACTCATGTCTGAGATTCTGAGGACAGTTGGCTGTTAGTGGAAGACATCATTAATTAAATGTACCTAGCAACAGCTCAGACCAATTATTATTTTACAAGGTGGTGTGATGGCCATCCAGGGATTAAAAGTAGGGATTTTGTCAGGTTTCAGTGTGCAGGAACACGAGAAGACCTCAGGGGTAAAGGCTCAGATCATCGACCAAGTTCTCCACCTGATGAGGGATCTAGACTGGACAAAGAGGACCGTGACACTCTGAGACCAAGCTCGACCAGTCCACACACCTGCTGGAGCTGTAAAGTTATATTCACCAAGTTTGTTCAAGATAATTTTACTTCCAATTATTAAGTACTATTTTACTCTCAATAAAAGTTCTGGACTTATTAATCAAGTATCCTGTTGCTTTAATTGGTTAAAGTCAGCCCAAAGAGATTGTCCACAATAGACTTTCCAGAACTGAAAGATAAGTCTGCAAGGATTGCTAATTTTACAGCCCTGTTTAAAAAGAGAGATAAACCCAGGAACTACAGACCAGATCGTCTAATGTCATTGGTGGGGAAACTTTTAGAGACAATTATCCAGGAGAAAATTAACTGGCACTTGGTCGAACATGGGCTAATAAATGACAGCCAGAACAGATTGGTTAACAGAAGATTGTGTATGAATTAATTAATGAATTAATTTATTTGATGAAGTTTCACAGAGAGTTGACCAGGGTGGTGGGGTTGATGGTGTGTGTCTGCACTTCAAAATTGTGTTTGAAAAAGTACCATAAAATAGACTTGTTAACAAAATTTGAGCAGATGGGATTAAGGAGGCAGTGGCAGCGTGGATACAAAATTAGCTGAGAGACGGAAAGCATAAAGTAGGGTGATTCAGAATGGAAGGACTAATACAGTAATGTCACTGTTGTTGCAGTGTGTGCAGTGTCTGACCCTGAGCTGTCCAAGGGATGGGGCTGTTTGTGATTTTCCTGTGGGGTGTATTATCATCAGGGTATCTCTCTGAGCTGTCACAGGGATGGGGCAGTGTGTGATATCCTTGTGCATGTCATGCAGGCCCACTGGCGTGTGGTTCCATCCTGATGCCAAAGAACAGAGCCCCATCTATGGGCAAAAAGTCTCACTTCCCTGTGGGTGTCTTGAGAGAGAAGAAGGCTTAGGGAGTAAACCTGGACAGTAAATCCGGAGTGGAGTCCCGTAGGCGGTTACCTGTTACTTGTCAGGTAGTTTTCCAGCAACTCCGACAGCAGAGCTGGTACCAAACAGTACTGTTTTTTTCCTTTCCTTTGGACAATACTAGCAATGCTGAGAGGGGGTCCTGATGCTCAGTGTCTCCATACTATTTGCCCAGGCCTGTGCCCTGGAGAGGACACTCCAGCTTCGTGGTTAAACATTAGCAAAACATGGGAAGAAACAGTTACCGATTATAAGCTCTCACTCAATTGGTGTAGAGTATGAGCACCAGGGGTTACTTTTGACAGTGGGAGAGATCATCGCGTCTCATTGGAGAACTACCACCTACTCCAAGCTGTGCAGTCCCCAGTCAGTTAGGTGCTGTCCTGCCACGACCTACTTGCTTCAATGGGTGCTTGCAGCTTAGAGAGATATCTCTCAACTGGCGGATTGATAATCTATGCACCAGGCAAGACAAACTCAGCAAAGAAGACACCAGTGCTTCGCATCACAAACTGGAATGTAAGGACCATGTGTCCTGGCCTTACTGACAACCTTCTGCAGGTTGATGACACAAACCAGACAGCTGTGATGGACAAGGAACTCACAATGCTCAATGTGGACATTGCTGTGCTGCAAGAAACTAGACTCATTCAAAGTGGATCCCTCAAAGAGAAACACTACACCTTCTTCAGGCAGGGGAAAGCCCAAGAGGCAACTCGTGAGCATGGAGTGGGTCTCACAGTAAAAAACACGCTACTTGCAATGAGTGAACCCCCCACAGTTGGCTCAGAGAGACTTCTTACCCTTCACTTGTCAACAAGCGCGGGCCCAGTTAATCTCATGTGCATCTCTGTCCCGACACTCACCTCCACCCCAGATGTCAAGGATCAATTCTATGAGACACTTGACACTGCCATCAGTAGAATTCCCAGCACCGAGGGACTGTATCTTCTCGGGAATTTCAACGCAAGCTTGGGTACTGACTACAGCTTGGCCAATGAGCATAGGGCACCAGGGGATTAGCAAGATGAACAAAAATGGACAGAGGTTTCTGGAGCTATGCTGTCACCAAAGACTCTGTGTGACGAACAGCTACTTCCAGGTCAAGCTGTGCCACAAGGTGTCCTGGAGACGTCCGAGATCATGCCACTGGCACCAGCTAGACCTTATCATCACCAGACGTACCACCCTCAGCAGTATTCTCATCACACGCAGCTATCACAGCGCTGACTGTGACACTGACCACTCCCTGGTGTGTAACAAGGTCAGGCTTCAGCCAAGGAAGCTTCATCCATCCAAGAAGAAAGGTCGTTCTCGGATCAACATTAGCCGAACCACTGACCCAGAAAGGACCCAGGAGTTCCTCAACATCCTCGATCAGGCTCTTTCAGAAAACACCCAAGGCCTCAGTGCAGTGTCAAAGTGGAATCATCTGCACGCCACCATCTATAACTCTGCATTCACTGTGTATGGGAAAAGGGATGGGAGGAATGCTGACTGGTTTGAGGCTTATTGGACTGAAATGGAGTCAGTTACTGCAACTAAGAAGAGAGCCCTCATGAACTACAAACAAGTCCCCAGCAAACAAACTCTAGATGCTCTCAGATCTGCCAGAAACAAGGCTCTGCAGACTGCTCAGCACTGCACCAATCAATACTGGTTAAAACTCTGCAACAGCATACAATCTGCCGCTGAATCTGGGGGATGCTAGAGGGACATATGAAGGAATTCAACACACCAAGGTTCCTTAGACAGCACCTTCCATACCCGCAACCTCTACCAACTATAAGGACAAGGGCAGCAAATTCATGGGAACACCACCACCTGCAAGTTCCCCTCCAAGCCACACACTATCGTGACTTGGAACTATATCGCCTTTCCTTCACTGTTGCTGGGTCAAAATCCTGGAACCCCCTTCCTAACAGCACTGTGGGTGTACCTACCTCACACAGACTGCAGCGGTTCAAGAAGGCAGCTCACCATCACATTCTCAAGGGAAATGAGGGATGGGCAATAAATGCTGGCTTAGCCAGTGATGACCACATCACATGAATGAATAAAAAAATAATTATGAAAGCAACGGGCCCAGCAGTAACTAAATCAGCACCTTTGAAGACAAAGACTGGGACGATCATCACTGAACCTAACAAGCAGATGGAAAGGTGAGTGGAGCATTACCTTGAACTCTACATAACGGAGAACATTGTCATTGAAGTAGCTCTCAGCACCATTCCAGACTTCCCTGTCGTGGAGGAGTTGGACAGTGACCCCACCATAGTAGAGCTCAACAAGGCCATTGACCGTCTTGCCAGTGGTGAAGTCCTGGGAAATGTTGGTACTCCACCTGGAATCATCAAAAGTGGAAAAGCAGCTCTGCTGCAGCATCTCCATGAACTTCTGTGTCTCTGTTGGAAGGGGAGATCTGCGCCTCTAAACATGCGTGATGCAAACATTGTCACCTTGTACAACAATAAGGGGGAATCGCAGTGACTGCAGCAATTACCGAGGCATCTGCTTGCTAAGTATTGTGGGGAAGGTCTTTGCTCACATTGCTCTGACCAGATTGCAGACCCTGACATCACACATCTATCCTGAGTCTCAGTGCAGCTTCAGAGCTGGTAGATCGACATTCGACATGATTTTCTCACTTCGGCAGTTACAGGAGAAGTACTGTGAACAGTACAGACCACTCTACATTGTCTTTATAGACATCACCAAGGCCTTCGATCTTGTTAGCAGAGACAGACTCTTCAAACTGCTGTGGAAACTAGGCTGCCCTCCTGAACTCTTGGGCGTCATCTCTTCTTTCCACGAGAACATGCACAGTTCCGTCAGTTACAATGGAGCAACATCAGACACTTTCACGATCAGCAGTGGGGTGAAACAGGGCTGTGTCCTGGTGCAAACTCTCTTCGGAACGTAGGAGGAGGCAGTTTAACCTGTCGAGCCTGCTCTGTCATTCAATTACATCCTTGCTGATCATCTACCTCAACACCACTTTCCCGCGCTCTCCCCATATCCCTTGATGTCATGAGTATCAAGATTTCTATCAATTTCTGTCCTGAACATGCTCAATGATTGAACTTTCACAAACCCCTGAGGTAGAGAATTCCAAAGATTCACCACCCTCTGAGTGAAGAAATTCCACCCTATCTCAGTTTTAAATGGCCTTTTAAATGAAACTTTAAGGAATACAAGCCCAGTTTCCTCATAAGACAATCCCACCATCTCAGGGATTAGTCTGGTGACCCTCCGTTGCACTCCCTCTGTGGCAAGTATATCCTTCCTTTGATAAGGAAACCAAAACTGTACACAATACTCCAGCACGATCTCACCAAGGCTCTATACAATTGCAGCAAGACATCTTTATTCCTGTGCTCATGACCCCTCGTGTTAAGGCCAACATACCATTTGCCTTCCTAATTGATTGCCGCACCTGCATGCGAGCTTTTAGTGTCTCATGAACAAGGACACCCAGGTCCCTTTGGACAACAACACTTCCCAACCTCTCACCATTTAAGAAATATTCTGTCTTTCTGTTTCTTCTACCAAAGTGGATAACTTCACACTTATTCACATTATACTCCATCTGTCATTTCATTCACTTATCCTGTCCAAGTCCCCTGGAAGCCTCCTTGTAACCTCCTCACAGCTCACATCCTTTACAATTGGCATATTCTTCTCCATGCTGCTATTTTAAACTTTCAGTGACTCAGATGGGGGTGTCCAATTGCATACCAGAGCTGATGACAAGCTGTTCATCTTGGCAAGACTGCGCATCAAGACCAAAATGAGTCAGTTCTTGGTCTGTGAGTTGCTGTTCCCTGATGACGCTGTTCTAACATCCCATAATGAAGTTCATTAACAGCAGCTTGTATATCAGTTCTCCCTGGCCTGCAAGGAGTTTGGACTCAGCATCAGGAAGATCAAAGTTATGGGCCAGGACGAAGAAACTCCACCTTCCATCAACATCGACAGCCTCACTTTGGAGGTTGTCAACAGCTTCACATACCTTGGATCAACAATCACCAGCAATCTGTCCCTTGATACTGGAATCAGCACCAGGATTGCCAATGCTGCAGCTGTCATGTCAAAGTTGAGAAGACGTGGGTGAACCAACAGCAAACTGATCGAAAATTCAAAACTCCGCGTGTAACAGGCTTGTGTTCTCAGCATCCTCCTTTATAGTAGAGAAGCATCAATAACTTATGCAAGCCAAGTAAAGCAGCTGAACAGCTTCCACCTCCGCTGTCTCAGATGGATATTGGACATCTCCTGGCAGGACAGAGAGCCGAATGCGGTAGTACACCAGCGTGCAGGGATCCGCAGCATGTTTGCCCTCTTGAGTCAGCGGTGACTCTGTTGACTGGGTCATGTGTGCTGAATGGATGACGTTCGCTTTGCCAAAGATATGCTCTTTGGTGAGCTTGCTATCAGCACGAGACCAACAGGTCACCCACGTCTGTGATACAAGGACATCTGAAAAGCGAGATCTCAAGCTGACTGGGATTGGAGTCGATGCATGCGAAGTCCTTCCTGCTGACTGGAGTTCCTGGAGAAAGGCATTCAGGAAGACCATGGGAAAAGCAGAGGACAAAAGAAATGACCAGATGGTGGGAAAGAGAGCTCAGAGGAAGGAAAAATTATCAGTCGACCTCGGGCCAATGATATTCATCTGTACCAGCTGCGGAAGGAATCGTTACTCACGAGTCGTCCTCTACAGCCACAACAAATGATGTTTAATACAGAAGTGACGTACAACCCGGGTGTTGCCCATCGTCTTCCGAGACGGACGGTTGCCTATTACAATTACAACTACAGCTAAAACTACAAGAGCGAGTCAGAGGCTGGGAACTCTGCCATGACTAACTCAGCTCTTGACTTGCCAAAGCCTGCCCACCATCTACAAGGCCTTCCTCTGATTTCAATTGTATATGCATTTGCGATCTGGCTCTGTAGCTTAGTTGGTTAAAGCACCTGTCTAGTAAACAGGAGATCCTGAGTTCAACTCCCACTAGAGCCATATTTCACAATTGCAACAAACATGCTTGAAAAGTTTCATTATCAACATTGATATCTCTGTCTTGTGAACTTTAATTCAAAATACATGATGAATTTCAATCACATAAAAAAACAGCCTTTGTGAAGGATATGAGTTTGGAATGGCTGTTCCTCCTTGGACAGAATTTCAGTGCTGATACATCAAAGGTAACTTCTTTGACATAAATTTGTTCACAGTCACATTCAACCTGGAAAACAGCTTGATATTAATCTCACTGAAGGAAAGTGTGACCGTGTTCTATGTTTCAGAGTGTTTGTGTCATTATGTGTTGCTTTTAACCGAGACTGGGACATGACGCAAGTGGGAGGGTTTATCTGAAGTTTGGAATATTTGTCAGTCAGGAACAAGAAAAATCAAAGGAACCAAATAAGATAAACGGTGAGAAGATATTAAACTTTGTTGCATTTAATACAACTGTGTTAACTTTGATCTTTGCAGCCTTTTATAAACATTATTTGAAGGGTTTCAGTAAAAATGTTCAGTGTTGATGAGAGTGGGGTCTGGGTGAGCAACTGCTTAATGTGACAGGTTCAGGACTAGATGCAGGAAGTTCTCTGACAGTCTCTCTCTGATGGGTTGAGTTGATTTTCAACTGGCAGCTGTTGCTGTTTTGAGAATTCAAGTTCCCTCCACCGATTTTTTTGGACAGACAGCGCAGTATGAGGATGTAAAGGGTTAATGCTGAAGACAGTGGGATTAACCCCTCTCACAATCAGAGTGATGATGTAACAGTCACATGAGATGAGGTTTGGGAGGAGAGAGCAGCACCAAGGATGCTAGTTTCGGAGGCTTGATGAGTGTGTATATAGTATTGTGTAAATTACAAAATAGTTCTTAGTTCTTTCAGCAGGAAATGTGTCCAGAAAATATCGCGAAACTCACAATTTTATTATTCAGGAGTTGGAACAAAGGGATATTAACTCCAAGTGACAGTAGTGGTTTCATTTAACAAAAGAAAAGTAGAGAATTATATTGCTCATTGATTGAAATCCCCCAGTGAGGAGACAGTTAAACAGGTGATCTGTTGGGGCATCCTTCGATCCAAGATTTCGGCAGCATTTAATCTCCCTTTTTGGTGAAATTCTCTGTTTTTTGCATCTTTTTTTCATCCAGCTTTGATGGACCAGTGAAAAAACTGAAAAAAGTGAGCAGATCCATCCTTTATTTTCTTCCTTCTTCCCATCAGTTTCTCTTTTCTGTCCCAATTTAATCTGCTGTTTCTGCTGTTTTATCCATTCCAATCAAAATTCAACATTCCAATCAAATCGATTTGTTATTCCACAGTGTCTCTCCATGTGTTTTATTCTGTTGTATTCTCACACAGTCTGTTTGATGATCAATGTTACATCTCACTCTCTGTTCTGGTGAAGATCAGAAGCAGTGTTATCTGTTTGCAACACCCGACAAGTCGGCCTGAGGCTGTGTCTCATCGATAATGTGGAGTTAGGAACATAGGAACATAGGAGCAGGAGTCGGCCATTCAGCCCATCGAGACTACCCCACCATTCAATATGATCATGGCTGATCATCCACTTCAATGCCCTTTTCCCCACACTTTCCTCATATTCCCTTATGTAATTTGTATTTAGAAATCTATCAATTTCTGCTTGAAACATACTCAATGACTGAGCTTCCACAGCCCGCTGGGTTACAGAATTCCAAAGATGCACAACCCTCTGAGTAACAACATTTCTCCTCATCTCTGTCCTAAGTGGCTTGCCCCTTATTTTGAATTTGCGTCCACTGGTTCTCGACTCCCCAACCAGGGGAAACATCTTAGCTGCATCTGCCCTGACTGTCCTTTAAATATTTTGTGGGTTTCAATGATTTCACCTCTCATTCTTCAAAACTCTGGAGAATACAGGCCCAGTTTCCCCAATCTCTCTACATAGGACAGTCCCACCATCCCAGGAACAAGTCTGATGAACCTTCTTTGCACTCCATCTATGGCAATAATATCCTTCTTTAGGGGAGGGAACCAAAACTGCACACAGTACTCCAAGTGCAGTCTAACCAGGGTTCTATACAATTGAAGCAAGAATTCACTACTCCTGTACTCAAATCCTCTTGCGATAAAGGCTAACATACTGTTAGCCTTCCACATTGCTTGCTGCACCTTCATGTTAGCTGTCAGTGACTTATCGACATGGATACCAGGTCACCCTTATACTCTATACCTCAGTTAATAAAGGAAAGGATTCCATATACCTGCTGAACCACCTTATTGACCTGTACTGCTACTTCAGGGATCTGTGGACATTCACTTCAACGTCCCTCACTTCCTCTCCACCGTTCAGTGTTCTCCCATTAATTGTGTATTCCTTTGCCTTTTTTGAGGCCTGCTCTCGCTGTTCCCTGCTCTCCGAGTGAACTCTTGCTCCCTCTCCTGGGCTCTTTATGCTCCATTCTGCTCTCACTGTTTCCCGCTCTCTTAATGTATCAATATTTATTTGCCTTGTGTTTAATTTAATATATGGATTAACTGTATTTTACAGTTGTAGGTTTTATTTGGTAGTCCTGTACAAGTTGTGGATTGGTATTTAATATTTAGCTCTGTGAAAACGATTGTGAATGAAAATATAACTTTCAATCTTATACATGGGCTGGTCTGCAAGCTCCAAGTCCTTCACTTTGTAGTAATGGAATTGATACTGTATCTTTCAGTCTTAATCTCTGTGGGATTTTTGAACTGGTATGGAATGCATAACTTGGTCTCACGTCTGATGTACATTATTGGGATTAATAGGATTATAGGAAATAGGGGCATTAGGCCATTCAGCCCATCGAGCCTGCTCCAACATTCAAACAGATCGTGACTGATCATCTACCTCGACGCCATTTTTCCCTGCTATCTCCATATCCCTTGATCTTGTTAGTATTTAGAAATCTATCGATTTCTGTCTTGAATATGTTCAATGATTGATCTTCCACAGCCCTCTGGGATAAAGAATTCCACAGCTATCTCACCCTCTGTGTAAAGAAATTCCTGCTCATCTCAGTCTCAAATGGCTTGCCCTTATTCTGAGACTGTGTCCCCTTGTTCCACACACACTAGACAGAGGAAACATCCTATCCATATCTACCCTGTGACCCCCTGTAAGAACTTTGTCTGTTTCAATGAGATCACCTCTCATTCTTCAGAACTCTAGAGAATTTCGGCCCAGTTTTTGCAGTCTCTCATCATAAGACATTCCCACCATCCTAGGAGATGAGACCAGTGAATCTCTGTTGCACTCCCTCTATGACAAGTCTATCCTTCCTTAGATAAGGAAACCAAAATTGTACAGAATACTCCAGGTGCGGTCTCATCTGGACTTCATACATCTTTACTCATGTACTCAAATACGCTTTCAATGAAGCCAACATACCATTTGCCTTCCTAACTGCTTGCTGCACCTGCATACTAGCTTTTAGTGTCTCATGAACAAGGACACCCAGGTCCCTTTGGACATCGACACTTCCCAGCCTCTCACCATTTAAGAAATACTCTGTCTTTCTGTTTATTCAACCAAAGTGGAGAACTTCACACTTATTTACATTATATTCCATCTGCCCATTCATTTAGCCTGTCCAAATCCCCTGAAAGCCTCCTTGCATTCTATTCATGTTTTATTTCGAGATACAGCACTGAAACAGGCCCTTTGGCCCACTATGTCTGTGCCGACCAACAACCACCCATTGATACTAACCCGACAGTAATCCCATATTCCCTACCAGCTACCGACACGAGGGGCAATTTACAATGGCCAATTTACCTATCACCTGCAAGTCACCTATCACCTGCAGTGGGAGGAAACTGGAGCACCCGGCGAAAACCCATGCGGTCACAGGGAGAACTTGCAAACTCCACACAGGCGGTACCCAGAATTGAACCCAGGTCCCTGGAGCTGTGAGGCTGCGGTGCTAACCGCTGCACCACTGTGTCACCCATTCATTCTGTACCTTTCAATTCTGTAAATTTTGTCTGTTCTATTTCAGATTTTATATTTAAAATGTGACCATGGTGACAGAGTTTATTTAGATCTGATGGTGGGTTTGTTTTTGGACTGTGATTGATGTATCAAACAGTCAGCTGTACTGAATTGGAGTGAAATAGAAACAACTTCTGACTCTCCTGCTGTTGTTTGACTGTTGGATTGAAAATGTGTCTCTTGACTTTGGGATCAGTGTCTGACTACTTATTTTGTTTGCTCCAGTGGAACTGATGAGCTGGCAGTATCTCTGTGCTTTGGGAGTGATCCTGTACCGACTGTGTGTTGGAACGAGCTCGCTGCACTTTTCTTTGTGTCCAAGAATCACCACATCCATTCAGGTTCCTTCATGTATTTTCCTGCAGGAATGAAAGAAATGGTGAGGTAGAAGATACAAAAGCGAACAATGTAATCGTCCCAATAATAATCATTATGAACAATCACAAAATGAAAACCAGGAACACAAACAGTGTCAGTGTCTGACTCCACTGCAGTACTGCAGTATTCAGCTTCTGTTTGCCAGGTGTTTGCAGTGGTTTTGCAACAAGTTTGTGACATTCAGAAACAACACAAGCCCTGCACTGCTCAATGACTGGGACTGTCCGATAGAGCAGTGACCTTTACACAGTCGCATTTCTATCTCAACGGAAAACAAGCAGCCACTATTTAAAATGTGCCTTTCACACTTCTCACCTGGTGTCTGCAATAAATGCTCTTTGTCTAACTGTCCACATCGTTATTTTGCAGCTATTCCCCCGCCCCCCCCCCCCAACCCCACTGTTCACAATCCAACAAACAGTGAGAGACTGGAACTAAAGCAGGAAAATTCCCTCTCCTTTGGGTGGTGAAATTGTCAGTGATTTTCAATAGTGATTTCTTCCCATTGTGTCTCCCTGAGCCTGGACAGACACTGTCCGAGAATGAAATCTCCCTTCCCCGTGTCCCCGGCTCACTCCATGTTCCGGGAGCAGCTCCTGCTCCACAGTGTCTGTTACAAATACTCCCCGACTCCCCCTCAACTTCCCACCACTCTGCTGGAAGCAGATGCTGTTTGTTCATTTCCCCCGGGCCCGGTAAGTCTCCATTAGCAGCTGATTGAAAGCATCTTCCCCATTTGAGTGAATGGCCTCACAGACTGGGTTGGGGAAAGGCTGCCCATGCGCTCCACTCCTCATTGTGACGTCTCACTGGGGGCGGGGCTGCGTCGCGCGTGCGCAGATCTCTGCAGCAATTCAGCATTCAAACATCAATGGGAACTTTCCCCATTTCACCCTCATCAAAGTCCCATAGAAAGTGAAGAGGGGCTTGGACTGGAGGGAGGGGCGGGGTAGGGGGAACCTAGAACCCAGAAAGCTGCCCACTTGCCCCATTTAGATGCTCAATTTGCGGTCATTCCCTGCAGGGGGTTTGTTATTATTGAGCCCCTCCTGGGAAAACAATCCGATAGAAAGAGGGGAGAAAGGAGGGAGCCGGTGTGTTTGCTGGGACCTTGCAGAATTCATTTCAGCAGCAAAAGTCCCGGGTTATATTAACCCGAGTGAAATACGCTGTCAGTGAGAGGAAAACCGAACGGCCCTTTTCATCTTTTCATTGGAAACAAAGTAGAGCCGGAAGCGCGGCGAGCCGAGCAGACACACAAGCTCAATGACAGGAGAGCTCGGCCGTCCCTGAGTTTCAGCTCCCGGCTCTTACATTTCCTCATCCACACTGTCTTTACTCTGGATGTTCAGGGGTTCCTTGTCGGATTCTGAGTCAGTAGATCCACACACTCTCTGTTATCAAGATTTATGGGCAGGAATGTTTCAGGAAGTTTCAAAACTTTGTCGATTAAATCATTGTATTATTCACAGAACTAATGAGGCAATCGGTTCCTTATTCAGGCCTTGAACTTGGTTTGGGTAGACCGAAAACTGAGAGGTTCAGCACCTTTCCACTTCTTCACTAATATAACTGATTTTTTTGATGAAGTAACAGAAAAGGTTGATGAAGGGAACGCAATGGATGTTGTCTGTATGGATTTTAAGAAAGCGTTTGACAGACTACCACATAAAAGGCTGGGTAACAAAACTGAGGTTCCTGGAATAGGAAGGTCAGTATCTGCTTGGATTAAAAAATGGATGAAATATCAAGAAAAGCGAGTTGTGGTATTTGGTTGTTTTTCAGAATGGAAGATGGTGAACAGTGATGTCCACAAGGGTCAGTGTCAGGACCACCATATATAGAAATGACTTGAATATTGGAATCACAGAATCACAGAATTGTTACTGCCCAGAAGGAGGCCATTTGGCCCATCGTGTCTGCACTGACTCTCCAAATGAGCAATTCACCTCATGTCACTTCCCCGTCTTCTCCCCATAATCCTGCACATTCTTCCTTTTCAGATAACAGTCTAATTCCCCTTTGAATTCTTCAATTGAACCTGCCTCCATCACATTCTCAGGCAGTTCATACTTTAACCACCGCTGTGTGAAAAAGTTTTTCCTCATGTCGCTTTAATTCCTTTACCAATTACTTTAAATCTTCAGCTGAGGCTATTGTCTTATGCAAGTTCAACATGACCTCCTTGTTCTTGTACTCTATGCCTCTATCACTAAAGCCGAGGATACTGTATGCTTTATTAACCACTCTCTCAACCAATGACATATACCCCCAGGTCCCACTGCTCCGGCACCCCCTTTAGAATTGTACCCTTTATTCTACATTGTCACTCCATGTTCTTCCTACCAAAATTAATCAATTCACATTTCTCTGCATTGAACTTCACCTGTCATCTGTCCTCCCATTCCACCAACTTGTCTCTGTCCTTTTGAAGTTCTACACTATCGTCCTTACAGTTCACAATGCTTCCAATTTTCGTATCATGCATAAACTTTGAAATTCTGCCCTGTACACCAAGGTCTAGCTCATTAATATATATCAGGAAAGGCAAGGGTCCCAACACTGACTCCTGGGGAACTCCACTACATACCTTCCTCTAGCCCGAAGAACATCCATTGCTCACTACTCTTTGTTTGCTGTCTCTCAGCCAATTCCATATCCATGTTACTATTGTCCCTTTTATTCCATGAGTTATAACTTTGCTCACAAGTCTGTTGTGTTGCATTGTATCAAACTCCTTTTGAAAGTCAATAAAAGCAAAATACTGCAGATGCCAGAAATCTGAAATGTAAACAAAAAGTGCTGGAAATACTCAGCAGGTCTGGCAGCATCTGTGGAGAGAGAACCAGAGTTAATGTTTCAGGTCAGTGACCATTCAGATGCTGCCAGACCTTTTGAAAGTCCATGTGCACCACATCAACAGCATTGTCCTCATCATCCGTCTCTGTTACCTCATCAAAAAACTCCAGCAGGACAGTTAAACATGAATTTGCCTTAAGAAATCCATGCTGTCTTTCCTGAATTAACCCACATGGGACTATTAATTTTGCCCCGAATTATTCTTTCGAGAAGTTTTCCCACCACCGAAATTGAACTGACTGGGGAGTGAGGCGAGGTGAGTTGCTTTAGCAGAGAGCCAACATGGGTTCGTCAGGCCGAATGGCCTCCTTCTGTGCTTTAGCCATTCTATGATTGTATGATTCGAGCGACAACTGTTGGTGGAGAGGCAGTGATGCAGGAATGGGTTGACAGAAAGGGGAAAGTCTGGGCTGGTGTGTGTTTGCAGCATTTGCAGCTTGTGTTCGGGTTTGTGAATAAAAGTGATTTGGAAGCTGTGTTCCAAATTGAAGTTTTTATTGGAAGCAAGAAGTTGATGTCAATGAAGAATAAAACGTGTTAAGATGAAGCGTGGTGTGATTGTGGATAGCAGTAAATATAGTGTTGGTGAATTATTTGTGTTAATAAACTTCCACTGCACCCTCTGCTGTTTATATCCAGCTGTGTATTAGTGCTGTGTGTTAGCTAGATAAATGTTTGTTTCAATGCTGTTTATAAAGCAATAGCATTGCACTCAACCAGTCCCAGACATAGCAACACACGTACAAAAGCAAAAGACTGCAGAAATCTGAAACATAAACAGAAAATGCTTGAAATAGTCAGCAGGTCTGGCAGCATCTGTGGAGAAAGAACAAAGTTAATGTGAGCTAAGGAAACAGACCTGAACTGTTCACTGTTTCTCTCTGCACAGATGCTGCCAGACCTACTGAGCATTTCCAGCATTTTCTGTTTTTATTACAGCAACACCTTTGATCAGCAGTAGCGGTGATAGTGCGAGCCAGGGGGCAGCCGGGAAGGTACGTTTCACTGTGAAGTACTTAGCTGGCGATTCGGCGGACGCGGACACGGGGACTGCTGCGTAAGTGAACTTATATATTCGGGCAGTGGCTAAACCCGAATGGTATGTTGCCTCCTTGGTGCTATGGTCAGGGATGTCTCAGGTAGAGTCTACAGGATTCTTAAGAGGGAGGGGGAGCAGCCAGAAGTCGTGGTACATATCGGTACCAATGACATAACTAGGAAAAGGGATGAGGACCTGAAAAGCGTATATAGGAGTTAGGTTGGAAGCTAAAAGGCAGGACGAGCAGAGTAGTAATCTCAGGATTGATACCGGTGCCACGTGCTAGTCAGGCTAGAAACAGAGAGCGAGTGCAGCTGAACACGTGGCTACAGAGCTGGTGTAGGAGGGAGGGCTTCAGTTATGTGGATCATTGGGATACCTTCTGGGGAAGGTGGGACCTGTACAAGAAGGACGGGTTGCATCTGAACTGGAGGGGCACCAATATCCTGGGCGGGAGGTTTGCTAGAGCTCTTCGGGAGGGTTTAAACTAGTTTGGCAGGGGGATGGGAACCGGAGCTATGGATAAGTGGATGGGGTAGCTGTTGAACAGGCAGATACCGAGTGCAGAGAGTCTGTGAGGAAGGTTTGACAGTTGACAGGGCAAAGTTTCAGCCAGTATGATGGGTTGAAGTGTGTCTATTTTAATGCAAGAAGTGTCAGGAATAAGGGTGATGAACTTAGAGCATGGATCAGTACTTCGAGCTACGATGTTGTGGCCATTACGGACACTTGGAGATCACAGGGGCAGGAACGGATGTTGGATGTTCCGGAATTTAGATGTTTCAAAAGGAATAGGGAGGGAGGTAAAAGAGGTGGGGGAGTGGCACTGTTAATCAGGGATAGTAACACAGCTGCAGAAAGGTAGGTCATCGAGGAGGTTTTGTCTACTGAGTCATTATGGGTGGAAGTCTGAAACAGGAAAGGAGAAGTCACTTTATTAGGAGTTTTCTGCAAACCCCCCAAGAGCAACAGAGACACGGAGGAACAGATTGGGAGGCAGATTTTGGAAAGGTGCAGAAGTAACAGGGTTGTTGTCATGGGTGACTTCAACTTCCCGAATATTGATTGGAACCTCCTTAGTGCAAATAGTTTGGATGGAGCAGTTTTTGTCAGGTGTGTCCAGGAAGGTTTCCTGACTCAATATGTAGATTGGCCGACTAGAGGGGAGGTTATGTTGGATTTGATGCTTGGCAACGAACCAGGCCAGGTGGCAGACCTCTCGGTGGGAGAGCATTTCGGTGATAGTGATCACAACTCCCGGACCTTTACTATCGTCATGGAGAGGGACAGGAGCGGACGGGATGGGAAAATATTTAATTGGGGGAGGGGGAATTACAATGCTATTAGGCAGGAACTGGGGTGCATAAATTGGGAACAGATGTTCTCAGGGAAATGCACGACAGAAATGTGGAGGTTGTTTAGGGAGCATTTTCTGCGACTGCTGGATAGGTTTGTCCCGATGAGGCAAGGAAGGGATGGTAGGGTGAAGGAACCTTGGATGACAAGAAATGTGGAACAGCTAGTCAAGAGGAAGAAGGAAGCTTACTTAAGGTTGAGGAAGCAAGGATCAGACAGGGCTGTAGAGGGTTACAAGGTAGCCAGGAAGGAACTGAAGAATGGACTTAGGAGAGCTAGAAGGGGACATGAAAAAGTCTTGGCGGGTAGGATTAAGGAAAATCCCAATGCGTTCTACACTTATGTGAGGAACAAGAGGATGGCCAGAGTGAGGGTAGGGCCGATCAGGGATAGTGGAGGGAACTTGTGCCTGGAGTCGGAGGAAGTAGGGGAGGTCCTAAATTAATACTTTGCTTCAGTATTCACAGTGAGAGGGACCTGGTCGTTTGTGAGGACAGCGTGAAACAGGCTGATATGCTCAAACAGGTTGATGTTAAGAGGGAGGATGTGCTGGAAATTTTGAAAGACATGAGGACAGATAAGTCCCTGGGGCCAGACGGGATATACCCAAGGATATTACGGGAAGTGAGGGAAGAGATTGCCGCGCCTTTGGCGATGATCTTTGCGTCCTCACTGTCCACTGGAGTAGTACCAGATGATTGGAGGGTGGAAAATGCTATTCCCTTGTTCAAGAAAGGGAATAGGGATAACCCTGGGAATTATAGACCACTCAGTCTTATGTCGGTAGTGGGCAAATTATTGGAGAGGATTCTGAGAGACAGGATTTATGATTAGTTGGAAAAGCATAGTTTGATTAGAGACAGTCAGCATGGCTTTGTGAGGGGCAGGACATGCCTCACAAGCCTTATTGCATTGTTTGAAGATGTGACAAAACACATTGATGAAGGAAGAGCAGTGGATGTGGTGTATATGGATTTCAGCAAGGCATTTGATAAGGTTCCCCATGGTAGGCTCATTCAGAAAATAAGGAGGCATGGGATACAGGGCAAGTTGGCTGTCTGGATACAGAATTGGCTGGCCCATAGAAGACAAGTGGTAGTAGATGGAAAGTATTCAGCCTGGAGCTCGGTGACCAGTGGTGTTCCGCAGGGATCTGTTCTGGGACCTCTGCTCTTTGTGATTTTTATAAATGACTTGAATGAGGATGTGGAAGTCTGGGTTAGCAAGTTTGTCGATGACACGAAGGTTGCTGGAGTTGTGGATAGTGTGGAAGGCTGTTGTAGGTTGCAACGGGACATTGACAGGATGCAGAGCTGAGCTGAGAAGTGACAGATGGAGTTCAACCTGGAAAAGTGTGAAGTGATTCATTTTGGAAGGTCGAATTTGAATGCAGAATACAGGCTAAAAGACAGGATTCTTGGTCGTGTGGAGGAACAGAGGGATCTTGGGGCCTATGTACATAGATCGCTCAAAGTTGCCACCCAAGTTGATAGGGTTGTTAAGAAGGCGTATGGTGTGTTGGCTTTCATTAACAGGGGGATTGAGTTTAAGAGCTGTGAGGTTATGCTGCAGCTCTAAAAAGCCCTGGTTGCACCACACTTGGAATATTGTGTTCAGTTCTGGTAGTCTCATTATGGGAAGGATGTGGAAACTTTAGAGAGGGTGCAGAGGAGATTTATCAGGATGCTTCCTGGACTGGAGGGCATGTCTTACGAAGAAAGATTGAGGGAGCTAGGGCTTTTCTCATTGGGACGAAGAAGGATGAGAGGTGACTTGATAGAGGGGTACAAGATGATGAGAGGCATAGATGGAGTGGATAGCCAGAGACTTTTTCCCAGGGTGGAAATGGCTATCACCAGGGGGCATAATTTTAAGGTGATGGAGGAAGGTTTCGGTGAGATGTCAGAGGTAGGTTCTTCACACAAGAGAGTGGTGGGTGCGTGGAATGCACTGCCAGCGGTGGTAGTAGAAGCAGATACATTAGGGACATTTAAGTGTCTCTTGGATAGGTACATGGATGATAGTAGAATGAAGGGTATGTAGATAGTTTTGATCTTAGAGTAGGTTAAATGTTCGGCACAACATCGTGGGCCGAAGGGCCTGTACTGTGCTGTACTGTTCTATGTTCTCTGTTCGATAACACAGGTGTTGGGAGGCTCAGCCAGGCTATGCAATGTTACTTGGACGCTGAGTGACACCATCGACAACGGGACAGAGAGAAAAACACACAGAAAACTAATAGACTGTGAGGAAGCAAAAGTGAGGAACGGAGAGAGACAGACAGACAACGAAACTGAGATGGAGAAAAAAGGCATTTGGATGATTGTGCTCTCCCTGTTGTCTAAAGGTATTTCCTGCTGTGTAAATATGTTTTCTGTTGTGTAAAGGTGTCCCCTGTTGTTGTGTAAAGGTTTTACCTGTTATTGTTTTATTTTCTGTTCCTGACCGTCTCCTCACTGTGACCATTTGTCCTGGTTTTATTGTGGCCAACATCACCATCTGGTGGTGGAGAGGAGGCTCTGCAGGAAGGAGTTGACAAAGTGGGAGAGACCCGGCTGGTCCGTGTTTGCAGTTTGTGTTCGTGTGAGCAAAAATGATTTGTTACTGATTGATGTGTTCACTAGAAGGAAAAAGCTGATTGCAATCGAGCGCATCTTGTTATTATGGGTAAATAATTGATGTTTTGAAAGTGAACTGTTTGTGTTACTAGCAGAGAATGGTTTCGATCCATTGAACTCTGGGTTATGGACCCAGCACGCTTCCGCTGCGCCACGCTGCTAACTGTTGGGGTACATTTTAGCTGCCTGTTAGCGAAATATATTAATTTCCCCAATGTTTGTACAAAAATAGGATTGTGGTCGGATTTCTCAAGAATCCCAGACTCAGCAACACATGTGCTGATGGACTCACCCTCACTGCACAATGACACAAGGACACTGAGTAACAGCACCGACAATGAGGCAGGCAGAGAAAGACACACAGAAAACCAGGAAGATATTATCAGGACCCAGAAAGGAACAGACAGAGAAAGGTACTGAACAAACCAGCAAGAGACAGCGAAAGACTGATGATTTATGTAATTGTGTTCTCTATTGTGTCAAGATGTTCCCTGTGTTCTTTAAAATATTTTTCCAGCTGTGTAATATATTCTCTGTTGTGTAACCATATTCGCTGTTGTGTAAAGATGTTCTCTGTTATTGTGTAAAATGCTTCCCTGTTGGGTAAAGATCTTCTCAGTTGTGTAAATATGATCCGTCTTGTGTAAAAGTGTTCCCGGTTGTTTAAATATGTTCCCTGCTCTGGAATGTAGAGCTGAGTCTGCACGAATGGAATTGCTACAGTATCTTCCAGTCTGATACTGTATGAGGGCTGGAATATGATCCAAAGCACAGTCTATACAAATTGAATTGCTATTGTATCTTCAAGTTTCACAATCCGGGGGAGTTTTAAACTGAATTCTCAGTTTGTATCTCAGGTTATACTATCTTTCAGCTTCTCTTAATCTGATATTGCACTTGAGATTTAGACGTAAGAAAGGATGTACTGGCATTGGAGGAGTTCAAAAGCGATTCACTCAGCTGATTCCTGGGATGAAGCGGTTGACTTATGAAGAACGGCTAAACAGGTTATTCATTCGTGTTTAGAAGAATGAGGGGTGATCTTTTTGAAACATACAAGATTCTGAGGGGGCTTAACAGGGTGAAGAAGGGTCTCTGACCTGAAACATTAACTCTGCTTCTCTCTTCACAGATGCTGCCAGACCTGCTGAGTATTTCCAGCATTTCTTGTTTTTATTAACAGGGTAGATGTTGAGAAGATGTTTCCACTGGCGGGGGAATCTCAAACTAGGCGACATAGTTACAGAATAAGGGGACACTCATTTAAAACTGAGATGCAAAGGAATTTCTTCTCTCAGAGGGTAGTGAATGTCTGGAATTCTCTACCCCAGACAGTATTGGAGGCGATATCACTGAAAGTATTTAAAGAGGATGAAAATAGATTTTTGAAATATTGGAGAGTTGAGGGCTATGAAGAGCTGGCATGAAAGAGGAGTTGAGGTCTGGGGCAGATCAGCCATGATCTTACTGAATGGCAGGGCAGGCTTGAGGGGCCGAATGGCCTACTCCTGCTCCTATTTCTTCTGTTCTTATGTTATGTTATATCTAATGTATATGTCAGGATGCACTATGGGAATTAATACTGAAACTTATAAACTCATAAGGTGTGTAAATATTGGGCTGATATTTAACTTGAAACTCAGAGCACATTATTGTGGTTAATTCTGTAAGTTTGAAAAGGGAACTCTGTGCCATAATGAAAAAAAGAAATGCTGGAAATACTCAGCAGGTCAGGCAGCATCTGTACAGAGAGAAGCAAAGTTAATGTTTCAGGTCAGTGACCTTTCAGATGCTGCCAGACCTTTTGAAAGTCCATGTACACCACATCAACAGCATTGCCCTCATCATCCCTCTCTGTTACCTCATCAAAAAACTCCCGCAGGACAGTTAAACATGATTTTTCCCTGAAGAAATCCATGCTGGCTTTCTTGAATTCACTCACATTTGTCCATGGGACTATTAATTTTGTCCAAAATTATTCTTTCGAGAAGTTTTCCCACATCCAAAATTGAACTGAACGTGGAGTGAAATGAGGTCAGTTGCTCTAACAGAGAGGCAGCACGGGTTCGACAGGCCGAATGGCATCCTTCTGTGCTGTAGCCATTCTATGATTGTATGATTCTAGCAACAACTGTTGGTGGAGAGGCAGTGATGCAGGAATGGGTTAACAGAAAGGGGAAAGTCTGGGCTGGTGTGTGTTCGGGTTTGTGAATAAAGGTGATGTGGAAGCTGTGTTCCAAATTGAAGTGTTTACTGGAAGCAAGAAGTTGATGTAAATAAAGAATAAAACGTGTTAAAACGAAGCGTGGTGTGATTGGGGATAGCAGTAAATATAGTGTTGGTGAATTATATGTGTTAATAAACTTCCACTGCGCCCTCTGCTGCAGGCTGCTGTTTATATCCAGCTGTGTATTAGTGCTGTGTGTTAGTGAGATAAATGTTTGTTTCAACGCTGTTTATAAAGCGAAAGCATTGCACTCAAACAGTCCCAGACATAGCAACACACGTACAGAAGCAAAATACTGCGGATGCTGGAAATCTGAAACATAAACAGCAAATGCTTGAAATAGTCAGCAGGTCTGGCAGCATCTGTGGAGAGAGAACAAAGTTAATGTGAGCTAACGAAACGGACCTGAACTGTTAACTGTTTCTCTCTGCACAGATGCTGCCAGACCAGCTGAGCATTTCCAGCATTTTCTGTCTTTATTACAGCAACACTGGTGTTGGGAGGCTCAGCCTGGCTACACAATGTTACAAGGACGCTGAGTAACACCATCGACAACGGGACAGAGAGAAAAACAGAGAGTAAAACAATAGACTGTGAGGAAGCACAAGTGAGGGACAGAGAGAGACAACGAGACTGAGATGGAGAAACAAGGCATTTGTATGATTGTATTCTCACTGTTGTCTAAAGGTAATTCCTGTTGTGTAAATATGTTTTCTGTTGTGTAAAGATGTTCCCTGTTGTTGTGTAAAGGTTTTCCCTGTTATTGTTTTATTTTCTTTTGCTGACCGTCTCATCACTGTGACCATTTGTCCTGGTTTTATTGTGGCCAACATCACCATCTGGTGGTGGAGAGGAGGCTCTGCAGGAAGCGGTTGACAAAGTGGGAGCGGCTCGGCTGGTCCGCGTTTGCAGCTTGTGTTCGTGTGAGCAAAAGTGATTTGTTGCTGATTGATGTGTTCACTGGAAAGAAGAAGCTGATTGCAATAGAGTGCCTTTGGAAGCATCTTGTTTTGATGGGTAAATACTTGATGTTTTGAAAGTAAACTGTTTGTATTATTCCCAAACATAAATAGCAGAGAACGGTTTCGATCCATCGACGTCTGGGTTATGGGCCCAGCACGCTTCCGCTGCGCCACTCTGCTAACTGTTATTTTAAATTTTAGCTGCCCTTTAGTGAAATATGTTCATTTCCCCAATGTTTTTATAAAAATAGGATTGTGGTCGGATTTCTCAAGAATCCCGGACTCAGCAACACACGTGCTGACGGACTCACCCTCACTGCACAATGACACAAGGACACAGAGTAACAGCACCGACAATGAGGCAGGCAGAGAAAGACACACAGAAAACCAGGAAGATATTATCAGGACACAGAAAGGAACAGACAGAGAAAGACACACAGAAAACCAGGAAGATATTATCAGGATCCAAAAAGGAACAGACAGAGAAAGACATGCAGAAAACCAGGAAGAGATTATCAGGATCCAAAAAGGAACAGACAGAGAAAGGTACTGAGCAAACCAGCAAGAGACAGCGAGAAACTGATGAACACCACTTGGAGGGAGCACTGAGGGTGGCAACGGCACAGAATGCAGTCTGGCTGGGGGATTTCAATGTCCATCACCGTGAGTGGCTCGGTAGCACCACTACTGACCATGCTGGCCGAGTCCCAATGGACACAGCTGCTCGATTGGGTCTGCAGTAGGTGGTGAGGGAACTAACAAGAGGGAAATACATACTTCACCTCATCCTCACCATTCTGCCTGCCGCAGATGCATCAGTCCATGACAGTATTGGTAGGATTGACCAATGCACAGTCCTTGTGGAGATGATGTCCCGTCTTCACATTGAGGATACCCTCTATCGTGTTGTGTGCCACTACCACTGTGCTAAATGGGATAGATATTGAACAGATCTCGCAATGTATAACTGGGCATCCATGAGGTGCTGTGGACCATGAGCAGCAGCAGAATTGTAGTCAACCACATTCTATAACCTCATGGCCCGGCATATTTCCCCACTCTAACATTACCAACAAGCTGGAGACCAAACCTAATTCAATGAAGAGTGCAGGAGGGCATGCCAGGAGTAGCACCAGGTATACCTTGAAATGAGGCACCAGCCTGATGAAGCTGCAGCCCAGGACTACTTTCATGCCAAACAGCAGAAGCAGCATGTAATAGACAGGGCTCAGTGATCCCACAACCAACGGATCAGATCTACACCCCGCCACATCCAATGATGAATGGTGGTGGACAATTAAACAACCAACAGGAGGAGGTGGCTCCACAAATATCCCCAACCTCAATGATGGGGGAGCCCAGCACATCAGTGCAAAAGGCAAGGATGAAGAATTAGAAACAATCTTCAGCCAGAAGTGCCGGGTTGATGATCCATCTCGGCCTCCTCCTGAAGTCCCCAGCATCACAGATGCCAGTCTTCAGCCAATTCGATTCACTCAACGTGATATCAAGAAACGACTGAAGGCTCTGGATGCAGCAAACGCTACAGGCCTTGACAATATTCCGGCAATAGTACTGAAGACCTGTGCTCCAGAACTTGGCGCGCCCCGAGCCATGCTGTTCCAGTTCAGCTACCATACTGGCATCGACCCGGCAATGTGGAAAATTGCCCAGGCATGTCCTGTACACAAAGTGCAGGACAATTCCAACCCAGCCAATTGCTGCCTCATCAGTCTACTCTCAATCATCAGTATAGTGATGGAAGATGTCATCGACAGGGCACTTGCTTTGCAATAACCTGTTCAGTGACGCTCAGTTGGGTTCAGCCAGGGCCATTCAGCTCCTGACCTCATTACAGCCTTGGTTCAAACACTGACAAAAGAGCTGAACTCAAGAGGTGAGGTGATAGTGTCTGCCCTTGACATCAAGGTAGCATTTGACTGAATATGGCATCAAGGAGCCAGAGCAAAACTGGAGTCAATGGGAATCAAGAGGAAAACTCTGCACTGGTTGGAATCGTACCTAGCACAAAGGAAAATGGTTGTGATTGTTGGAGGTCAATCATCTCAGCTCCAGGACATTACTGCTGGAGTTCCTCAGGGTAGTATCCTCGGCCCAACCTTCTTCACTACTTCATCAGTGACCTTCCGTCAATCATAAGGTCAGAAGTGGGGATGTTCACTGATGATTGCAAAATTTAGCACCATTCGCGACTCCTCAGATACTGAAGAGGCCCATGTAGCAATGCAGCAGGACCTGGACAATATCCAGGCTTGGGCTGATAAGTGGCAAGTAACATTCGCGCCACACAAGAGCCAGGCAATGACCATCTCGAACAAGAGAGAATCTAACGATCTCCCATTGACATTCAACAGCATTACGATCGCTGAATCCCCCACTATCAACTTCCTGGGGGTTCCCATTGACCAGAAACTGAACGGGAGTAGCCTTATAAATAGTGTGACTACATGAGCTGCTCAGAGGATAGGAAGCATGCGGTGAGTAACTCACCTCCTGACTCCCCAAGCCTGTCCACCGTTTACAAGGCACAAGTCTGGAGTGTGATGGAATACTATCCACTTGCCCGGATGGGTGCATCTCCAACAATATTCAAGAAGCTCGACACCATCCAGGACAAAGCAACACGCTTGATTGGCACCCCGTCCACAACATTCACTCCCTTCACCACTGACGTACAGTGGCAGCAGTGTGTACCATCTACAAGATGCACTGCAACAATGCACCAAGGCTACTCAGGCAGCACCTTCCAAACCTGCATCCTCTACTGCCTAGAAGGACAAGGGCAGCAGATGCATGGGAATACCACCACCTGAAAGTTCTCCTCCAAGCTACACATCATCCTGACTTGGAACTATGTCGCCATTCCTTCACTGTCGCTGGGTAGAAAACCTGGAACTCCCTTCCTAATAGCACTGTGGGTGCACCTACCCCACATGGACTGCAGTGGTTCAAGAAGGAAGCTCACCACCACCTTCTCATGGGCAATTAGGGATGGACAATAAATGCTGGCCTGGCTGGCGACGTCCACATCCCATGAAACAAATAATTAAATACAATAACAGCTCATCTCAATTCCTAGTATTTCTAAATCCCACCAGTCCAACTTAAGTGGAACAATTATTGCATGTTGTGATTGACGGTCTGGTCTGTAAACTGCACTGTATCACAGATTGCTGACATTTGCTAACTGGAAGTGAGAACTGCAAAATCGGGACAGTAGTTCACATAGTCTGTCAGTGTGAAAGAATCAGGTAATGTGAGGTAATAGAATTTGTCTGTAAATGTTACACTCATATTGCTTTATATTTTTATGTTGAAAATAAAAGTAATCATTTCGTGAAAATAGTGACATGTTGTCCAAACTTTGGTAGCCAGTTGTTTTCGTCTTGCACTCAGCAGGGCAATCCGCAAGAATACCAATTTAAGAGAAAGCAACAACTTTCTTCTGTATGAGAAGAGAGTGCTGATTGGTTGGCAAGAGAACTCTGATTGGTCGAGGCATTGCCATTCAGAATGCACCAGTTTATGGTAACTGACAGATAACTGCCCAGCTTTGTTTGAAATTTCAACCAGGCAGCTTGACTCTGATTGGTCAAGGCATTGCCCTGTGGAATGAGCTAGTGAATGGCTGTCACTTATTTTGTTTAGCTGAAACAGGCACAACATTTGTGTGCATGTTCTTTCTGTCTGCAAAGAACAGGGCCCTGTCTATTAATACATGTAGCTTGCAGTACACACCAGTGCACCACACTGCGAGCCCTACTGACAGTCTTAAATCGGTTGTCAATGTAATTCTTCGCACACTGAGAATTATTCAGCAAATGTTGTCCTTTTGTGGAATCACATCTCATGTTGCATACTGTGTTTTGAGTTTTGCAAGCACGGGTTGGTTGGGTAGGGCCCATTGTGAACAGCGGAAGGGACATGTTATTTGATACAATCCGCCAGTTTTGGGATGTACAGTCTAGAAACCTAGCATCACACTGGTATTGAAATTCATATATCACGTTACTTATTTGTGTGATAGGCAGGACGTCTCTTTTGCTTGACAACAGCATCCTGTTAGTGGCGAACACCACACTTGTTGCTCCTGCATAATAACAGCAGGAAACAGCTCGCTTCACCTGTTACTCAAATACTGGGGATAAATTACCCTTCCAGGGTAATTTGAGGAGACTGGGCATTTTTTAGGGCTCAAAATGACGTCCTTCAGACCATTTATAAGCTTGTGCGATATACAGATAGAAATGATCTGATCAGTGTAGCCATTGTAATGCAGGATGTCTTTGATTCGCCCTATTTCAGCATCAAGCTTGCATGGTGAGCAAATGGCTCAGCCCTATTTATGAGGTTGTCGATAAGACCAATCTTATAGCGCGTGGAACTGTAATAATCCCAACGCGTGTATTGACCAGTGAATGTAGGTTTGCGGTAGACCGTGGTGGAAAACCCCTTCGCAGATTTCTCAACTAGTACATCAAGGAAAGGGAGCTCATTTGACAGCTCCATTCTGAAGGTGAATTTGAGTGTAGGATGGAGCCCATGAAGACGTGCAAGGAAATTATTTCATGCAGCTGCGGATTCAAATATAGCAAACGTATCATCTACATATTGGAAATATGCAAGAGGAAGGAGGTTAGGTGTCATTCCCTTAAAAACAGGTTTGCCATGGAATCCAACAAAGATGTTTGTGAGAGCTGGGCCTAGAGGGGATCCCATGGCAACACCAGCGATACATGGTGTCAATAAAACTGAACTCAACTGTGAAAGTTGCCGAGTTCATAAGCTCAATGAATACGGATACACACAATGGTGACGGGTCTAGATCGCCATGATATTGCACTGCAGTGCAAATATCTATGGCTTCTTGAAGTGGTACATTGGTGAATAGGCTAGCAGTGTCAAATGACACATGGACATGGCATTGCTATTGATATGCAAGTCCTGTATGGTCTTCACAAATGTGAAGGAATCCTTCACCGTGTTTGTGGAGAACTTGCTCAAAAACTGGTTGATACAATTTACCCAACCATTTGGCAAATTCATTTCAGGACACAATTTACATTACTTCAAATAAAGAAAACCTAACTACACAAAGAATTGAGCACAACGCTGAAAGTTTCACAGCAAATAGTCGAATGGGAAAAGGATGAAATACAGAAAGAAAAAGCCTTAAATACTGAAAACACTCAGCCAGTCCGGAAACAACTGTGGAGAAGAGAAGCTCGGGTTAATGGTCCAGGTCTGTGACCCTTCTATCGACCTGAAACACTGCTCCTCCCTTCCTCTCTCCACAGATACTGCTGGAACTGCTGAGTGTTTCCAGTATCTTCTGTTATTATTCAGGTTTCCAGTGTGTGCAGCATTTCTCTTTCTGAAAATAAAATATTCCCTGAGAGGAATGGAACTTTACATAAAAAGTAGGAGTGGGCCATTCGGCCCATCGAAATAGCTCTGCCATTCAATAAGATCACAGCTGATCTCCTACATCAACTCCATCTGACCACACTAGCACAGATCCCTTGATTCCCTTAGTATCCAAAAACCTATCGATCTCTCTCTTGGATATACCCAATGATTGAGCATCCACATCTCTACAGTCACAGAGAGATACAGCACTGAAACAGGCCCTTCGGCGGACCGAGTCTGTGCCGACCAACAACCACCCATTTATACTAATCCCACATTCATCCCATATTCCCTACCACATTCCCACCATTCTCCTACCACCTATCTACACTGGGGGCAATTTACAATGCCAATTTACCTATCAACCTGCAAGTCTTTGGCTGTGGGAGGAAACCGGAGCACCCGGCGGCAACCCACGCGGTCACAGAGAGAACTTGCAAACTCCGCACAGGCAATACCCTGAACGGAACCGAGGTCACTGGAGCTGTGAGGCTGCGGTGCTAACCACTGTGCGTAGAGAATTCCAAAGATTCATAATGCTTTGAGTGAAAAAAAATTCTCCTCTTCTCAGTCCCAAATGATTGAGCCATTTATACTGAGACTGTGATCCCTAGTTCTAGATTCCCCAGCCAGAGGAAACATCCTCCCAGCATTTACCCTGTTAAATCCCTTAAGATTTTTAGGTGCCAGTAAGATTACCTCTCACTCTTCTAAATTCTGAGGAATATTTTTTTTTTATTTCCAAAATATACTTTATTCATAAAAATCTGCAAAAATTAAATTGCCAAACAGTTTCAAAACAGCACCAAAAATACAAACATTGCAAGGGAGATCAGTTTCCTTCAATACTGTCATGAGTTTCTTCACAACCCTTCCGTTTCACAATTGCCGTGCCAATTACAGTTTTACATTTACAGCAATTGAGAATATTAACGATACAGTTCAAGGGGTTTCCCATGGATCCAGCCCCTCAGTCCAGCTTGGTCGGGGAACCTTACACTGTGGTCTTTCCCCATTGAGCCTTTGCTGCGGATGCCCCAAGCTTTGGTGCGTCCGTCAGCATGTAGTCCTGGACCTTGGAATGTGCCAGTCTGCAACATTCGGTCGTCGACAACACTTTGCGCTGGAAGACCAGCAAGTTTCGGGCAGACCAAAGGGCGTCTTTCACCGAATTGATAGTCCTCCAGCAGCAGTTGATGTTTGTCTCGGTGTGCGTCCCTGGGAACAGCCTGCAGAGCAGACTCCTGTGTTGCAGAGCTGCTTGGGATGAACCTTGACAAAAACCACTGCATCTCTTTCCACACCTGCTTTGCAAAGGCACATTCCAGGAGGAGGTGGGCGACCGTCTCTTCCCCACCACAGCCAACGCGGGGGCACTGTGCGGAGGGGGCGAGACTTCGGGTGTGCATGAAGGATCTGACGGGGAGGGTCCTTCTCACCACCAGCCAAGCTACGTCTTGGTGCTTGTTTGAAAGTTCTGGTGATGAGGCATTCCGCCAAATGACTTTGACGGTCTGCTCGGGGATCCATCCGACAGTATCCACCGTCTCCTTTTCCCGTAGGGCCTTGAAGACATTCCGTGCAGACCACTGCCTGATGGACCGGTGGTCAAAGGTGTTTTCCCGCAGAAACTGCTCCACGAAGGATAGGTGGAATGGCACAGCCCAACTGCATGGAGCGTTCCGCGGCAATGTGACCAGGCCCATTCTTCGCAACACCGGGGACAGATAGAACCTCAGCACGTAGTGATACTTGGAATTTGTGTACTGGAGGTCTACACACAGCTTGACGCAGCCGCACACGAAGGTGGTGATCAGGATGAGAGCCACGTTGGGTACATTTTTCCTGCCCTTGTCCAGAGATTTGAACATCGTGTCCCTCCGGACCCGGTCCATTTTAGATCCCCAGATGAAGCAGAAAATGGCTCGGGAGACTGCCACAGCGCACGAGTGGGGTATGGGCCAGACCTGCGGCACGTAGAGCAACAACGTTAGTGCCTCGCAACTGATGACCAGGTTCTTACCCACAATGGAGAGAGATCGCTGCCCCCACATGCCCAACTTTTGCCGTACCATGGCTACTCGCTCCTCCCAGGTTTTGGTGCACGCCCCAGCCCTTCCGAACCATATCCCCAGCACCTTCAGGTAATCTGACCTGACGGTGAAGGGGACAAAGGATCGGTCAGCCCAGTTCCCAAAGAAGGGCGGCACAGTGGCGCAGTGGTTAGCACCGCAGCCTCACAGCTCCAGGGACCCGGGTTCGATTCCGGGTACTGCCTGTGTGGAGTTTGCAAGTTCTCCCTGTGTCTGCGTGGGTTTTCTCCGGGTGCTCCGGTTTCCTCCCACAAGCCAAAAGACTTGCAGGTTGATAGGTAAATTGGCCATTATAAATTGTCACTAGTGTAGGTAGGTGGTAGGGAAATATAGGGACAGGTGGGGATGTTTGGTAGGAATATAGGATTAGTGTAGGATTAGTATAAATGGGTGGTTGATGTTCGGCACAGACTCGGTGGGCCGAAGGGCCTGTTTCAGTGCTGTATGTCTAATCTAATCTAATCTAAACATGGCCTCGCTCTTGCCGTGGTTAACTTTGGCTCCCGAGGCCAGTTCGAACTGGTCGCAGATGCTCATCAGTCTGCGCATGGACAGCAGATCTGAGCAGAAGACGGCGACGTCATCCATGTACAGGGAGGTTTTAACCTGAGTGCCTCCACTGCCTGGGATTGTTATCCCTCTTATGCTCGCATCCTTCCTAATAGACTCAGCAAAGGGTTCAATACAGCAAATAAACAAGACAGGGGAGAGAGGGCAGCCCTGTCTGACTCCAGATTGGATCGGGAAACTTTCCAATAACCACCCGTTGATTCTGAGGAATATCGGCCTCGTCAACTCAATCTCTTCTCATAGGACAATCCCCTCATCCCAGGAAGCAATCGAGTGACACTTTGATACACTTCCTTTAAGGCTAGTATATCCTTCCTTAGGTAAGGGGAACCAAAACTGTGCGCAGTGCTCCAGGTATGATCTCACCAAGGCTCTGTCTAATTGCAGTCAAACTTCTTTATTCTTATAAAAACTCTTCACAATGTTGAACACAACTATTAACTGCCCCATTAACATCTCTGTTCTAAGAACAAGGACCCCAGCTTCACACACCCCAGACCCCTATTCTTTCCACATTTGCTGAATTCCTGTATCTCTGATACATTCTAGTAAATCTCCTCTGCGCCCTCTCTGAGGCCTTGCCATTCCTGCAAAAGTGTGGAACATGGAATTAGAAACAATGCTCTAGCTGAGGCCTATAACCAGTGAGATTTATAAAGGTTCAGCCTCAATTCCTTGCCTGTGTCCCGTACTCCCATTTCTGGTTTCTGACTCAATGTCGGCCCTGAGCTGTTGAAACTGCCTGAATAAATATTTCCACCCAATAAAGCGCTCGGAATGTGAGAAGGGACAAAGTGAGTGACCAAGTACATCAACTCCAAGTAAAACTCCACCATGTCGTGAAAACACTCGAAACACAACGGCTCTTTTAAGAGCCACCCACAATCTCTCTGAAAAAGCTGCACCAACATCTCTCTTGAATTGGTTTATTTCATTGGCTTTAATGCTCAGTAACTCTCTGGAACTTTCTCACTGTCTTTGTGTTTTCTGTTTCAATCTGGTATGGAGATTCTGGGAAGATGCGTTTCACTGCCTGGGAGGATCTTTGTGGTTTTCCTGCAGAAACACAAAACAAAGTCTCTTTTCAGGGTCACCCACCGCCTCAAAGGGACAGCAGTGACATGGGAACGAGAGCTGGGATGTGTTTAATGCCGGAAATATCAGTTAATGATTTATGTTGTGCTCTCGTTATATTCCAATCTCTGAATTGAGCCTTTCCACCGCACCAGGGTTATGGGGAGAGTTTTCATCGTTTCTTTTCCAAACGTACAGACGATGTTATAAAGTTGCTGATTTACCCAGATGGCGGATTCTCCCCTCACAGTGAACAGTAACATCGCATCTTCACATCTGCCCATTGTTTTATAATTGAATAATTAGTCAAATGGAATTATTTGTGATGTTATTTCCCCCGAGACGGTGATTCTTGCAGTGAAACTGATCAGTTTCAGCTCAGTCATTCAGGGACCCGGAATTCCTGCAGTTTGAGCCCGCTGTCACCCCAGCCCACTTCTGATTGGTCACCTTCTTCTCATGAAGTCAGAGACAGCACATGAAGAGGCCATTCACCCCATTAAGTCCATGTCCGATTTCCAATCTGTTCAGTCCCCGACTCGATCCCCAAAGCACTGCATCATCCCTTTGGGTCAAAATGACCGCGGCAGGACTCAAACCTGCAATCTTCTGATAACATCATAGAATATATCAAAGTCAGACGCCTTATCCACTCTACCACACACTGCCGTTAGTTCACATGAATGATTCAATCAGAGAACCTCGAAGCACAAAATACAAAAAATCATTGGTTGAACCTGTCAACCTGGCAGAATATTTCAATTTGTGAAAGCCGCCAATTTCACTATGGAAAAGAAGTGATCGACTGGAAAAGTACATAAAAATCTATTTTCCCGTAGCGGTTTAAATAAACTTTTAAAACACAATTTTGCTTTTACCGACTCAAATTGCTGGTGCTATTTTATGAACAGCTTTATTTTGCCAATTTTTGTCAACTTCTCATTCGGAACTGACAGTAAAAGACTCCGTTCAGCAAACTTTCACACGACAAATAAATCAAACCCGGTGTGGAAGTAATAAATTACAGACTATTGGTAATTCCCCTTCACACAGGCTTCAGGGGGACAGTGAGAAGCCACTGAAATAGTTGCTTCATCCTTTTAAAAGGTTCCCGTTCTGTCCTGTTACTAACATGTTGGAATCAGATTTGTATTTAACAAGATATTTCTGTGAAAACAAAATCCTCAACAGACCAGCTGGGAATCTGGGAATCACTGTAGTAAAATAAAAGGCTTTTGATTGAGAAGACGGGACCTTCTCACCAGCAGCCGGGTTACATTCCCCTCACATCCTTACACAGGGAGCAGCTCTTTCCCTCGAGAAATAGTCAGCAGCAGTTGGAAGTTCAGTAAAAGGGTTGGTTCATTGAGACAAGTTTCTGAATGACAGGTGGTGCTGAATATTGATACAAGAAGGTCCTGGAATGGGAAACAAGTGTCCAGAGTGGGGTCTGAAATCAGGACAGGGAAATGGCCAGCACTGACACAGATCATTTCATTATTACATTGATATCTGACTGTCTATAAGGAGAAGCGAGTTAAACACATGATGGTGAAAGGAATGGAAGATGACGCTGGTTGTTCGAGATGAAGAGGGACAGACAGAGGTGTGGGTACAGCAGACTTCAGACAGTAATCAGCCCTTTCAGATACTGTGGGTGGATCTGAAAAGAGACTTTGGGACGGGGAAAAAAACTCTTTGTTTAAAAACCCTCAAATAGCTACCTTGCAATTGGTGAGGTTACTAATGTTTTAGTTAGTGTAATTTATGAATAATTACTAATTAGAAAGTGCTGTTTGGACAGAGTGTAAAGCTGTGAGTTGATGTGTGAGGGACTTCACTGACTGGGGGAAGGAGGTGCTCTTTGGTCTCTCTTTTCTTTTCTGCCTTTTCAGCCTCCATGATACAGGGGAAGAAGCTGATCGGTGAGTAACTGGTAAATTATTCTACTTATTACACTTATTGCACGAGCAATAATGAGTTTGTAAAGCTAAGTAATGGCAGGGCAGCTCTAAAAGTAAAAGTTCGAAATTGGGGGAAGGCAAATTTTACAAAACTGAGAGGTGATTTGGTGGATGTGGACTGGATACAACTACTTGAAGGAAACCCAAGGATGTTTTATCAGTCCATTAAGAGCAAGAAGATAACTAAGGAAAGGGTATGGACTATCAGAGATGTACAAGGGAACTTCTGTGTGGATCCAGATGTGTGTGGGGTTCTTAAAGAGTTTTTTGTCTCTGCCTTCACAAAGGAGAGGGATGATGCAGACATTGTAGTAAAAGAAGAGGAGTGTGAAATATTAGATACGATAAGCATAATGAGAGTGAAAGTACTAGAGAGTCTGACATCCTTGAAAATGAATAAATCACCAGGGCCGGATGGTTTGCATCTGAAGTTGTTAAAGGAAGCCAGGGAGGAAATAGTAGATGCGCTGAGTGTCATCTTCAAATCCTCACTGGATATGGGGGAGGTGCCGGAGGATTGGAGGTCTGCGAACGTTGTACTATTATTTAAAAAGGATGTGAGGGATAGGCCAAATAATTATAGACCGGTCAGTCTGACCTCGGTGGTGGGTAAATTATTAGAATCAATTCTGAGGGACAGGATAAACTGCCACTTCGAAAGGCACGGATTAATCAGGGATAGTCAGCATGGATTTGTTAAGGGAAGGTCATGTCTGACTAACTTGATTGAGTTTCTTGAGGAAGTAACAAGGAGCATTGATGAGGATAGTGCGGTGGATGTGGTTTGCATGGATTTTAGTAAGGCATTTGATAAGGTCCCACATGGCAGACTGGTCAGTAAAATTAAAGCCCATGGAATACAGGGGAATGTGGCAGGTTGGATCCAAAATTGACTCTGTGGCAGGAAACAAAGGATCGTAGTCAACGGATGTTTTTTGCGAATGGAAAGCGGTTTTCAGTGGCGTTCCACTGGGCTCAGTGTTGGGTCCCTTGCTGTTTGTGGGATATATTAATTATTTGGAATTAAATGTGGGAGCTATGATTGGGAAATTTGCTGATGACACAAAAATTGGCCGTGTAATTGATAGTGAGGAGGATAGCTGTAGACTTCAGAATGATATGAATGTATTAGTTGAGTGGGTGGAAAAGGGCAAATCGAATTCAATCTGGAGAAGTGTGAGGTAATGCATTTGGGGAGGGCAAACAAAGCAAGGGAATACACAATAAACGGGAAGATATTGAGAGGGGTAGAAGAAGTGAGAGACTCTGGAGTGCATGTCCACAGGTCCCTGAAACTGACAGGAGAGGTAGATAGAGTGGTGAAGAAGGCATATGCAATGCTTTCCTTTCTTGGTTGACAAAAGCAGGGATGTAATGCGAGAACTTTTTAAAACGGTGGTTTGGCCACAGCTGGAGTATTGCGTACAGTTCTGGTCATCACATTACAGAAAGGACATAATTGCTGTGGAGAGAGTACAGAGGAGATTTACAAGAATGATACTGTGGGTGGCTCTGAAAAGAACCTTTGGGTATTTGATAAAATCCTGGCAGATTGCCTTGGTTTTGGTGCCCGGAGCGCTGGTTTTCTTGGGCAGCAGCATGGCCTAGATATTAGACAGCACCCAGCCCTGAGTGATGGTCACCCCTCCCAGCAGCTTGGTGAGCTCCTCGTCATTCTGGACAGCCAGCTGCTGGTGTCTGAGGATGTTGCGGGTCTTCTTGTTGTCCTGGGCCGCGTTACCGGCCAACTCGAGTATTTCAGCGGTCAGATACTCGAGCACAGCAGCCAGATAGACCGAGGCTCCGGCACCCACACGCTCAGCATCGTTACCCTTACTCAGGAGGCTGTGAACACGGCCCACCGGGAACTGCAGTCCAGCCCGGAAGGAGCGAGACTTGGCCTTGGACCGAGCTTTCCCGCCGGTCTTTCCTCTTCCAGACTTTTCTTTTCCAAAAATATACTTGAGGACAGTCCGTGCAGACCACTGCCTGATGAATTGGTGGTCAAAGGTGTTTTTCCACACAAACAATTCCACGAAGGCACAGTCCAACTGGATGGAGTGTTCCGTGGCAATGTGACCAGATCCATCCTTTGCAACACCGGGGTTAGATAGAACCTCAGCACGTAGTGACACTTGGTGTTTGCATACTGGGGCTCTGCGCACAGCTTGATGCAGCCACATACTAAGGAGGCCATCAGGTTGAGGGCGACGTTGAGCACATTTTTTCGCCCTTATCCAGAGGTTTGAACATCGTGTCCCTCCGGACCCTGTCCATTTTGCATCTTCAGATAAAGCGGGAAATGGCTTGGGTGATCGCCACAGCGCAGGAGTGGGGTATGGGCCAGACCTGCTTCGCACACAGCAACAACGTGAGCACATTACACTTGATGACCAGGTTCTTACCTGTAATGGAGAAAGAACGCTGCTCCCACATGCTCAATTTATGTTGTCCCCTGGCTACTCGCTCCTCCCAGGTTTTGGTGCTCGGCCCTGCCCTTCCAAACCATATCCCCAGCACCTTCAGGTAGTCTGACCTGACGGTGAAGGGGACAAAGGATCGGTCAGCCCAGTTCCCAAGGAACATGGCCTCGCTCTTGCCATGGTTAACATTGGTTCCCGAATCCAGTTCGAACTGGTCGCAGATGCTCATCAGTCTGCGAATGGACTGCAGATCCGATCAGACTGCAGCAACATCATCCATTTACAGGGAGGCTTTGACCTGAGTGACTCCACTGCCTGGGATTGTCACCCCTCTTATGCTCGCATCCTTCCTAAAAGACTCAGCAAAGAGTTCGATACAGCAAACACACAAGGCAGGGGACAGTGGACAGCCCTGTCTGTCTCCAGATTTGATTGGAAACTTTCTGATTCCCACCCAATTTGTTGGACTGTACTACTGATGTTTGTGTGGAGCAGTTTGATCAAATTGCAGATTCTCTCCCCAAACCCCATTTTGGAAAGCACGTCCATCCTGTAGGTGTGCGATATGCTGTCAAAAGCCTTCTCCTGGTCCAGGCTGATGAGGCAGGTGTCCACCCTCCTGTCCGGTACATAGGCGATCGTATCCCTGAGTAGCGCGACACTATCAGAGATCTTCCTGCTGGGTACAGTACAGGTCTGGTCAGGGTGAATCACCAACTCCAGAGCAGACTTGACTCGACTGGCGATGACTTTGGACAGAATATTGTAGTTTACATTAAGCAGTGAGATGGGCCGCCAATTTCTGATTTCGGCCCTCTCTCCCTTCTGCTTGTAGATGAGGGTGATGATGCCTTTCCTCATGGATTCTGACATGCTGCCGGCCAGGAGCATACTCTCGTATACTTCCAGCAGGTCTGGGCTGACCCAGTCCCACAGGGCCGAATACAACTCAACTAGTAAGCCGTCGCTTCTGGGAGTTTTCTTCGTCTCAAAAGACTTGATGGCCTTTGTCAGCTTGCCCAGAGTTAGCGGTTTGTCCAGATTCTCCTGCATGCTGTCATCTAAGACCTCTGTGATAGATCACAAGAAGGACTGGGAGGCCATGCTGTCCATAGACTTCACGTCTTACAGCCCAGCATTCAAGGATTTGCTAATCCTTAGTATGTCGGACTGCAAAGACGTTACCGAGCCATCCTCTTCCTTCAGGCTGCTGATCACAGAGCTCTCTCTGTGTACCTTTTGGAAGAAGAAACGCGAGCACGTCTCATCCTGCTCAATGGAGCGGACTCTGGACTGGAAGATGATCTTGGAGACCTCCGTGGCAAAGAGCGAGGCCTGCTGGTTGTTCACCTCTTGGAGAACCTCCTTGACCTCAACCCCCATCGACTGCAGCCGGAGCAGATTTTGCATTCTTTTCAGGAGTTGGGACATTTCCCTCTGTCTCTCACCCTCTGAACACCTTTGGAGATAAAGAACCTCTTGATGTTCTCCTTGATCACTTCCCACCAGTTCACCGGATAATCAAAGAGGGTCTCACTGTTCTCTAACTTTTTCAATCTCTTTTGAGTTCCTCAATGTTCTCTGAGATTAGCAGTGTTGCATTGAGCTTCCATGTCCCCCTGCCAACCAGCTGGTCATCCTGTAAGTGACAGTCAACCAGTAAGAGGCAGTGGTCGGATAAGAACACCGGCTTGACGTTGGCGGATATGACAGTGAAAGCAGGGGACACAAACAGGAGGTCAATCCTGGAACGGGCAGAACCGTCCGATCTTGACCATGCGCATCTACGCTGCTCTCTGTCTGCAGGTTTGCTAAAGACATTGTGCAGTTTGGCATTTTTTACTGTTTCATTTAAGAATCTGGGCGTCGCGTCCAGTTTTCTGTCGTCATTGCCAGATCGTCCAGCTGCATCAATGATGCAGTTGAAGTCACCTCCAAGAATGACCGGCCTGGATATCGCCAGCAGCAGTGGGAGCTGCTGGAGGATGGTCAGCCACTCGTTGCATTGGACCGGGGCATACACGTTGCTTAAATGGAGCGGAGCATTGTTGTACATTACATCTGCTCCGAGAAGGCGACCGCCCACCAGCATCGTAACTTCAGAGATGGTTAAGTTGCCTTCCCGCAGCAGAATCCCCAGGCCGGAGCAACAGGATTCATTTCCCCTGGACCAGATCGATGACCCATGGGATCACCATTCGTGACCATTGCCTGTAAGTGCTGCGGTGCAGGATTCCACACTCCTGACGAAACAGTACGCTGGCTTTGACCTTTGCGAAGTCATCCAAGGTTGAAACACATCACGTGGTAGATTTAACACAATGCATGTTAATCGAAGCAATCTTTATATCCACTATAAAGTTGGGTGTTGCTTCCCACACCAGGTGTCCTTGCTAGTCCCAGTCCTTGAGTATGTTCCTGCATACCCATAGTGTACGCAAGCTGTTTCACATTCGTTGAGCCCAGAAACCCCTCATGGTTATTCATGAGGGTTTTGTTCCACTGGGGTGACATCGGCGGATGGGGGGGCGGGTCTTGTAGGCAGCAAGGCTTGGGTTGTCCTCTGCCGTTGGTGTCTTTCCCCTCGGTCCCTCCTCGAAGACATCACTGTTCCTGACTTCCCGGTGCTGGAGCTGGAGTGCGCAGGACACTTCGCTGCTCTCGGTCTCCCGGAGCTGGGGTGCACTGAGCATCTCCTTGGGTTCTATGCTTTTGGTTTGGGGTGCGCTGGGCTCGTCACAGCTTCCTGTGCCCCGGAGCTGGGGGGTTTTATCTTCCAGCTCCTTTGAGTTCTGCTGCTTCTTTTGGAGGTGCCATCGTTCCGGCCCTTGCTCGTCCAGTGAGGAGGAGCTGCTGCAGTCTGTCTCAGACGGTAGCCTCCTCTTGCCATTGGTTTGGGTGGTGACCTGTTCTCTTTTTGGAGGTTTTTTCTTTGTGGTCTTCCTTTGTACCACCTGCCACTGACCTGTTTGTCCATCTGCTGCCTCCTCCTCCATTAACTCTGTCTGTGGAGGAGTTTCCAGGCATGGAGTAGGTGTTGGGTCGCTAGTTGCAGCTGCCTCCCCTTTCTTCTCTTTCTCAGATAGACTTTCATCGCTGTGGGGAGGATTGCTTGTTTCCCTCCCAGCACCAGACGTGTTCACCGTTCCTTCTCCTTTCCTTGGACCTTGCTGCCTGGGCATAACTGAGGCACCGCTTGGGCAGGTTTTGTAAAGGTGGCCTGCCCCACCTCACAGGTTGCAGTACTTACTCTGTTCACAGTCCTTGGTGTGATGGCCTTCCTTCTTGCAGTTCTTGCAGACGGCTGTGCTGCAGTTAGCTGCCACGTGACCAGATTTGCCGCAGGTACGACAAACTCTGGGCTGCTCCACATAGACCATGAAGCCTCGACTTCCCCCGAAAGTGAAGCTGGAGGGAGGATGGATGATGGCTCCGTTGGCATCGACCTTCAAGGTCACCTTGACCTGCCGCTAGCTGGTCCAAATCCAAATGGATCCTTGACATCAGTGCTGCCGCCGACCACCTCAACATACCTGGTGAGGAAGGTGAGTTCATCTACGACAGGAACATGGGGGTTGTGGAGGTGGCTTCTCACCACCCGGTCACTTTGCGATGGCAGTGTGAAGTGCGGCTCCATTGTGAGGATCGACAGCGGCGCCTAGTTTCCCTTCTCCTTGAATACCTTCAGGAACTTGATGCATCCGCCATGTTCTTGGACGTCACGTCACAATATTCAAAGCTGGGGACGTCCTGCAGGCAGAAGATGTTCGCAGCTTGGAATCCACAGCAATCAATAAGGATTTTCTTAATGAAGAAGGTACGATCATCCGGTGCATCTCCTTCCTTATCCTTCACTACCACCCGAACGATGTTACACACTCCCTGGCCTGAAGTTACAGAATTGGTTACAGCCATTTTACTCAAAAACTTACCTGAGACAGGATTATGGTCTCTCCCCTGCTCCTCTTCCAGACATTTCCACAATCTCACAAATACTTTCACAAAGAGTGAGGAATTCCTCCCGCACTTCCCTGATTTACCTTCTGGAGGAATGCAGTCCGGCTACTTCTGATTGGTTACTGTCTGCTGAATCTCATTGGCTGGTTCATGTCACCAATCAGGTAGCTGCTATTTCGCCGATCATCAAAGGGCAATGAGAAAATGGGGCGGAGATTGACAGCGGCAAATTGTCAGAGCTGAAACCCATTCACGAATTTGAAAAGCCCGCCAAAATATTTGTAAAACAAGGAACAGCTGAAATATAATAAATAATATCGTCTAAAGAGTAAAATGTATTTCACTCTCTCCTGATATTGTGTTTCTCCTCATTGTCCGTCACAGATACCAGACTTACTTTCCTTCCGGGAGCGGAGTGGAGAGGAGTGGACCTGTGGGGAGAACGCCAAGAGCAGAACCAATAAATTGAGCACTAGCATCGCGGCCCAGTCAATCACCTTCCGGGTGAGAAGCGGAGAGCAGTCCAGGCACGCCGCAGTTTGAAAACAAAGTGAGCAGTGATGTCACAGGAAGGCTGCAAGGTGATTGGTTGGTGAGTAGCTGCTGTTAGGGAGTGACTCTAAATAGCTGGGTGAGTAACTAAAAGTAAAGGGAAAGTTCTACAGTTTTTTCAGTAAAGGAGGTCGTGTTTTTTGGGGGAGAATCAAGGTCCCTAGTGTAAATAATTTAATTTTTGGGTAAGTTAAGGGGATAAATTAAGGGTAAGTCATGGCAGGGCAGTTCGGCAATGTGGAGTGATCCTCCTGTGCAATGTGGGAAGCCAGGGACACTTCAAGTATCCAGGGCGAACACGTGTGCAGGAAGTGTCTCCAGCTGCAGCTGCTCGAAATCCACGTTTCGGATCTGGAGCGGCGGCTGGAGATACTGTGGAGCATCCGCGAGGCTGAGATCATCATGGATAGTACATATAGGGAGGTGGTCACACCACAGGTAAAGACTGCTCAGGTAGAAAGGGGATGGGTGACCACCAGGCAGAGTAGAAGAACTAGGCAGGTAGTGAAGGAGTCCCCTGGATCCATCTCCCTTTCTAACAGATTTTCCACCTTGAATACTGTTGGGGGAGATAGCTTCTCAGGGGAATGCAGCAAGAACCAAGTCAGTGGCACCACAGGTGGATCAGCTGCACAGGAGGGGAGGGAAAGGAGTAGATGATCTATATTAATAGGTGATTCTATCGTAAGAGGTACAGATAGGCATTTCTGTGGCTGCAAACGTGACTCCAGGATGGTATGTTGCCTCCCTGGTGCTTGGGTCAAGGATGTCACAGAGTGGCTGCAGGACAAGGGGGAGGGTGAACAGTCAGAGGTCATGGTACACATTGGCACCAATGACATAGGTAGAAAGAGGGATGAGGTCCTGCAACCAGAATTTAGGGAGCTAGATATCAGATTAAAAAGCAGGACCTCAAAGGTTGTAATCTCTGGATTAATCCCAATGCCACATGCTAATGAGTATAGGAATAAGAGGGTAGAGCAGATGAATGCATGACTGAGGATATGGTGCAGGAGGGAGGCCTTAGTTTCCTCGACCACTGGGTCTGTTTCTGGCAAAGGTGGGACCTACCTGTACAAGTTGGACGGGTTGCACCTGAACTGGAACGGGACCAACATACTTGCTGAGAGGTTTGCTGGTGCTGTTTTGGGGGGGTAGGGGGGTGTGGTTTAAACTAATTTGGCTGGGGGGTCGGATACAGAGTGGAGGTACAGTCGGGGGTTAAACACAGTCAAATTTAAAAGAGAAACTGAGTCAGTCTGGAAGGCAGAGCAAATATAGACCTGTTGCGGCACAAGTGAAAAATGCAAGGCTGGATTGCATCTATTTTAATGCAAGGAGTCTTACTAATAAGGCAGATGAATTGAGGGCGATGATCAGCACATGGGATTATGATCTTATTCCGATCACAGAGACATGGTTGAGGGAGGGGCTGGACTGGCAGCTCAGTACTCCAGGGTACAGAATCTCCAGGCAAGACAGGTGAGGGGGTAAAAGAGGAGGTGGCATTGCACTGTTGATCAAGGAGTCAATTACTGCAGTAAGGAAGGATGATATCTTAGAAATTCCTCAAATGAGGCCATATGGGTAGAACTTAAAAACAAAAAGGGGACAATCACTTGGCTGGGAGTGTACGACAGGCCTCTAAACAGACAGGAAGAGATAGAGGAGAAAATATGTAGGCAAATCTCAGAGAGGTGGAAGAATCTTCTTCTTTGGCCTCCTTGTCTCGAGAGACAATGGGTAAGCACCTGGAGGTGGTCAGTGGTTTGTGAAGCAGCGCCTGGAGTGGCTATAAAGGCCAATTCTAGAGTGATAGACTCTTCCACAGGTGCTGCAGATAAAATTGGTTGTCAGGGCTGTTGGCTCTCCCCTTGCGCTTCTGTCTTTTTTCCTGCCAACTGCGAAGTCTCTTCGACTCGCCACACTTTAGCCCCACCTTTATGGCTGCCCGCCATCTTTGGCGATCACTGGCAACTGACTCCCACGACTTGTGATCAATGTCACAGGACTTCATATCGCGTTTGCAGACGTCTTTTAAGCGGAGACATGGACGGCCGGTGGGTCTGATACCAGTGATGAGCTCGCCGTACAATGTGTCCTTGGGGATCGTTGCATCTTCCATGTGGCTCACATGGCCAAGCCATCTCAAGTGCCACTGGCTCAGTAGGGTGTATATGCTGGGGATGTGTTGGAGATACGGTCCTGCCACCTGATGCCAAGGATTCTCTGGAGGCTGCGAAGATGGAATGAATTGAGACGTCGCTCTTGGCTGACATACGTTGTCCAGGCCTCGCAGCCGTAGAGCAAGGTACTGAGGACACAGCCTTGATACATTCGGACTTTTGTGTTCCGTGTCAGTGCGCCATTTTCCCACACTCTCTTGGCCAGTCTGGACATAGCAGTGGAAGCCTTTCCCATGCACTTGTTGATTTCTGCATCGATCGACAGGTTACTGGTGATAGTTGAGCCTAAGTAGGTGAATTCTTGAACCACTTCCAGAGCGTGGTCGCCGATATTGATGGATGGAGCATTTCTGACGTCCTGTCCCATGATGTTCTTTTTCTTGAGGCTGATGGTTGGACCATATTCGTTGCAGGCAGCCGCAAAGCTGTCGATGAGACTCTGCAGCCACTCTTCAGTGTGAGATATTAATGCAGCATCGTCAGCAAAGAGGAGTTCCCTGATGAGGACTTTCCGTACTTTGGTCTTCGCTCTTAGATGGGCAACCTGCCACCTGATTTTGTGTGGAGGAAAATTCCTTCTTCTGAAGGGTTGAACGTATGTGAGAGCAGCAGGGAGAAGAAGATCCCAAACAATGTAGGTGCGAGAACACAGCCCTGTTTCATGCCACTCAGGATAGGAAAGGGGTCTGATGAGGTGCCGTTATGCGAAATTGTGCCTTTCATATTGTCATGGAATGAGGTGATGATACTTAGTAGCTTTGGTGGACATCCAATCTTTTCTAGTAGTCTGAAGAGACCACGTCTGCTGACGAGGTCAAAGGCTTTGGTGCGATCTATGAAAGCAACGTAGAGGGGCATCTGTTGTTCACGGCATTTCTCCTGTAGCTGGTAAAGGGAGAACAGCATGTCAATGTTGGATCTCTCTGCTCGAAAGCTACTCTGTGCTTCAGGGTAGACACGCTCAGCCAGCTTCTGGAGCCTGTTTAAAGCGACTCGAGTGAAGACTTTCCCCACTATCCTGAACAGGGAGATTCCACGGTAATTGTTGCAGTCACCGCGGTCACCCTTGTTCTTATAGAGGGTGGTGATATTGCCATCGTGCATGTCCTGTGGTACTGCTCCCTCGTCCCAGCACAGGCAAAGCAGTTCGTAGAGTGCTGGAAGTATAGCAGGCTTGGTACTCTTGATTACTTCAGGGTAATGCTGTGCTTCCCAGGTGCTTTTCTGCTGGCTAGAGAATGAATGGCATCACTGAGTTCCGATTTTGTTGGCTGTACGTCCTGCTCAGACTGGCAGAGACAGGGCTGCATTGAGGGGGGTCTCAGTGACAACATTTTCCCTGGAGCACAGTTCTAGGTAGTGCTCCACCCAGCGGTCCATTTACTTCCGTTGGTCAGTGATTATGTCCCCTGATTTAGATTTGAGGGGGGCGATCTTCTTGATGGTTGGCCCAAATGCTCTATTAATGCATTCCTCTGATGTTTCCAGTGTCAGAGGCCAGCTGAATATGACTGCATAGGTGTTGCCAGAAGTCATTTGCACAGTGCCTGGCTGTTCTTTGTGCAGCGCTTCTGGCTGCTTTAAGAGCTACGGATGTTAACTCGCTGGGGGCTTTCTTGTAGTTCAACAGTGCAATGCGCTTAGCGGCTATGACAGGTCCCAGCTCTTCAAAGTGAAATTGAAACCAGTCTGCATTCTGCTTCACACGTATGCCAAAGTTGATCATAGCTGAGTCATAGATGACATCTCTGATGTGGGCCCACTTGGTCTCTGCATCCCCTGTAGGAGTATTTTGAAGGACTTTATCAAGTGAATTTAGAAACTTACAAAACAGCTGTGGATAAGAAATTCTGCTCGTGTTGATGCGCGGGCGGCCCTTCCACTTGGAGTGATGCAGCTTCTTTGGTTTGAGTCTAACCTTGCTGCATACCACACACTGCACACCACACACATCCTTGTCCACTCAACACAGTATTGGACTGGCATTAAAGTAAGCTTGTTTGCAGCTTGCTGTGAAATGGCATGAGACTGACAACTCTTGGTGTGAAATAGAACTGCAAGAGGGAAATTGATTGAAAATAAAAAGGTCGGTGGGAATGTAAGCTGTGAGGGGGATACAAAGGGCCGGATTTTATTTGGTTCACTCCCCCCGAGATTCAGGCCCTGCTCCAATTCTGGTCTTTTGAGCATCGCTGATTTTTATCGCTCCACCGCTGGCAACTGTGCCATCAGCTGTCCAGGCCCGAAGCCTGAGATTTCCCTCCCTGAACTCTCTGCCTCTCGACCTCTCTTCCCTCCTTTAAAACACTCATGGAAGCCTACTTCTGTGACCAAGCTTTTGGCCATCGGCTCTAATACGGTCTTGTGTGGCTTGGGGTCCAAATTTGCTTTCCGACACTCCTGTGAAGTGCCATGGGACGCTGTATTACGTTAAAGGTGCTCTATAAATTTACACACAAGTTGTTGTTGTTTTTGGTCTGGAATGTATTGCCTGAGATGATGGTGGAAGGAGACTCAATCGTAAGGTTGAAAAGGGAATTTCGATAAATAGTTGAAAGGAAATGAAAGAGCTGCCACAGGCATGATGGGCCGCCCTGGTTGGAGATGTCGTCGTCGTCATCCTTCCTTCTATGCGAGATGATGGACTTGCAGCAAATCCATTGGTGATGGGATAGTTTCCCATGGTGCACTTTGTTTGATAGCTGAAGAGGTCAATCTGTGAGAGGCAGGTTCTTCCACAAGTGACACATATGAGGTGGGATTATCAGGTGTCGCTGTTTTCCATGTTGGCACCTGCTGCAAGCTGCTGTCGTCACTGATTGTCATGGTGACGCACACACCAGTCCAGGGGTAATATCACCATTTCCCTCTGTTGTTGGCCATTGTCTCCCATGTGTGAAAATCGATGTTTCTGGCCTTCATGTCCTGCTTGCAGGCATCCTTGAAGTGGGGCTTAGGGCATCCAACTGGTCTTCTGTCTCCGGCGACCTCCCCATACAGAATACCCTTGGGAATGTGTCATCTTCCATCCTGCGAACGTGCCTGAGCCAGCAAAGTCACCTCTGCTTGACGAGTGTGAGCATACTCGGGAGATTTGCTTTTGAAAGCATTGTTACATTTGTGATTTTGTCCAGTGTTTATTTGCGCAGTGTCTCACTGTCTTTTGCACAACTGCCTTGGCTAATTTCAAGTCATATAATGTTCTGGCTGCTGGTTTGATGTTGTGCATCAGGTCGGTTCTGCTTTTTGCTTCAATAACAGATGTCATCTCTGCTGAGTAGGTGGGGAAGAGACAGTTGCCCACCTCCTTCTGGAATGTGTCTTTGCAAAGCAGGTATGGAAAGAGATGCAGTGTTTTTTGTCAAGGTTCATCCCAAGCAGCTCTGTAACACAGGAGTCTGTGCTCTACGGGCTGTTCCCAGGGACGCACACCGAGACAAACATCAACTGCTGCTGGAGGACTATCAATTCGGTGAAAGACACTCTTTGGTCTGCCCTAAACTTGCTGGTCTTCCAGCGCAAAAAGTTGTCCACAACCGAGTGTTGCAGACTGGCACATTCCAAGGTCCAGGACTACGTGCTGAGGGACGCACTAAAGCTTGGGGTAGCTGCTGCAAAGGCTTAATGGAGAAAGACCATTGTGTAAGGTCCTCCCGCCATAGTGAACTAAGGAACTGGACCCATGGGAAACCCATCGGGCTGTATACACCAAATATGGTGTTGCTGTAAAATGTACATGGCAGGTAAAATGGAATGGAAGGTTTGTGAGGCAACTCACTCGTCTATTAAAGAAAACTGATTTTCTTTCACACTTTTTGGAATATCATAGAGTCATGGAGAGATACAGCACTAAAACAGGCCCTTCGGCCCACCGAGTCTCTGAAGACCCCAATCACCAATTTCCACTAATCTGACATTAATCCCATATTCCCTACCACATCCCCACCTTCCCTCAATTCGCCTACCACCTACCAACACTCGGGGCAATTTACAATGGCCAATTTACCTATCAACCGGCAAGTCTTTGGCTGTGGGAGGAAACCCGAGCACCCGGCGAAAACCCACGTGGTCACAGGGAGAACTTGCAAACTCCACACAGGCAGTACCCAGAACTGAACCCGAGTCGCTGGAGCTCTGAGACTGCAGTGGTTTTTTCCAGATTTTTATGAATAAAGTATATTTTGGAAAAACAAAATTCTTAATGAAGTAGGCGCAGTCCATGGGTGCACCTCCTTCGCTATCTTTCACCACCACCCTAACGGTGTTACGCACCCCTGGCCTGGAGCTCTGGTGTTGGTTGCAGCTATTTTTACTTGACGTTTTCCTGGGACAATTACTAAATCCTCAACTGACAGGGAAACCACCACCACGGTAGATCTATAATCCCAAAGGGCGGAATGCCCGAAATACGGTGCTGAAACCACCTCCCACCCCCTAAAAAAAACACAAAAACAGCACCTGCATTATCAAACGCCACTGATCACGGTCTCTCCCCTGCCAGCTAAGTCCAAGCATTGAGGTGGAGAAGTGCGTACTTGGAGCTGCGTAGAAACGAGCACGAGTGTTTATAGCAAAAAATATTTGGGAGCAGAAACACTGTCCAGCAACAGCTAGTAAATTCTATTTTTGATTCATATAATCAGGGGTGAGCTCAAAAGCAGACCCCCAACTATCACAAATTCCGCAGTTGAGTATCCCACATTTGAAGACAGCGCAGGCATCAGCAAACCCACAGGACAATAGGTTAGCCTCATCCTGGGAGAACTTTTTTCTTTATTTCCAAAATATACTTTATTCATAAAAATCTGTAAAAATTACATTCCCAAACAGTTTAAAACAGCATCAAGTCAAAAAATACAAACAGTGCAAAGGTGATCAGTTTCCTTCTATACAATCATGAGTTGCCTCACAACTCTTCCATTGCATTGTCCTTTTACATTTACAGCACACAGAATTTTCCCGATACAGTTCGAGGGGTTTCCCATGGATCCAGCCCCTCAGTTCAACTTGGTGGGCGGACCTTACACTGTGGTCTTTCCCCATTGAGCCTTTACTGCGGCTGCCCCAAGCTTAAGTGCGCCCCTCAGCACGTAGTCCTGGACCTTGAGCCAGTCTGCAACATTCGATCACAGACAACTCTTTGCACTGGAAGAGCAGCAAGTTTCGGGCAGACCAAAGGGCATCTTTTGCTGAATTGTTAGTCCTCGAGCAGTCGTGGATGTTTGTATCAGTGTGCGTCCCTGGGAACACCCCGTAGAGCACAGACTCCTGCGTGACTGAGCTGCTTGGAATGAACCATGACAAAAACCACTACTTTTTTTTCCCAAAATATACGTTATTCATAAAAATCTGTAAAAATTACATTGTCAAACAGTTTCAAACAGCACCAAAAAATACAAACATTGCAAGGGAGATCAGTTTCACTCAATACTATCATGAGTTTCTTCACAACCCTTCCATTTCACAATTGTCATGCCAATTACAGTTTTACATGAACAGCAAATAAAAATATTAACGATACAGTTCGAGGGGTTTCCCATGGATCCAGCCCCTCAGTTCAGCTTGGTGGGGGGACCTTACACTGTGGTCTTTCCCCATTGAGCCTTTGCTGCGGCTGCCCCAAGCTTTAGTGCGTCCCTCAGCACGTAGTCCTGGACCTTGGAATGTGCCAGTCTGCAACATTCAGTGGTGGACAACTCTTTGCGATGGAAGACCAGCAAGTTTCGGGCAGACCAAAGGGCGTCTTTCACCGAATTGATAGTCCTCCAGCAGCGGTTGATGTTTGTCTCGGTGTGCGTCCCTGGGAACAGCCTGTGGAGCACAGACTCCTGTGTTGCGGAGCTGCTTGGGATGAACCTCGACAAAAACCACTGCATCTCTTTCCACACCTGCTTTGCAAAGACACATTCCAGGAGGAGGTGGGCGACCGTCTCTTCCCCACCACAGCCAACGCGGGGGCACTGGGCGGAACGGGCGAGACTTCGGGTGTGCATGAAGGATCTGACGGGAAGGGCCCTTCTCACCACCAGCCAAGCTACGTCTTGGTGCTTGTTTGAAAGTTCTGGTGATGAGGCATTCGGCCAACTGACTTTGACGGTCTGCTCGGGGAATCATCCGACAGCATCCACCATCTCCTTTTCCCGTAGGGCCTTGAGGACATTCCGTGCAGACCACTGCCTGATGGACCGGTGGTCAAAGGCGTTTTCCCGCAGAAACTGCTCCACGAAGGATAGGTGGTACGGCACGGCCCAACTGCATGGAGCGTTCCACGGCAATGTGCCCAGGCCCATCCTTCGCAACACCGGCGACAGATAGAAGCTCAGCACGTAGTGACACTTGGAGTTTGCGTACTGGAGATCTACACACAGCTTGATGCAGCCGCACACGAAGGTAGTCATCAGGATGAGGGCCACGTTGGGTACATTTTTCCCGCCCTTGTCCAGAGGTTTGGACATCGTGTCCCACTGGACCCGGTCCATTTCAGATCCCCCAGATGAAGCAGAAAATGGCTCGGGTGACTGCCACGGCGCAGGTGTGGGGTATGGGCCAGACCTGCGCCATGTCGAGCCACAACGTGAGCGCCGCGCACCTGATGACCAGGTTCTTACCCACAATGGAGAGAGATCGCTGCCTCCACATGCCCAACTTTTGTCGTACCTTGGCTACTCGCTCCTCCCATGTTTTGGTGCACGCCCCGGCCCTTCCAAACCATATCCCCAGCACCTTCAGGTAATCTGACCTGACGGTGAAGGGGACAAAGGATCGGTCAGCCCAGTTCCCAAAGAACATGGTCTCGCTCTTGCCGTGGTTAACTTTGGCTCCCGAGGCCAGTTCGATCTGGTCGCAGATGCTCATCAGTCTGCACATGGACAGCCGATCCGAGCAGAAGACGGCGACGTCATCCATGTACAGGGAGGTTTTAACCTGAGTGCCTCCGCTGCCTGGGATTGTCACCCCTCTTATGCTCGCATCCTTCCTAATAGACTCAGCAAAGGGTTCAATACAGCAAACAGACAAGTCTGGGGAGAGAGGACAGCCCCGTATGACTCCAGATTGGATCGGGAAACTTTCCGATTCCCACCCGTTGATTGAGACTGCGCTACTGATGTTTGTGTAGAGCAGTTGGATCCAATTGCAGATTCCCGCCCCAAACCCCATTTTGGAAAGCACGTCCATCATGTAGGTGTGCGATATCCTGTCAAAAGCCTTCTCCTGGTCCAGGCTGATGAGGCAGGTGTCCACCCTCCTGTCCCGTACTTAGGCGAACTTGTAGCGCGAGACTATCAGAGATCTTCCTGCCGGGTCCAGTACAGGTCTGATCGGGGTGAATCACCAACTCCAGAGCAGATTTGACTCGACTGGCTATGACTTTGGACAGAATCTTGTAGCCAACATTAAGCAGTGAGATGGGCCGCCAATTTCTGATTTCCGCCCTCTCCCCCTTCTGCTTCTAAATGAGGGTGATGATGCCTTTCCTCATGGATTCTGACATGCTGCCGGCCAGGAGCATACTCTCGTATACTTCCAGCAGGTCCGGGCCGACCCAGTCCCATTGGGCCGAGTACAATTCGACCAGTCAGCTGTCGCTCCCGTGAGTTTTACTCATCTCGAAGGACTCGAGGGCCTTTGTCAGCTCGTCCAGAGTTAGCGGCTTGTCCAATCTCTCCCTCCTGCTGTCATCTAAGACCTCTGTGATAGATGACAGGAAGGACTGGGAGGCTCTGCTGTCTGTGGGCTTCGCGTCATACAGCCCAGCATAAAAGGATTTGCTGATCCTTAGTATGTCGGACTGCGAAGACGTTACCGAGCCATCCTCTTCCTTCAGGCTGCTGATAACAGAGCTCTCTCTGTGTACCTTTTGGAAGAAGTAATGCGGGCACATCTCATCCTGCTCGATGGAGCGGACTCTGGACCGGAATATGATCTTGGAGGCCTCCTTGGCAAAGAGCGAGGCCTGCTGGCTCTTCACCTCTTGGATGTCCTCTTTGACCTCGACCCCCATTGACTGAAACCGGAGTCGATTTTGCATAATTTTCTGGAGTCGGGACATTTCCCTCTGTCTCTCTCTCGCCCTCTGAACACCTTTGTGGATGAAGAACCTCTTGATGTTCTCCTTGATCGCTTCCCACCAGTGAACTGGAGACTCAAAGCGGGGTTTCACGGTCCTCCAACCCTTGTAATCCCTTTTGAGTTCCTCAACGTTCTCTGGGGTTAGCAGTGTAGCATTGAGTTTCCACGTCCCTCTGCCAACCCGCTGGTCATCCTGTAAGTGACAGTCGGCCAGTAAGAGGCAGTGGTCGGAGAAGAACACCGGCTTGACGTCTTTGGATCCGACCGTGACAGCATGGGACACAAACAGGAAGTCAATCCTGGAAAGGGCAGACCCGTCGGATCTTGACCATGTGTATCTGCGCTGCGCTCCGTCTGCAGGTTTGCTGAAGACGTCGTGCAGTTTTGCATCTTTAACTGTTTCTATTAGGAATCTGGACGCAGCGTCCAGTTTGCTGTCATCACTGCCGGATCGTCCAGCCGCATCGATGATGCAGTTGAAGTCACCGCCTAGGATGACCGGCCTGGACGTCGCCAGCAGCAGTGGGAGCTGCTGGAAGACGGTCAGCCGCTCGCTGCGTTGTACCGGGGCGTCGACGTTGATCAACCGGAGCGGAGCGTTGTTGTCCATCACGTCTGCTACGAGGAGGCGACCACCCACCACCTCCTTAACTTCGGAGATGGTGAAGTTCCCTCCCCGCAGCAGAATACCCAGGCCGGCGGAACGGCAATCATTACCCACCGACCAGATCGATGGCCCGTGGGAACGCCATCGCGACCACTGCCTGTCGGTGCTGAGGTGTGGTATTCCACACTCCTGCAGAAACATTTGGTCAGCTTTGACCTTGGCAATGTAATCCAAGGTTGAAACACATCACGTAGTAGATTTAATGCTCCGCGCATTAATAGAAGCAATTCTTACACCCATTTTTTAAAAGTTATTTGTTGCTTCCCATACCATTTGTGCTTGCCTTCCCAGTCCTTCGGGATGTTCCTGCATACCTATCGTGTGCGCAAGCAGTTTCACGTTGGTTATGCTCATAAACCCCTCCTGCTTTTTCATGCAGTGTTTGTTCCGCTCGGGTAACATTGGGGGGGTCTTGTAGGCAGAGAGGATTGGGTTTTTCTCAGCTGCTTTCATCTGTTCCTCCTCGAAAACATCACTGCTCCCGGCTTCCCGGAGCTGAGGTGCGCCAGACGTGTTTTTGCTCCAGGTGTCCCGGAGCTGAGATGCGTTGGCCACGTCGTTACGTGTGGCACATTGTGATTGGGGCAAGCCGGGCCCACCACTGCTTCCAGTGCCCGGGGGCTGGGATGCTTTATCATCCATCTCGGAGTTCTGCCGTCTCCTTAGAAGGGGCTGTCGTTCCAGCATTCCCCCGTCCAGTGAAGAGGAGTTGTTGCAGTCTGATTCAGAAGATAGCCTCCTCTTGCCACTGGTTTGGGTGGTAAATCAGCCAATTGCAACTTTCCAAACATAGCCTCCCAGTTGTTTCATGTGTTCCTTCCAAGTGTCCCAATAGACCTGAACCTCAGCAAGGTAAACTGCACAGTTAGGAACACTGGCCACTATTGGGTTCACTAGACTCTGAAAGGTTTTTCAACTACCGATTAATCTGTATGGTATCACTTGACATTGGAAAAACCCGTCCAGTGTGACAAAAGCTGATATTTCTTTAGCTCGGGGTGTTAAAGGAACTTGCCAGTATCCCTTTAACAAATCTATCTTTATAAGAAACATGGCACTGTCCAGTCTGTCAATACAGTCTTCCAAGTAAGGAATTGGGTAGGTGTCTGCCTTTGTTACGGCATTAACATTTCTGTAGTCTATGCAAGGGCTGGTTGATCCATCAGGTTTAGGAGACAATGCTATTGGTGAACTCCAGCTGCGTTGACTAGGTTCCATTAAGTTGTTTTCCAGCATGTATTGGATTTCTGCTTTTACTTTGGACTTAAGCAGTAAGGATGCTGTTTTATCGGAAAGGATTCCCCTACATCCACATCATGTGTGGCCAAGGTTATACATTCAGGGTTATCCCTTCAGAAATAGTAGCAGGAGTCGGCCATTCAGCCCCTCAAGCCTTCCCCACCATTCAATAAGATCATGGCTGATCTGTCCCAGCCCTCAACTCCTCTTTCGGGCCTGCTCTGCATACCCCTCGACTACCTGAGATTTTAAAAAATCTATCTACCTCCTCCTTAAATATATTTAGTGACCTAGCCTCCACAACTCTCTGAGGTAGAGAATTCCAGAGACTCACCACCCTCTGAGAGAAGAAATTCCTTCGCATCTCAGTTTTAAATGTGTGCCCCCTTAGTCTGTAATTATGTGCCCTAGTTCGAGATTCCCTCACTAGTGGAAACATATTCTGAACATCTACCCTGTCGAGCCCCCTTAAAATCTTATGTGTTTCAATCAGATCATCTCTCATTCTTCTAAACTCCAATGAATAAAGGCCTAACCTGTTTAGCCGTTCTTGATAAGACAAACCCTTCATCCCAGCAATCAGCCTAGTGAACCTTTTCTGAACTGCCACCACTGCTAGTTTTTCCTTCCTTAAATACGAGCACCAAAACTGTATGCAGTACTCCAGGTGTGGCCTCGCCAACACCCTGTACAGTTGTAACAAGACTTCCCTATTTTTAAACTCTAACCCCCTAGCAATAAAGGCCAAAATTCCATTTGCCTTCCTAATTATTTGCTGCATCTGCATGCTAACTTTTTATGTTTCATGTCCAAGAACACCCAGATCTGTGAGAACAGAATTTAGATTTTAGAATTTTTAAGAACAGAATTACAAGCAACATTTAAGATGAAACAATTAATCAATCATGTATTGCTAACAAGCTAGCTTCAGTGCTGCAGGGAGGGACAGCTTATCAGAAATAAATTCATAACTTCAGGGCTGCAGAGGCAAATTGGCCTTGCAGCTGGTACAGCGAGAGAGAGAGGGAGAGAGAGGGAGAGAGAGAGAGAGAGAGAGAGAGAGAGAGAGAGAGAGAGAGAGAGAGAGAGAGAGAGAGAGGAGAGAGAGAGAGAGAGAGAGGAGAGAGAGAGAGAGAGAGAGAGAGAGAGAGAGAGAGAGAGAGAGAGAGAGAGAGAGAGAGAGAGAGAGAGAGAGAGAGAGAGAGAGAGAGAGAGAGAGAGAGAGAGAGAGAGAGAGAGAGAGAGAGAGAGAGAGAGAGAGAGAGAGAGAGAGAGAGAGAGAGAGAGAGAGAGAGAGAGAGAGAGAGAGAGAGAGAGAGAGAGAGAGAGAGAGAAACATTGTGCTTCAACAGCACTCTTCTTATCTCATCACCCAGACATGACACAATCCTAGGGAACAGTTAGTATGAGAAACATACTGACCAGGCTAATACACGCCCCCTTGTCCGAGAGTGGCTCAGCCTACCCTTCTGATTCAGCAAGTTGCTGAGCTTTTGCTTCTATAATATATTGTTTAAGTGTTATTTGAGTAGATGGACCCATATAATCCCAGTGAATATATATACATTCATATACAAGTTGATCAGTCGAGAGAAGGTTATCATAGAATGATAAAAGGGGGGAATGTGGAAGTGAGCAGAACGGCATGGCACTATGCTTAATGGGAAATGTAGCCAAGTTAGGAATAGTAGCTTTGTTGAGCTTTGATAGTATGATTTTAAGTGGCAGAAACCACAATGAAATAGTTAAAAGTAAAGGCTGACTGTGAGATTGTAAAGACTGGCCGACACTGGTAATTGCAAGGATATCTGTTCTTTTATGGCCTGATTGTGTGACTCCCTGTGGTTTGGAACAAAAGGACTCCTGTGAAACATGCTGTCCATCCCTGTGTGAATGATAAGGAATGAAGGGCCCCTCTTATCTTAGTGTACGGCCATGGCTTGATGTGACTGCAGACTGTATGAAGCACTCAGGAATGCAAAATTGATAAGACAGCAGGATGCGCCGCAATTACCAGTCACAAGGTGGAGACAGAACTCATGATAAATGTAAGGAGTGAGACCAGAGTGTTTACTGTAGATTCCTCTGGTTCCTGCTAATTTATCTTGCTTGTCTGCTTTCTTTTATCTTGCTGGTGCAAAACAATATTATGTTAGTAACGAGTATATATTGAGAATGGAGTGTATTGTTAACCTCAGTAACAGATGTACTGCACATTACCACGTGGTTGAAGTTGAATTGTACAGCACTGATTGGTTAAGCAAGGAGTTGTAGCATGGATCTTAATGTATAAACAGTAGTATCTGTATCACAAACGGTCACTTACTCTGGTGGACCCGACAGACTCTGTTGGAGTCAGTGCCGCTGTGTCAGAGTAAGTCCGCCGGTTAATGCGCAAATAAAGTAATTGATTTTTCCTACACATCCGACTCGGTATATTTACTGAACCAGACTGAAGGCAAAAAGAACTCAGATTTACAGATCCCTCTACTGCAGTCTTTTGTAGTCTTTCTCCATCTAAATAATAATGTGCCTTTTTATTTTCCGACCAAAATGGATGACCTCACACTTTCCCACTTTGAACTCCATCTGCCAAGTTTTTGCCCATTCACTTAACCTATCTATATCCCTTTGCAGATTCTTTGTGTCTTCATCACAACATGCCTGCCCACCTATTTTTGTATCTTCAGCAAATTTGGATACACTACACTCTGTCCCTTCCTCCAAGTCATTAATATAGATAGTAAATAGTTAAGGCCCCAGGACCGATCTTTGTGGCACCCTGCTAAAGACCCATTGATCCCGACTCTGCCTTCTGTGTGTTAGCCAATCCTCAATCATTGCCAACACATTACCCCCAATACCCTGAGCTCTTATTTTGTGCAATAATCTTTTATGTGGCACCTTATCGAACGCCTTCTGAAAATCCAAATACACAACATCTACTGGTTCCCCTTTATCCGCTCTGCTTGTTATATCCTCAAAGAACTCTAACAAATGTATCAAACATGATTTCTCTTTCATAAAACCATGTTGACTCTGTTTGATTGCATTATGTTTTTGTAAATGTCCTGCGATTTCTTCCTTAATAATGGAGTCTAGAATTTTCCCAACAACAGGTGTTAAGCTAACTGGTCTATAGTTTCCTGCTTTCTGTCTCCCTCCTTTCTTGAATAGGGGCGTCACATTAGCGGTTTTCCAATCTGCTGGTACCCTACCGGAATCCAGTGAGTTTTGGTATATTATGACCAATGCCTCCACTTTCTCTGCAGCCACTCCTTTTAAAACCCTTGGGTGCAGGCCATCTGGTCCTGGCGACTTGTCTGCCTTTAGTCCCATCGGTTTGTCCAGCATTTTTTCCCTTGTGATAGAGATTGTTACAAGTTCCTCCCATTTACACCTTGCTCATCTATTATTGTTGGGATGTTTATAATGTCCTCCACCATGAAGACCGATGCAAAATATTGGTTTAAATTATCTGCCATTTCCCTGTTCCCTGTTATTCATTCCCGAGTCTCATCCTCGAAGGGTCCCACACTTACTTTAATTACTCTCTTTTAATATTCCCAGAGAGGTTCATACTGTTTGTTTTTATATTTCTTGCCAATTTACTTTCATAATCAATTTTTTCCCTCTTTATTAGTTTTTTAGTCATCACCTGCTGGTTTCTAAAAAAATTCCCAATCCTCTGGCCTACCACTAGCTTTTGCTGCTTTGTACGCCTTTGCTTTTGATTTGATACTCTCCTTAACTTCCTTTGTTATCCACGGGTGGTTCATCGTTCTCTTTGAGTCCTTCCTTCTGACTGGAATAAATGTTTGCTCAGTGTTATGAAATATCTGCCACTGCTCATCTAATGACTTTCCCTGTCGTCTATTTTCCCAGCCCGCTTTAGAGAACTCTTTCTTCATTCCTCTGTAATTGCCCTTGTTTCAGTTGAGACACTGGTTTGAGACCCGAGTTGCTCACCCTCAAACTGAATTTGAAATTCTACCATGTTATGATCACTTTCCCCTGGAGGATCCTTAACTATGAGATCTCTTATTAATCCTACCTCATTACACATTACCAAGTCTAAAATAGCCTGTTCCCGGGTAGGCTCTGCAATGTATTGTTCTAAGAAACAATCCCTGATGCACTCTATAAATTCGTCTTCCATGCCACCCTTGACAATTTGATTTGTCCAGTCTATATGCAGGTTAAAATCACCCATGATAATTGCAGTGCCCCTCTTACACGCCTCCATTATTTCCTGATTAATATTTTGTCCTACCGAGAGGCAACTCCTCGGGGACTATAAACCACTCCCACCCGTAAATTTTTTGCCTTGCTATTCCTTATTTCCACCCAAACTGATTCTACATCTTGATCAATTATACCTATATCATTAATCACAACAGCACTGATCCCTTCCTTTACTAACAAAGCTACCCCACCTTCTTTTCCTTTCTGCCTACTCTTCCAGAACGTTGAATATCCTTGAGCATTGAGTTTCCAGTCCTGGTCATCCTGCAACCACGTCACTGTGATAGCTATCAAATCATATTCATTTATTTCTATCTGTGCCGTCAGCTCATCTACCCTGTTACAAATGCTACGTGCATTCAAATAAAGAGCCTGACGCTTTGACTTTTTACCATTTTTACCTACTCTGGTTCTAATTTCTGCTGTACTCTTGTGCTTGTATTCTCTGTCCCTTCCTGTCACACTCTGATTAATGTATGCCTCTTCACGACCCTGCACCTCAGCTCTCTCATTACTTTTTGACTTTTTTAACTTCCCTGCAATTGAACCTTCCTCCCCCCCTATTTAGTTTAAAGCCTTATCTACAACCTTAGTAACACGATTCGCCAGGACACTGGTCCCAGCATGGTTCAAGTGAAGCCCATCCCAACAGAACAGCTCTCTCTTTCCCCAGTACTGGTGCCAGTGGCCCATGAATCGGAACCCATTTCTCCCACACCAATCTTTGAGTCTTGCATTTACTTCTTTATTCTTATTTACCCTGTGCCAATTTGCACGTGGTTCAGATAGTAATCCGGAGATTATTACCTTTGTGGTTCTGCTTTTTAATTTAGCCCCGAGCTGTTCATAGTCCTTCAGCAGAATCTCTTTCCTAGTCCGACCTATGTCGTTGGTACCTACGTGGATCACAACAACAGGATCCTTTCCCTCCCACTCCAAGTTCCTCTGTAGCCCAGAAGAGATGCCATTAAACCTTGGCACCAGGTAGGCAACACAGCCTTTGGGACTCTCTATCTTTGCTGCAGAGAACAGTATCTACTCCCCTAACTGTGCTATCCCCTACTACAACTCAATTTCTCTTTCTCCCCGCACTTGAATGACACTCTTAACCATGGTGCTGTGGTCAGTTTGCTCATCCTCCCTGCAGTCTGTGCCCACATCCGCACCGGGAGCACGAACCTCGTATCTATTGGATAAGGGCACTGACTGAGGCTCCTCCAAAGCTAAATTCTGGATTCCCATACCTGCCTCAATCGCAGTCACACCCTCCTATCCCTGACCACAGTCCAAATTGGATGTGAAAATGGTTTGAATGTCTCCTGAAACACAGTGTCCAGGGAACTCCCCCTCCCTGATGTGACGCAGTGTCCGTGGCTTAGACTGCAGTTAATCAACTCTGAGCCGAAGTTCCTCGAGCAACCAACACTTGCTACAGATGTGGTCACTGTGGATCACACCAGCGTCGACCAGCTCCCACATACTACAGCTGCAACACATTGTCTGCCCAGCCATCTCTATTCTATTTAATTAATTAATTTGGATCTCAGTATTAAAAAAATGCATTATTTAAGTGCACTCTTAACCTGTAATGACGTTTCCTGATTTAAATCACTTGGCCAAAACAAAAAGAGACACGGAAGAAATACCTACCAATCACTTACCAGCTCTCCTGTGACGTCACACTTCGATTTTGTTGGTCAAGCAGGTCCACTGAACAGAGCGCGCTCACCACCACTGCTTCTGGTCTCGGGCCTCAGGTCTCGGCAATTTTCCATCCCGGCTCCTCTCGCCTGCTCCCCTCTCACCACCACTGCTTCTGGTCTCGGGCCTCAGGTCTGGGCTCTTTTCCATCCCGGCTCCTCTCGCCTGCTGCCCCTCTCACCGCCGCTGCTTCTGGTCTCGGGCCTCGGGTCTCGGCTATTTTATATCCCGGCTCCTCTCGCCTGTTCCCGCGCTCACCGGGAACAGACTCTTTTAAATGCTGTGAGTAGCCTTGTTATGTTTTATCGTTCTTATGCATGTAAGTACGAAAGCTTGGTGTCCAATCTTCCTAGCAGTTCCGTATTAGCTAAATGGATAGTAGGAGGTTCAATTTGAGAATTGTCTGGGCCTCCTTCTGTCTCATCCTCACTATCTATCCCTTTCTTTCTTCACGGCCCCTTCTACTTGACATACCTGTACTGGCTTATCCTCTTCCTTGTGATAATATTGCTTTAACATATTGATATGACACAGTTGACTCTTCCAGTGATCTGGGTGGGGGGGCGAGGGGGGTCAATCAAATAATTTACCTTACCAATTCTTTTGACCACATTATACAGACTACTGAACCGTGCTTTTAATGATTCACCCTGTAAAGTTAATAATAATAATATGAACACTTCATCCCCTGTTTGAAATGTTCGGGTCTTTGCATGCTTGTGTACCCATTTATTGATAGTGGTTTGGGGTGCTTAAAGGTGTTCTTGAGCCACATTACAAGCTTTCATGAGGCGTTCCTGGAACATGGGTACATAGTCTAGCAGAAAAGATTCATCCCTCTGTTCTTAAAACCTTTCTTTGATTCATTTTAGAGGACCTCTTATCTCATGTCCGTAAACTAATGCAAAAGGACTAAAACCTGTAAACTCATTTGGTGAATGTCCAGTGGCAAAAAGAAGTCTAGCCCTTTATCTCAATCATGGAGATATTCATGACAGTATGCCCTGATCATTGTTTTGAAAGTTTGATGGTACCTTTCTAAAGCTCCCTGTGACTGTGGGTAGTATGCTGAAGACTTTAACTTTATACCCAAATTACCGACGCACAGTGGCAGAAGTGTGTACCATCGACAAGATGCTCTGCAGCAATGCACCAAGGCTGCTGAGACAGCACCTTCCAAACCCGCGACCTGTACCAACTAGAAGGACAAGGGCAGCAAATACATGGGAACACCACCACCTGTAAGTTCCCCTCCAAGTCACACACCATCCTGTCTTGGAACTAGATCGCCGTTCCTTCACTGTCGCTGGGTCAAAATCCTGGAACTCCCTTCCTAACAGCACTGTGGGTATAACTACCCCAAATGGACTGCAGTGGTTCAAGAAGGCAGCTCACCACCACCTTCTCAAGGGCAATTAGGGATGGGTAATAAATGCTGGCCTGGCCAACGACGGCCATATCGCATGAATGAATTAAAAAAAAAAAATAACTTCTTGAAATATCTTAGACATAAAATTGGAACCTTGATCTGATTGGAATTCAATTGGTAATCCATATCTAGTAAAGAATTGGGTTAACGTATCTACTACTACCTTAGCAGTAATTGTCTTAAAGGGAATGGTCTCTGGGAATCGAGTAGCCATATCCATGATAGTGAGTATATATTGGTGTTCGCTTTTGTTTTCGGCAAGGGTGCTACACAGTCTACCAACACCCTACTAAATGGTTCTCCAGTAACCATCAAGAGGTTATTTAGCTTCAAAGGTGTTCAGAGGGCGAGAGAGAGACAGAGAGAAATGTCCCGACTCCAGAAAAGTATGCAAAATGTGCTCCAGCTGCAGACGATGGGGGTCGGGGTCAAGGAGGACCTCCAGGAGGTGAAGAGCCAGCAGGCCTCGCTCTTTGTCAAAGAGGATTCCAAGATCATATTCTGGTCCAGAGTCCACTCCATTGCGCAGGATGAGACATGCTCACGTTACTCCTTCCAAAAGGTACAGAGAGAGAGCTCTGTTATCAGCAGCCTGAAGGAAGAGGATGGCTCGGTTATGTATTCGCAGTCCGACATACTAAGGATCAGCAAATTCTTTTATGCTGGGCTGTACAACACGAAGCCCACAGACAGCAAAGCCTCCCAGTCCTTCCTGTCATCTATCACAGAGGTCTTAGATGACATCATGAGGAAGAGACTGGACAAGCCGCTAACTCTGAATGAGCTGACAAAGGCCGTCAAGTCCTTTGAGACGAGTAAAACACCCGGAAGTGACGGCTTACCGGTCGAGCTGTACTCGGCCCTGTGGGACTGGGTCGGCCCGGACCTGCTGGAAGTATGCGAGAGTATGCTCCTAGTTGGCAGCATGTCAGAATCCATGAGGAAAGGCATCATCCACAAGCGGAAGAGGGAGAGGGTAGAACTCAGAAATTGGTGGCCCATCTCACTGCTTAATGCTGACTACAAGATTCTGTCAAAAGTCATAGCCAGTCGAGTCAAGTCTGCTCTGGAGTTGGTGATTCACCCTGACCAGATCTGCACGAGACCCAGCAGGAAGATCTCTGAATCTCGCGCTACTCAGGGAGACGATCGCCTATGTGCAGGACATGAGGGTGGACATCTGCCTCATCAGCTTGGACCAGGAGAAGGCTTTTGACAAGATACCGCACACCTACTTGATGGATGTGCTTTCCAAAATGGGGTTTGGGGAGGAAATCTGCAATTGGATCAAACTGCTCTACACAAACATCAGCAGCGCAGTCTCAATCAATGGGTGGGAATCCAATCTAGAGTCAGACAGGGCTGTCCTCTCTCCCCGGTCTTGTTTGTTTGCTGTATTGAACCCTTTGCTGAGTCTGTTAGGAAGGATGCGAGCACAAGAGGGGTGACAATCCCAGGCAGTGGAGGCACTCAGGTTAAAACCTCCCTGTACATGGATGACGTCGCCGTCTTCTGCTTGGACCCGCGGTATGTGCGCAGACTGATGAGCGTCGGCGACCAGTTCGAACTGGCCTTGGGAGCCAAAGTTAACCACGGCAAGAGCAACTCCATGTTCTTTGGGAACTGGGCTGACTGATCCTTTGTCCCCTTCACCGTCAGGTCAGAGTACCTGAAGGTGTTGGGGATATGGTTCAGAAGGGACGGGGCGTGCACCAAAACCTGGAAGGAGCGAGCAGCCAAGGTCCAACATAAGCTTAGCATGTTGGAGCAGCGATCTCTCTCCATTAATGGTAAGAACCTGGTCATCAGGTGAGAGGCACTCACGTTGTTGCTGTCCGTGGCGCAGGTCTAGCCCATACCCCACTCCTGCGCTGTGACAGTCACCTGAGCCGTTTTCCACTTTATCTGGGGATCCAAAATGAACTGGGTCCGGAGGGACACGATGTTCAAACCGCTGGATAAGGACGGGAAAAAAGTACCCAACATCGCCCTCATCCTGATGACTACCTTCGTGTGCGGCTGCATCAAGCTGTGTGTAGACCTCCAGTACGCAAACACCAAGTGTCACAACATGCTGAGATTCTATCTGTCCCCAGTGTTGCGAAGGATGGGCCTGGTCACATTGCCGCAGAACGCTCCATCCAGTTGGACTGTGCCATACCATCTATCCCTCGTGGAAAAGTTTCTGAGGAAAAACACCTTTGACCACCAATCCATCAGGCAGTGGTCTGCACGGAATGTCCTCAAGGCCCTACGGGAAAAGGAGAAGGTGGATCCTGTCAGATGGTTCCCCGAGAAGACTGCCAAAGTCATTTGGCGGAATGCCTCATCACCAGAACTTTCAAACAAGCACCAAGATGTAACTTGGCTGGTGGTGAGAAGAGCCCTCCCCATCAAATCCTTCCTGCACGCCCGAAGTCTCCCTCCCTCCACACAATGCCCTCGAGGTGGCTGTGGTGGGGAAGAGACGGTTGCCCACCTCCTCCTGGAATGTGCCTTTGCAAAGCAGGTATGGAAAGAGATGCAGTGGTTTTTGTCGAGGTTCATCCCAAGCAGCTCTGTAACACAGGTGTCTGTACTCTACGGGCTGGTCCCAGGGACGAACAACGAGATAAACATCAACTGCTGCTGGAGGACTATCAATTCAGTGAAAGACGCCCTTTGGTCTGCCTGAAACATGCAGGTCTTCCAGCGCAATGAGTTGTCCACGACCGAACGTTGCAGACTGGCACATTCCAAGGTCCAGGACTTACGTGCTGAGGGACGCAGTAAAGCGTGGGGCAGCCCCGGCAAAGGCTCAATGGGGAAAGACCACTGTGTAAGGTGCCCCCACCAAGTGAGGAACTGGATCCATGGAAAACCCCTCAAACTGTATCTGGAAAATATTTGTTGGCTGTAAAATGTACATGGCATGTAAAATGAAATGGAAGGGTTGTGAGGCAACTCGCTCCTGTATTGAAGGAAACTGATCTCCTCTGCACTCTTTGTATTGCCTGACTGGTGCCATTTGGAACTGTTTTGTAATGTATTTTTTGCAGATTTTTATGAATAAAGTATATTTCGGAAGTAAAAATAATTTTAAAAAACTTCAACGCATTAGCAGCAGCTTGAGAAAAAGCAAAATGAGACACCAAGTACCTAAAAAAAACTTTTCCCCATTTAACTCGAGAGCAGCGTGCAGAGGCAATGAGACTCGGGGCGTGCATGATGGATGTGATGGATAAGACCCTTCTCATCACCAGCCAAGCAATATCGTGGTGCTTGTTTGAACCTGTTAAACATTTATTCCGGTACCGTTAACAATGAAACTGTCAAGAAAAAGTAGTGAAGTAAAGACAAAATAACTATTCTTACTATCACAAGCAAACCACTCAGACTGTGTTCTCTTCCTCCAGCACTCCACAAGAGAGAGAAGGAACATTCATCAATGACAGAGAGCAGCTGCTGAAAAGCAACACTCAAGTTTGACTTCCTGTTCAGAAGAGAACATGACAAATCCTCCTCGTAGTTTGTGAGACCAAACACTTTAAATACACTTTTCTCTAAGAAAAAACTATAGAAATGATCCCTAAGAGTATGGTCTTAATGATGTAAACCCCCAAGCTCGCCTGGCAATACCAGAGATCCACATCACAGTGCACATGTGGAAAACACAATCAGACTTCAAAAATTGGTTTTCAATAGATAAAGCTGCGATGACAATGAATCTGCCAAGGAGATATTATTTTAACCAAGTAACAAACCAAGAAGAGAAACAATCTAACAATGTTCAAATTATGTTTCGCCGTGGGGCGAGGCGGGGCTGTATTGTTGCACTTTGCAACAGAGCCGGTTCTGATACTTTCTGCCAGCGCAGGGGCAGTGAACACTCGCCCACAAGAATCACACATGACTAATGGGGCAGAGTCAGCACTCTTTGTGTTGTTTGACTTGGTGCTTTTTGGAACTGTTTTGTAATGTATTTTTTAACATATTTTTATGATTAAAGTATACTTTGGAAATTTAAAAAAGTAGTCAGGACAGATAGCAATGTTATTCATAAAATATAAAATATGTAAGAAAATACATTACAACACAATTCAAAACAGCACCAAGTTGGCATTCGAAACAGTGCGATGGAAATCAGTTTTCTTTAATACAGGAGTGAGTTGCCTCACAACCCTTCCATTCCATTTTGGTGTATACAGCCCGAGGGGTTTTACACAGGTTCCAGCCCCTCAGTTCACTTTGGCGGGAGGATCTTACACAGTGGTCTTTCCCCATTGAACCTTTGCAGTGGCTGCCCCAGAAGGTGGTGGGCAACAGTCTCTTCCACACCATAGCCACCTTGTGTAAGGTCCCCCACCAAGCTGAACTGAGGGGCTGGATCCATGGGAAACCCCTCGAACTGTATCGGGAAAATTTGCATTTGCTGTAAAATGAAAAAAATGTAATTGGCATGACAAATGTGAAATGGAAGGGTTGTGAAGCAACTCATGATTGTATTGAAGGAAACTGATCTCCCTTGCAATGTTGGTATTGTTGGTGCTGTTTGAAACTGTTTGGCAATGTAATTTTTCCAGATTTTTATAAATAAAGTATATTTTGGAAATTAAAAAAACCACAGCCACCTCGAGGGCAGCATGCGGAGGCGGTGAGATTCCGGGAATGCAGAAAGGATCTGACGGGGAGGGCCCTTCTCACCACCAGCCAAGAGATCGCTGCTCCCACATGCTCAGCTTATGGTGTACCCTGGCTACTCGCTCCTTCCAGGTTTTGGCACAAGCCCCAGCCCATGCAAACCATATGCCCAGCACCTTCAGGTAGTCTGACCTGACGGGAAAGGGGACAAAGGATCGGTCGGCCCAATTTCCAAAGAACATGGCCTCAATCTCGCCGTGATTTACTTTGGCTCCTGAGGTCAGTTCGAACTGGTCGCAGAAGCTCATCAGTCAGCGAACGGACAGCAGATCCGAGCAGAAGACAGCGACGTCGTCCATGTACAGGAAGGCATTTACCTGAGTGCCTCCACTGCCTGGAATTGTCACCCCTCTTATGCCTGTGTTGCAGAGCTTTTTTTTTATTTCCAAAATATACTTTCTTCATACAAATCTGCAAAAATTACATTGCCAAACAGTTTCAAACAGCACCAAAAAATACAAACATTGCAAGGGAGATCAGTTTCCTTCTATTCTATCATGAGTTTCTTCACAACCCTTCCATTTCACTATTGTCATGCCAATTACAGTTTTACATTTACAGCAAATGAAAATATCAACGATACAGTTCGAGGCGTTTCCCATGGATCCAGCCCCTCAGTTCAGCTTGGTGGGGGGGACCTTACACTGTGGTCTTTCCCTATTGAAACTTTGCTGCGGCTGCCCCAAGCTTTAGTGCGTTCCTCAGCACGTAGTCCTGGACCTTGGAATGTGCCAGTCTGCAACATTCAGTGGTGGACAACTCTTTGCGCTGGAAGACCAGCAAGTTTCGGGCAGACCAAAGGGCGTCTTTCACCGAATTGATAGTCCGCCAGCAGCAGTTGATGTTTGTTTCGGTGTGCGTCCCTGGGAACAGCCCGTAGAGAACAGACTCCTGTGTTACAGAGCTGCTTGGGATGAACCTCGACAAAAACCACTGCATCTCTTTCCACACCTGCTTTGCGAAGACACATCCCAGGAGGAGGTGGGCGAACGTCTCATCCCCACCACAGGCACCGCGGGGACATTATGCGGAGGGGGCGAGACTTCGGGTGTGCATGAAGGATCTGACGGGGAGGGCCCTTCTCACCACCAGCGAAGCTACGTCTTGGTGCTTGTTTGAAAGTTCTGGTGATGAGGCATTCCGCCAAATGACAAAAGTCGGGAAGCTATGCAGAATATGTATACATTTCTAGTTGGGCCACAACCAGAGAATTGCATCCAATTCTAGTCAACACACGTTTGGAGGGATGTGAGTGTCCTTGAGAGGGTGGAGGAGATTTATCAGAATGGTACCAGACATGAGGGATTTTAACTGTAAGGTTAGGTTGGAGAAGCTGGGGTTGTTCTCCCTGCAGCAAAGGAGATTGAGGGGAGATTTGATAGACATGTACAAGATTATAATAAATATGACAGGTTTAGATAACTTACAGGGCGATGGGGATAGAGCGGGGGAATGGGACTGAATGGATTGATTTACATGGGCTTGATGGACAAAATGACTTCCTGTACTGTAGAGACTCCATGACTCAATGACTCTCTCTCCTCTCTCTCTGTCTATCGCTTTACCTCTCTCTTCCTCTCTCTCTCTATCTGTCTTTAGCTGGTCCTCTAACTTTCTATCGCACTATCTCTTTTTTTTTCACTCTCTCTCTCTCCATTACACACATATTTCTCAATCACATGTCAAAGAAGGAAGCGTAATGAAGGAATGGCTGCGCCCTTGAAAATGTTTCCAGCAGAATAGTTAAATGTTTAAAGTTTCTGTCGGGAGTTTGACCTGAGATGGTGAGACACAAGGATGTGAGGTTATTAAAGTCTTCACCAAATGTAATAGGGAATAATTCTCTTCACTGGTGAACCCAAAGGAACAAATATGGCACAAGAATGAGAAAAGTCAGAGGATTGAGAAACATCCAATGGTTCTTCACATCTACAAGTCAGCAGACCCACAGAAAAACAGTAGGTTGAGAGTTCAGATCCAGTGATAGACTGGACAAATACCGAGCCAGTGCTTTTTTCTTTATAAACCCAACATCTGTCCACTTGGCGATTGCACCTCGTCTCGATGTGTCTGATAATACTGATACTATTTGTATTCCACAGTTGCTTTGAAATCACAGGCAATATAAATGGATTGGGCATGTCAATGGACAGGAACCATTAATGGATTGGGAAAGTCAATGGACTGGAAAATATCAGTGGATTGGGAAATTCTATGGACTGAGTTATATCAATGGATTGGGACAGTTCAGTACATTGTGAAACATCAATGGATTACGAAACAGGAATTAAAGGGACAGATGGAGTTCAACCTGGAAAAGTGTGAAGTGATTCATTTTGGAAGGTCGAATTTGAATGCAGAATACAGGCTTAAAGACAGGATTCTTGGTAGTGTGGAGGAACAGAGGGATCTTGGGGCCCATGTCCATAAATCGCTCAAAGTTGCCACCCAAGTTGATAGGGTTGTTAAGAAGGCGTATGGTGTGTTGGCTTTCATTAACAGGGGGATTGAGTTTAAGAGCCGCGAGGTTATGCTGCAGCTCTATAAAGCCCTGGTTAGACCACACTTGGAATATTGTGTTCAGTTCTGGTCGCCTCATGACAGGAAGGATGTGGAAGCTTTAGAGAGGGTGCAGAGGAGATTTACCAGGATGCTGCCTGGACTGGAGGGTATGTTTTACGAAGAAAGACTGAGGGAGCTGGGGCTTTTCTCATTGGAACGAAGAAGGATGAGAGGTGACTTGATAGAGGGGTACAAGATGATGAGAGGCATAGATAGAGTGGATAGCCCAGAGACTTTTTCCCAGGGTGGAAAGGGCTATCACCAGGGGGCATAATTTTAAGGTGATGGAGGAAGGTTTCGGGGAGATGTCAGAGGTAGGTTCTTTACGCAGAGAGTGGTGGGTGCGTGGAATGCACTGCCAGCGGTGGTAGTAGAAGCAGATACATTAGGGACATTTAAGCAACTCTTGGATAGGTACATGGATGATAGTAGAATGAAGGGTATGTAGGTAGCTTGAACTTAGAGTAGGTTAAACGTTTGGCATAACATCGTGGGCCGACGGGCCTGTACTGTGCTGTACTGTTCTATGTTCCAGATGAAAGGATTGCAAAGATCAACGGATTAGAATGTGGAGAGGCAGGAGAAAATGATGCCATTTTAAGTAGGGGGCCGGGGGTTAGTGGAAACAGACCATGGCTATTTTACTCTCTATCTCACTCCTTTCTTCTATCTGGCTCATTATCACATCCTCTATCAGAGCATGGGAATCATTGGAACCCACACTTGCTGCTCAGATTGTTTGGTTCCGGGAAAATACAAGATCCACATCAGATTGACAGGAAAGATAAAAGTGATTCAGAGCCAATCATATTCCTTTTGGTGATGTGTGCTCAGCCTTGTTATATCAGCAAAGGCAGCAGGAAATGCAAATCCTGAAGAGTTTTGATAGAGTAAAGAAGGAGAAAGTGCTGCCAGTGACAGAAGGGTCAGTAACCAGAAGAAACACATTTAAAGTAATTGACAAAAGAATTCGAGTTGTGATGAGGAGATTGTTTTTTCAGCAGTGTGTTGTTCTGGTCTGGAATGCAATCCTGAAAGGTCAGTGGAAGCAGATTCAATGGTAACTCTAAATGGAATTGGATATATACCTGACATGGAAAATCTAACAGAGCAATGGGGGAAAGGACAGGAGTGTGGGATGTGGGATTAATAGAATCGCTCTGTTAAATGTCCAGCAAATGCACAGTATTAAGGTTCTGTGCTTGGACCTCAGATATTTTCACTCCATCAGTGGCAGAGAAGGCTCGAGGGACCATGTGGCTACTCCTCATGTGCTTCCCAGTGCCCAGGATGAAGTGCAACATCACACTGATTTCCAGGTGGATGCAACAATCAGGAAAACAAATGCAACAGATATGTTTTCTGGAAATATCACATTTAAAGTGAGAAACTAACCATAAGGCACGGACGGGGATTGAACCCGTAATATTCAATTTACGAGACTGACGCCTTACCACTTGGCCACCATGCCTTTTGTTAATGGACACCTGAGACTCCAGAGGAGGATTTGTGATTCTTTTTCAATTTGGTTGAAACAACATCGAGAAACATGCACAGAAAAAAAGAGGGTTTGTGGAATGGGTAACAGATCAGCCTCATTTCCATCATCAGCATCATGAAATCTGCATTCAGACGTTCCATTCCCATCCTCAGCTTTTCTCACATCTGTACAATAATATAAGAGTGGACATTGGGTTGTTACTGGGCAGATTATATAAATAGACTATGTGCATCATCACAGGATACTGAAGGAGTCCGTGTCCAGAAGCAGCAAGACCTGGACAACATTCAGACTTGGGCTGCTAAGTGGCAAGTAACATTCACACCACATAAGTACCAGGCAATGACCATCTCCAACAAGAGAGAATGTAACCATTTCCCTTTGACGTTCAACAGCATTACCATCGCTGAATCCCCCCACCATCAACATCCTGGGGATTACCATTGACAAAAGCTTAACTGGACCATTCATACACATACTCTGGCTACAAGAGTAAATCAGATAGTGGGAATTCTGCGATGAGTAACTCAGCTCAAGGCACGTGGTGAAATGCTCATTCGGAGAGCTGGAGAAATGGACTGGTCAGGTGGGCAGAAAAGTGGCAAATGGAATTCAACTTGGAGAACTGTGAGGTGATGCCTTTGGTGAGGTCAGACACAGCAAAGGAAGACACAATTACTGGGTGAATGTTGAGAGGTGTGGAGGAAGTGAGGGACCTTGAAGTGAATGTCCACAAATCCCTGAAAGTAGCAGGATAGGTTGATAATTTGGTTGAGAAGGCTTATGGAATCCTTTCCTTCATTAGCCGATGTATAGAATATAAGAGCAGGGAGGTTATGCTGGAACTGTACAAATCATTAGTTAGGCCACAACTTGAGTTCTGTGTGCAGTTCTGGTCACCTCATTACAGAAAGGATGTAATTGCACTCGAGAGGTGACAGAGGAGATTTACGAGGATGTTGCCAGGACTGGAAAAATGCAGCTATGAGGAAAGATTGGATAGACTGGGGTTGTTCTCCTTGGAATAGAAGAGGCTGAGGGGAGATTTGATTGAAATGTACAAAATTGTGAGGGGTATGGATAGAATGGATGAGAAGGGTCAATTTACTTCAGTAGGGAGGTCAGTGACTAGGGGGCATAGATTTAAAGTGATGTGTTGAACAATTAGAGGGGAGATGAGGAAAGGTTTTTTCACCCAGAGGGCAGTGGGAGTCTGGAACTCACTGCCTGTAAGGGTGGCTGAGGCAGAAACCCTCAACTCATTTAAAAAGAGTCTGGATGTGCACCTCAAGTACCTGAACCTGCAGGGCTACGGTCCAAATTCTGGACAATGGGATTCAGCTGGGTGGCTCGTTTATTGGCCTGCCTGTGCAGTAAACTTTATATGTTCTATGTTTCTATGCAGACACAATGGGCCGAATGGCCTCCTTCTGCACTGTAATAATTTTGTGATTTTTGACTCTCCAAAACTTGTCAACAAGGCACAAACCAGGATGAGTGCAGCACCAGCAATACTCTAGAAACTCGACACTGTTCAGGACAAAGCAGCCGCCTTGATTGTCACCCCATTCAACACCTCAAACATTCACTCCCTTCACCACTGACGCACAGTGGCAGTAGTGTGTACCATCTACCAGATGCACCGCTGCAACTCACCAAGGCTCCGCAGACAGCACCTTCCAAACCAAAGACCTCCACCACCTCGAAGGACAAGGGCTGCAGATGCATGGAAACACCACCATGTGCAAGCTCCCCTCCAAGTCACACACCATCTGATCTGCAACAATTTCGCTGTTCATTCACTGATGCTGGGTTAAAATCCTCGATCTCCCTTCCTAACAGCACTGTGGGTGTACCTACACCACATGGAGTGCAGCAATTCGAGAAGGGAGCTCACCGCCACCTTGTCAAGGACAATTAGGGATGGGTAACAAATTCTGGACTTGCCAGTGTCGCTCACATCCCATGAAAGAATATGCCTCATTTTATACTCAATTGTCCTCTGAATGCAGCACAACCCTCTATTTGCTCCAACTATCACTTCACAGCATTGCTGCTGTACCTTTAGAGATCTGTGCACTAGAACATCCAGATCTCTGCTCAAAATTATTTTCTTTTTTCCACCTACTTTCATGTTTTTCCCTGAAGGGTGTATGAATGTTGAGCATTCACCCTGTCCACATGAATAACACTGCACTTACCCAAATTAAACATAATTTACCAGTCATGAACCCAATCTCCCAACACATTAAGATCAGCCTGAAACAGTCGAGTATCGTCTGCAGTCTGAACACTCGCACAGATCTTCAAATCATCTGTAAATTTACAGATGGTGCCCCCTACACCTACATCCAGATCATTAATCAAAATAGTAAAGAGCAACAGTCCCAACGCCGATCCCTGTGAGATACCATTGGTGACTGGTCTCCAAACAGATCCAGATCCATCTGTAACTACTTTCTGCCTCTGTCCTGCCAGTTAGTTCCCAATTCAGTTCAATATATTACCACTGATACCAGGGACTTTAATCTTATAGAGAAGCCTCTTGTGTGGAACCTTATCAAAAGCTTTTGGCTGAGATCCGCTAATTGAACACAGGGCGGGGATGAGGCCTAGGCCTGTCCTGCTTTGTGTGTGGGTCTCAGGACCACACAAGGTGAGATCAGCTCACTGAGCACAGGCCCATCCTGCTCGATATGGTGCTCAGTACCTCACCAAATGAGAATAACTAACACACCACAGGCCATGGAGCCTCGGCCCATCCTTCCCTGATTGCGGTTCAGTGCCAACCAGGTCAGATCAGCTAATTCAGCTCAGGCCGGAGATGGAAGCTGGACCTTTCCTGCTCTGGGAACTCCGTACCATACCAGGTGCGATGAAGTAAAATACCTCAGGCCGGGGATGGAGCCTGAGATTTCCCAGTTCTGTGTGGGGCTCTGTACAACAACGTGTGAGAAGAACTATCATCCCTCAGGCTGAGGAAGGAGCCTGGGCCCAATCTGTTCTGTGTGGCTCCTACCACACTGAGTGGGATCAGTTAACTCAACACAGGCCATGAATACAACCAGGCCCTTTCCTGCTCCGTGTGGCTCAGTATCACACCAGGTGGCATCAGCTAACACAGCACAGGCTGGGGCTGGAGCCTGGGCCCGTCCTGCACTGTGGGCTCAGTAACAACCCGAAAGATGAACTTTTTTCAAAAGACTTCAGTGTATTTATCTCTGTCCAACACTGTGAGGCAGCTTTCTGTGTTTATAAAGAGTGTAATTTATTGACTGGTCTCTTGGATCAAACAGGGTAACAGACAGATGTCTGTGTGCAGAGGGTTTGGGAGTGAGCTCTGAATCCTAACTCTTTCTGGACTGTGAGGAATAAAGAATGAATGAGAGAGAGAGACTGTGGGAGAAGGGATGATGGAAGAATTTGTCCGTGAACCTGATTAAAAGTGGCTCAAACGCAAGATAATATTAAGATATCAAGAGCAGAACATTAACATAATCTGAGTTCCGCGATCTGGTCGGTCCCATTCCCCTGAAGTGAGGAATGAACGCATGAGGAAATTCCGCCTGGAGTTATATTTGTCTCCAATGAAGATGAGCTCACAGTGAGGATGGAATAGCTCAGTTGGGAGAACAGTAGATTGAAGAACCAGGATACAATGCCTGGTTTCATCAGTTTTAATTTGGCGTTTCCATCAGTTTAAGTTGAGAGATTCAGAATGGAGATTTTCCACTCTTGACCCCATGGGCTGAATTTTCAACTAACGGTGCGGCTCTCGGCAGAGGCACCGGAAGCGGGTGTCGTCACCACACGAGTGAAATGTGGCCGGCCGACACCGATCACGGAGCAGCCGACCAATTAATGAAGGGGAGGCGTGGGGCCCATGCAAACAAGGACCAGAGGCAGGGAACCAGGCACCGATGGCACCGACATCTGACACAACGGCAGGTGCTGGCACCATATTGAAAGGACTGCCAGACCTGCATTCACTTCTGCCTGGTTTAAAGGAGTGACTTCCTGAGAGTCCTCTGCTGCCCCAGGACCCGTTCTGCTGCCTCTGCTGCCTCAGGACCCGTTCTGCTGCCTCTGCTGCCCCAGGTCACGTTCTGCTGTCCCAGGACCCGTTCTGCTGCCTCTGCTGCCCCAGGTCACGTTCTGCTGTCCCAGGACCCGTTCTGCTGCCTCTGATGCCCCATGACCCGTTCTGCTGCCTCCACTGCTCCAGGACCCGTTCTGCTGCATCTGCTGCCCCAGGACCCGTTCTGCTGCCCCAGGACCCGTTCTGCTGCCTCTGCTGCTCCAGGACCCGTTCTGCTGCCCCAGGACCCATTCTGCTGCCTCTGCTGCCCCAGGACCCGTTCTGCTGCCTCTGCTGCCCCATGACCTGTTCTGCTGCCTCTGCTGCCCCAGGACCCTTCCTGCTGCCTCTGCTGCCCCAAAACCCGTTCTGTTGCCTCTGCTGCCCCAGGACCCGTTCTGCTGCCCCAGGACCCGTTCTGCTGCCTCTGCTGCTCCAGGACCCGTTCTGCTGCATCTGCTGCCCCAGGACCTGTTCTGCTGTCACTGATGCCCCAGGACCCGTTCTGCTGTCTCTGCTGCCTGATAGGTAAGGAGCTGAGTGCGAGCCTGTAGTGACCATGGTCCAATGGTTTGGCGATGCCTTCCTGCAGGTTCGCCTCCAGGTGACAACAGATAGGTGGAAGATCCTCTTCCCCAGGGATGGGAGGTGGAGACCTGTCCACCTGACTAAGCAAAGCTGCTTTGAGATAGTAGGTGAAGTCAGCAGCCGTGGGGTCACCCCCAAGACATGGATCCAGTGCACGAAGTGGGTCAATGACCGGATCCGGGCTGCTCAGGCGCAAACTCAAAAAACTTTGGACCCTTTGGACATTGCGCATGGCAGAGTGAGAGGGAGTGTTTGGTGGAGAGGGAGTGACCACCCAGTCATGTGTATTGGGGAAGGGCAGCATGACATGCTGCCTGAGGCTTGGCTGCATCACGGTGGGAGGCGCACGTCAGTCATTGTATCAACTCACAGAGTCCCTCGAGAGGGGCCACATGCAGGAGGAATATGTGTGTCCACATCATGGACTGCTGGACTATCACCATCAGAGATGTTGGGCTTGTCCCCGCTGGGAGACTAACTTTGTTCATCATAGTGGCTGCAGGAGAAGACAGCCCACAATCGGAAAGAGCATGTCAAGACTGGCAGTGGATGCCTTATCTCCATGTCCTCATCCCGATGGAGGAGGAGGCCATGGAACTGGCCGGGCAGCAAAGCAGCTGCTCCATAGCTGATGGAGAGACAGGGACACCTACCTAAGAGAGTGAGTGAACATCTCCTGGGGCATAAGGGTGCATCCGCTGCAAAGGACCCACACTGCTCATCTGTTCACCACTGCATCAATGGAGCTGCACAGTAGGGGTGGTTGGAATGTCACGATGGGCAGACCCTAACCCTTCAATGTAACTGTTTTCGCATGCAGGCTAGGATGAACGACAAGAGCGAAGAGCTGGAGAGACTGAGGGACAGCCAGACACCTCTGAAGAGGAGGAGGGAGCCTCAGAGGGTGCACCGTCACATCATTCCCCTGCACCCTCCACCAGCACAGAAACCCTCACTCGGTGGGTATCCACTCGCTGTTAGATTTGGGCACACAAGCTGGTGAGCACGTCACAGACAGGCCCGGGCAGCTGACGGAGGCTGTGACAGCCGAGGCCACTGGCAGTTGGAAGTCTGTGGGAGGCCAGGCCCATGCTGAGTCCCAGGCTGATGACGTGCCTCTGGTGTCACCAGCAACACGGGAAATGCTGCAGCTGCAGCAAGAGGTCAGGCAACATCTGGCAGAGTTGCCGGAGGTTATGTGTACCCAAGCTCGGATGATGGAGGAGTCCATCCAGGCCTTGCATGCTGCACTGTCTCTGATGGGGGTGTGTCTGGCTTCCTTCCTTGAGAGATTGGTGACTCTGATGGAGAGCCAGATCCATCCGACCAATCAGTGGCTGCCGGAGATGTGCGCAGACTTGCACTCCATCGCTTTGTCCATGAGCTCCATCCAGCGGTGACAAGGCGAGAGGGGGGGACGAGGCACCTGAACTCTACACCAGGTCCTCGTCCCTCTCAGGTCAGCAGGGAGGTACAAGTGTGTCTTCCAACCGGGGAGGGGCTGCTGGCTGCTACATCTGGGGTCTCCTCTCAGGGTGCTCCTGGTGTGGACAGTAGCTCCAAAGCCTCTCTGCCAGTGACACAAGTGATGCCAGTGCCTGCCTCCATCACCCTCGATGACAGGGGGGGGGGGTCCCTGTACCTGTGCAGGAGCCCCTCAGTGTGCCGGGGCCCTCCAGACCTCAGGCAGCAAGTGGACGGCCACCAATGTCATCCCAAGCCATGGGGCAGCAAGGTCAGCAGCCTGTCTCCACCTCAGCTGACAGAGCAGGGGGAGCACCACGTAGGAGCACCCGGAAAAGAATTCAGAAGAGCACCTAGATTCACTTAGGGTTCACGGTGAATGTGCATTCCAGATGGATAGGGTTGCGTTTGGTGTCACACGGAAGAAAGAAATGATGCTCTCTCACTATGTCTCCTTCCTATTGTTGATACCCTTTGGGACTTCATTTGCACCCTTCCTCCCAAGGGGCTGGAAGTGAGGGACCAAGCCCTGAGTTCACAAAGCTTCGGCCTTGTCACTGTGCGATGTGTACCTGGACACTGCAGTGCAGAAGGAAGGAGGCGACAACAGGGCTGCTTAAAGCTAAGACTTTATTGCTGTGGTTCCAGAAGGTGGTAAGGCTCAAAGGAAACTTGAATGTATAAGGGTGTCTCATGTCTCCCTTGTGTGTATCTCATGGCCCCTTTCCTGCTGTGCCTGAGGTGCTTCATCTGGCACTGCTTGGGCAGCATCCTCCTCCACATCCTCATCATCAGAGGAGACATCACACTCCACGATATCCTCATTAATCAACACCTCACCTCTCTGGAATGCCAGATTGTGCTGTGCACAGCAAAGCACCACGATATGCGAGACCCACGCCGGGACATACTGACGGGCTCCACTGGATAGATCCATGCACCTGAATCTCATCTTCAGGAGACCAATGGCCTCCTTGATGGTCACTCGGGTTGACCCGCAGCAGGTGTTGTACCTCTCCTCTGCATCCGTGCGTGGGTTCCTCACAGACGTCAGTAGTCATGTCCTCAGTGGGTAGCCCTTGTCTCCAAGGATCCATCTCTGAAAGCGGATGGGGCCGCGGAAAGGTTCTGGCACCTGGGAGTGCCTTGGTATGCAGGTGTTGTGGCTGCTTCCCGGGATTTGTGCACACACCTATGGGATCCATTTGCAGTGGTCGCAGACCAATTGCACACTGAGCAAGTGGAAGCCCTTCCTGTTGAAGGCTGCTGGCTGGTCTGCAGGAGCCTTGATGGTCACATGGGTGCAGTCAATGACACCCTACACCTGGTGGAATCCAGCGATGGCCCCGAATCCTATAGCTCTCTCAGCTTGACTTTTTGGATCAATGTGCACATAGTCACCGGCCCTCCTGAACAGGACATTGGTGACCTCCTTGATGCACTGATTCACCACAGACTGTGAGATTCCACACATATCTCCAGTGGATCCTCGCAATGATCTGGTGGTGTAGAAGTTCAGTGGCACGGTGACCTTCAGTGACACTGGCATCAGGTGCCCACCAAGTCGCATGGGGCACAGCTGCATCATGGCAGAGAGATCAGTGACTACCTCCGTGGAGAGGCGCAGTCTGCGGAGACACTGTCACTCGGACATCTGCAGGTAGTTGAACCTCGGCTGACGTGTTCCTCTGCCTCCTTCTCCAGCCTCCTGTTCGAGGCTGGCCTTCCTGTGGGCCCCCAAGCTGCTGTGGTACCCCTGCTGGTCCCTGTGCCTCCCTCCCTTCCTCTCTTCTCCTCCTCCTCCTCCACAATGGGAGCCTCGAATCCAATGAGAGCCTCGAATGAGGTCCATGACAGATTGCCCCTCCCTGAGTGCTAGGCCTTCACAGTAAACAACACCCAGCCACATTTACCTCACTTGTCATCCTCAATGAAGTGGCAATGCCCCAATGGCACCCTGGTGTTGTTCCCTCTGCAGAGACGGCGCATTGGCCCCCACTCCTGACAGTGTTTCCTGATGCCCTTTCCCCCTCCACCCTTGCTGCCTCACCCGATAGCTTCCCAGTGAAGCCAACACTCAGCTCCCACCTCCCAGTCACCTCCTTTAATCAGGCGAGGCTCTGAAGCCCCGTGGTTCCCGTGTGCTATTAGTTCAATTGGATCCAGTGAATAAAATTGCTGACAATTGGACTCATAACTACTTTAAATGCCTTCTTGCCGTGTGGATGTGCGAAGTCTGCCCCCCATGTCAGCCGCTGACAGAAAAATCAGGTCCAACGTCTTCCATCCCTATTTTATACACCCCCCCTCCCCCTCCCCGGCCTCCATTCCCGTCTCCAACGGTCCCTTAAAATTCTGGCCCATGTCTCTAAGACTAATGGGAGTGAAACCACATCTGCTCCTTCGACTGAACAGGGAGAGCTGCTCTCTGTGTTTTTAAAATGAATGAATCTGATCTTTACCTTGTCTTACTGGAACGTTCACTGTCTGGAAATTTCTGTTTGAAAATGTTTTCCTGTTATATTAATGGAGCAGAGGAGCAGATGTGAGGTGCTGTTCAACAGAGAGGTTTGGAAGTGAGTGAAGGGGTGGAGTGACGGTGTGAGTGAGAGGCGCAGTGATTTGGCCATTCTCAATAGAGTGTCAGGAATGAAGGTCAGAGGAACAGACCAGGCAGGAAACACAGTAAGAGCGAGGAGAAGCTGGTGTGAAAAACAGAGATTAAACAACGGGCTTGTTCATTTGGTTTGGGTCTGGCGTTTAGAATACCCGGAATCTGGGTTCACTTCCCTTCCAACGCAGCGAATTGTATCAACATTATGTTCATAAAACCATAGAATGATACCCAAAGAAGGAGACCATTTGGTCCATTGTGTCAGTGCTGTCTCCTGTAATCTGTACATTTTTCCTTCCAGCATTTATCCCAATTGCTTTTCAAAGTTGCGACTGAATCTGCTTTCAAGTCCTGATCAGACAGTGCATTCCAGATTCCAACACATCACTGTATAAAAAATCATTCCTCATTTCGCCTCTGGTTCTTTTCTCAATCACCTGATAAATACATCCTCTGGTGACTGACGCTTTTGCCACTGGAAACAATTTCTCCTTATTTAACTTATTGAAAACCTTCTTGATGATGTCACATACTAGACTGCCAGTAAAACTGAAGCCCATGGAATAAAAGGGACAATGACAGCATGCATATGAAGTTTGCAGACTGATAGGAACATAGGAGCAGGAGTAGGCCATTCAGCCCGTCGAGCCCACCCTGCCATTCAATATGATGATGACTGATCGTCCACTTCAATGCCTTTTTCCCACACTATCTACATATCCCCTATGTCATTTGTATTTAGAAATCTGTCAATCTCTGCTTTAAACATACTCAATGACTGAGCTTCCACAGCCCTCTGCAGTACAGAATTCCAAAGATTCGCAACCCACTGAGTAAAGAAATTTCTCCTCATCGCTGTCCAAAGTGGCTTTCCCCTTACGTTGAAATTGTGTCCCCTGGTTCTAGACTCCTCAACCGGGAGAAACATCTTAGCTTCATCTACCTGTCTATCCCTTTAAATATTTTGAAAGGTTCAATGAGATCACCTCTCATTCTTCAAAACTCGAGAGAATACAGGCCCAGTTTCACCAATCTCTCTTCATCGGACAGTCCCGCCATCCCGGGAACAAGTCTGGTGAACCTTCGTTGTACTCCCTCTATGGCAATGATATCCTTCCTAAGGTAAGGGGAACAAAACTGCACACAGTATTCCAAAGTGCAGACCAACCAAGGTTATATACAATTGAAGCAAGACTTCACTACTCCTGTACTCAAATCCTCTTGTGATAGAGGCTAACATATCATTAGCCTTCCTAATTGCTTGCTGCAATGCATGTTAGCTTTCAGTCACTTCTTGACAAGGACACCCAGGCCCCTTTGTACATTCACACTCTTACCATTAACAAATAATCTGCACATCTGTTCCTCCTACCAAAGTGGATAACCTCACATTTTTACACATTATATTTCATGTGCCACTTTCTTGTCCACTCACTAAGCCTGTCCAAATTCCCTTGAAGCCGCTTTGCATCTTCCTCACAACACACATTCCCACCTAGTTTTGTGTCATCTGCAAACTTGGAAATAATACATTTGGTCCCCACATCCAAATCATGTGTACAGCTGGGTCACAGGGTGGTGGTGAACAGTTATCTTTCTGTCTGGAGGAAGGTTTACAGTGGGTTCCCCATGGTTCCTCATAACTTCAGTTATGCGCAGACACTGGAAAAGCTGGGGTTGTTCTCCTTGGAGCAGAGCAAGTTCAGAACAACTTTGACAGAGTTAGAATCAAGGAATCAAATGGTGACAGTACAGAAGGAGACCATTCAGTCCATCATGTCCATGACAGCTCTTTGCAAGCGCTGATCAGCGAATTCCACTCCTCTGCCCTTTCATTGTAGCCCTGCAAATTTTCTCTATTCAGGTGTTTATCCAATTCCCTTTTGAAAGCCACGATTGAATCTGCCTCCAGCACACTCTCAGGCAGTGTATTCCAGATCCGAACCACTCACTCTGTCCCACACCCCGGTCCCATTGCAGAAGATCTTTTCTGTTCATTTCATCCCTCATAAATAATTGAAATGAAACATTTATTATGAAATGCACAACATAAAAAGGAGAGATAAATAAATGCTGAATAAAATGGAAGTCAATGTTTGAAAGGTAAAAAGAGCAAAAGATGTTACTTTTATTCTGGATGAGTGAGAGGAATATATCACACTTTGGGGATTTTGTAAGAGGATTTACTGATACACCTGGGATTTGAGAGAAAGCTGGTTCATGGTTCACAGAACAAATTCAGCCCCTGGGGAGGAGCCAACAGCTGCACCGTCCAATAATAGACAGGACGGGGACACTGTCTCAGGCCTAGTGAGCTCAGTCGATGAAAGCATGAAACTCTGAATCTCAAGTTTTTGAGTTTGAGCCCACGGTGGGTGTTTTCTATTTCCTTTGTAGGCTGATTTTACAGGCGTTATCCAGCTCTGAATTCCTCGGCAGAGAGTTCAAGGAGTGTTTGAAAATGAGATTCAACAGAAGTATGAGAAAGTCTCTCCTTGATTCAGGACTCTTACCTCTCTGCAGCATCTCACTGCTGAAGATTGAAATTTTTCTCATTTCATTTTCAGCTCAGGGTCAGTGTGGATCACTGGGACTTCTGGCTGTCTCCCGCTTCACAATCCATCAGTGCTGAGAAATCAATGGGGAATATTACTCACATGTTACAATGTTTTATAAATATTTGAATGTATTTCACACTGTTTCCAACAGTGTGAATCTCCCCTGGTATATCAGCTCACCAATACTTCAACAGAACTTTCACATAATGTGAGCTCTGAGATCTGTTCAGATCCCATTCCCAAGACCTGGAAAGTGGGATTGGGCTGGATCGCTCTTTTTCAGCTGGCACAGACACGATTGTTAAATGGTCTCATTCTGTGCCATAAATTGTCTCCATTTTCTATGTTCTATGAAGTGAGGTGTGATTGGGAGGGGCAATTCCACCAGGGTTATATTTTCTACCAAAACAATGACACAAGGGATACTTCACATTTTTATTCATTCATTCATGCGATGTGGGCATCGCTGTCTCGGCCAGCATTTATTGCCCATCCCTAATTGCCCATGAGAAGGTGGTGGTGAGCTGCCTTCTTGAACCGCTGCAGTCCATGTTGGGTAGGTACACCCACAGTGCTGTGAGGAAGGGAGTTCCAGGATTTTGACCCAGCGACAGTGAAGGAACGGCGATATAGTTCCAAGTCAGGATGGTGTGTGGCTTGTAGGGGAACTTGCAGGTGGTGGTATCCCCTGCATTTGCTGCCCTTGCCATTCTCGGTGGTAGAGGTTGCTGGGTTTGGAAGGTGATGTCGAAGGAGTCTTGGTGCATTGCTGCAGTGCATCTTGTACACGTTACACACTGCTGCCACTGTGTGCCGATGGTGGAGGGAGTGAATGTTTGTAGATGGGGTGCCAATCAAGTGGGCTGCTTTGTCCTGGACGGTGTTGAGATTCTTGAGTTGGAATTGCACCCATCCAGGCAAGTGGAGAGTATTCCATCACACTCTTGACTTGTGAATTGCAGATGGTGGACAGGCTTTGGGGAGTCAGGAGTCATGGATGAGTGAGAGGAATATATCACATTTTGGGGCTTTTGTAATAGGATTTATTGATAAACCTGGGATTTGAGAGGAAGCTGCTTCATGTTTTAAAGGACAGATTCAGCCCCTCGGGTGGAGCGAACAGCTGCACTGCAATTACTCACCTCAGGATTCCAAGCCTCTGACCTGCTCTTGTCGTCACGTTATGTGTATGGCTACCCATGGTAACCTCCATGATGTTGATGGTGGGGGATTCAGTGATTGTAATGCTATTGAATGTCAAGGGGAGATAGTTAGATTCTCTCTTGTTGGAGATGGTCATTGCCTGGCACTTGTGTGGTGCGAATGTTACTTGCCACTTATCATCCCAAGCCTGTGAGACTGAAATAGCTCAGTTGGGAGAGTGTTAGACTGAAGATCCCTGGTTCAATCTGGGGTTTTGGCAGTTCTCCTTTATTCTGCATCGCCCTTTGGTTTTGACTCTTGAGCTGCACAATTTACACTGAAATTATTTACCCAACTCTGAAGGTTGTATTGGAATAGAGAGATATCCAGGATGGGAAATATTTACATTGTCAGTTTTAGTTTATTCTCTATCTCCTTGTGTCGTTTTCCCCAGTTTTTGAATCTTTCGGGGCCGGGTGAACATTTGATTTTCTGCATATGTCCCAAACTGAAGCCTTTTCCACATCTCTGGGCGGTCAGACTCGCTCTGTCTGTTTTTGCTGCTCGTGACCATTAACGAGAACAGGCCACGAGTTCAATGTTTATCAGCAAACGGAAGATAATTGGAAAGAATTCTGTGGTACTCCAGACCAGTGACAAAGATGCAATGGATGTTATTCAAAATAAATTCCCTTTGACATTTGATGTAAACTTGTTTGCATCTAAAATTTAGATTTTAAGTGTAACAAAAATGTGTCAAATTAATGACTGACCATGTGACAGTGCACATGGGGATCAAATCCACAGCCTTGTTGTTATCAACACTGCGTCCTAACCAACTGAACTAAGCGGTCGATGGACAGAGCCAGGTATGGGTTTGAGCCACACGCTGGGCGGTTTGTGTTTTATTTCTCACACTGGGTGACAGAGCGATTGTACAAACAATGGACACATCACATCCCTGAAACATTGTTCTGATATAAAACAGTGTGAAATAAAACTGAGCATGGAAATGGAACCAGAAATCTGGACTTTAATCTATTGAAGTTGATCTTGAAATTCAACCATTCACTGAACATTCCAATAGATCGAACTCTCTTCTGATATAAAATCCAGGAACTTGAGCTGCTGTAAAACATAACTGAGCTTGACGTGATTTGAACACGCAACCTTCTGATTTGGAATTAGACACACTACCGTTGCACCACAAGCTCACAGATAAAGCAAAGTCTTCCATTGGGACCAGTGACCATAACTCTATTAGCTTCAAGATAGTTATGAAAAAGAATAGGACTGGTCCTCAGGTTGAAGTCCTGAATTGGGGGAAGGCTAATTTCCATGGCATCAGACAGGAACTCTCAAAAGTTGAATGGGAGAGGCTGTTTACAGGTAAAGGAACGTCTGGCAAGTGGGAGGCTTTTAAAAGTGAGATAGGAAGAGTTCAGGGCCAGCATGTTCCTGTTAGATGGAAGGGCAAGGCTGGCAAGTTTAGGGAACCTTGATTGACGAGGGATATTGAGGGTCTTGTCAGGACAAAGAAGGAGGCATACGTCAGGTATAGGCAGCTGGGATCGAGCGAGTCCCTCGAGAAGTATAGGGGATGTAGGAGTACACTGAAGAAGGAAATTAGGAGGGGGAAAAGGGGCCATGAAATTTCCCTGGCAGATAAGATAAAGGAGAATTCTAAAAGATTCTCTAAGTATATTAAGAGTAAAAGGGTAGCTAGAGAGAGAGTAGGTCCCCTTAAGGATCAGTATGGCAATCTATGTGTGAAGCCACGCGAAATGGGCGAGGTCTTAAATGAATATTTCACGTCTGTATTTACCGTGGAGAAGGTCATGGAAGCTAGTGAGTTCAAGGGAGGGAACAGCGATATCCTGCAGCATATCAACATTACAAAGGAGGAGGTGTTGGAGGTTTTGAAGCGCATTAAGGTGGATAAATCCCCAGGGCCTGATCAGATGTATCCTAGGATGCTATGGGAATCAAGGGAGGAGATTGCTGGGGCGCTGGCAGAGATTTTTGTATCATCGTTAGACACGGGTGAGGTACCGGAAGACTGGAGGATAGCTAATTTGTTAATTAATAAATTAAATAACAAATCATGTCGCCTCTTTCTCTTCTAAACTCTGGCGGAGACAAGCCTAGCTTGTCCAATCTTTCCTCGCAAGACAGCCCACCCATTCCATGTATTAGTCTCGTAAACTTTCTCTCTACTACCTCCAATGCATTTACATCCTTCCGCAAATAAGGAGACCAGTACTGTGCTCAGTGCTGCAGAAGAGGTCTCACCAATGTCCTGTATAGCTGAAGCATAACCTCCCTGCTATTGTATTCAATTCCCATGGTGATAAATGATAACATTCTATTAGCTTTCCTAATTATGTGCTGGACCTGCATACTCACCTTTTGCAATTCATGCCCTCTGCAGATCCCTCTGCATCTCAGAGCTCTGTAATCTCTCACCATTTAGATAATATGCTTTTTTATTCTTCCTGCCATAGTGGACAATTTCCGACTTTCCCACATTATACTCCATTTGCTAGGTCTTTGCCCAATCACTTAACCTATCTATATCACTTTGTAGCCCCCTTATGTCCTCTTCACAAGCTACTTTCCTACCTATCTTTGTGATCAGCAAATTTAGCAACAATACCTTCGGTCCCTTCATCAAAGTCATTTATATAAATTGTAAAAAGTTGAGGCCCCAGCAAAGATCCCTGTGGCACACCACTCGTTACTTCTTGCCAACCAGAAAATGACCCATTTATGCTGACTCTCTGTTTCCTGTCAGCTAGCCAATCTTCTATCCATGCCAATTTTCTATCCATGCCAATATGTTACCCCCGACACCATGAGCTTTTATTTTCTGCAATACCCTTTGATATGGCACCTTATCCTTCTGGAAATCGAAATACAATACATCCACTAGTTCCCCTTTATCCACAGCACATGTAAGTCCCTCAAAGAACTCCAATAAATTGGTTAAACATGATTTCCCTTTCAAAAAACCATGTTGACTCTGCCTGATTACCTTAATTTTTTCTAAATGCCCTGCTATAACATCCTCTGTAATAGCTCCAAACATTTTCCCTGAGACAAATGTTAAGCTAACTGGCCTGTCGTTTCCTGCTTTTGTCTCCCTCCCTTTTTGAATAAATGAGTTACATTCACTCTTTTCCAATCTAACGGAACCTTCCCGAATCTAGGGAATTGTGGAATATTAAAACCAGCGCATCAACTATCTCACTAGCCAATTCAGGACCTGGCGACTTGTCAACCCGCAGCTCCAACAATTTGTTCAGTACCACTTCCCTGGTGATTGTAATTTTCTTGAGTTCCTCCATCCCTTCAATTTCCTGATATACTGCTTATACTGGGATGTTATTTGTATCCTCAATAGTGAAGACCGATGCCAAGTATCTGTTCAATCCATCTGCCATCTCTTAATTATCCATTATTAATTCCCCAGACACACTTTCCAAAGGACCAACAGTCGCTTTGTTAACTCTTTTCTTTTTAAAATATCTTTCGAAACTCTTACTAGTTGTCTTGAAATTTCTTGCGCGCTTTCTCTCATACTCTAATTTTACCTTCCTTTTCAATCTTTTAGTCATTCTTTGCTGTTTTTTTAATATTCTGCCAATCTTCTGACCTGCCTCCCACCTTTGCACAATTTTAGGCTTTTTCTTTAAGTTTGATAGTATCTTTAACTGTTTTCGTGAACCATGGATGGTGAGCCCCACCTTTGGAACTTTTCTTTCTCGTTGAAATGTATCTATTCTGTGTATTCTGAAATATCCCCTTAAATATCTGCCACTGCATCTCTATTGACCTATCCCTTAACCTAATTTGCCAGTTCACTTTAGCTAGCTCTGCTTTCATGCCCTTATAATTGCCCTTATTTAAATTTAAAATCCTAGTCTGGGACCCACTCTCCTCTCCCTCAAACTGAATGTAAAATTCAATCATATTATAATCGCTACTACCTAGGGGCACCTGAACTATGAGGTCATTAATTAATCCTATCTCGTTGCACAATGCCAGGTCTAGTATAGCCTGCTCTCTGGTTGGCTCCAGAATGTATTGTTCCAAGAAATGATCCCCAAAACATTCTATGTACTCCTCATCTAGGCTACCTCTACCCATCTGAATTTTCCAGTCTATATGTAGATTAAAATCCCCCATAATTATCACTGTACCTTTCTGACAAGCTGCCATTATTTCTTCCTTTATATCCCATCCGACAGTGTGGTTAATGTTAGGTGGCCTGTACACCACTCCCACAAGTGACTTCTTGCCTTTATGATTTCTCATTTGTACCCAAACTGCTTCTGCATCCTGATCTCCAGAACTCAGGTCATCCCTCTCTATTATGCGAATACCATCATTAATTAACAGAGCTACCCCGCCACCTTTTCCTAGCTTCCTGTCCTTCCAAAATGCCATGTCACCTCCAATATTTACATCCCAATCAATGTCGCCCTGCAGCCATGTCTCTGTAATGACTATCAGATCGTACTTATTTATTCTATTTGTGCTCTCAGTTCATCTGTTTTGTTTCGAATGCTCCATGCATTCAGATACAGAGCATTTAGTTTTGTCCTTTTATTATTTTTGTCACCTCGAGCCTTATCTGTCGATTTACACTTAGATTTGTACATTCTGTCCCTTCCTGTCACAGTCTGTTTATCATTTCCCATATTTATACCTTTCTCTCTTGCCTTGTCTCTCCTCCTTGATTCACCATATCTTCCCAAATTTGATCCCTTGCCCCCACTATTCAGTTTAAAACCGTCTCTACTTCCCTCGTTATGTGGCTAGCTAGAACACCGGCACCAGCACGGTTCAGGTGTAGACCGTCCCAACGGTACAGCCACCTCTTTCCCCAGTACTGGTGCCAATGCCCCACGAACCAGTACCCACTACTGCCACACCAGTCTTTCAGCCGCACATTACTTTCTCTAATCTTATTTGTCCGATGCCAATTTGCACATGGCTCAGGTAATAATCCAGAGATGATTAACTTTGAGGTTCTGCTTCTTAATTTGGTGCCTAGTTCCTCATACTAACTTTGCAGAACCTCTATCCTTGTCCTGCCTATGTCGTTGGTACCGACATGGACCACGACGACTGGATCCTCCCCCTCCCATTGGATGTTTCACTCCTGCCCTGAGCAGATGTCCTGCATCCTGGCACCGGCAGGCAACACAGCCGTCTGGACTCTTGCTCTTTGCTGCAGAGAACAGAGTCAATCCACCTTACTATACTGTTCCTTACTACCACAACATTCCTTTTTTCTCCCTCTTTGAGCCGCAAACACTTACTGCAGACGTGTTTGCCCTGGATCACACTGGCATCCAGGAGCTCCCACATGCTGCAGCTGTGACACATCACCTGTCCTGTCATCCTTAACGTGTTTCAATTAACTACTTAAATATTTTATTCAATTATTCATTTTATTGCATATTTTATTAAACTTACCACTAGTTTGTTTCCTATTTTAAACGTTGGGACGAAAATGGACCTCAATCACTTACCAGATGCGCATCAAGCAGGTCGGTTCTTCCAAACCAATCAACTACCTGCTTGCCTGTGATGTCACAGCTTACCAGATCCTCACCAAACAGCTCCTTCCACTGCACCGAAGAAAGAACCAAATCCTGCACACTCACCCCAGCGGCTCTCTGTTTCCCTGCTCTCACTCTCCATTGTGATGTCACTCATCGAATTTTTTCCCCTGCTCTGCTCCTCTCTCTCTCGCTCTGACTGCGGGTCTGTGCTTGTGGCGCATTTTTTCATTCGTTGTTCCGTTGTGCTCCTCTGTTTCTGGTCCAAAATCTGACTCTGGTGGGATTTGAACCCACAACTTTTGAACATCTTCGCAGTCATTATTTAGAAATCCAACCCGCTATCCATTGCGCCACAGAGCCTCACACATTTTTCTTAATATCACTAAGGCCTTTGATCTTGTCAGCAGAGACGGCCTCTTCAAACTGCAATGGAACACAGGCTGCCTTCCTGACCTCTTGGGCATCATCTCTTCTTTCCACGAGAACATGCATAGTTCCATCAGTTACAATGGAGCAACATCAGATGCTTTCAAGATCAGCAGTGGGGTAAAGCAGGGCTGCACGCTGGCGCCAGCTCTCTTAGGAACAGAGGAACATAGGAGTAGGCCATTCAGCCCGTTGAGCCTGCTCCGCCATTCAATTCGATCATGGCTGATCATCTACCTCAAAGCCCCTTTCCCATGCTATCCCCATATCCCTTGATGTCATGAGTATCAAGATTTCTATCAATTTCTGTCTTGAACATGCTCAATGATTGAGCTGCCACAGCCCTCTGGATCACAGTATTCCAATGATTCACCACCGTCTGAGTGAACAAATTCCACCCATCCCAGTTTTAAATGGCCTACTCCTTATTCTGAGACGATGTCCTTTGGTTTTAGACTCACCAACCAGGGCAAACATCCTGTCTACATCCACACTGTCACGCCCTGTAAGAATTTTGTCAGTTTCAATCAGATAACCTCTCATTCTTCGAAACTTTAAGGAATACAGGCCCAGTTTCCTCATAAGACAATCCCACCATCCCAGGGATTAGTCTGGTGACATAAAAACAAGAAATGCTGGAACCACTCAGCAGGTCTGGCAGCATCTGTGAAAAGAGAAGCAGAGTTAACGTTTCAGGTCAGTGACCCTTCTTCAGAACTGACATATATTAGAAAAGTCACAGGTTATAAGCATGTGAGGTGGGGGTGGGGCAAGAGATAACAAAGGAGAAGGTGCAGATTGGACAAGGCCACATTGCTGACCAAAAGGTCATGCAGCAAAGGCAAACAATATGTTAATGGTGTGTTGAAACAGAAAGCATTAGTACAGATTAGGTGTTAACGGCCTGAATATTGAACAGCAGCAAGTACAAACCTGAAAAAAAACAGTACGTAAGCAAACTGAACAAACTGAGATGAAATGAAATAAATGCAAAAAAAAAGATTAGTCTGTTGACCCTCTGTTTCACTCCCTCTTTGGCAAGTATATCCTTCATGCGATGAGGAGACTAAACTGTACACAATACTCCAGTGCGGATTCACCAAGGCTCTATACAATTGCAGCAAGACATCTTTACACCTGTCCTCATGACCCCTCGTGTGGGTACAACATACCATTTGCCTTCCGAATTGATTGCTGCACCTGCACAAGAGCTTTTAGTGTCTCAGGAACAAGGACACCCAGGTCCCTTTGGACATTAACACTTCCCAACCTCTCACCATTTAAGAAATACACTGTCTTTCTTTTTATTACACCAAAGTGGATAACTTCACACTTATTCACATTATATTCCATGTTCTTGCCCATTCACTTAGTCGCTCCAGGTCCCCTAGAAGATTCTCTGCATCCTCCTCACAACTCACACTTCACCGAGCTTTGTGTCTTCTGCAAACTTGGAAATATTACATTTAATCCCCACATCCAAATCATTCTTTAGGTTGTTAACAGCTGTGGCTCCAACACTGATCCTTGCAGTACCCCAATAGTAACAGCCTGCCATCCTGAGGAGGACCCGTTTTTCCTGCTCTCTGTTTTCTGTCTGTTAACCAATTCTCAATCCATGTCAGCATATTATCCACAAGCCTTTGTGCTCTAATTTTGTTTACTCACCTCTTGTGTGGGACCTTACCAAAGGAAAATGCAAATACCACACATCCACTGGTTCTCCTTTATCTGTTCGATAGGTAACATCCTCAAAAAACTCGAGATTTTTCAAACCTGTTTTCCTTTTCATAAATCCATGTTGACTCTGCCCAATCATATCATCATTTTCGAACTGTCTAGTTATCACATCCTTTATAATTGGCATATTCTTCTCCATGCTGCTATTGTACACTTTCAATGACTCAGATCGGTGTGTTCACCTGCACATCAGAGCTGACGACAAGCTGTTCAACTTGGCAAGACTGTGCGCCAAGACCAAAGTGGGTAAATTCCTAGTCTGTGAGTTGCTATTTGCTGATGATGCTGTGCTGACATCCCATAATGAAGTTCAGTCACAGCAGCTTGTAGATCGGTTCTCCCTGGCCTGCAAAGAGTTTGGACTGACGATCAGCATCAGGAAGATGAAAGTTATGGGCCAGGACGAAGAGACTCCACTTTCCATCAACATCGACAACCTCACTTTGGAGGTTGTCAACAGCGTCACATACCTTCAATCAACAATCACCAGCAATCTGTCCCTTGATACTGAAATCAGCACCAGGATTGCCAATGCTGCAGCTGTCATGTCAAAGTTGAGAAGACAAGTGTGAACCGACAGCAAACTGACCGAAAATACAAAGCTCCACATGTACCAGGCTTGTGTTCTCAGCACCCTCCTTTATAGTAGAGAAGCATCAACAACTTATACAAACCAAAAAAAGAAGCTGAACAGCATCCACCTCCACGGCCTCAGATGGATACTGGGCATCTCCTGGCAGGACAGAGTGCTGAATGCGGAAGTACACCAGCGTGCAGGGATCCGCAGCATGTTTGCCCTCTTGAGTCAGCGGTGACTCTGTTGACTGGGCCAAATGGATGACGGTCACATTGTCAAATATATGCTCTTTGGTGAGCTTGTTATCAGCACGAGACCAACAGGTCAGGGAAAAAAATCAAGTCCTTTGGAGAGGTTTGAGTTAATTCAGGAGAGTGGGTATGGATTTATAAATGGGAGTTCATGCTTGACGAAGCTAACTGCATTTGTTGATAAACTATCTGAGAATGCTGATGAAAGGAATGCAGTGGATGTTGTTTATATGGATGTTACGGGAGCATTATATTAAGTACCACTTAAAATGGTGGATAACAAAATTGAGGTTCATGGATTAGGAGGGTCAGTGTCCATTTGGATAGTAAATTGTTTTAAAGACTGAAAACAGAGAGTCATATTAAATGGTTCCTGGTCAGACCGGAGGATTGTCGACCGTGGTGTTCCCCAAGGGTCAGTGTTGGAACCACTGCATTTTTTGCTTCAGGTAAGTGACTTGGATCTTGGGATACAGAGTAGAATCTCAAAATATGCCGATAACACCAAACTTGGAGGAGTGGCAAACAGTGAGGATGATATGAACTGCCTGCAACAGGGCAGTGATAGGCTAGCAGAATGGGCAGACAGGTGGCAGATGGAATTTAATAGTGACAAGTGTGAGGTGATGTATTTTGGCAGAAGGAATAGGGAGAGGCAATATATACTTAATGGCACAGTTCTAAAGAGTGTGCTGGAATAGAGTGTCTTGGGGTTCATGTGCATCGATCTTTGAAGGTGGCAAGACATATTGCGAGAGTGGTTAGCAAAGCATATGGGATCTTGGGCTTTATAAATAGAGGCATTGAGTACAAAAGCAGGGAAGTTATGCTGAACCATTATGAAACTCTGGTTGGGCCCCAATTGGAGTGTTGCTTCCAGTTCTGCTCAGCAGACTTTAGAAAGAATGTGAGGGTCCTTGAGAGGACGCAGAGGTGATTTACCAGAATGGATCCAGGGATGGGAGATTTTAGTTACAAGGTTAGGTTGGAAAAGCTAGGATTATTCTGCCTATATCAAAGGAGATTGAGTGGAGAATTGATAGAGGTGTATAACACCTCTAGAGAACAGGCCAACCTCGACTGGGTATTGTGTAATGAGAAAGGATTAGTTAACAATCTTGTTGTGTGGGGTCCCTTGGGGAATTGCGCCCATAATATGATAAAATTCTTCATTAAGATGGAGAGTGAGAGACTTGATTCCGAGACTCGGGTCCTGAATCTAAACAAAGGAAACTATGAAGGTATGAGGCGGGAGTTGACTATGATAGATTGGGGAACGTTACTTAAAGGGTTGACAGTGGATAGGCAATGGCTAGCATTTAAAGAGCGCTTGGATGAATTACAACCATTGTTCATTCCTGTCTGTGCAAAAGTAAAACAGGAAGGGTGGCTCAACTGTGGCTTACAAAAGAAATTAAGGAAAGTATTAGATCCAAGGAGGAGAAATAAAAATGGTCAGAACAAGCAGCAAACCTGAAGATTGTGAGCAGTTTGGAATTTAGCAGAGGAGGACAAAAGGATTGATTCAGAAGGGGGAAATAGAGTATGAGAGTAAGCTAGCAGAGAACATAAAAACTAACTGTAAAAGCTTCCATAGATATGTGTAGAGAAAAAGATTAGTGAAGACAAATGTGGGTCCCTTCCAGTCAGAAACGGGGGAATTTATAATGGGGAACAAAGAAATGGCAGACCAATTAAATACATTCTTTGGTTCTGTCTTCACAAAGGAGGATACAAATTACCTCCCAGAAACGTTGGGGAACATAGGGTCTAGTGAGAAGGAGGAACTGTACGAAATCAGTATTAGTGGGGAATGTTTTAGGAATTGATGGGATTGAAGGCCGATAAATACCCAGGGCCTGATAATCTACATCCCAGAGTACTTAAGGAGGTGGCCCTTGAAACAGCAGATCCATTTCTGGTCTTTTTTCAAAATTCTATAGACTCTGGAACAGTTCCAATGGATTGGACGGTCGTTAATGTAACTCCACTGTTTAAAAAAAGAGGCAGATAGAAAACAGAGAATTATATACCGGCTAGCCTGACATCAGTCGTGGGGAAAATGCTGGAGTCCATTACAAAAGATGTAATAGCAGAGTGCAATAATAACTCGTCTCCACTCCTAGTATTTCTAAATCCCACACATTCACGATAATGTGAACAATTATTTCCTGTTGTGTCTCTCTCAGATTTGTAAACTTCACTGCATTGGAGTGAGGTGACATCTACTGGCGGGAAGCAAGAACTGCAATCAAGCAGCAGAAACTCCATCGTCTGTCAGGGTTAAAGAAACATTGCAATGTGAGGATACAGCGAAGTGGTTTGATTGGGTAGATGGAGACATGATTCCACTTGTGGTGGTGTCGGAAGCAAAGGCCAGAAATACAAAATTGTCATCAATAAAAGAAATGAGGAATTCATGAAAAATGTAGCAACGTAGTGAATGTGGATAGAATAGAAAGTGAGATTGGATGGACAGAAGCAGTCTGAAAGGATGGCTGAAACAAAAGGTGAGTGCCTTGAAACGTTAACTGTGTTTCGCTTAGCACAGATGCTGCCAGAGCTGCTGAACATTTCCAGCACTTTCTGTTTTTATTTCAGCATTTGCAGGATGTTGCTTTGATCTGAAAAAAAATGGATGATTGGCTGGGGGGTTCCAGTGAAATTCCACAGCAGCTGAAGAAACCAGACCGGTCAGTGGCTCGTTGGTCTCGGGGTATGATTCTCGTTCAGGGAATATGGTTGATTAACATGCGAGAAATCCCGCCTTCCAGTCCCAGACGAGCCCTGGCCTGCTGGCATTTTTAGATTAAGGTTATCTATCGGTTTCAGCCTTGCAGAAGGTGGAATTGACTTCCATCCGGAGCTGTCTTGAGGACCAGACATCTGGATTCAAAGAGCTTGACGACAAAATTGAAATTAACTAAATTTACAGATAGCCAAGTGAGAATAATAAGTTGTTGCAGTAATTGAGACCTGAATCCAAAAACAACACGACTAGGTACTGGACTGGAATGGAATGGAATTCTTCAGTGTTTCTGTTGTTTGGCTTGCATTGACTCATCGATTTTCTTGTTTTTCACTTTGTCGATGCCTTTGAATAATTGTGGATCCTTCTTCAGGGTGTCTTCTTTCACCAGGTAGTTCTGACCTCTGATGATGTTGATTGTAATCAGCTTCAATTCGCTGACAGTTTTGGAACTGAGCAGATTTCCTTGGCTTGAGTCTACAACATGGAACTCAGTCTGACATGTGGACCCATGGGAGGATTTGAATGCCACCCCTGTGTTGGAGTTGCATCCATCCAATAAGACACCGAGTCGAAGTGACAGTTCTGTCAGTCGAACATGAGACTTTTAATGGCAGGGTTGTGAGTTTGAGTGCCATTCTGTTTTTCCCTTTTTTCAGGCTTCATGAGCAGAGAGTACAGGGAGTGTTTGAAATGAGCGAGTCTCGCTTTGATTCAGGACTCTTACCTCTCTGCAGCATCCCACAATGAAAGATTGAATTTGCTCTCATTTCATTCTCAGCTCAGGGTCTGTGCGGCTCAGTGGCACTTCTGGCTGTCTCCCGCTTCACAATCCATCAGTACTGAGAAAGCAATGGGGAATATTACTGACATGTTGTGTTCTTTAATTTTTTGGAAAACTTGATTGTATGTATTTTCTTCCAAAACAAGGACACCAAGCCAATGTTAATGTCGGGCTGAAATAGCTCAGTTGGGAGAGCGTCAGACTGCAAATCTAAAGAATCCGGGTTCAATCCTGTGTTTCAACAATTCCGCTTCTTTATGCGTCCCTTGCCTTGGTTCTGATTTTCCAGTTGCACAATTTACTTTGAAATTATTTACCAAGCACCAGTGGATTGGATTTGAGAAACAACACAGAGTCATTTACAGCACAGAAGGTGGTCGTTTGGCCTATCATGTCCATGCTGGCTCTCCCCGGAGCAATCTATTCAGTTCCACTCACCAACTCGATCCTTTTCCTCCTGCAAGTTTCTTTTCTTCAAGTATCCATCCAATTTCCTTTTCAAGTCATTGATTGTCTCTGCTTCCACCACACTCGTGGGTCAAGTCATTACCACCCTCAACATAAAAAAGTTCCACCTCATCAATGATGGGAAATACTTACATCTTCTATATTTGCTTATTCTCTATTTCTATGAGAATAGAATGGCATTCAACATGAAAGGAAACCCAAAAATCTTTGAGCAGCATGTAAATGATAAGTGGGTAGTAAGAGGTTGAGTAGGGCCTATTAGGGACAAAAAGGATAATATATGCTTCAAGGTGCAGGGCAACGTTAATCTACTTAATGAGTACTTTTTATCAGTGATCACTGAGGAAGTGGAATTGGCCAAAATATCAGTGGAAGTGAAGAGAGTAGAGGCAATGGGGAGAGTACAAATTGAGAGAGGGAGGTACAAAAAAGGCTGGCTGTGCTTCGGGTAGATAAAGCAGCTGGTCCGGATGGCTTGCATCCCAGATTGCGAAAGGAACTGCGGATGCAGATAACGGAAGGGTTCGGTATAATCTTCCAACCTTCCCTGGATACGGGGGAGGTGCCAGAGGATAAATAGTAGCAAATACGACGCCCTTATTCAAGAAAGGGTTTAAGGACAGTCCGGCTAACTACAGGCCAGTTCGATTAACAGCAGTGGTGGGTAAGGTTTTTGAAAGAATAATCAGTGTAAAAAATCAACAGTCACTTGGAGAGGTTTGTGTTAATTAAGTAGAGTGAGCATGGATTTATAAATGGAAGTTCATGCTTGACTAATCTAATTGCATTTTTTGATGAACTAAAAGAGCAGGTTGATGAAGGGAATGAAGTGGATGTTGTTTATATGGATTTTAAGGAAGCGTTTGACAAGGTACCACATAAAAAGACGGATAACAAAATTGAGGTTCGTGGTATAGGAGGGTCAGTGTCCAATTGGATAGAAAATTGGTTTAAGGACAGAAAACAGCGAGTCTTATGAAATGGTTCTTTGTCAGACTGGAGGTTAGTCGACAGTGGTGTTCCCCAAGGGTCAGTGCTAGAACCACTGCTTTTTTTGCCAAAGATAAATGACTTTGATCTTGGAATATTGAGTAGAATCTCAAACTATCCCGATGACAACAAACTTGGAGGAGTGGCAAACAGTGAGGATGATATGAACTGCCTGCAACAGGACAATGATAGGCTAGCAGAATGGGCAGACAGGTGGCAGATGGGATTTAATAGTGACAAGTGTGAGGTGATGTATTTTGGCATAAGGAATAGGGAGAGGCAATATATACTTAATGGCACAGTTCTGAAGAGTGCTGGAATAGAGGGACTTGGGGTTCATGTGCATCAATCTTTGAAGGTGGCAAGACATATTGCGAGAGTGGTTAGCAAAGCATATGGGATCTTGGGCTTTATAAATAGAGGCATTGAGTACAAAGCAGGGAGGTTATGCTGAACCATTATAAAGCTATGGTAAGGCCCCAATTGGAGTGTTGCTTCCAGTTCTGCTCAGCGGACTTTGGAAAGAATGTGAGGGTCCTTGAGACGATGTAGAGGAAATTCACCAGAATGGATTCAGGGATGGGGGATTTTAGTTACAAGGTTAGGTTGGAAAAGCTAGGGCTGTTCTGCCTGTATCAAAGGAGAGTGAGGGGAGAATTGATTGATGTGTTCTCGGCTATGACAGTTTTAAATAAGTTGGCAAGGAAACATTGTTCCCGTTAACTATTGGTACAAGGACTAGGGGATACAGACTGAAGGTTTTGGGCAGGAGATACAGGGGGAATGTGCGCAAGAACTTTTTTACACAGTGATTGGTGATGATCTGTAACTCGCTGCCCACGAGGGCGGTGGAAATGGAGACAATCGAGGATTGCAAAAGGAATTTGAATGGGCACGTGAAGGAAATAATTTTACAGGGCTATGGGGATCGAGCAGACATGTAATAACTCGTCTCCACTCCTGGTATTTCTAAATCCCACACATTCAATATAATGTGAACAATTCTTTCCTGTTGTGTCTCTCTCCGATTTGTAAACTTCACTGCATTGGAGTGAAGTGACATCTACTGGGAAGAAACAAGAACTGCCGTGATGAGATCAGCCATGATTGTGTTGAATGGCAGAGCAGGCTCGAGTGGCGGAATTGCCGACTCCTGCTCCTAGTTCTTATGTTCATAGAATCATACAGCACAGAAGGAGGCCATTCGGCCCCATTGTGCCTCTGCTGACTCTCTAACAAAAAGATGCAATTAGTCCAACCCCCTGCCTATTTCCCCATAATCCTGGAGAATTTCACTTTGAAATATTTGTCCAATTCCTTTATGAATGTTATAATTGAATCTGTTTCAACCACCCTGTCAGACAATTCATTCCAAATCCGAATCAGTTACTGGGTAAAAAGATCTCTCCTCACCTCCCCTTGACATTTGTGGCCAATTATTTTAAATCTGTGTCCTCTGGTTACTGACCCCCAGGACATTGGAAACAGTTTCTTCCTCTCCACCCTATGAAAATCCTTCATGATACTGAACACCTCGATTAAATCTTCCCTTAACCTTCTCTACTCTGAGGAGAACAATCCCAGCTTCACCAGCCTGTCCAGAGAACTGAAACCCCTCATCTCTGGTATCACTCTAGTAAATCCCCTCTGAATTGTCTCAGAAGCTTTGATGTCCTTTCTAAAGCCTGGTGCCCAGAACTGGACACATTACTCGAGCTGAGATCGAGCCAGCGTCGCCCACATCCCACGAACGAATAAAAAAACGCCCCCTAACCAGTCCCCAATTCTTAAGCAATTATAGACGCTCCCTGACCAGTACCCAAATTTTATTCATTTAGAGACGCTCCCTGCCCAGTCCCCAATTCTTATCCATTTGTCGACGCGGTTTCGGGAAGCCTCACCGGGAAAAGCTTCACCGCCACCATCCGCAGAGATACAGATGGGATTGTTCCATCTTATTGTGGCCCTGAGGCCCTGCTCCAGCTGTGTGAGCCCGCAAAGGGCGCGATCTTCTCGCACTTTGTGAATATCCCGCTCCAACTCCGAACCCGCAGCTCCAGCTGCTGACAGAGCTGTCTCCACTGCGCCTGCGCGCCCCGCTCTGATAACAGATCGGGCGGATTCTAGGGCGCTGAGCATTCTGGGTACCACAACTGTCATTAATGCTATTCTTTCAGCTGATAGGTTTTATTACGTACATTTCATGACGTGGTATCGTCGTGAGTGTTTTCGTTTGCACCTGTCAATGCCTGGGAGGAAAGAGTCAGCTTCACTTTGTAGCCATGAGTTTCTGGTGTCAGAAAGTAATGTTTAACTCAGTATATTTCAGTTTCTGGTCTGTGACTGTGGGTATTATTCAGTACCTGTTTGTTTCTGCTATTGCTATGTGAGTTTCACCACATATCTTTCAACAACTTGCATGCGAGCATCAGCTTTTGTCTCTTTCTATCAGTTTCTGAGAAGTGAGAAAGGGTTTGATTCTATCCCTATCAGTTTCTGTTACATGCATGTGTCTTTAATCTGCACCTCCTCTGCGTGTGTCTTCTTCTCTGTACTTGTAGGTGAGTATGTGTTTTGCTTTGTATCTCTCAATCTTTGAAGTGTGAGCCTGGGTTTGTACCTAATTTCCTTTGTATCTTGCAGTTGAGATATGAAAGAAAGATTTTTACACGTGACCAGCCAACTGCTGCTAAGTGATTGTGGGTTTCACACTGTATCTGTCAATTTCTTGTCTGGTAATGTGAAGTTTACAGTGTACCTGTCAGTTTCTAGTCTGGGACTGAGTTGGTTTTACTCTGTCCTGAGCATTCGCTGGTATGTTAGTGTGGGGTTTACATTGTACCTGTCAGTTTCTTGTATGTGAGTGTTGATTTCACTCTGAAAAGAATCATCGAACATAGAATAGTTACAGAACAAAAGGAAGCCATTCAGCTCATTGTGCTTGTGCTGCTTCTCTGCACGAGCAACTCAGCTCATGCCACAGACTCATGTATTCCATGAAAACATGCAATTTTTTTCACTTCAGATAATTATCTTATACCATCTTGAAAGCCATGGTTGAATCAGGCTCCATCACACTCTCAAGCAATGCATATAAGGTCTTAACCACTCGCTGTGCAAAAGAAGTTTTTCCTCATGTTGCCTTTTGTTCTTTTGCCATTCACCTTAAATCGGTGTCCTCTGGTTACAGAGCCGTGAATAATATTCCCCATTGCTTTCTCAGCACTGATGGATTGTGAAGCAGGAGACAGCCAGAAGTCCCACTGAGCCGCACTGACGCCGAGCTGGGAATGAAATGAGATGAAGTTCAATCTTTCACAGTGAGATGCTGCAGAGAGATAAGAGTCCCGAATCAAAGTGAGACTTTCTCATACTTTTGCTGAATTTCATTTCAAACACTCCTTGGACTCTCTGCTAATGAAGACTTTAAAAAGGGAAAAACAAAATGGCACTCCAACTCACCACCCTGAAATTAAAAGTTTAATGTTCGACTGACTGAACTGTCACTTCTACTCGGTCTCTTATTGGATGGATGCAACTGTGTTCTTCAACGCAGGGGTGGCATTCAAAACCTCCCATGAGTCCACATGTCAGACTGAGTTCCATGTTGTAGACTCAAGCAAAGGAAATCTTCTCAGTTCCAAAACTATCAGTGAGTTGAAGCTCATTACGATCATCATCATCAGAGGTCAGAACTACGTGGTAAAAGAAAACACCCTGAAGAAGGATCCACAATTATTCAAAGGCTTCGACACAGTGAAAAACAAGAAAATCAATGAGTCAATGCAAGCCAAACAACAGAAATGGGAAAGGTTTCCTTTCCATACCAGAACCCAGTTCTGTTGTTTTTTGGAGCCAGGCTTAAGTTAAAGTTACAACTTTATATTCCTACTTGGCTCTCTGTACATTTCATTCATTCCAATTTTGTCGACAAGCTCTTTGAATCCAGCCCTCTGGTCCTCAAGCAGGCTCCATATGGAAATCAATTCCGCCTTCTGCAAGGCTGAAACCAATCGATGACCTTGAACTAAAAAGACCAAAAAAGAAGGGCTTGTGCAGGATTTGAACCCAGGATCACTCACACATTAATTAATCGCTCACCCTAAGCAAGAATAATACCCCTAGATCAACATGCCACTGATATCAGAACCGCCTTTTAGCTCCTGTGGAATTTCACTGGCAGCCAAAGCCGATCATCCATTTTTTTTTCAGAGCAAAGCAACATCCTGCAAATTTTGAAATAAAAACAGAAAGTGCTGGAAATGTTCAGAAACTCTGGCAGCATCTGTGGAGAGAGAAACAGAGTTAACCTTTCAGGGCGTTTCACTTTTATTTGAGCCATCCTTTCACACTGCTTCTGTCCACCCAATCTCACTTTCTATTCTATCTCGATTCCACCCACTCACTACCAAAATACATTTATCATGAATTCCTCATATCTTTTAATAATGACAATTTTATATTTCTGGCCTTTGCTTTGGACTACACCACAAGTGGAATCATGTCTCCATCAACCCAATCAAACCCCTTCACTATTTCCTCACATTGCAATGTTTCTTTCACCCTGACAGACGATGGAGTATCTGCTGCTTGGTTGCAGTTCTTGCTTCCTGCCAGTAGATGTCACCTCACTCCAGTGCAGTGAAGTTGACAAATCTGAGAGCCACACAACAAGAAAAATTGTTCACATTGTAGTGAACAAGTCCCTCTATTCCTGCACACTCTTTAGAACTGTGCCATTAAGTATATATTGCCTCTCCCTATTTCTTCTGCCAAAATGCATCACCTCACACTAGTCACTATTAAATTCCATCTGCCACCTGTCTGCCCATTCTGCTAGCCTATCATTGTCTTGTTGCAGGCGGTTCATTTCATTCTCACTGTTTGCCACTCCTCCAAGTTTGGTTTTATCGGCATATTTTGAGATTCTGCTCGATATTCCAAGATCCAAGTCATTTATCTGTAGCAAAAAAAAGCAGTGGTTCCAACAGTGACCCTTGGGGTAGAGCACTGTATTCTGTACAATTTTGGTTTCCTTATTTTGTAGTTATTTAGAGATACAGCACTGAAACAGGCCCTTCAGCCCACCGAGTCTGTGCTGACCAAATACCACCCATTTTTACGAGCCCTACAGTTATCCCATATTCCCTACCACCTACCTGCACTAGGAGCAATTTACAACAGCCAATTTGCCTATCACCTGCAAGTCTCTGGCTGCGGGAGGAAACCAAAGCACCCAGCAAAAACCCACATGGTCACAGGGAGAAGTTGCAAACTCTGCACAGGCAGTAGCCAGAATCAAACCTAGGTTTTTGGAGCTGTGAGGTTGCGGTGCTAACCACTGTACCGCCCATGACAATGCCACTACGCCATCACGTCCCCTTATCTAAGGAAGGATAGACTTGTCAAAGAGGGAATGAAATGGAGATTCACCAGACTAATCCCCTTATGATGAGATACTGCAGAAACTGGGCCCAAATTCTCTGGAGTTTCAAAGAATGAGAGGTGATCTCATTGAAACTTACAACATTCTTACAGGGTGTGACAGGGTAGATATGGATAGGATGTTTCCTCTGTCTAGTGAGTCTGGAAGAAGGGGACACAGTCTCAGAATAAGGACAGGCCATTTGAGACTGAGATGAGCAGGAATTTCTTTACTCAGAGGATGGGAAATCTGTGGAATTCTTTATCCCAGAGGGCTGTGGAGCCTCAATTACTGAACATATTCAAGACAGACATCAATAGATTTCTAAATACTACCGGGATCAAGGGATATGGAGATAGCAGGGAAAAGTGGCAAAGAGGGATATGGTCAGCCACGATCTGTTTGAATGGCAGAGCAGGCTCAATGGGCTGATTGGCCTAATGCCCCTATTTCCTATCATCCTTTGAATCCCAACAACGTACATCAGACGTTAGACCGAGCTGTGCATTACATACTAGTTCAAAAATCCCACAGAGATTAAGACTGAAAGATACAGTATCAATTCCATTACTACAAAGTGAAGGACTTGGAGCTTGCAGACCAGCCCATGTATAAGATTGAAAGTTATGTTTTCATTCACAATCGTTTTCACAGAGCTAAATATTGAATACCAATCCACAACTTGTACAGGACTACCAAATAAAACCTACAACTGTAAAATACAGTTAATCCATATTTTAAATTAAACACAACACAAACAAATATAGATACATTAAGAGAGCGGGAAACAGTGAGAGCAGAGTGGAGCATAAAGAGCCCGGGGTGGGGAGAGAGAGAGAGCAAGCAAGGGTTCACTCAGAGAGCAGGAAACGGTGAAAGCGGAGTGGACAGGAGTCCAAGCAGGCTGGAGTTTGGAAACAAAGTGAATAGTGACATCACAGGAAAGCTGCAAGGTGACTGTTTGTGATTAACGACTGTTAGGGAATAACAGTAAATAGTTAGTGCACCACTGCTAGGGTGGGTGTGTAAATGGCTGGGTGATAGCATTTCAACAACAGGCAGAATAAAAAGAGTATAAATTAAGTATTAATGATAAGGGACAAGTGAATCGTTGGTGAGTTTTTTGGAGTAAGGTATATCTTAACTAGTGAACTGTATTGATTTTTAGTGGGATTTATCAGTACTAGTAAAGTTGTATTTATAATTCTAAGGTTTTGTAGTACTGTTAAGGTTTTTTTTTAGCAGTAGCAAAGGGTCAACTAATGGCAGGGGTGTTTCAACCTTGAGAGTGCACCTCCTGTGATATGTGGGAGCTCCAGGATGCTTCCACTATCTGAGAGAACCATTTGTGCCAGGATGTGCTCTCAATTGTGGCAGCTTCAGCTCGGGGTTTTGGAACTTGACTGGCAGCTGCTGACACTGCAGTGCATTCGTGGGAAGAGAGCTACATGGATAGCACGTTTATAGATGTGGTCACCCCACAGCTTAAGAGTATGCAGGGAGAGAGGGAATGGGTGATCACCAGGCAGTCAAAAAGTATCGCGTAGGTAGTGCAGGACACCCTGACTGCATGACACTCTCCAACGGGTATTCAGTTCTGAATATGGAGGACAGTGATGCTTCCCTGGGGAGTGCAGCCAGAGCCAAGTCCATGGCACCATGGGTGACTCAGCTGCAAAGGGAGGTACAAGGAAGACTGGAAAAGCCTGAGTGATAGGTTATTAAATAGTCAAGGGAACAATCAGGCATTTCTGTAGCCGCAGACATGAATCCAGGAATGGTATGTTGCCTCCCTGGTGCCAGGATCAAGGATGTCATTGAGCAGTTACAGAGCATCCAGAAAGGGGAGGGTGAGCAGTAGTGGTCCACATTGGAACCAACAACATAGGGAGAAATAAGGATGTTGTCCTGCAGTCAGAATTTGGGGAGTGAGGTAAGAAATTTGCAAACGGCACATCAAAAGTAATAATCTCTGGATTACTCCCAGTGCCAAGCGCAAGTGAGTACAGGAATAGAAGAAGGCAGATGAATGTATGGCTGGAAAGATGGTGCAGGAGGAATGGCTTTAGATTCTTGGGACCGGTCGGACGGGTTGCACCTGAACAGAGCTGGGACGGAGTTCCTTGCGGGGCATTTTGCTCGTGCTGTTGGGGAGGGTTTGAACTAGTTTGCCAGGGGGATGGGGACTGGAAGGTAGAGTCAGATGGGACAAAATCAGAAATGAAAATGGAAGGCAGAAAATTAATTGATGAGTCTGGAAGACTGAGGAAACAAAGTTTAGAAAATTAAAAAAAGTGTTTGGCAGTGCTCAAGTGTATCTATTTCATATGCAAGGAGTATAGCAAATAAAGCAGATGATTTGAGGACAGATAGACAGGTGGCAGTATGATATCATAGCTCTGAGAGACACATGGCTTAAGGAGGGACAGGAATGGCAGCTCAACAGTCTTGGTTACAGGGTTTTCAGACACGATAGGGAGGGAGATAAGAAAGGAGGGAGAGTGGCAATTTTTGTCAAAGCAACAGTGCGGCAGCAATAGAAAGGGATTTTAACCGCCCAAACATTAACTGAGATAGTTTTAGTGTGAAAGGAATTAAGGGAGAAGAATTCTTGTGATGCATTCAGGAGAAATGTTTTAGCTGATATGTAACAAGTCTTTGCTCGAGTCGCTCTGAACAGGCTCCAGAAGCTGGCCGAGCGCGTCTACCCTGAGGCACAGTGTGGCTTTCGTGCAGAGAGATCGACTATTGACATGCTGTTCTCCCTTCGTCAGATACAGGAGAAATGCCGTGAACAACAGATGCCCCTCTACATTGCTTTCATTGATCTCACCAAAGCCTTTGACCTCGTCAGCAGACGTGGTCTCTTCAGACTACTAGAAAAGATCGGATGTCCACCAAAGCTACTAAGTATCATCACCTCATTCCATGACAATATGAAAGGCACAATTCAACATGGTGGCTCCTCATCAGAGCCCTTTCCTATCCTGAGTGGTGTGAAACAGGGCTGTGTTCTTGCACCCACACTTTTTGGGATTTTCTTCTCCCTGCTGCTTTCACATGCGTTCAAATCCTCTGAAGAAGGAATTTTCCTCCACACAAGATCAGGGGGCAGGTTGTTCAACCTTGCACGTCTAAGAGCGAAGTCCAAAGTACGGAAAGTCCTCATCAGAGAACTCCTCTTTGCTGACGATGCTGCTTTAACATCTCACACTGAATAATGCCTGCAGAGTCTCATCGACAGGTTTGCGTCTGCCTGCAATGAATTTGGCCTAACCATCAGCCTCAAGAAAACGAACATCATGGGGCAGGATGTCAGAAATGCTCCATCCATCAATATTGGCGACCACGCTCTGGAAGTGGTTCAAGAGTACACCTACCTAGGCTCAACTATCACCAGTAACCTGTCTCTAGATGCAGAAATCAACAAGCGCATGGGTAAGGCTTCCACTGCTATGTTCAGACTGGCCAAGAGAGTGTGGGAAAATGGCGCACTGACACGGAACACAAAAGTCCGAGTGTATCAGGCCTGTGTCCTCAGTACCTTGCTCTACGGCAGCGAGGCCTGGACAACGTATGCCAGCCAAGAGCGACGTCTCAATTCATTCCATCTTCGCTGCCTTCGGAGAATACTTGGCATCAGGTGGCAGGACTATATCTCCAACACAGAAGTCCTTGAAGCGGCCAACATCCCCAGCTTATACACACTACTGAGTCAGCGGCGCTTGAGATGGCTTGGCCATGTGAGCCGCATGGAAGATGGCAGGATCCCCAAAGACACATTGTACAGCGAGCTCGCCACTGGTATCAGACCCACCGGCCGTCCATGTCTCCGTTATAAAGACGTCTGCAAACGCGACATGAAATCGTGTGACATTGATCACAAGTCGTGGGAGTCAGTTGCCAGCATTCGCCAGAGCTGGCGGGCAGCCATAAAGACAGGGCTAAATTGTGGCGAGTCGAAGAGACTTAGTAGTTGGCAGGAAAAAAGACAGAGGCGCAAGGGGAGAGCCAACTGTGCAACAGCCCCAACAAACAAATTTCTCTGCAGCACCTGTGGAAGAGCCTGTCACTCCAGAATTGGCCTTTATAGCCACTCCAGGCGCTGCTTCACAAACCACTGACCACCTCCAGGCGCGTATCCATTGTCTCTCGAGATAAGGAGGCCCAAAAGAAAAAAAAAAGAACAAGTCCAACAAGAGAGGACGCAGTTTTAGGAAATGAAGATGGGCAGGTGGAAGGAGTGGCAGTGGGAGAGCATTTTGGTGGTAGTGATCATAATTCAGTCAGTTGTAACATAACTATGGAAAGGACAAGGATGCAACAAGAGTTAGAGTTCTCAATTGGGGCAAGGCCAACTTTACTAAGCTGAGGAGTGATTTAGCGAAAGTGGACTGGAAACAGATACTTGAAGGTAAATCAGTGTCAGAGCAGTGGGAAGAATTCAAGGGGAGATTCCAGGGGTTCAGTGTCAACATGTTCCCTCAAAGAAAAAGGGTGGGAATGCCAAATCTAGAGCCCCATGAATGTCAAGGAGCTTATGGGTATGATATGGCAGCAAAGGAAAAATTATGCCCGACACAGAGAACTCAATACTACAGAAAGCCGAGTGGTCTATAGAGTGTGGAGGGGGGAATGAACGTTGAAATTAGGAAAACTAAGAGAGGCATGAAAGAATATTGACAATCAAAATCAAGGTAAACACAAAGATGTTTTATCAATACATTAAAAGTAAAAGGATAACTAAGGAAAGAGTAGGGCACAGAAAAGACCATAAAGGTAACCTATGACACTGTCGGGGCAGAAGATGTTGGCATTGTTCTTAATAAATACTTTGCATCTGTCTGCACAAAAGAGGGGGACGATGCAGATATTGTAGATAAGGAAGAGGGTGTGAAGTATTGGATATGATCAACAGAGGGAGAGAGGACATACTAATGGAATTAGCTTATTTGAAAGTTGATAAATCACCAGGGATGGATGAAATGTACCTCAGGCTGTTAAAAGAAGCAAGAGAGGAAATAGCGGAAGGTCTGACCATCGTTTTCCAGACCTCACTGGATACAGGTGTTGTGCTGGAGGATTGGAGGACTGCTAACATTGTACCTCTGTTTAAAAAGGGAGTGAGGGCTAGACCGAATAATTACAGGCCAGTCGGTCTAACCTCAATAGTGGGAAAAGTATTGCAATCTATTCAGAGAGACAGGATAAAATGTCACTTAGAAAGGCACCGATTAATCAAGGATAGTCAGCATGGATTTGTTAAGGGAAGATCTTGTCTGAACAACTTGATCAATATTTTGAAGAATTAACAAGGAAAGTAGATGAGGGTAGTGCAGTTTATGATGTAGTCTACATGGATGCAAATGTAGGGGGCATGATCAAGAAGTTTGCAAATGACACAAAGATTGGCTGTGTGGTAAATAGCAAGGAGGATAGCTGTAGGCAGCAGGAATATCTTGATGGTCTGGTCAGATGGGCAGAAAAATGGCAAATGGAATTCAATCCAGAGAAGTGTGAGGTGATGCATTTGGGGAGGTCAAACAAGGCAAAGGAGTACACGATTAATAGGAAAATGCTGAGAGGTGTAGAGAAAGTGAGGGACCTTGGAGTAAATGTCCAAAGATCCTTGAAGGTAGCAGGACAGATCGATAAGGTGGTAAAAAGGCATATGGAATCCTTTCTTTTATTAGACGAGGTATAGAATATATGAGCAGGGAGGTTGTACTGTCACTGTATAAATCATTAGTCAGGCCACAACTTGAGTACTGTGTGCAGTTCTGATCACTTCATTCCAGAAAGGATGTAATTGCCCTAGAGAGGGTACAGATGAGATTTACGAGGATGTTGCCGGGGCTGGAAAAATGCAGCTATGGGGAAAGATTGGATAGGATGGCGCTGTTCTCCTTGTAACAGAGGAGGCTGAGGGGAGATCCGACTAAAATGTACAAACTTTTGCGGGGCCTGTATAGAGTTGAAGTGAAGGGCCTGTTCACCTCAGCAGAGAGTTCAGTGACCAGGTGAATAGATTCAAAGTGATTGGTATAAAGGTTACAGAGGAGATGAGGAAAACTTTTTTTTCAGCCAGAGGGTGGAGGGGGTCTGGAACTCACTGCCTGATAGGGGAGTTGAGACAGAAACCCTTAACTCATTCAAAATGAGTCTGGATATACACCTCAAATGACGTAATCTGCAGGGTTATGCACCAAATGCTGGAAGGTGGGATTAGAATGGGTGGACCGTTTTCATCTGGCACAGACACAATGGGCCAAGTGGCCTCTTCCTGTGCCATAAACTTACTTTGATTCTATAAATTAACCAGCTGCTGCAGTGGAATTTGAACTCATGTCTCTGGTCCATTAGTGGAGACTTTTGGATTACTCGTCCTGTAAAGTAACCACAAAATCACCATACCCCTGGATGAGAGTTTTTACAGATTTGTAATGTTATTTTCAGATACGGCACTGAAACAGGCCCTTCAACCCACCGAGTCTGTGCCAACCAACAACCACCCATATACACTAATCCCACATCAATCCCATATTCCCTCCCACATCTTCACACGAGGGGCAATTTACCTAACAACCTGCAATTCTTGGGCTGTGGGAGGAAACTGGAGCACACAGCAGAAATCCATGAGGTCACAGGGAGATCTTGCAAACTCCGCACAGGAAGTACGCAGAACTGAACCCAGGTCAGTGGAGCTTTGAATCTGCAATGTTAACCACTGCGCCACTGTGCCGCCATAATGTGGAGTTCAGTCTACACAAATGGAATTGATAATCTATTTCACTCTGATCATGTATGAGATGTTTTTGGCTGGAAGATAATGCGTATCATAGACAACTGTATTTTTTATTTCCGCAGTCTGGGTGAGTTCTGTCCAGGCTTCTAATTTACATCACAGTTTACACTTCATATCAGCATTGCTCAATCTGATACTGTATGTGATTTTTGGACTGGCAATGATTAGATCAATCTACACGAATGGAATTGACACTGTATGAGGTTTTGGAACAGTATGTAATGTTTACGTCAATGTGCACTAATAAAATTGATACTGTACTTCAATTTGATATTGTATGAGTTTTTAGAATGGTAGAAAATGTTTAGATCAATCTGCACTAATGGAATTAATACTGTATTTCAGTTTGATATTGTTTGAGGTTTTAGAATGGTATATAATGATTAGATCAATCTACACTAATAGAATTGATTCTGTATCTTTCAATTTCACAGCGTGCGTGAGTTCTGAACTGGTATCTAATTTGTGTCTCAGCTTACCATATCTTTCAGCATCTTTGAAACTTTCACTGTAATGAATGTTGGACTTGTATGTAACTTGTATCTCAGGGTACACTATGGGGATGTTTAAACATCCTTTATAATGAATGGGTGTGAGCATTGGGTATGATATCTAATTTAAATCTCAGGGTACATCATTAGCTTAGATTCTGTGCCATTCAATCAGGAGCGTGTGCAAAATCTATCTGATATTTAATTGCTAGCTAAGTCTGCATTATATTTAGATTGACACATTGCATTTCAATCTGCTAGTGGGTGTGATTTTGACCTGGGATTGATGCTGTCAGTGGGACTGAATTGGGGCGAAATGGAAACAACTTCTTTTTCTCCTCCTTTGTTTGATTGGAAATGCGTCTCTGGAACTCGGGATCAATGTGGGCCTGACTACTTCTGCAGTCTGAGACTGGGGAACTGATGAACTGTCTATCCCTCTGTACTCTGAGTGATAATGTACCTACTGTGTGTGAGAGGAGTTGGCTGCACTGTTCCTTGTGCCTCGAGTGCAGCAACCATCTCATTCATCACAATACCTTCAAGTATTTGCCTCTATGAAGAAAAAATATGTCTTAACTCAAGAACAGGTGAGGGGCAAAATATCAAAGAGGTGAATTTAATTTCTCAATTAATAATCATTAAGAACACCCACTAATGAAAACCGGTGTCAGTATCAGCCTCCACTGAAGTACTGAAACTCCCAGCTCCTGCATCACAACTGTTCTGGGCAGATCCATCCAGACAAAACACTGCATTGGGATTATCCCAACTGCTCTATGCTCTACACATATTTCCAGCCATCCTGCTTCATATGCACAAATTTTAAAAAATGAAGCCCGATATGTATATCCCTCAATTCATTTCTCCCCATACACTTGTTCATTTGTTCCACCTCCCCTTAAGTGCATCAATACTATTCACCCCAACCTCTCCCTGTGATAGAAAATTCCAGATTCTATCCATTCACTGCATAAATACATTTTTCATGAATTCCTCATTGGTTTTATGAATGTTGATTTTATATTTCTGGCTCTTATTTCAGAAACCACCACAAGTGGAAACGTGTCTCCGTGTATTCTACAAAAGCCCTTCACTATTTCATCACTTTTTTCATTTGTTCCTGGGACATAGGCATCGCTGGCCATGCCAGCATTCATTGCCCATTACAAATTGCCCTTGACAAAGTGGTGGTGAGCTGCCTTCTTGAGCCGCTGCAGTCCTTGAGATGCAGGAATACCAACAGTGCTGTTTGGAAGGGAGTTCCAGGATTTTTACCCAACGACAATGAAGGAATGGCGATCCAGTTCCAAGTCAGGATGGTGTGTGGCTTGGAGAGGAACTTGCTGGTGGTAGTGCTCCCTTGCATCTGCTGCCCTTGTCCTTCTCGGTAGTAGAGGTTCAGAGTTTGGAAGGTACTGTTGAAAGAGCCTTAGTGTGTTGCTGTAGTGCATCATGCAGATTATACACACTGCTGCCACTGTGCATTAGTGGTGCATGGAGTGAATGTTGAAGCTGGTGGATGGGGGCAATCAAGCAGGCTACTTGAGTGTTGTTAGAGCTGCACTCATCCAGGCAAGTGGAGAGTATTCCATCAAACTCCTGACTTGTGCCTTTTAAATGGTGGAAAGATGTAAAGATGTGGGGAGACAGGAGGTAAGTTGCTCACTGCAGAATTCCTAGCCTCTGACCTGCTTTTGTAGCAAACGCATTTATGTGGCTGGTCCAGTTCAGTTTATGGTCAATGGTAACCCCCCAATGTTGATGGTGGGGGTTTCAGTGCTGGTAATGCCATTGAACATCAAGGGGGAATGATTATATTCTCTCTTGTTTGAGATGGTCATTGCCTGGCATTTATGTGACGCAAATGTTATTAACCACTTATCAGCCCAAGCCTGGATGTTGTCCAGGTCTTGCTACATCTGGACATGGGCTGCTTCAGTATCTGAGGAGTCATGAATGGTGCTGAACAGTGTGCAATCATCAGTGAACATCCCCACTTTCGGCCTTGTGATCCCACTTCTGATGAGTTGTCTTTTGACTTAACTAGAGGCATTTGGGAGCAGCGACGAAGAGCAAAGAGAGAGCATGAAAGAATATTGACAAGCAAAATCAAAATGGATCCAAAGGTGTTTCATCAATACATTGGAGTAAGAGGCAACTGAGGAAAGAGTAGGGCCCATCAGGGTGGAAGATGTGGGTATGTTTGTTAATGAATACTTTACTGTCTTCACAAATGAGGGGGTGATGCATATATTGTAATTAAGGAGAAGGAGTGTGAAGTATTGGACATGATAAACTGAGGGAGAGAAGAAGTATAAATGGGATTAGCATCCTTGAAAGTGGATAAATCATCAGGGCCGGATGAAATGTACCCCAGGCTGTTAAAAGAAACCAGGAAGGAAATAGTGGAAGGTCTGACCATCAGTTTCCAATCCCTCACTGGATACGGGTGTGATGCTAGAGGATGGGAGGTCTCGTAACGTTGCAATAAAAGCAAAATTCTGCAGATGCTGGAAATCTGAAATAAAAACTATTCGCGCTGGAAATACACAACAGGTCTGGCAGCATCTGTGGAGAGAGAAGCAAAGTTAATGTTTCTGTTCTGATGAAAGGTCACTGACCTGAAATGTTAACTTTGCTTCTCTCTCCACAGATGCTGCCAGACCTGCTGCCTATGTCCAGCACTTTTTGTTTTTATTGCTAACATTGCACCATTCTTGAAAAAGGAAGCGAGGGAACAATTAAAGGCCAGTCAGCCTAACCTCAATAGTGGGCGAATTATTGGAATTAATTCTGAGAGACAGGATAAACCGTCACTTAGAAAGGCATAGATTAATCAAGTATCATCAGCATGGATTTGTTCAGGGAAGCTCCTGTCTGATGAACTTGATTGAATTTTTTGAAGAAGTAACAATGAGGATTGTGAGGATAGTTCAGTTGATGTGGTCTACATGGATTTTAGCAAGGCTTTTGACAAGGTCCCACATGGCAAACTGGTTAAAAAAACATAAAAGCGCATGCGATCCAGGGGAATGTAGCAAGCTGGACACAAAATTGGCTCAGTGGCAGGAAACAAGAAGGAATTGGTTACGGGTGTTTTTGCAACTGGAGGACTGTTTCCAGTGGTGTTCCACAGGGCTTAGAACTAGGTCCCCTACTTTTTGTGGTACATATTAATGAAATGGACATAAATGTAGAGGGCACAATCAAGATGTTTGCAGATGACACAAAAATTGTCCGTGTTGTTGACAGGGAGGAGGATAGCTGTGCACTGCAGGAAGATATCAATTGACTGGTCAGGTGGGCAGAGAAGTGGTAAATGGAATTCAAATTGGACAATTGTGAGGCGATGCATTTGGGAGGTCAAAAAAGGCAAAGGAATACACAATTAATGGGAGAACACTGAACGGTGCAGAGGAAGTGAGGGACGTTGGAGTGAATGTCCACAGATCCCTGAAGTAGCAGGACTGGTCAATAAGGTGGTTCAGCAGGTATATGGAATCCTTTCCTTTATTAGCTGAGGTATGGAATATAAGGGTGATCTGGGTGTCCATGTCAATATTCACTGACAGCTAACATGCAGGTGCAGCAAGCAATTAGGAAGGCTAATTGTATGTTAGCCTTTATCACAAGAGGATTTGAGTACAGGAGTAGTGAATTCTTGCTTCAATTGTATAGAACCTTGGTTGGACCGCACTTGGAGTACTGTGTGCAGTCTTGGTCTCCTTACCTTCGGAAGGATATTATTGCCATGGAGGGAGTTCAACGAAGGTTCGTCAGACTTGTTCCTGGGATGGTGGGACTGTTCCATAAAGAGAGATTGGGAAACTGGGGCTGTATTCTCCAGAGTTTCGAAGAATGAGAGGTGATCTCATTGAAACCTACAAAATACTTAAAGGACAGTCTGGGTAGGTGCAGCTAAGATGTTTCATATGGATGGGGAGTGGAAAACCAGGGGATGCATTTTCAAAATAAGGGGGAAGCCACTTAGGACAGAGATGTGGAAAAATTTTATTATTCAGAGGGTTGTGAATCTTTGGAATTCTTTACCCCAGATGGCTGTGGAAGCTCAGTCATTGAGTATGTTTAAAGCAGAGATTGACAGATTTCTAAATACACATGACATAAGGGAATATGAGGAAAGTGTGGGGAAAAGGACATTGAAGTGGATGATCAGCCATGATCATATTGATTGGCGGGGCAGGCTCGATGGGCTGAATGGCCGACACCTGCTCCTATGTTCCGAACTCCACATGATCAGCGAGGCACAGCCTCAGACCGACTTGGTGGTGGTGTAAACAGATATCACTGCTTCTGATCTTCACCAGAATAGAGAGTGAGATGTAACATTGATCATCAAACAGACTGTCAGAGAATACAACAGAATAAAACACTTGGAGAGACACTGTGGAATAACAAATAGATTTGATTGGAATGTTGAATTTTGATTGGAATGGATAAAACACCAGAAACAGCAGATTAAATTGGAATTCTCATCATTATATTGATCTGAGACAGAAAAGAGAAACTGATGGAAAGAAGGGAAGAAGGAAGAAAAGAAAGAATGGAACTGTTCAATTTTTTTCAGTTTTTTCACTCGCCCATCAAAGCTGCATTCAAAAGACTTGCAAATAACAGAGAATTTCACCAAAAAGGGAGATTAAACGCTGCAGAAAGCTTGGATCGAAGGATGTCCCAACAGATCACCTGTTTAACTGTCTCCTCACTGGGGGATTACAATCAGTCAGCAATATTATTCGCTACCTTTTTTTTGTTAATGAACCCAGAACTGTCACTTGGAGTTAATATCTGTGTTACGACTCCTGAATAATAAAATTGTGAGTTTCTCGATATTTTCTGGACAAATTTCCTACTGAAAGAACTGAGAACTCTTTTCTAATTTACACAATACTATATGCACACTCATCAAGCCTCCTAAGCTAGCATCCTTGGTGCTGCTCTCGCTTCTCCCAAACCTCATCTCATGTGACTGTTACATCATCACTCTGACAGTGGGAGGGGTTGATCCCACTGTCTTCAGCATTAACCCTTCACATCCTTATACTGCAATGTCTGTTCAAAAAAATCAGTGGAGGGAACTTGATTTATCGAAACACCAACAGCTGCCAGTTGAAAATCAACTGAAGCCATCAGAGAGAGAGAGAGAGAGAGAGAGAGAGGCTGTCAGAGAATTTCCTGCATCCAGTCCTGACCCTGGCACTCTCAGCAGATGCTCACCCAGACCCCACTCTCATCAACACTGAACATTTTTACTGAGACACTTCAAATACTGTTTATAAAAGGCAGGAAAGGGCAAAGTTCACACAGTTGTATTGAATAGAACAAAGTTTAATATTTTCTGACCTTTTCTCGGTAACCACATGAGACATAGGTTTTCTTATTTGGTTACTTTGATTTTTCTTGTTCCTGACTGACAAATATTCCAAACCTCAGATCAACCCTCCCGCTTGCGTCATGTCCCAGTCTCGGTTAAAAGCAACACATAATGACACGAACACTCTGCAACACAGAACGCAGTCACACGTTCCTTCAGTGAGATTAATGTCAAGCTGTTTTCCAGGTTGAATGGAACGGTGAACAAATTCCTATCAAGGAAGTTACCTTTGAAATATCAGGACTGAATTTCTGGACAAGGAGGAACAGCCATTCCAAACTCACATCCTTCACAAAGGCTGTTTTTTCCTGTGACTGAAATTCATCATGTAACTTGAATTATTGAGTTCAAGCTCACAAGACACAGATGTGAACTTCTAAAGCATGTTGCTAATAATGACATGAGGCTCTGCTGGGAGTTGAATCCAGGATTTCCTATTTAATAGACAGGTGTTTTAGCCAACTAATCTACAGAGCCAAATCACAAATGCTTATACAATTGAAATCAGAAGACGGCACTATTTATTCTCATCCCATTTCTCCGCTGTCACAACATATTTTAAACATTTCCCACTTACTGATGCAGTCAATCATGTACTCTATTTTCCTCAGTACTGAGAATGAATGTTTTGGAAGAAAATACGTACATTCAATTGTTTCTGAAAGGTTACAGAACACAACATATGAGTAATATTCCCCATTGCTTTCTCAGCACTGATGGATTGTGAAGCGGGAGACAGCCAGAAGTCCCACTGAGCCGCACTGACCCTGAGCTGAGAAAGAAATGTGATAAAGTTCAATCTTTCACAGTGAGATGCTGCAGAGAGAGGAGTCCCGAATCAAAGGGAGACTTTCTCATACTGTTGTTGCATTTCATGCCAAACACTCCTTGTACTCTCTGCTAATGAAGCCCCAAAAAAAGGGAAAAACAGAATGGCACTCAAACTCGCAACCCTGAGATTAAATGTCTCATGTTCGACTGACTGAACTGTCACTTCTACTCAGTCTCTTATTGGATGGATGCAACTGTATGCTCCAATGCAGGGGCAGCTTTCAAATCCTCCCATGGATCCACATGTCAGACTGAGTTACATGTTGTAGACTCAAGCAAACGAAATCTGCTCAGCTCCAAAACTATCAGTGAGTTGAAGCTGATTACGATCAGCATCATCAGCGGTCAGAACTACCTGGTGAAAGAAAACACCCTGAAGAAGGATCGACAATTATTCAAACGCATCAAAAAAGTGAAAAACAAATAAATCCATGAGTTAATCCAAACCAAACAACAGAAACATCCCATTCCATACCAGATACTAGTCGTGTTGTTTCTGTATCCAGCTGTCAGTTACTGCTCCACCTTCATGCACCCCCTTGGTGAACTGTACATTTTGTTCATTTCAATTTTGTCGACAGGCTCTTTGAATCCAGTTCTCTGGTCCTCAAACAGGCTCCGTATGAAAGTCAATTCCGCGTTCTGTCAGGCTGTGACTGATCGATGACCTGCAACTAAAAACACCAATGAAAATGGGCTCGTCCGGGAATTGAACCCCACACCTCTCGCATATTAACAAATTGTATACCCAAAGCGAGTATCACACCTCTAGACCAACGAACCATTTACAATGTATGTATTTTTAGCTCCTGTGGAAAAGCTGTTCAACCATTTTTTTTCAGATCAAAGCAACATCCTGCAAATGCTGAAATCAAAACAGAAAGTGCTGGAAATGTTCAGCAGCTCAGGCAGCATCTGTGCTGAGCGAAACACAGTTAACGTTTCAGGGTGTTCACCTTTTGTTTCAGCCATCCTTTCAGACTGCTTCTGTCCATCCAATCTCACTTTCTATTCTATCCACATTCGAACCATTCACTACGTAATTACATTTTTCATGAATTCCTCATTTCTTTTATGAATGACAATTTCATAATTCCGGCCCTTGCTTCGGACACCATCACAAGTGGAATCATGTCTCCATCTACCCAATCAAACCCCTTCACTATGTCCTCACATTGCAATGTTTCTTTAACCCTGACAGACTGTGGAGTTTCTGCCGCTTGATTGCAGTTCTTGTTTACCGCCAGTAGATGTCACCTCACTCCAATACAGTGAAGTTTACAAATCTGAGAGAGACACAACAGGAAATAATTGTTCACATTATAGTGAATGTGTGGGATTTAGAAATACTAGGAGTGGAGACGAGTTATTATTGCATTTTGGCAAAACAAACATAACTTATAATGTTTTGTTAAATCCATCACTCTGTTTTCTTGACTGTGCAAGTGACCTAGACTCATCGAGTCACTGAGTCATTTGTGGGATAAAAGGAGGCCATTCGCCCCGACGATTCCATGCCGGCTCTCCAGGGAACGATCCAGTCAGTCCCACTCGTCTGCTCGATCCCCGTAGCCCTGTAAATTTATTTCCTTCAAATGACCATTCAAATTCTTTTTGTAATCATCGATTGTTTCCACTTCCATCACCCTCGTGGGCAGTGAGTTACAAATCATTACCAATCACTGTGTAAAAAGGTTCTTCCGCACATTCCCCCTGCAACTCTTGCCCAAAACCTTCAATCTGTGTCCCTAGTCCTTGTACCAATAGTTAATGGGAACAATCTTTCCTTGCCAACTTATCTAAAACTGTCATCGCCTTTTACACCACTATCAATTCTCCCCTCAATCTCCTTTGATACAGGCAGAACAACCCTAGCTTTTCCAGCCTAACCTTGAAACTATAATCCTCCATACCTGGAACCATTCTGGTGAATCTCCTCTGCATCCTCTCAAAGATCCGCACATCCTTTCTAAAGTGTGGTGAGCAGAACTGGACGCAACACTCCAGTTGGGGCCAAACCAGAGCTTTATAATGGTTCAGCATAATTCCCCTGCTATTGTACTCAATGCCTCTATTTATAAAGCCCAAGATCCCAGATACTTTGCTAACCACTCTCGCAATATGTCTTGCCAACTTCAAAGTTTGATGGACATGCACCCAAGTCCCTCTACTCCTGCACATTCTTCACAACTGGAGCATTGAGTATATATTGTCTCTCCCTATTCCTTCTGCTAAAATACTTCACCTCACACTAGTCACTATTAAATTCCAGCTGCCACCTGTCTGCCCATTCTGCTAGCCTATCACTGTCCTGTTGCAAACAATTCATATCATCCTCACTATTTGCCACTCATCCAGGTTTGGTGTTATTGGCATATTTTGAGATTCTACTCAATATTTCAAGATCCAAGTCATTTATCTGTCGCAAAAAAAGCAGTGGTTCTAGCACTTACCCCTGGGAACACCACTGTCGACTATCCTCCAGTCTGACAAAGAAACATTTAATATGACTCACTGTTTTCTGTCCTTGAGCCACTTTTCTATCAAATTGGACACTGATCCTCCTATTCCATGAACCTCAATTTTGTTAACCACCCTTTTATGTGGTACCTTATCAAATACTTTCATAACATCCATATGAACAACATCCACTGCATTCCCTTCATCGACCTTCTCTGTCAGTTCATCACAAAATGCAGTTAGATTAGTCAAGCATGAACTTCCATTTATAAATCCATGCTCGCTATCCTTAATTAACTCAAACCTCTCCAAGTGACTGTTGATTTTTCCCTGTTTATTGTTTCTGAAACCTTACCCACCACCGCTGTTAATCTAACTGGCCTGTAGTTACCCAGACTGTCCTTACAGCCTTTCTTGAATAAGGCTGTCACATTTGCCTCTGTTCAATCCTCTGGCACCTCCCCCGTATCCAGGGAAGATTGGAAGATTATAACAAGCCCTTCCGTTATCTGCATCCGCATTTCCTTTTGCAATCTGAGATGTAAACCAACCGGACCAGGTGATTTATCTACCCTAAGCACAGCCTGCCTTTTTAGTAGCTCCCTCTCTCAATTTGTACCCTATCCATTGCCTCTACTCTCTCCGCTTCGACTGATATTTTGTCAGATTCCAATTCCTTAGTGATCACTGATACAAAGTACTCATTAAATATATTAACATTGCACAGCACCTCTAAGCATATACTATCCTCTTTGTCCTTAATAAGGCCCACTCCACCTCTTACTACCCACTGATTACTTATATACTGCTCAAAGATTTTTGGGTGCCCTTTCATGTTGATTGCCATTCTCTTCTCATAGAAATAAAGAATAAGCTAAATATAGAAGATATAAATATTTCACATCCTTGATGAGGTGGAACTTTTTATGCCATGGGTGGTAATGACCTGACCCACGAGTGTGGTGGAAGCAGAGACAATCAATGATTTGAAAAGGAAATTGGATGGATACTTGAAGGAAATAAACTTGCAAGAGGAAAGGGATCGAGCTGGTGAGTGGAACTGACTCGATTGCTCCGGGGAGAGCCAGCATGGACATGATGGGCCAAACGACCACCTTCTATGCTGTAAATGACTCTGTGTTGTTTCTCAAATTCAATCCACTGGTGCTTGGTAAATAATTTCAAAGTAAATTGTACAACTGGAAAATCAGAACAAAAGCATGGGACGCATAAAGAATTGAAATTGCCTTTAGATCTTCAATCTAACACTCATCCAACTGAGCTATTTCAGCCCCACATTGTTAATGTCTTTGTGTCCTTGTTTTGGAAGAAAATACATACATTCAATTGTTTCTGAAAGGTTACAGAACACAACATGTGAGTAATATTCCCCATTGCTTTCTCAGCACTGATGGATTGTGAAACGGGAGACAGCCAGAAGTCCCACTGAGCCGCACAGACCCCGAGCTGAGCATTAAATGAGATAAAGTTCAATCTTTCACAGCGAGATGTTGCAGAGAGATAAGAGTCCTGAATCAAAGCAAGACTTGCTCACACTGTTGTGGAATATCATGTCAAGCACTCCTTGTACTCTCTGCTAATGAAGCCTAGAAAAAGGGAAAAACAGAATGGCACTCAAACTCACAACCCTGAGATTAAAAGTCTCATATTCGACTGACTGAACTGTCACCTCTACTCAGTCTCTTATTGTATGGATACAACTGTATGCTCCAATGCAGGGGCAGCTTTCAAATCCTCCCTTGGATCCACATGTCAGACTGAGTTACATCTTGCAGCCTCAAGCAAAGGAAATTTGCTCAGTTCCAAAACTATCAGAAGCTTATTACGATCAACATCATCAGAGGTCTGAACTTTCCGGTGAACGGAAACACCCTGAAGAAGGATGCACAATTATTCAAACGCATCAAAAAAGAGAAAAACAAGAAAATCGATGTGTTATTATTATTAGAGATCCAGCACTGAAACAGGCCCTTCGGCCCACCAAGTCTGTGGCGACCAACAATCACCTATTTATACTAACCCGACAGTAATCCCATATTCCCTACCACCTACCTACACTGGGGGCAATTTACAATGGCCAATTTACCTATCATCAGCAAGTTTTTGGAGGGGGAAGGAAACCAGAGCACCCAGCAAAATCCCACACAGACACAGGGAGGACTTGCAAACTCCACACAGGCAGTACTCAGAATTGAACCCAGGCCCCTGAAACTGTGAGGTTGTGGTGCTAACCACTGAGTCACTGTGCCGCCCTAATCCGAACCAAACAACAGAAACACAGAAGAATTCCATTCCATACTAGATACTAGTCGTGTTGTTTTTGTATCCAGCTCTCAGTTACTGCTCCACCTTCAGACACCCACTTGGCGACCTGTACATTTTGTTCATTTCAATTTTGTCGACAGACTCTTTGAATCCAGTTCTCTGGTCCTCAAACAGGATCTGTATGAACGTCAATTTCACTTTCTGTAAGGCAGCAACCAATTGATGACCTTCAACTAAAAACACAAATGAAGAAGGGCTAGTCTGTTAACCTCTCGCATGTTAACCAATCAGACACCCAAAGCATGAATCATACCCCTCGACCAACAAGCCACTTAAAAGGTGCATTATTTTTAGTTCTCTTTAGAACTGTGCTATTAAGTATATATTGTCTCTCCCAATTCCTTCTGCGATAGTGCATCACCTCACACTAGTCGCTATTAAATTCTATTTGCCACCTGTCTGCCCATTCTGCTAGCCTATCACTGTCCTGTTGCAGGCAGTTCATATCATCCTCATTGTTTACCACTCCTCCAGGTTTGGTGTCATCGGTATATTTTGAGATTCTACTCGATATTCCAAGATCCGAGTTATTTACACATAGCAGAAAAAGCAGTGGTTCTCGCAGTGACCACTGGAGAACACCCACTGTCGACTATCCTCCAGTCTGACAAAGAACCATTTACTACGATACGCTATTTTCTGTCCATAAGGCAATTTTCTATCCAATTGGACAGTGACTCTCCGATTCCATGAACCACAATTTTGTTAACCAACCTTTTATGTGGTACCTTATCATCCATTCTTAATCCATCCATCCATCCTTTCTTAAAATACATATCAACAACATTCGCTGCATCATCTTCCTGTTAGTTCATCAAAAAATGCAGTCAGTCAAGCATGAACTCCCATTTATAAATCCATGCTCACTCTCCTCAATTAACTCAAATCTCTCCAAATGACTGTTGATTTTTTCCCTCATATTGTTTCTAAAACCTTACTCACCACTGCTGTTAATCACACTGGCCTGTAGTTACCCGGACGATCCTTACACCCTTTGTTGAAATAGGAAGTCACATTTGCCACTGTTCAATCCTCTGGCACCTCCACAGTGCTTGTTGGGAGGGTGTTCCTGGTTTTTGACCCTGCAACATTGAAGGAATGGCGGTATCGTGCCAAGTCAAGATGGTGTGTGACTTGGAGGGGAACTTGAAGGTGGTGATGTTCCCATGCATCTGCTGCCTTTATCCTTCGAGGTGGTAGAGTTTGTGGGTTGGAAGGTGCTGTTGAAGGAGGCTTGGTAAGTTGCTGCAGTACATTTTGTAAATGTTACACACTGCTGCCACTCTGCACTGGTGCTAGAGGGAATGAATGTTTAAGGTGGTGGATGGGGCGCCAATCAAGTGGGCTGCTTTGACCTGATGGTGTCAATCACTTGAGTGTTGTTGGAGCTGCACTCATCCAGGCATGAGTATACCATCTCATTCCTGACTTGTGCCTTGTAGATGGTGGGCAGGCTTTGGCGAGTCAAGAGTTGAGTTAGTTGCCGCAGAGTTCCCAGCCTCTGACCCGCTCTTATAGATGTAGCTGTAGTTGCAGTAGTAATAGGCAACCGTCCGTCTCGGAAGACGATGGGCTACACCCGGGGTGTAGGTCACTTCTGTATTAAATATCGTTTGTTGTGGCTGTAGAGGACGACTCGTGAGTGACAATCCCTTCTGCAGCTGGTACAGATGAATATCATTGGCCCGAGGTCGACTGATAATTTTTCCTTCCTCTGGGCTCTCTTTCCCCCCAAATGGTCATTTCTTTGGTCCTCTGCTTTTCCCATGGCCTTCCTGAATGCCTTTCTCCAGGAATTCCAGTCAGCAGGAAGGACTTCCCATGCATCGACTCCAATCTCAGTCAGCTTGAGAGGTGATCTCATTGAAGCTGACAAAATTCTTACAGGGCGTGACAGTGTGGATGTAGACAGGATGTTTGCCCTGGTTGGTGAGTCTAAAACCAGGGGATCTAGTCTCAGAATAAGGAGTAGGCTATTTAAAACTGAGATTGGGTTGAATTTCTTCACTCAGATGGAGGTGAATCTTTGGAATTCTGTACCCCAGGGGTCTGTGGAAGTTCAATCATTGAGCATGTTCAAGACAGAAATTGATAGAAACCTTGATACTCATGACATCAAGGGATATGGGGATAGCACGGGCAAGTGGTGTTGAGGCAGATGATCAGCAATTATTTAATTGAATGGCAGAATAGGCTCGACGGGCTAAATGGCCTCCTCCTATGTTCCTCTGTTTCTAGTAGAGTTGTCACCAGGACACAGCCCTGCTTTAACCCACTGCTGATCTGGAAAGCATCTGATGTTGCTCCATGGTAACTGATGGAACTGTGCATGTTCTCGTGGAAAGAAGAGATGATGCCCAAGCGTTCAGGAGGGCAGCCTATGTTCCATCGCAGTTTGAAGAGTCCTTCTCTGCTCACAAGATCAAATGCCTTGGTGATGTCTATAAAGACAATGTGGAGTGGTCTTTACTGTTCACAGTACTTCTCCTGCAACTGCCGAAGTGAGACAATCATGTCGACTGTCGATCTAATGGCTCTGAAGCTGCACTGAGACTCAGGATAGATATGTGATGCCAGGGTCTGCAATATGGTCAGAGCAATGCGAGCAAAGACCTTCCCCACAATACTTAGCAAGGAGATGCCTCGGTAATTGCTGCAGTCACTGTGATCCCCTATATTTTTGTACAAGGTGACAATGTTTGCATCACGCATGTTGAGAGGCGCAGATCTCTCCTTCCAACAGAGACACTGAAGTTCATGGAGATGCTACAGCTGTGCCGCTTTTCCACTTTTGATGATTTCAGGTGGAATACCATCATTTCCCGGGGCTTTATCACTGGCAAGACGGTCAATGGCGTTGTTGAGCTCTATGGTGGTGTCGCTGTCCAGCTCCTGCATGACAGGGAAGTCTGGAATGGTGCTGAGAGCTACTTCAGTGACAATGTTCTCCGTTATGTAGAGTTCATGATAATGCTCCACTCACCTTTCCATCTGCTTGTTAGGTTCAGTGATGATCACCCCTGTCTTTGTCTTCAAAGGTGCTGATTTAGTTACTGCTGGGCCCATTGCTTTCATAATTTCTTTTTTTATTCATTCATGTGATGTGGTCATCACTGGCTAAGCCAGCATTTATTGCCCATCCCTCATTGCCCATGAGAAGATGGTGGTGAGCTGCCTTCTTGAACCGCTGCAGTCTGTGTGAGGTAGGTACACCCACAGTGCTGTTAGGAAGAGAGTTGCAGGATTTTGACCCAGCGACAGTGAAGGAAAGGCGATATAGCTCCAAGTCACGATAGTGTGTGGCTTGGAGGGGAACTTGCAGGTGGTGATGTTCCCATGAATTTGCTGCCCTTGTCCTTCTAGTTGGTAGAGGTTGCGGGTATGGAAGGTGCTGTCTAAGGAACCTTGGTGTGTTGAATTCCTTCATATGTCCCTCTAGCATCCCCCAGATTCAGTGGCAGATTGAATACTGTTGCAGTGTTTTAACCAGTATTGATTGGTGCAGTGCCGAGCAGTCTGCAAAGACTTGTTTCTGGTAGTTCTGAGAGCGTCTAGAGTTTGTCTGCTGGGGACTAGTTTGTAGTTCATGAGGGCTCTCTTCTTAGTTACAGTAACTGACTCCATTTCAGTCCAATAAGCCTCAAACCAGTCAGCATTCCTCCCATCTCTTTTTCCCGTGCAGAGTTATAGATGGTGGCGTGCAGAGGATTCCACTTTGACACCGCACTGAGGCCTTGGATGTTGTCTGAAAGAGCCTGATCGAGGATGTTGAGGAACTCCTGGGTCCCTTCTGGATCAGTGATTCGGCAAGTGTTGATCCGAGAACGACCTTTCTTCTTGGATGGGTGAAGCTTCCTTGGCTGAAGCCTGACCTTGCTACACACCAGGGAGTGGTCAGTGTCACAGTCAGAGCTGTGATAGCTGCGTGTGATGAGGACACTGTTGAGGGTGGTACGTCTGGTGATGTTAAGTTCCAGCTGGTGCCAGTGGCGTGATCTTGGATGGCTCCAGGACACCCCGTGGCACAGCTTGAACTGGAAGTAGCTGTTTGTCACACAGAGTCCATGGTGACATCATAGATCCAGCAACCTCTGTCCATTTTTGTTCATCTTGCCAATCCCCTGGTGCCCTATGCTCGTTGGCCAAGCTATAGTCAGTACCCACACTTGCGTTGAAATCCCCTAGAAGATACAATCCCTCAGTGCTGGGAATTCTACTGATGGCAGCGTCAAGTGTCTCATAGAATTGATCCTTGACATCTGGGGTGGAGGTGAGTGTCGGGACATAGATGCACATGCGATTAACTGGGCCCGCGCTTGTTGACAAGTGAAGAGTATGAAGTATCTCTGAGCCAACTGTGGGTGGTTCACTCATCTCAAGTAGCGTGTATTTTACTGTGAAACCCACTCCATGCTCACGAGTTGCCTCTTGCGTTATCCCCTGCCAGAAGAAGGTGTAGTGTTCCTCTTTGAGGGATCCACTTTGAACGAGTCTAGTTTCTTGCAGCACAGCAATGTCCACATTGAGCCTTGTGAGTTCCTTGTCGATCACAGCTGTCTTGTGTGTGTCATCAACCTGCAGAAGGTTGTCAGTAAGGCCAGGACACATGGTCCTCACATTCCAGCTTGCGATGCGAAGGACTGGTGTCTTCTTTGTTAAGTTTGTCTTGCCTTGTGAATCGATTATCGAACCGCCTGTTGAGAGACGACTCTCTAAGCTCCAAGCACCCATTGAAGCAAGTAGGTCGTGGCAGGACAGCAGTTAACTGAGTGGGTGGTAGCTATCCAATGAGACATGATGATCTCTCCCTCTGTCAGAAGTAACCTCTAGTGCTCATAGTCTACACCAATTGAGTGAGAGCTTACAATCAGTAACTGTTTCTTCCCGTGTTGTGCGAATGTTTAACCACAAAGCTGGAGTGTCCTCTCCAGGGCACATACCTGGGCAAATAGTATGGAGACACTGAGCATCAGGACACCCTCTCAGCATTGCTAGTATTGTCCAAAGGAAAGGAAAAAAACAGTACTGTTTGGTATTGCTCTGCTGTAGGAGTTGCTGGAAAACTACCTGATAAGTAACAGGTAACCGCCTATGGGACTCCACTCCGGATTTACTGTCCAGGTTTACTCCCTCAGCCTTCTTCTCTCTCAAGACATCCACAGGGAAGTGAGACTTTTTGCCCATATCTGGGGCTCTGTTTCTTGGCATCAGGATGGAACCACACGCCAGTGGGCCTGCATGACATGCACAAGGATATCACACACTGCCCTATCCCTGTGACAGCTCAGAGAGATACCCTGATGATAATGCACCCCACAGGAACATCACAAACAACCTCCTCCCTAGGACAGCTCGGGGTCAGACACTGCACACACTGCAACAACAGTGACATTACTGTATTAGTCCCTCCATTCTGAGAAACAAGCATTCATCCTACTTTATGCTTTCTGTCCCTCAGCCAATTTTGTATCTACACTGCCACTGCCTCCTTAATCCCATCTGCTCGAATTTTGTTCACAAGTCTATTTTATGGTACTTTTTCAAACACAATTTTGAAGTCCAGACACACACCATCAACCTCACCACCCTGGTCAACTCTCTGTGAAACTTCATCAAAGAAATTAATTAATTACTTCAGACACAATCTTCTGTTAACCAATCTGTACTGGCTGTCATTTATCAGGCCATGTTCTACCAAGTGACAGTTAGTTTTCTCCTGGATATTTGTCTCTGAAAGTTTCCCCGCCACCGACATTAGTCTAATTGGTCTGTAGTTCCTGGGTTTATCTCTCTTTTTAAACAGGGCTGTAAAATTAGCAATCCTTGCAGACCTTTCTTTTAATTCTGGAAAGTCTATTGTGGACAATCTCTTTGGGAATGACTTTAACCAATTAAAGCAACAGGATACTTGATTAGTAAGTCAAGAACTTGTTTTGAGAGGAAAATAGTGCTTAATAATTGAAAGCAAAATTATCTCGAACAAACTTGGACAATATAACTGAGACCAAGCTCGATCAGTCCACACACCTGCTAGAGCTGTAAAGTTATATTGTCCAAGTTTGTTCGAGATAATTTCGATAAGTTCGAGTGTCACGGTCCTCTTTGTCCAGCCTAGATCCCTCATCAGGTGGAGAACTTAGTTGATGATCTGAGCCTTTACCCCTGAGGTCTTCTAGTGTTCCTGCACAATGAAACCTTACAAAATCCCTACTTTTAACCCCCTGGATTGCCATCACACCACCTTGTAAAATAATATTTGGTCCGAGCTGTTGCTAGGTGCATTTTATAAGTTCTTAATGATGTCTTCCACGAACAGTCACCTGTCCTCAGAATCTCAGACATGAGTACAATGGAGTGGTTTCACACTGTCTCCCAATCTGATCTGAAACAAGTTTCCTATTCATTAAATCGAGACTCTTGAAGTCACGATGTACCATACCATGGGTTTTATCAGGTGTCCTAGAAAGGTCCATTGTTTGAATACGTTTCGCTGAAACTGCCCTTTACCACATAGACACAGAAACTCACAGTAATTAGATTGAACTAACTTTAAATGAAAACCCATTCTCTCTAAAATGATTATTGATTCATTATTTATAACTCAATCAAGGTTCTTTACCTTTACAATCATCTGTTTCATGATGGGTAGCTACTCATTAATTATACAGGATATAAACGTTAGTACTGAACACAAAATGGCTCCTTCGGTCATGTGTTAATTATAAAATGGCTTCCTGACCTTATTAGTTATTACAACAGATACATTATAAAAATGGTCAAGTTAAACTGAGATCGAACTACTTAAGCTTACCTCCATCCTCCAGTCCTCTGGCATCATTCCCATATTCAAGGAGGATTGAAAGATTGCGGCTCAAGTCTCCGCTATTTCCACCCTTACTTCCCTCAGCAATCCAGGATGCAGCCCATCCAGACCGGATGACTTTTCGACTGTGAGCACTGCCAACCTTGTAATTATCTCCTCTTTATCTATTTGCATCCCCTCCAATTTCTCCACATCCTCCTCCTTTACTGTGACATTTGCACAATATGCCTGTTTTGTGACAGATGCAATGTACTTAATTAGTTCCTCAGTCACACTCTCTGTCTCCACAGGATCTCCTAATTGACCCACCCTTTCATTGTCTGTCCATATGTTGGTAAAAGACTTCAGTGATCCCAGTTATGTGACCCACTAATCTTTTCTCACACACTCTCTTGCCGATCAAATTTCCCTTTTCAGCTGTCCTTTGTACTTTCTGTATTTTGCTTGTTTCTCCTGCATATGAATCCTCACAAGATTTCTATATTAATGGTTTTCGAACTATTTTGTTGAAGGATTGAGTTTTGTACATTTCTCCCTAGCTCCCCTCGTGGTCAGGCAGAAAGTTTAACTGCTGTGTTTTCAAACAGCAACAGCTTTATTTGAAAAGCCATTGTGACAGGAGTCTGGGTTTCAATCCAGTCACAAATCTGGTTCTGATGTCTTATGGCTCCAGCTGTCACATGACCTGTCAGAGGATGACCTCATAATTGACCCAGTCATGGAGCTGTGGGTTGATGTTTAAATTGTTTCAAAATAATTCTCCAGAAGGGCAATCAAAATGAATCGATATATAAAAGGTAGATTTTGTGAATTTGTGCTCCCAGTGGACATTCCTGCAGCATCTGCTGGTTTTCATATCCCCAATTCCCCACAGGAAGCTCTGTGCTCAGAGTCTGTATTCATTACATCAACATTAAACAGAATCATTTCATGGGAGACCCCAGTGTGAATTGTAGACAGGTGGGTAAGTTTTAACTTTCAAAGTAACACAGGAGCAAATTACTGCAGATACTGGAAATCTGAAATAAAAACAGAAAATGCTGGAAATACTCAGCAGGTCTGGCAGCATCTGTGGAGATAGAAACAGAGTTAACGTTTCAGATCTGTGACCGTTCATCAGAACTGGGTTGAAATTGTCTCAGGGACTGAGATTGTGGAATCAATTTCAGAGTCAAAGACATTGTACTTGGTCAGGATAGGAAGTTGGAGATTATTAAGTACAGTGCAATAATATAGATGCTTTTACATTATTTGAATCAACACTGATTTAAAATTTGTGCTCACGAATCCTATCTTTTGATCACAATGACACTGATAACAATGGAAAAAGCAACACATGCATTTCACGACCACAGGACTTTGTGAAGCCTTTTACAGCCAATGAAGGACTTTCCAAGTGTTGTCACTGTACAGTACAATACAATACCCGACAATAAGGATATTTCACATTCGAGTCACACAAGTGCCAGGCAATGACCATCTCAAACAAGAGAGAATCTAACCATCTCCCCTTGACGTTCAACAGCATTACGTTTGCTGAATCCCCCACTATCAACATCCTGGGGATTACCATTGACCAGAAAATGAACTGCAGTAGCCATATAAATATCATGGCAACGAGAGCAGGTCAGAGACTAGGAATCCTGCGGCGAGTAACTCACCTCCTGACTCCCCAAAGCCTGTCCACTATCTACAAGGCACAAGTCAGGAGTATGATGGAATACTCTCCAATTGCCTGGATAGGTGCAGCTCCAACAACACTTCAGAAGCTCGATGCCATCTAGGAGAAAGCAGCCCACTTGATTGGCACCTCATTCACAATATTCACTCTCTCCATCACCGATGCACTGTGGTAGCAGTGTGCACCATCCACAAGATGCACTGCAGCAAGGCAGCAAGCCTCCTTAGACAGCACCTTCCAAACCCGTGACTTCTACTACCTAGTAGCACAAGGGCAGCAGATGCATGGGAACACCACCACCTGCAAGTTCCCCTCTAAGCCATACAACATCCTGAATTGGAAATATATCACTGTTCCCTCACTGTGGCTGGGTCAAAATCCTGGAACTCCCTTCCGAACAGCATCACATCGACTGCAGTGGTTCAAGAAGGCAGCTCGCCACCACCTTCTCCAGGGAATTAGGGATGTGCAATAAATGCAATAAATAAAAATAAAATCAATAAAAAATGACAATATCCTGTAATCCCCAAAAGTAGAAAATCCACATGAAAATGAAAATATAATAAAGCACAGTCAGCATGGATTTCACAAAGAAAGTCTTGATTAACCTTATCTTTGAAGAATCAACAGCAAGAGTAATACAGCAGATGTAGAAGAGTTTAAGTTAATAAAGCCTCATCCTTTTAAGTGCTTGAACCAACAAATTGTGGGTTAACAAACAAGCACACGAACTGCCAGAGCTGGGTGTTGTTCTTTCTAGATTACCCTAAAGCAGGGTGTCAATGAGTTAAATCTTCAGGTTGCTGCAACCAGAATAGCCATTGTCCACGATCAGTTTTACTGTTACAAATAAAGGGTGGAACATTCATTGTGAATCTATAGAAACAGTCTGGTCCTGCACACTGCAGACACATCCACGTCATCACCAACCAGCTCTCCTATAATTGATGCAGTTAATTGACTTTTCCCCATTAGCTCCATGGAATTAATTTTGAAAGATTTTAAATTCCAAGAAGTTTTGTTAATATTCAGCCCTTGAGAAGAAATCATTCCCTGGCCACAGTGGAGAGCATTGAAAATAAAACAGTAGACTACCAGGTAACACAGTGAAAGCTCATCAGCTAATCTATAATTGCTTAGTTTCTTACTTTTGCTCTTGCTATTCGGTTTTTCATCATTTTCAGTTCCTGACTCCGGATATTATTGTGATTAAATGTGAAAAGATGCACTGTGTCTCAGCCCCGGTATATTGGCTCTTTCTCTGTACAGTGCTGTATGCACTCAGATACTGACCGTGTCTCTCCCTCCCTCCATTTTCCAGCCTTGACATTGCAGAAAGTGCTGCTCAAAGTTACACATTCTGACTGTTTGCAGTTGATTAGTGAGAGATTATTAACGTATCCTTCTGCAGCGCTGCCTCGGTTAATAACAGCAGATCTAAGTCACATTTCAGATACAGAAACAGACGCATCAATTATTCACTCTTTCCCAGAGTGAGTGAGGCCGGGACAAGCAGCAACATTCCGGCCCCACGCTCTGCAATTACCCAGCACCAGCGGAAAGCAGCGAATACAGATTCAATCAGTGGGTTAATGTACTTTACAGGGATGCAAGATTCCACGGACCAGGACAAACATCCCCATACACCGAGAACAAGCTCAGGAAAACCCGGGGGAGTTAATATCCCAATCACTGAGCATTCCAATAACATTGAACAAGTTCCTGAACTGAGTGAACCTTTCAAAGTACAGAAGTGATGACGAGGTCAAAAAGGTCTGAACAGTTTCGGTGACTGAGCAGTTTCAGCTTCTCTGTTCAGGTTGCAGCTTTCACTGGAGGCATGTGTTTAAATCCCACTTCTGACAACTTGATTTTCAGTTACTTTGCAGAGCTTCCTTGAAGGTTTGAGGTAGAGTAAATAATGAGGAACTGTTTCTAACTGCTGAACGGTCAATAACGAAGCTTACAGATTTAAGGTGACTCACAAAACCAGAAGGAACATGAGGAAAAATTCCTTTCTGCAACGTGTGGTTAGGATTTCAGTTATGTGGATCTATTGGAGAAGCTGGGGTTGTTCTCCTTAGAGAGGAGATTTGATAGAGGTGTTCACAATCATGAGGGGCTGTGACAGACCGGATAGAGAGAAACTGTTGGTAGAAGGATTGAGACTCAGGTAAAAGCTGTGGCTCAGTTGGTCACACTCACCTCGAAATCACAAGCTTCTGGGTTCAGATTTCACAGCTGACACTCCAGTGCAGCACTGAGGGTGTTGAAGGTGCTGCCTTTCAGGTGTGATGTTAAACCAAGACCTGGTCTGCATGTTTGGGTGAATGTAAATGATCCCATGCTGCAATTTCAAACAAGTGAAGATCAATTCTCCCTGGTGTTGTGATCAATATTTGCCTCTCAATCAGATCAGTTGGTCATTATCACATTGCTGTTTGTGGGTATTAGCTGCTGCATTTCTGACATTACAACAGTGATTACACTTCAAAAGTATTTCATTGTCTGCAAACTGCTTTGATATATCCAGTGGTCTTGAAAGGTGCTATATAAATACAAGTCTTTTCTTTCTTTATCACAACACATCGCTGTGTAAAAAATGGTTCCTCATGTCACCTCTGGTTCTTCTGCCAATCACCTGATATCTGTGTCCTCTGCTTCCTGACCCTTTTACCACTGGAAACAGTTTCGCCTTATTTAAAATGATTTTGAACAAATGTGTCAAATCTCTTCTGAACTTTCTCTGCTGCAAGGAGAACAACCCCAGCTTCTCCAATCTCTCCACATAACTGAAATCCCTCACCCTGCTACCATTGTGTCAAATCTCTTTTTTATTCTTTCATGGGATGTGGGCATTGCTGGCAAAGCCAGCATTTATTGCCCATCCCTAATTGCCATTGGGATGATGATGGTGAGCAGCCTTTTTGAGCCGTTGCAATACGTGCTGTTAGGAAGGGAGTTCCAGGATGTTGATCCAGTGACAGTGAAGGAATCATGATAAAGTTCCAAGTCAGGATGGTGTGTAGTTTGGAGGGCAACTTGCAGATGGTGGTGTTGCCATTCATCCAATGTCCAAATAGGTGGTCGAGGTAGTGATGGATGGAGTGCTGATCAAGTGAGCTGTTTTGTCCTGGATGGTGTTGAGCTTCTTTGGAGTTGTTGGAGCTGCACTCATCCAGGCAAGTGAGGAGCCTTTCATTACACTCTTGACTTGTGTCTTGGAGATGGTGGACAGGACGTGAGAGATTCACAGTAGAATTCCCAGCCTCTGACCTGCTCTTGAAGCTATATTATTTATCTGGCTGTTCCAATTCAGTTTCTGCTCATTGGCAACCCCCAGGATGTTGATAGTGAGGGATTCAGCAATGATAACGCCATTGAATGTCAAGGGGAGATAGTTAGATTCCGTCTTGTTGGAGATGATAATTTTGGGAATTGATAGGAAGCTGCTTCATGGTTGGTGGAACAAACGCCCACCCTTGGGGTGGAGCCAACAGCTGCATCCGTCCAATAACAGACATAGTGGAAGTACTGTATCGGGCCTTGTTAGTTCAGTTGGTAGAGCATGAGACTTTTAATCCCAGGGTCTTCGATTTGAGACCCATGTTGTGTGGTTGTTCTTCCCTTTTTCAGACTTCGTCAGCAGAGAGTTCAAGGAGTGTGTCTGGTCCATTTCCCACACATCTGCCCTCCCCTCTTCCCATCCCTCCCAGAAACGCAACAGGTTTCCCCTTTTCCTTACTTTCCACCCCACCTGCCTCCACATCCAAAGGATTATCCTCCGCCATTTCCACCACCTCCAGCGTGATGCCACCACCAAATGCATCGTCCCCTCGCCTGTCAGCATTCCGAAAGGATCATTCCCTCCGCAACACTCTGGTCCACTCCTCCATTATCCCCAATACCTCGTCCCCTTCCCTTGGCTCCTTCCAATTCAATCGCAGGAAGTGTAATAGCTTCCCTTTTACCTCCTCTCTCCTCACGATCCAAGGCCCCAAACACCCCTTTCAGGTGAAGCAGCGATTTACTTGTACTTCTTTCAATTTAGTGTCCTGTATTTTCTGTTCACAATGCGGTCTTCTCTAAATTGGGGAGACCAAACGCAGATTAGCTGACTGCTTTGTAGAATACCTCCACTCAGTCCGAAAGCATGACCCTGAGCTTCTGGTTGCTTGCCATTTCAACACTTCCCCCTGCTCTCATGTCAACATTTCTGTCTTTGGCCTGCTCCAGTGTTCCAGTGAACATCAACGCAAGCTCGAGGAACAGCACCTGATCTTTCGAGTCGTCACTCTACAGCCTTGTGGACTGAACCTTGAGTTCAATAACTTCAGAACATGACTGGTGTCAGGCAAACCCCCCCACCCCACCTGCCAAGACTGAGGCACACATGATTTTTGCCACATGAACATTAAAACTTAAAATTGCAAGCGCCTGACTGGAAAGAAATTTGCAGAGTAACAAACAGTATTGAAACAAAGGGACGCAGTCTTTTGCTTCCCCAATACACAGCACAAGTGGTCAGACCAGTTTTAGTCACATGACTAGTTGGCTGTTGGTTTTTTGAACTTGCCACAGATTTGAACTCAGAACACCATGTGCTCCCGGATGGGGCAGACCCTCTCCAGTCCTGCCTGCCTCCATCTCTTTCCCACAGAACTGAACCTTGTGAAAACATGTGAATCTCAAAGAGAGAAAAGTCTCCAACATGTACAAGGATTAAGTAGAATACTGGGCCCTACGAAATGCAAGAATTACCTACAAAAGTGCTATACCGTGAGCTCGAAGCACAGTAACAAGATATTGCCTCAAACTGTTCCACTTTATCTTTTATTTTTTCTGCCCCTAGCTGCATCTGTATATCAGGTGTGCATGCTAGCATGGGTGCATCGTATATCTGTCGGCAGGAACCGTATTAAGTTTAAGCAAGTTTAATAAGTTGCACTTTTCTTCTTTAAACCAAAGAAAGCCTGTTTATGTTCATTTCTTTGCATTATAATTGGAAAGCTGTGAACAAGGATTCACAAAAGGGGGAGCACAAAACACAGTGTGTTTAAAACCATGTGCCTGTTTTTCATGTAGTCAGAGCTTCTCATTATTCTGCTATTAACACTCTCTCTGGACAAATGCTTTGTCTTTGACCACAAGCATTAACGGAATCTTTGCCTTTGTCCCAGGACCACTTTGTTATTTAATCTTTCCTGCCCTCTGCCCTATCAAACACCTTCCCCTTTGTTCTCTCCCACAGGCCCCTCTCCTTCACTTGTTTAAAACCTAATTCTTTTCTAACCTTTGGCAGTTCTGATGAAAGGTCACAGACTTGAAACTTTATCTCTATTTCTCTCTCCACAGATGCTGCCAGACCTGCTGAGTATTTCCAGCTGCTTTGTTTTTATTTCAGATTTCCAGCATATGCAGTATTTTGCTCTTACTATATCAGAAAGTCTCTCCTTGATTCAGGACTCTTACGTCTCTCCAGCGTCTCGCTGCTAAAGATTGAACTTTATCTCATTTCACTCGCAGCTCAGGGTCAGTGTGGATCAGTGGGACTTCTGGCTGTCTCCCGCTTCACATTCCATCAGTGCTGAGAAAACAATGGGAAATATTACTCATGTTGTGTTCTGTAAATTTTGACAAACACTTGAATGTAAATATTGTCTTCCAAAGCAATGAGCAAAGGCTGGTTTTATTGTGTGGCTGAAATAGATCAGCTGGATTTGCATTGCACTAAAAATCGCAGTTCTTGGTTCAATCCCAGGTTTTGGCACTTTCAACCTCTCCTGTGCCTTTTTCTTTGGCTCCAATTGTCAAGCTGCATGATTTACTCTGAAATTAGCACCAGAGAACCAAGGCACCAGCGAGCATGAGGAGCTGAAATTAGCACAGATCAAATCCACTTAATACCTCTGACTGAAGATGGTTGCAAATGCTTCAGTTTTGCCTTTTGCACTGACGTGCTCAGAACCACCATCATTGAGGATGTGGGTGTTTTTGGAGCCTCCTCATCTTGTTAGTTATTAAATTATCCGCCACCATTCACGACTGGATGTGGCAGGACTGTGGAGCTGTGATCTGATATCCGTGCATGGAGTAGCAGGATGTATGGAGAGTGATCCTGAAGAGGGTGACCGAGCCTCGAGTGGAAGCTTTCTGTGGAGGTGCAGGAGTAGGCCATTCAGCCCCAGTGTTTTATAAAGGTTTAGTATAACTTATTTGTTTTTACTCTATGCCTCTATGAATAAAGCCAAGTGTCCTGTTTGCTTTTCGCAACATTTTCAAACCTTCTAAGATTGGTGCTCATTGTCTCATTCTTCCTCCCAAACTTTATCACTTTACACTTCTCTGTGTAAAATTTTATCTGCCACGTGAAAGCCCATGTTGACAGTTCTTTTATCTTCTCCTGAAGTGTGTTACTGTCACTGGCATAAGACGAAATTCCCCAGCATTCTTTGATGCAATCTCCATGGAAAGAGCAATCTTGCACGCCAGCTGAAATGTAGGATTTTGCGTGTTTAGTATCTTTTCTCATCCAACAAAAAAGCACAAATCTGTCTCGTAATGTGCGGTCTAAGAATGTACCAAAGTTGCAATGTAGTGATAAATTCTTCAGTTCCACAATGTACTCACCAACTATTTCACTACTTTTCTGCTTTCTGGTTCCAAATTTCTAGCTTGCCGTGATCTCTAGTGGCTTAGGGTTAAAATGTTCCTCCAACTTGGTGAATATTGTTTTGAATTCACATCTTTTGCCTTGATGGGAGCAGGAAGATTTGTTAGCATGTCATCCACTTCCAGGATAATTTACATTCGCAAAATTACTTTCTTGCCCACAAGAATTGCCTTATTCTGAGTCTCGACCTCTGCACTTTCAGCTTCAAGTTCCAAAATGTTATTAGCTCTGAAAAACATGTCCATTCTTTCAATATATGAGCTGAATGGTTCTCGAGCCCTCTCATGAGTTCCGAGCCTTCTGATGTGTCCCCTGGGTGCAGCCATATTGTCCCAAATAATCACTTTGAATCTGATGCACACTAAGACCCTGCGGTAAAGGCCTGATCGTTTATGAAATTGAAACCCGACCCGGTCCGACCTGACAACATCCAACCTGAATCTGACCCGGGCCCGAGTCCTTTGATTTTTTCCCGCACCCGACCCGACCCGACCCGACTACCATAATACATTTAATTATATCAAACATACCTTGTCCAAATGTTGTGATCCTCCATTCCGAAAGCTGGCTATTCCTGCGGAATCATGCAGAAGTTCCCTCCCTGAGCAAGGCAGCACTGTGTCCGCCTCCAGCCCGACCCGTCACGAACCCGAATGCCGGACACGGTCGAGAGACCCGACCCGAACCTGACACATGTCATCCGGTCTGGTCGGAGTCGGGTCGGGTCGCCATGCTTTACCCTAGGGCATCTCATTCAACTGAGGAGACAGTCTGTAGCACAGGCTTCACATAATCCACGTAAAATCTCCACCATCTGAGCAGGTAGGTCACCAGGAGCTGGCTGTTCTTGTTCACTGCAGTCCCTGCTGCTGTTTGCTGCCTATATTTACAGACTTTTATCTCATCCTCATCACCATTTTCTCCAATATATTCAGGGGGCATCAGCAGAGAAAATGGACATCAAATGCGACAAGTGCAAGGAAATGTTTATTTACAATATTACATCATAAACATAATATACAAAAACATTACATGTGTGAAACACGTCCCGATCAAGATGTGTCTGAATAAATGGATCCCCTCACAATAAACACTGTCACCTTTCAATATTTAGCGGACGAGTGTGAGGGCCAGATGTGTGTGATTCCCACAGTAATGTGTTTGTTCAAAGTTCAGGAAAAGATGGAGATATGAATAATTTACAGGGAAATCTTTGAAGCATATCTCCATGTCTCTCACTCACAAAGATTTGCAAACTTATGGATTCAGAAAGAAGCCAGAGACAGATAGTCCTGCAATAACCTGCAACTCCAGGAAAGGATGCGTTCGAGATTTTGCCCTGTAGCTTAGTTGGTTGAAGTCTCTATCTAATAAACAGCAGAACCTAACTTCAAACCCCAACAAAGCCTCACTGCAGTGAAGAAACGGAAAGTTATGATTTAAAGATTACTCTGTCAATCATTCACATCTCTGTCTTCCCCTGAACTTCAAATTCAAATTTGTTTGTGAAGTTGAGTCACACGTTAAGACAGCACAGTCTTTGTCTTTGTGAAAGAAGTGATTTGGGAATGGCTGTTTGAAACTGTCCCTCCTTGCACAGAAATTCAATGCAAATACTCAAATCACCCACAATTTCCACGAGAGAAATTTGTCCACAATTGCATTTGACGTGAAACCGCCTCAACATTAATCTCACTGAAGCAGAGTGTGACCATGTTGTATGTTTCAGAGTGTTGGTGCCATTATGTGTCGCTTTTAACCGAGACTGGGACACAACGCAAGGTTGATCCAAGGTTGGAATATATTATCATTCAGGAGCAAGAAAAATCAAAAGGAACCAAATAAGAAAACCCAGTCTCCAGATTTGAGAATCTGTTGATCCGCTTTGGGAAAGTGAATCAGAGCAGAATGAAGGGTGAACTGTCCGACTGCCCAGAAGAGATGAAGACACAACACAGTCAGCACATTCCGCTGGTTTACGATGCTGGGACATTCCTCACACAGATATTATTCAACCCAATGTCAAACATTCTTGTAGCTGATAATTTACGCTAACGATTGAAGGACTTTCTCATGTGGTTACCTAGTGGTAAGAAGATATTAAACTTAGTTTCAAACAATCCAGCTGCGATAAACTTTGAATTTTTCTGCCTGTTATAAACATTATTTGAAGGGTCTCAGTGACAATGTTCAGTATTGATGAGAGTGGGGTCTGGGTGAGTAACTGCTGAGCGTGACAGGGTCAGGACTGGATGAAGGAAGTTCTCTGACACTCTCTCTCTCTCTCTCTCTCTGATGGGTTTGAGTTGGTTCACAACTGGCAGCTGTTGGTGTTTCGATAAATGAAGGAGCTTCCCTCGAACCATTCTTTTTTATTCACAGTGTAGTATAAGGATGTAAAGGGTTAATGCTGAAGACAGTGGGATCAACCCCTCCCACTGTCAGAGTGATGATGTAACAGTCACATGAGATGAGGTTTGGGAGAAGAGAGAGCAGCACCAAGGATGCTAGCTTAGGAGGCTTGATGAGTGTGTATATAGTATTGTGTAAATTAGAAAATAGTTCTTAGTTCTTTCAGCAGGAAATGTGTCCCGAAAATATCGAGAAACTCACAAATTTATTATTCAGGAGTCGGAACACAGATATTAACTCCAATTTACAGTTCTGGGTTCATTTAACAAAAAGAACATAGAATAATATTGCTTACTGATTGAAATCCCCCAGTGAGGAGACAGTTAAACAGTTGGGGCATCCTTTGATCCAAGGTTTTGGCAGCATTTGCAACTTTTTTTTAATCCAGCTTTGATGGACGAGTGAAAAAACTGAAAACACTGAACAGTTCCATTCTTCCTTCTTCCCTTCTTTCCATCAGTTTCTCTTTTCTGTCCCAGACCAATATAATGATGAGAATCCCAATTTAATCTGCTGTTTCTGGTGTTTCATCCATTCCAATAAAAATTCAACATTCCAATCAAATCTATTTGTTATTCCACAGTGTCTCTCCATGTGTTTTATTCTGTTGTATTCTCTCACAGTCTGTTTGATGATCAATGTTACATCTCACTCTCTGTTCTGGTGAAAATCAGAAGCAGTGATATCTGTTTACACCGCCTGACAAGTTGGCTGAGGCTGTGCCTCGCTGATCACGTGGAGTTGAAGCAATTCTTCCAGTCAGTTAGTTAAGTTGTCATTTCATGAGAAATTCGAAGTCATCATGACTTTGTCAGTGACCTAATGGTTCAGGTGTCTGAGTGATGTTAATCATGATGTGATCAAATGATTGTATGTTCCAGTCTTTCCGTGGTGGATTTTCACACTGAGTCGAAACGTGTTGGACATGGTCTGGAAATGTTTCACACCGCTCCATTCGCAACAGGACATAACCTGATGTGATGGAAATTTCATTTACTTACAGAAGCTACATTTCCATCACTGCACATCTGGCTGCACAGTCAGGATCTGTGTGAAGGTGACGGTTGTGCTTTTGTGACTTGCCAGGTGACGAGGTGGCTGACAGGTTAAGGCGATGGGCTACTAATCCGTTGTGTTGTGCACGCGTGGGTTTGAATCCCATCCTTGTCGTTAGTTTATCAACTGCCTGTTGCATTCTTGTTCACAGCTTCAATGTAAAGTCGGCCTGGAAACCTGTTCTTGTCAGTATCTTGACGGTGGTTCCAGAATTGTTTATACTTTATTAAAATTGAGACAGACAATTGGAATTCTTCACCCAAATTGGATTGGAATGAAGATCAAATAGGGATCACGAAACGGAGCAGGATTTTCCCTCCCCTCCTTCCTTCCTTCCATCTTTCCTTTCCCTGGATTTCCACCAAGTGAACGACTAACGGGAAAAGCAAATGGCGAGGGAGCAGAAGCAGCACATTATCCTTTGGCAAGAAATTGATTTTCAAATCTTCTTGATAGATTAAGTGAGTGAGCAATGTTTTGGCAGATGGAGTTTAAAATGAGGGGTCATCTAGTACCTACGAAAGATAGATCAGAGTGTTTTTTGTTAAGTGGTGAGATGATAGAAACTGCGGAGGCGCAGAGACCCGAATACTGAATCACTAAAAGCTGGTGGACTGGTAGAAAAATAATGTGAAAAGCGAACCGAACCTGAAGATTGGAACTCATGTTGTAGTTATATAAAGCTCTGTGCTCCTGAAGTAAATGTCCAAACCCAGATTGTGGGGAATCTGTGGAGAGTGATTTGTTTTTTATTCATTAATGGGCGCGAGTATCGCTGATAAGACTGGCATTTATTATCATCCCTAATTGCCCTTGAGAATGTGGTAGTCAGCTGCTTTCTTGAACTGATGCAGTCCATATGGTGCAGGAACACCCACAGTGCTATTGGGAAGGGAGTTCCAGGATTGTGACCCAACAACAGTGAAGAAATGGCGATATAGTTCCATGTCAGGATGGTGAGTGACTTGGAGGGGAACCTTCAGGTAGTGAGTTCCCATGCATCTTCTGCCCTTGTCCTTCGAGGTGGTAGTGGTCACGGGTTTGGAAGGTGCTGTTGAAGGATACTTGGCGAGATACTGCAGTGCATATGGAGATGGTACACGCTGCAGCCACTGTGTACTGGTGGTGGAGGAAGTGAATGTTTAAGGTGGTGGGTTAGGTGCCGATCAAGTGGGCTGCTTTCTCCTGGATGGTGTTGAGCTTCTTGAGTGTTGTTGAGTGGGATGTATTCCATCCCACTCCTGATTTGTGCCTTGTACATGGTGGACAGGATTTGAGGTGTCAGGAGGCGAGATACTTGCTGCAGAATTCCTAATCTCTGACCTGCACTTATAGCTGCAGCATAGATGTGACTGGTCCAGTTTAGTTTCTGGTCAATGGTAACCCCCAAGATGTTGATGGTGGGGGATTCAGTGATGATTATGCTGCTGAATATCAAAAGGTAGATGTTTTGATTCTCTCTCAATCGAGATGTTCACTGCTTAGCACTTGTGTGGCCAGAAGGTTGCTTGTCACTTATCAGCTCAAGCCTGAAGTTGGTACAGGTCTCGCTGCTTGTGGGCACAGACTGCTTCAGTATCTGAGGAGTTAAGAGTCATCAGCGAACATTCCCACTTCTGACTTATGTTGAAGGGAAAGTGATCAATGAAACAGCTGAGGATGTTTGGGCCGAGGACACTACCCTGAGAAACTCCTGAGGCAATGTCCTGGGCTGAGATGATTGGCCTCCACTAACCACAACCATGTTGCTTTGTGTGAGATATGATTCCACCACGTGGAGAGTTTTCCCCTTGATTCTCATTGACTTCAATTTTGCTCGGGATCCTTGATGCCACACTCACTCAAGGGCAATCACTCTCACCTCTCCTCTACAACTCCACGCTTTTGTGTCTGTTTGAACCAAGCTGCAATAAAAAGTAAGAACAGAAGAAATATTAGCAGGAGTAGGCCATTTGGCCCCTCAAGCCTGCTCCACCATTCAATAGGATCATGGCTGACCTGATCATGGCCTCAACCCCACTTTCTTGCCAGCCCCCCATAACCCTTGACTTCCTTGCAGATAAAGGTCTGTCAAACTTAGTCTTGAAGACATTCAATGACCCAGCCTCCACTACTCTCTGTGGTAGAGAATTCCAAAGATTAATGACTCTCTGAGAGAAGAAATTCCTCATTTCCTTCTTAAATGGAAGACCATTATTCTGAAACTGTGTCCCCTAGTTCTAAATTCCACCATGAGGGGAAACATCCTCTCAGCATCCACCCTGTCAAGCCCCCTCAAAATCTTATATGTCTCAATACGATCACCTATCATTTTTCTCAACTCCAATGAGTATAGGTCCAACCTGATCAACTCTCCACATAAGACAACCACTTAACCAGAGGAATCAATCCAGTGAACCTTCTCTGAACTGCCTCCAATGCAAGTATATCCCTCCTTAAATAATGAGACCAAAACTGTACACAGTACTCCAGATGTGGTTTCACCAATACCCTGTACATTTGCAGCAAGACTTCTCTTCTTTTATACTCCATCCCCCTTGAAATAAAGGGGAACATTCCATTTACCTTCCTAATTATTTGCTCTACCTGCATGTTAACCTTTTGTGATTCATGGACGAGGACACCCAGATCCTTCTATACCGCAGCATTCTGTAGTCTCTCGCAATTTAAATAATATTTTGCTTTTCCGTTCTTCTTACCAAAGTGGATAACCTCACATTTTCCCACATTATACTCTACCTGCCAAGTATTTGCCTGGAGTCGAGGAACCCTGGCAGAACCTAAACTGAGCATCGATGAACAGATTATTGCTAAGTGTCTGGTGCTTGATAGCACTGTTGATGACATCTTCCATCACTTTTCTGATGATTGATAGGAGACTGATGGGGTGGTAATTGGTCAGATTGGATTTGTCCTGCTTTTTTTTATGGAGTGGGCACACTTGGGCAATTTTCCACATTGTCGGGTAGAAGCCTGTGTTGTAACTCTACTGGAACAGTGTGGCTGAGAGCGCAGCTAGTTCTGGAGCACAAGTCTTCAGTACTAGAGCCGGGATGTTGTGAGGGCCTATTGTCGTTGCTGTATCGAGTGACTTCAGCTGTTTCTTGCTATCATGTGGAGTGAATCGAATTGGCTGAAGACTGGAAACTGTGATGCTGGAGACCTCAGGAGGCCGAGACGAATCATCCACTGAGCAATTTCTGATGGAAGATGGTTGTAAATGATTCAGCTTTGGCTCCACCATCATTGAGGATGGGGATTTTTTGGATCCTCCTCATCTGGTTAGTTATTTAATTGTCCACCATCATTCATGACTGGATGTGGCAGGACGAAGGACCTGTGATCTGATCATGAGGGAGATATCCATGCGTGGAGTGGTGGGATCTATGGAAAGTGATCCTGAAGAGGGTGTCCGAGCCTGGAGTGGCGGGATCTGTGGAGAGTGATCCTGACGAGTGTGTGCAAACCTGGAATGGAAGCTTTCTGTGGAGGTACAGGAGTAGGCCATTCAGACACAGTATTTTATAAAGGTTTATCATAACTTATTTGCTTTTACTGTATGTCTCTATTAATAAAGCCAAGTGTCCTGTTTGCTCTGAGAAGCCTTTTCAAACCTTCTAAGATTGGTGTACATTGTCTCTCTGTTCTGGCACCCACTTTAGAATTGTAACATTTCATTTATATGGCCTCTCCTTATTCTTCCTCCCAAATTGTATCTCTTCACAATTCTCTGTGTAAATTTTAACTGCCATGTGAAAGCCTATTTTATCAGTTTTTTGAAGCTCCCCTGAAGTGTGTTACAATCACTGGCACAGGATGAAATTCTCGAGCATTCTTTGATGCAATCTCCATGGAAAGAGCAATCGTGCATGCGAGCTCGAATGTGAGATTTTGTGTGTTCAGTATCTTTTCTCATCCACCAATATAAGCACAAATCTGTCTCATAATGCACGGTCCAAGAATGTGCCAAAGTTGCAATGTAGTGATACATTCTTCATGCCACAATGTACTCACCAACTGTTTCACTGCTTTTCTGATTTCTGCTTCCAAATGTCTAGATTGCCGTGATCTCTAGTGGCTTCCAGTTGAAATGTTCCTCCAACTTGGTGATGATTGTTTTGAATGGCACATCTTTTGCCTTGATGGGAGCAGGAAGATTTGTTAGCATGTCATACACTTCCAGGATAATTTCCATTGGCAAAATTGCTTTCTTGCCCTCAAGTTTTGCCTTATTCTGAGTCTTGACCTCTGCACTTTCACCTTCAAATTCCAAAATTTTATTAGCACTGAAAAACATGTCCATTCTTTCAATATATGAACTGAATGGTTCTCAAGCCCTCTCATAAGTTCCTCACCTTCCGATGTATCCCATATGTGTGCAGCCATATTGTCCCAAATAAGCAATTTGAATCAGATGCACAGGAAGACCCTGCGGAATCTCATTCAACTGTAGAGACATTCTGTGGCCCAGGCTTCACACAATCCACCTACAATCTCCACCATCCGAGCAGGTAGGTCACCAGGAGCTAGCTGATCCTGTTCACTGCAGTCCCTGCTGCTGTTTGCTGCCTATATTTACAGACTTTTATCTCATCCTCATCACCATTTTCTCTAATATATTCAGGGGGCATCAGCAGAGAAAATATACACCAAGCGTGGCAAGTGCAAGGAATTGTTTATTTGCGTCATTATGTCATGCACATAATATACAAATACATTCCATGTGTGAATCATTTCTTGAGCACTTTTATACCATATGTGTCTGAATAAATGGAACCCCGTCACAATAAACACTGTCACCTTTCAATGTTTAACGGAGAAGTTTGACGGCCTGATGTGTGTGATTCCCACATTAATGTGCTTCTGCAAAGTTCGGAGAAAGATGGAGATATGAATAATTTGCAGGGAAATCTTTAAGCATATCTCCATGTTTCTCACTGACAAAATTCTGCAAACACATGGATTCAGAAAGAACCTGAGTGCAAAATCAACAAAAATAAACACAGCCTGAGAGACTTGCAATAACCTGTAGCTCAGGGAAAGTACATGATGTTATGGAAGTGATTTTGAATTATTTTTTTGTGAAATTCTTTTTGAGGAATTCATCGTCAAACTTAATAAATGTCAGACCAGTTCTTTTTCAAGAGGGTACTGAAAGTACTAATTTGGCAACTATGTTTACTGGTTGTCACATGACTCAAGTTAAATGTAGAACAGAAACCCTGGGAACAGGGGGAAATGTGAACAGAGAAGTCAGTTGCGTCTCTTGATTGGACAAACCCGGCAGCAGCAGCACACACCGAAGAGGGCAGAAAAATCACAAGCTTTTATTTGTAGCAGTCATTGTGTTTTACCTTCTGGAGTGAGCAGCTGATAAAGTTAGCCTGAAGAAGTGTCAAGGAAGGAGAGAAGATCACAACCCACGTTGTTTGCAGCAAATCTTTAAAAGACACTGAGAACTTCACTGTGTCAATTCATCTCTTCTCCTGTCTTTGAAGAAAGCCTTCCAAAATTAATTCTCAACACTGCCTCTAAAAAACTGTTCTAAAAGACCCTAGTGACCTGTCTACGCATACTCAGAAGTTAGACTGTATGCCAGTTTTGGAAAAACATATCTCATCTGCTGTTTTCTTCAGGAATGAACAAGTAATCAGCCCAAGTGTTGTTTTTGTCTTTAACAGAACTCAGAATTGTAAAAAATAATTATTTTTTTTCAGTTAACCAGTGTATGTGTGTGTGTGCGTGTGTGGGGCTGTGGTAAGAAAGGGGCTGTAAATGTTGGTGAAGGTAAAAAGGGAACTTTTAAAATTTCTACCTGTGTATTTATGCTTTATTTCATGACTCGTTAAAACTTGTTCTGTAATAAACTGATAATTTTGCTGTTCATTAAAGAAACCTGGTCAGTGTCTTCTATTCTGGGAAGAACAGAGTATATGATTGATTGTTTCAGGAAGTGGGAAAAGTTAAAATATATGTTGTGACCTGTGGAGAAGTGGGATGAGAATATATAGAAGGGAATGAAGAAGGGTCATTGACCTGAAACGTTAACTCTGCTTCTCTCTCCACAGATGCTGCCAGACCTGATGAGTATTTCCAGCGTTTCTTGTTTTTATTTGAGGTTTCCAGCATCTGCTGCATTTTGCTTTGATATTGATGTTATATGAGAATAAATAGTGCACTCCTCTGATTTAACTTGCAACAACATCTGGCTCTGTAGCTTAGTTGGTTAAAGCACCTGTCTTGTAAACAAGAGATCCTGCGTTCAATTCCCAGCAGAGCCTTGTTTCTCATTTGTGATGTATAAGTTACCTTGTCAATCACTTCCATCTGTGTCTTCTGAACTTTCAGTGAGAATTCAAATTACGTGATGAATTTTCGTCACAAGAGGAAACAGCCTTTGTGAAGGATGTGAGTTTGGAATGGCTGTTCCTCCTTATCCAGAAATTCAGTCCTGATATTTCAAAGGCAACTTCTTTGATACAAGTTTGTTCACAGTTGCACTCAATCTGGAAAACAGCTCGACATTAATGTCACTGAAGGAAAGTGTGACTGCGTTGTATGTTTCAGAATGTTTGTTTTGTGATGTGTTGCTTGTGACTGAGACTGGGACATGACGCAAGTGGGAGGGTTGATCTGAGGTTTGGAGTATTTGTCAGTCTGGAACAAGAAAAATCAAAGGAACCAAATAAGAAAACCTATGTCTCATGTGGTTACCGAGAAACGGTGAGAAGATATTAAACTTTGTTCTATTCAATAAAGCTGTGTGAACAATGACCTTTCCTGCCTTTTATAAACAGTATTTGAAGTGTCTCGGTAACAATGTTCAGTGTTGATGAGAGTGGGGTCTGGGGGAGCAGCTGCTGAGTGTGACATGGTCAGGACTGGATGCAGGAAGTTCTCTGACAGTCTCTCTCTCTCTCTCTCGCTGATGGGTTTGAGTTGATTTTCAACTGGCAGCTGTTGGTGTTTCGATAAATCAAGTTCCCTCCACCCATTCTTTTGGACAGACAGTGTAGTATAAGGATGTGAAGGGTTAATGCTGAAGACATTGGGATCAATCACTCCCACTGTCAAAGTCACATGAGATGAGGTTTGGGAGGTGAGAGCAGCACCAAGGATGCTAGCTCAGGAGGCTTGATGAGTGTGTATATAGTATTGTGTAAATTAGAAAAGAGTTCTTAGTTCTTTCAGCAGGAAATGTGTCCCGAAAATATCGAGAAACTCACAATTTTATTATTCAGGAGTCGGAACACAAATATTAATTCCAAGTGACCGTTCTGGGTTCATTTAACAAAAAAAGGTAGAGAATAATATTACTCACTGATTGAAATCCCAGTGAGGAGACAGTTAAACAAGTGATCTGTTGGGGTATCCTTCGATTCAAGGTTTCTGCAGCATTTAATCTCCCTTTTTGGTGAAATTCTCTGTTATATGCAACTTTTTTTTTATCCAGCTTTGAGGGGCAAGTGAAAAAACTGAAAAAAGTGAGCAGCTCCATCCTTTCTTTTCTTCCTTCTTCCCTTCTTTCCATCAGTTTCGCTTTTCTGTCTCAGATCAATAAAGTGATGAGAATCCCAATTTAATCTGTTGTTTCTGGTGTTTTATCCTTTCCGATCAGAATTCAACATTCCAATCAAATCTATTTGTTATTCCACAGTGTCTCTCCATGTGTTTTATTCAGTTGTATTCTCTCACAGTCTGTTTGATGATCAATGTTACATCTCACTCTCTGTTCTGGTGAAGATCAGAAGCAGTGATATCTGTTTACACCATCCACCAAGTCGGCCTGAAGATGTGCCTCGCCGATCATGTGGTGTTAGGAACATAAGAACATAGGAGCAGGAGTCGGCCATTCAGACCATCGAGCCTGCCCCGCCATTCAATATGATCATGGCTGATCATCCACTTCAATGTCCTTTTCCCCACACTTTCCTCATATTCCCTTATGTCATTTGTATTTAGAAATCTGTCAATCTCTGCTTTAAACATACTCAACGACTGAGCTTCCACAGCCCTCTGGGGTACAGAATTCCAAAGATTCCCAACCCTCCGAGTAAAGAAATTTCTCCTCATCTCTGTCCTAAGGAGCTTCCCCCTTATTTTGAAATTGAGCCCATGGTTCTCGACTCCCCATCCAGATGAAACATCTTAGCTGCATCTACCCTTACTGTCCTTTAAGTATTTCGTAGGTTTCAATGAGATCACCTCTCATTCTTCGAAACTCTAGAGAATGCAGCCCCAGTTTCCCCAATCTCTCTTCATAGAACAGTCCCACCATCCCAGGAACAAGTCTGATGATCCTTCGTTGAACTCCCTCCATGGCAATAATATCCTTCCTAAGGTAAGGAGACCAAAACTGCACACAGTACTCCAAGTGCGGTCTAACCAAGGTTCTATACAATTGAAGCAAGAATTCACTACTCCTGTACTCAAATCCTCTTGTGATAAAGGCGAACATACTATTAGCCTTCCTAAATGCTTGCTGCACCTGCATGTTAGCTGTCAGTGACTTATTGACATGGACACCCAGGTCACCCTTATATTCTATACCTCAGCTAATAAAGGAAAGGATTCCATATACCTGCTGAACCACCTTATTGACCAGTCCTGCTACCTTCAGGGATCTGTGGTCATTCACTCCAACGTCCCTCACTTCCTCTGCACCGTTCAGTGTTCTCCCATTAATTGTGTATTCCTTTGCCTTTTTTGACCTCCCAAATGCATCACCTCACCCTTGTCCAATTTGAATTACATTTACCACTTCTCTGCCCACCTGACCATTCTACTGATATCTTCCTGCAGTATACAGCTATCCTCCTCCCTATCAACAACACGGACAATTTTTGTGTCATCTGCAAACATCTTGATTGTGCCCGCTACATTTATGTCCATATCATTAATATATGCCACAAAAAGCAGGGGACCTAGTTCAGAGACCTGTGGAACACCACTGGAAACAGTCCTCCAGTTGCAAAAACACCTGTAACCAATTCCTTTTTGTTTCCTGCCACTGAACCAATTTTGTGTCCAGCTTGCTACATTCCCCTGCATCCCATGTGCTTTTATTATTTTTAACCAGTTTGCCATGTGGGACCTTGTCAAAAGTCTTGCTAAAATCCATGTAGATCATATCAACTGCACTATCCTCATCAATCCTCCTTGTTACTTCGTCAAAAACATTCAATCAAGATAGTCAGACAGGAGCTTCCCTTAACAAATCCACGCTGACGATACTTGATTAATCTGTGCCTTTCTAAGTGACAGTTTATCATGTCTCTCAGAATTAATTCCAATAATTCGCCCACTATTGCGGTTCGGCTGACTGGCCTTTAATTATTTGGTCGATCACTCGCTTCCCTTTTCAACAATGGTGCAATGTTAGCAATAAAAACAAAAAGTGCTGGACATACACAGCAGTTCTGGCAGCATCTGTGGAGAGAGAAACAAAGTTAACATTTCAGGTCAGTGACCTTTCATCAGAACAGAAACGTTCACTTTGCTTCTGTCTCCACAGTTGCTGCCAGATCTGCTGTGTATTTCCAATACAACTAGTTTTTATTTCAGATTTGCAGCATCTGCAGAATTTTGCTTTTATTGCAGTGTTACGAGACCTCCAATCCTCTGACATCAAACCTGTATCCAGTGAGGGATTGGAAACTGATGGTCAGACCTTCCACTATTTCCTCCCTGACTTCTTTTAACAGCCTGGGGTACATTTCATCCGGCCCTGATGATTTATCCACTTTCAAGGATGCTAATCCCATTTATACTTCTTCTCTCCCTCAGTTTATCATGTCCAATTTTTCACACTCCTTCTCCTTAATTACAATATCTGCATCACCCCCTCATTTGCGAAGACAGTAAATATTCATTAATAAACATACCAACATCTTCCACACTGACAAATAGGTTACATTTTTAGGTCTTTGATGGGCCCTACTCTTTCCTCAGTTGCCTCTGACTGCAATGTATTGATAAAACATCTTTGGATTTGTTTTGATTTTGCTTGTCAATATTCTTTCATGATCTCTGTTTGTTCTTCATCGCTACTCCCAAATATCTCTAGTCATGTCAAAACACAACTTATCAGAAGGGGAATTTGAACCCACCCCTGCAGAGAGAATTGTGATCTGATTGCACCGTCTCAGACTGCTCGACCATCCTGACTACCCCATGTGTACGTTTAATGCTGACGAAATTATCCATTCATTGTGAAAGTATTTGTGAGATTGTGGAAATGTCTGGAAGAGGAAAGACCAGCGGGAAAGCTCGGTCCAAGGCCAAATCTCGCTCCTCCCGGGCTGGACTGCAGTTCCCGGTGGGCCGTGTTCACAGGGTCCTGAGAAAGGGCAACGATGCTGAGCGTGTGGGTGCCAGAGCCCAGGTCTATCTGGCTGCTGTGCTCGAGTATCTGACCGCTGAAATCCTCGAGCTGGGTGGTAACGCGGCCCGGGACAACAAGAAGATTCGAATCATCCCTAGACACCAACAGCTGGCCGTCCTCAATGATGAGGAGCTCAACAAGCTGCTGGGAGGGGTGACCATCGTTCAGGGTAGGGTGCTGCCTAATATCCAGGCCGTGTTGCTGCCCAAGAAAACCAGCACACCGGGCACCAAAACCAAGTCAATCTGCCAGGATTTATTCAAATACTCAAAGGCTCTTTTCAGAGCCACCCACAGTATCTGAAAGGGCTGATTACTGTCTGAAGTCTGCTGTACCCACACCTCTGCCTATCCCTCTTCATCTGGAACATCCAACGCTATCTTTCATTCCTTTCACCATTATGTGTTTAACTAGCCTCTCCTTATAGTCAGTCCATTATCAATGTACTAATGAAATGATCTGTGTCAGTGCTGGCAATTTCCATAGGATCATAGAAAAATTAGGGCACAGAAGGAGCCCATTCAGCCCATCGCGTTTGCTCTGGCCGAAAAAACTAGACACCCAATCTATTCCCACCTTCCAGCACCTGATCCGTAGACTTGCAGGTTACAGCGCTTCAGGTGCATGTCCTGGTATTTTAAATGAGTTTAGGGTTTCTGCCTCCACCACCATTCCTGGCAGCGAATTCCAGACACCCACCACCCTTTGGGTAAAAACGGTTCCCCTCATGTCCCCTCTAATCCTTCTACCAATCACCTTAAATCTGTGCCCCCTGCTAACTGACCACCCCACCAGGGGAAACAGGTCCTTACTGTCCACTCTGTCTAGGCGCCTCATAATTTTGTACACCTCATTCAAGTCACCCCTCAGACCCCTATGTTCTAAGGAAAACAACCCGAGCCGCTCCAATATTTGCTCATAGCTGCAACTTTCAAGCCCTGGCAACGTTCTTGTAAATCTCCTCTGTACTCTCTCCAGAGCAATTATGTCCTTTCTGTAATGTGGTGACCAGAACTGTACGCAATACTCCAGCTGTGGCCTAACCGCCGTTTTATACAGTTCTAGCACTACATCCCTGCTTTTCTATTCTATACCTTGGCCAATAAAGGAAAGCATTCTATATGCCTTCTCCACCACTCTATCTACATATCCTGTCACTTTCAGGGACCAGAGGATGCAGGTTTGGAAGGTGCTACCTGAGTAGCCTTGGTGCATTGTTGCAGTGCATCTTGTAGATGGTACACACTGCTGCCACTGTACGTCAGTGGTGAAGGGAGTGAATGCTGTGGATTGTTGGAGAATTTTCTGAGCTTTGCTAATTATTTCTTAACTTTGTCAAAATAGAGAAACAGGACGCAGCTTGTAGCTAACCTAACCAATGATCAGGAAATGTAGACAGAGCAACTGACCACAATCATCTGGCTTAGGAAGGGACAGAGCTCATGATGGATATTGGGGAAGTGAAAGCAGAGTATTCGTTACTGACTCTTCCGCTTTTATCATGTTTGTGCAACCAAGCCAGAAGTAACGGCCAAATATAGTACCTGGAGTGTGTACGTTAAATAGGGAACAATAGCTTGTTATGCTCGAATTAACGCTCTACTGACCTCGGACATTGCAAAGGGCACAGAGCTGCAGGTGGTCTTGTGGCTGTCCTGTGGTTTATGCTTAATTGTGAAACTGCTAGCTCTGCTTCTTTTATACCATATAAGTCCACGGCGATTTGTAGTTGGCGGGAGCAGCACTGGACTGCATTTAGGGAAGGTGTGCTCCCCCATGATATCATGCAATAAAAAGTTTGTTCTCAACGTCTGAGTCCGGAGAATTTGTTCAACAATTGGGCACAATCTGGATTTTCTTCAACATGGACGGGGTGCCAATCAAGCGTGTTGCTTTGTCCAGGATGGTGTTGAGCTTCTTGAATGTTGTTGGAGCTGCACCCATCCAGGCAAGTGGATAGTAATCCATCACATTCCAGACTTGTGCCTTGTAAATGGTGGACAGGCTTGGGGAGTCAGGAGGTGAGTTACTCACCGCATGCTTCCTACCCTCTGACCAGCTCATGTAGTCACACTATTTATAAGGCTACTCCAGTTCAGTTTCTGGTCAATGGGAACCCCCAGGAAGTTGATAATGGGGGATTCAGCGATCGCAATGCTGTTGAATGTCAATGGGAGATCGTTAGATTCTCTCTTGTTCGAGATGGTCATTGCCTGGCACTTGTGTGGCGCGAATGTTACTTGCCACTTTTCAGCCCAATCCTGGATACTGTCCAGGTTTTGCTGCATTTCTACATGGACTGCTTCAGTATCTGAGAAGTCGCGAATGGTGCTAAATTTTGCAATCATCAGTGAACATCCCCACTTCTGACCTTATGATTGAAGGAAGGTCACTGATGAAGTAGTGAAGAAGGTTGGGCCGAGGATACTACCCTGAGGAACTCCAGCAGTAATGTCCTGGAGCTGAGATGATTGACCTCCAACAATCACAATCATTTTCCTTTGTGCTAGGTACGATTCCAACCAGTGCAGAGTTTTCCTCTTGATTCCCATTGACTCCAGTTTTGCTCTGGCTCCTTGATGCCATACTCAGTCAAAAGCTACCTTGATGTCAAGGGCAGACACTCTCACCTCACCTCTTGAGTTCAGCTCTTTTGTCCTTGTTTGAACAAAGGCTGTAATGAGGTCAGAAGCTGAATGGCCCTGGCGGAACCCAACTGAGAGTCGCTGAACAGGTTATGCAAAGCAAGTGCCACTTGATATCACTGTCGATGACATCTTCCATCACTATACTGATGATTGAGAGTAGACTGATGAGGCAGCAATTGGCTGGGTTGGATTTGTCCTGCTTTTTGTGTGCAGGACAGACCTGGGCAATTTTCCACATTGCCGAGTAGATGCCAGTATTGTACCTGTACTGGAACAGCTTGGCTAGGGGCGCGGCAAGTTCTGGAGCACAGGTCTTCAGTACCATTGCCGGAATATTGTCAGGGCCCGTAGCCTTTGCTGTATCCAGTGCCTTCATTCGTTTCTTGATATCACGTTGAGTGAATCGAATTGGCTGAATACTGGCATCTGTGATGCTGGGGACTTCAGGAGGAGGCCGAGATGGATCTTCAACCCGGCACTTCTGGCTGCAGATTGTTTCAAATTCTTCATCCTTGTCTTTTGCACTGATGTGCTGGGCTCCCCCATCATTGAGGTTGGGGATAATAGTGGAGCCACCTCCTCCTGTTGGCTGTTTAATTGTCCACCACCATTCATCATTGGATGTGGCAGGGTGTAGAACTGATCTGTTGGTTGTGGGATCACTTAGCCCTGTCGATTCCATGCTGCTTCTGCTGTTTGGCATGAAAGTAATCCTGGGCTGTAGCTTCATCAGGCTGACACCTCATTTCAAGGTATGCCTGGTGCTGCTCCTGGCATGCCGTCCTGCACTCTTCATTGAATTAGGATTGATCCCCCAGCTTGTTGGTAATGTTAGAGTGGGGGAATATGCCGGGCCATGAGGTCACAGAAAGTGGTTGACTACAATTCTGCTGCTGGTAATGGTCCACAGCACCTCATGGATTCCCAGTTATACATTGCTAGATCTGTTCAAAATCTATCCCATTTAGCACAGTGGTAGTGGCACACAACACGATAGAGGGTATCCTCAATGTGAAGACGGGACATCATCTCCACAAGGACTGTGCAGTGGTCACTCCGACCAATACCATCATGGACAGATGCATCTGCGACAGGCAGATTGGTGAGGATGAGGTCAAGTATGTTTTTCCCTCTTGTTAGTTCCCTCAACACCTACTGCAGACCTAATCGAGCAGCTATGTCCATTAGGACTCGGCCAGCATGGTCAGTAGTGGTGCTACCGAGCCACTCATGGTGATGGACATTGAAATCCCCCAGCCAGACTACATTCTGTACCCTTGCCACCCTCAGTGCTCCCTCCAAGTGGTGTTCATCAGTCTCTCGCTGTCTCTTGCTGGTTTGCTCAGTACCTTTCTCTGTCTGTTCCTTTCTGGGTCCCGATAATCTCTTCCTGGTTTTCTGTGTGTCTTTCTCTGCCTGCCTCATTGTCAGTGCTGTTACTCAGTGTCCTTGTGTCATTGTGCAGTGAGGGTGAGCCCGTCAGCACGTGTGTTGCTGAGTCCGGGATTCTTGAGAAATCCGACTACAATCCTATTTTTATAAAAACATTGGGGAAATGAACATATTTCACTCACAGGCAGCTAAAATCTAAAACAGCAGTTAGCAGAGTGGCGCAGCGGAAGCGTGCTGGGCCCATAACCCAGAGGTCGATGGATTGAAACCATTCTCTGCTATTTATGTTTAGGAATAATACAAACTGTCCACTTTCAAAACATCAAGTATTTACCCATAATAACAAGATGCTTCCAAAGGCACTCTATTGCAATCAGCTTCTTCCTTCTTGTGAACACATCAATCAGCAACAAATCACTTTTGCTCTCACGAACACAAGCTGCAAACACGGACCAGCCGAGTCTCTCCCACTTTGTCAACCCCTTCCTGCAGAGCCTCCTCTCCACCACCAGATGGTGATGTTGGCCACAATAAAACTAGGACAAATGTTCACAGTGAGGATACGTTCAGTAACAGAAAATAAAACAATAACAGGAAAAACCTTTACACAACAACAGGGTACATCTTTACACAACAGAAAACATATTTACACAACAGGAAATACAGTTACACAACAGGCAGAACACAATCATACAAATGCCTTGTTTCTCAATCTCAGTCTCGTTGTCTCTCTCTCTCTGTACCTCACTTTTGCTTCCTCACAGTCTATTGGTTTTCTGTGTGTTTTTCTCTCTGTCCCGTTGTCGATGGTATTACTCAGCGCCCTTGTAACATTGTGTAGCCAGGCTGAGCCTCCCAACACCTGTGTTGCTGTAATTAAAACAGAAAATGCTGGAAATGGTCAGTAGGTCTGGCAGCATCTGTGCAGAGAGAAACAGTTAACAGTTCAGGTCTGTTTCCTTAGCTCACATTAACTTTGTTTCTTTCTCCACAGATGCTGCCAGACCTGCTGATTATTTCAAGCATTCTCCGTTTATGTTTCAGATTTCCGGCATCTGCAGTATTTTGCTTATGTATATGTGTTGCTTTGTCTGGGACTGTTTGAGTGCAATGCTATTGCTTTATAAACAGCGTTGAAACAAACATTTATCTCGCCAACACACAGCACCAATACACAGCTGGATATAAACAGCAGCCTGCAGCAGAGGGCGCACTGGAAGTTTATTAACACAAATAATTCACCAACACTATATTTACTGCTATCCCCAATCACACCACGCTTCGTTTTAACACGTTTTACTCTTTATTTACATCAACTTCTTCCTTCCAGTAAACACTTCAATTTGGAACACAGATTCCAAATCACCTTTATTCACAAACCCAAACACACACCAGCCCAGACTTGCCCCTTTCTGTCAACCCATTCCTGCATCACTGCCTCTCCACCAACAGTTGTTGCTAGAATCAGACAATCATAGAATGGCTACAGCACATAAGGAGGCCATTCAGCCTGTCGAACCCGTGCTGGCTCTCTGTTAGAGCAACTCACCTCATTTCACTCCCCAGTCAGTTCAATTTTGGAGGTGGGAAAACTTCTCGAAAGAATAATTCGGGACAAAATTAATAGTCCCATGGACAAATGTGGGTTAATTCAAGAAAGCCAGCATGGATTTCTTAAGGGAAAATCATGGTTAACTGTCCTGCTGGAGTTTATTGATGAGGTAACAGAGAGGGTTGATGAGGGCAATGCCGTTGATGTGGTCTACATGGACTTTCAAAAGGTCTGGCAGCATCTGAAAGGTCACTGACCTGAAACGTTAACTTTGCTTCTCTCTGTACAGATGCTGCCTGACCTGCTGAGTATTTCCAGCATTTCTTGTTTTCATTATGGCACAGAGTTCCCTTTTCAAACTTACAGAATTAACCACAATAATGTACTCTGAGATTCAAGTTAAATATCAGCCCAATATTTACACACATTATGAGTTTATAAGTTTCAGTATTAATTCCCATAGTGCATCCTGACATATACATTAGATATAACATAACATAAGAACAGAAGAAATATGAGCAGGAGTAGGCCATTCGGCCCCTCAAGCCTGCCCCGCCTTTCAGTAAGATCATGGCTGATCTGCCCCAGACCTCAACTCCTCTTTCATGCCAGCTCTTCATAGCCCTCAACTCTCCAATATTTCAAAAATCTATTTGCATCCTCTTTAAATACTTTCAGTGATTTAGCCTCCAATACTGTCTGGGGTAGAGAATTCCAGACATTCGCTACCCTCTGAGAGAAGAAATTCCTTTGCATCTCAGTTTTAAATGAGTGTCCCCTTATTCTGTAACTATGCCACCTAGTTTGAGATTCCCCCACTAGTGGAAACATCTTCTCAACATCGACCCTGTTAATAAAAACAAGAAATGCTGGAAATACTCAGCAGGTCTGGCAGCATCTGTGAAGAGAGAAGCAGAGTTAATGTTTCAGGTCAGAGACCCTTCTTCACCCTGTTAAGCCCCCTCAGAATCTTCTCCGTTTCAAAACGATCACCCCTCATTCTTCTAAACACGAATGAATAACCTGTTTAGCTGTTCTTCAAAAGTCAACCCCTTCATCCCAGGAATCAGCTGAGTGAATCGCTTTTGAACTCCTACAATCCCAGTACATCCTTTCTTCAGTCTAAATCTCAAATGCGATATCAAATTGAGAGAATCTGAAATATAGTACAACCTGAGATACAAACTGAGAATTCAGTTTAAAACTCCCCCGGATTGTGAAACTAAAAGATACAATAGCAATTTATTTTGTATAGACTGAGCTTTGGATCATATTCCAGCCCTCATACAGTATCAGACTGGAAGATACTGTAGCAATTCCATTAGTGCAGACTCAGCTCTACATGACAGAGCAGGGAACATATTTAAACAACCGGGAACACTTTTACACAAGACGGATCATATTTACACAACTGAGAAGATCTTTACCCAACAGGGAACCATTTTACACAATAACAGAGAACATCTTTACATAACAGCGAATACAGTAACACAACAGAGAACATATTACACAGCAGGAAAGATCTTTAAAAGACCACAGGGAACATCTTTACACAACAGAGAACACAATTACATAAATCATCAGTCTTTCGCTGTCTCTTGCTGGTTTGCTCAGTACCTTTCTCTGTCTATTCCTTTCTGAGTCCTGATAATATCTTCCTGGTTTTCTGTGTGTCTTTCTCTGCCTGCCTCATTGTCGGTGCTGTTACTCAGTGTCCTTGTGTCATTGTGCAGTGAGGGTGAGTCCGTCAGCACGTGTGTTGTTGAGTGCGGGATTCTTGAGAAATCCGACTACAATCCTATTTTTATAAAAACATTGGGGAAATAAACATATTTCACTAACAGGCAGCTAAAATTTAAACCAACAGTTAGCAGAGTGGCGCAGCGGAAGCGTGCTGGGCCCATAACCCAGAGGTCGATGGATTGAAACCATTCTCTGCCATTTATGTTTGTTCGGAAGACAAAAAGTTCACTTTCAAAACATCAAGTGTTTCCCCATAATAACAAGATGCGCTCGATTGCGATCAGCTTCTTCCTTCTCGTGAACACATCAATCAGCATCAAATCACTTTTGCTCACACGAACACAAGCTGCAAACACGGACCAGCTGAGTCTCTCCCACTTTGTCAACCCCTTCCTGCAGAGCCTCCTCTCCACCACCAGATGGTGATGTTGGCCACAATAAAACCAGGACACATGGTCACAGTGAGGAAACGGTCAGGAGCAGAAAAGAAAACAATAACAGGGAAAACGTTTACACAACAACAGGGGACATCTTTACACAACAGAAAACATATTTACACAACAGGAAACACCGTTGCACAACAGGGAGAACACAATCATACAAATGCCTTGTTTCTCCATCTCAGTTTCGTTGTCTGTCTCTCTCTCTCCGTTCCTCACTTTTGCTTCCTCACAGTCTATTAGTTTTCTGTGTGTTTTTCTTTCTGTCCCGTTGTCGATGGTGTCACTCAGCGTCCAAGTAACATTGCGTAGCCAGGCTGAGCTTCCCAACACCTGTGTTATGGAACATAGAACAGAGAACAGTACAGCACAGTACAGGCCCTTCGGCCCACGATGTTGTGCCGAACCTTTTACCTACTCTCAGATCAAAACTACCTACATACCCTTCATTCTACTATCATCCATGTACCTATCCAAGAGATGCTTAAATGTCCCTAATGTATCTGCTTCTACTATCACCGCTGGCAGTGCATTCCACGCACCCACCACTCTCTGTGTAAAGAACCTACCTCTGACATCTCCCCGAAACCTTCTTCCATCAACTTAAAATTATGCCCCCTCGTGATAGCCCTTTCCACCCTGGGAAAAAGTCTCTGGCTATCCACTCTATCTATGCCTCTCATCATCTTGTGCCTCTCTATCGATTCACCTCTCATCCTTCTTCGTTCCAATGGGAAAAGCCGTAGCTCCCTCAATCTTTCTTCGTAAGACATGCCCTCCAGTCCAGGCAGCATCCTGACAACTCTCCTCTGCACCCTCTCTAAAGCTTCCACATCCTTCCTATAATAAGACGACCAGAACTGAACACAATATTGCAAGTGTGGTCTAACCAGGGCTTTATAGAGCTGCAGCATAACCTCGCGGCTCTTAAACTCAATCCCCCTGTTAATGAAAGCCAACACACCATACGCCTTCTTAACAACCCTATCAACTTGGGTGGCAACTTTGAGCGATCTTTGGACATGGGCCCCAAGATCCCTCTGTTCCTCCACACTACCAAGAATCCTGTCTTTTAGCCTGTATTCTGCATTCAAATTCGACCTTCCAAAATGAATCACTTCACACTTTTCCAGGTTGAACTCCATCTACCACTTCTCAGCCCAGCTCTGCATCCTTTCAATGTCCCGTTGCAACCTACAACAGCCTTCCACACTATCCACAACTCCAGCAACCTTCTTGTCATCGGAAAACTTGCTCACCCAGACTTCCACTTCCTCATCCAAGTCATTTATAAAAATCACAAAGCGCAGAGGTCCCAGAACAGATCCCTGCGGAACACCACTGGTCACTGAGCTCCAGGCTGAATACTTTCCATCTACTACCACCCTCTGTCTTCTATGGGCCAGCCAATTCTGTATCCAGACAGCCAACTTTCCTTGCATCCCATGCCTCCTTACTTTCTGAATGAGCCTACCATGGGGAACCTTATCAAACTCCTTGCTAAAATCCATATACACCACATCCACTGCTCTTCCTTCATCAATGTGTTTTGTCACATCTTCAAAGAATTCAATGAGGCTTGTGAGGCATGACCTGCCCCTCACAAAGCCATGCTGACTGTCTCTAATCAAACTATGCTTTTCCAACTAATCAGAAATCCTGTCTCTCAGAATCCTCTCCAATAATTTGCCCACTACCGACATAAGACTGACTGGTCTATAATTCCCAGGGTTATCCCTATACCCTTTCTTGAACAAGGGAATAACATTTGCCACCCTCCAATCATCTGGTACTACTCCAGTGGACAGTGAGGACGCAAAGATCATCGCCAAAGGCGCGGCAATCTCTTCCTTCGCTTCCCTTAATATCCTTGGGTATATCCCGTCTGGCCCCAGGGACTTATCTGTCCTCATGTCTTTCAAAATTTCCAGCACATCCTCCCTCTTAACATCAACCTGTTCGAGCAGATCAGCCTGTTTCACGCTGTCCTCACAAACGACCAGGACCCTCTCACTGTGAATACTGAAGCAAAGTATTCATTTAGGACCTCCCCTACCTCCTCCGACTCCAGGCACAAGTTCCCTCCACTATCCCTGATCGGCCCTACCCTCACTCTGGCCATCCTATTGTTCCTCACATAAGTGTAGAACGCATTGGGATTTTCCTTAATCCTACCCGCCAATACTTTTTCATGTCCCCTTCTAGCTCTCCTAAGTCCATTCTTCAGTTCCTTCCTGGCTACCTTGTAACCCTCTAGAGCCCTGTCTGATCCTTGCTTCCTCAACCTTAAGTAAGCTTCCTTCTTCCTCTTGACTAGCTGTTCCACATTTCTTGTCATCCAAGGTTCCTTCACCCTACCATCCCTTCCTTGCCTCATCAGGCCAAACATATACAGCTGTCGCAGCAACTGCTCCCTAAACAACCTCCACATTTCTGTCGTGCATTTCCCTGAGAACATCTGTTCCCAATTTATGCACCCCCGTTCCTGCCTAATAGCATTGTAATTCCCCCCCCCCACAATTAAATATTTTCCCATCCCGTCTACTCCTGTCCCTCTCCATGACTATAGCAAAGGTCCGGGAGTTGTGATCACTATCACCGAAATGTTCTCCCACCGAGAGATCTGCCACCTGGCCTGGTTCGTTGCCAAGCATCAAATCCAACATAGCCTCCCCTCTAGTCGGCTTATCTGCATCTTGAGTCAGGAAACCTTCATGGACACACCTGACAAAAACTGCTCCATCCAAACTATTTGCACTAAGGAGGTTCCAATCAATATTAGGGAACTTGAAGTCACCCATGACAACAACCCTGTTACTTCTGCACCTTTCCAAAATCTGCCTCCCAATCTGTTCCTCCGTGTCTCTGTTGCTATTGGGGGGTCTATAGAAAACTCCCAATAAAGTGACTGCTCCTTTCCTGTTTCTGACTTCCACCCATAATTACTCAGTAGACAAACCCTCCTCGATGACCTCCCTTTCTGCAGCTGTGATACTATCCCTGATTAACAATGCCACTCCCCCACTTCTTTTCCCTCCCTCCCTATTCCTTTTGAAACATCCAAACCCGGGAACATCCAACATCCATTCCTGCCCCTGTGATATCCACGTCTCTGTAATGGCCACAACATCCTAGCTCGAAGTACTGATCCATGCTCTAAGTTCATCACCCTTATTCCTGACACTTCTTGCATTAAAATAGACACACTTCAACCCATCATACTGGCTGCAACTTTGCCCTGTCAACTGTCTAACCTTCCTCACAGACTCTCTGCACTCGGTATCTGCCTGATCAACAGCTACCCCATCCACTTATCCATAGCTCCGGTTCCCATCTCCCTGCCAAACTAGTTTACACCCTCCCGAAGAGCTCTAGCAAACCTCCCGCCCAGGATATTTGTGCCCCTCCAGTTCAGATGCAACCCGTTCTTCTTGTGCAGGTCCCACCTTCCCCCAAATTTCTCCAAATGATCCACATAACTGAAGCCCTCCCTCCTACACCAGCTATGTAGCCACGTGTTCAGCTGCACTCGCTCTCTGTTTCTAGACTCACTAGCACGTTGCACCGGTATCAATCCTGAGATTACTACTCTGCTCGTCTTGCCATTTAGCTTCCAACCTAACTCCTATATTCGCTTTTCAGGTCCTCATCCCTTTTCCTAGCTATGTCATTGGTACTGATATGTACCACGACTTCTGGCTGCTCCCCCTCCCCCTTCAGAATCCTGTAGACTCGATCCGAGACATCCCTGACCCTGGCACCCAGGAGGCAACATACCATCCGGGAGTCTCATTCGCGGCCACAGAATCTCCTGTCTGTTCCTCTAACCATTGAATCTCCTATCACTATCGCTCTCCTATTCTCCACCCTTCCCTCCTGAGCCGCAGAGCCAGGCTCAGTGCCAGAGACCTGGCCGCTGTGGCTTTCCCCTGGTAGGTCCCCCCCCCCCAACCAACCGTATCGAAAACGGTATACTTATTATTGAGGGGAACGGCCACAGGGGATTCCTGCACTGTGTACCTATTCCCTTTCCCTCCCCTGACGGTCACCCAGCTACCTTTACCCTGTGACCTAGGTGTCAGTACTTCCCTATAACTGCTCTCTATCATCCCCTCTGCCTCCCGCATGATCCGAAGTTCATCCAGCTCCAGCTCCAGTTCCCTAACGCGGTCTGCGAGGAGCTGGAGTTGGGTGCACTTCTCACAGGTGAAGTCAGCAGGGACACAAGTGGTGACCCTTACCTCCCACATCCTGCAAGAGGAGCATGCAACTGCCCTGGCTTCCATCCCCTCTGCTCCAAATTGACAACAGAGGGTGTTGAAGGGTACAAAGAGACATAGATAGGCTGCAGAGCTGGGCTGAGAGATGGCAAATGGAGTTTAATGCGGAGAATTGTGAGGTGATTCACTTTGGAAGGAGTAACAGCAATGCAGAGGACTGGGCTAATGGGAAGATTCTTGGTAGTGTAGATGAGCAGAGAGATCTTGGTGTCCAGGTACATAAATCCCTGAAAGTTGCTACCCAGGTTAATAGCGCTGTTCAGAAGGCATTTGGTGTGTTAGCTTTTCTTAGTAGGAGGATCGAGTTTCGGAGCCACGAGGTCATGATGCAGCTGTACAAAACTCTGGTGAGGCCGCAACTTGCGTATTGCGTGCAGCTCTGGTCACCGCATTCCAGGAAGGATGTGGAAGCTTTGGAAAGGGTGCAGAGGAGATTTACTAGGATGTTGCCTGGTATGGAAGGAAGGTCTTCCGAGGAAAGGCTGAAGGACTTGGGGTTGTTTTCGTTAGAGAGAAGGAGGAGGAGAGGTGACTTAATAGAGACATACAAGATAATCAGAGGGTTAGATAGGGTGGATAGTGAGAGTCTTTTTCCTCGGATGATGATGGCAAACACGAGGGGACATAGCTTTAAGTTGAGGGGTGAAAGATATAGGACAGATGTCAGATGTAGTTTCTTTACGCAAAGAGTAGTAGGGGCGTGGAACGCCCTGCCTGCAACAGCAGTAGACTCGCCAACTTTAAGGGCATTTAAGTGGTCATTGGATAGACATATGGATGAAAATGGAATAGTGTCGGTCAGATGATCGGCGCAACATCGAGGGCCGAAGGGCCTGTACTGCGCTGTAATGTTCTAATACTAATTCTAAAAAAAAATAAATAAAGGAAAACCTCACCTTACCAAACCCTCCACACAAGAGTCCTTTTTTTTGGTTGGAGGAGGAGGATGGTTGGGAGACACTACACATGTAGTGTTTCGGGTTTAGCCACTGCCCGAATATATAAGTTCATTTACCCAGCAGTCCCCGTCTGCGCCTCCGCCGAATCGCCAGGTCAGTACTTTGTAGTGAAACTTACCTTCCCGGCTGCCCCCTGGCTCGCACTATCACCGCTACTGCTGATCAAAGGTGTTGCTGTCATAAAAACATAAAATGCTGGAAATGCTCAGTAGGTCTGGCAGCATCTGTGCAGAGAGAAACAGTTAACAGTTCAGATCTGTTTCCTTCGCTCACATTAACTTTGTTCTCTCTCCACCTGCTGACTATTTCAAGCATTTACTGTTTGTGTTTCAGATTTCCAGCATCTGCAATATTTTGCTTTTCTACGTGTGTTGCTATGTCTGGGACTGTTTGAGTGCAATGCTATTGCTTTATAAACAGCGTTGAAACAAACATTTATCTAGTGAACACACAGCACTAATGCACAGCTGGATATAAACAGCAGCCTGCAGCAGAGGGCGCAGTGGAAGTTTATTAACACAAATAATTCACCAGCACTATATTTACTGCTTTCCACAATCACACCACGCTTCATCTTAACACGTTTTATTCTTCATTGACATCAACTTCTTGCTTCCAATAAACACTTCAATTTGGAACACAGCTTCCAAATCACCTTTCTTCACAAACCCGAACACAAACTGCAAATGCTGCAAACACACACCAGCCCAGACTTTCCCCTTTCTGTCAACCCATTCCTGCATCACTGCCTCTCCACCAACAGTTGCTGCTAGAATCATAGAATGGCTAAAGCACAGAAGGAGGCCATTAGGTCTGACGAACCCGTGCTGGCTCTCTGCTAAAGCAACTCACCTCGTCTCACTCCTCAGTCAGTTCAATTTCAGTGGTGGGAAAACTTCTCGAAAGAATAATTCGGGACAAAATGAATAGTTCCATGGACAAATGTAGGCTAATTCAAGAAAGCCAGCATGGGATTCTTAAGGGAAGATCATGTTTAACTGTCCTGCTGGATTTTTTTGATGAGGTAACAGAGAGGGATGATGAGGACAATGCTGTTGATGTAGTGTCCATGGAGTTTCAAAAGGTCTGACAGCATCTGAAAGGTCACTGACCTGAAACATTAACTCTGTTTCTCTCTCTGCAGATGCTGCCAGACCTGCTGAGTATTTCCATCACTTTTTGTTTATATTTCAGATTTCTAGCATCTGCAGTATTTCGCTTTTATTGACTTTCAAAAGGCGTTTGAAACAATGCAACACAACAGACTATTGAGCAAAGTTATAACTCATGGAATAAAAGGGACAGCAGTAACATGGATATGGAATTGGCTGAGTGACAGGAATCAAAGAGTAGTGATCAATGGATGTTCTTCGGGCTAGAGGAAGGTTTGTAGTGGAGTTCCCCAGGAGTTAGTGTTGGGACCCTTGCCTTTCCTGATATATATTAATGACCTAGACCTTGGTGTACAGTGCAGAATTTCACAGTTTATGGATGATACGAAAATTGGAAGCATTGTGAACTGTAAGGATGATAGTGTAGAACTTCAAAAGGACATAGACAAGTTGGTGGAATGGGAGGACAGATGACAGGTGAAGTTCAATGCAGAGAAATGTGAATTGATTAATTTTGGTCAGAAGAACATGGAGTGACAATATAGAATAAAGGGTACAATTCTAAAGGTGATGCAGAGCAGACGGATCTGGGGTTATATGTCATTGGTTGAGAGAGTGGTTAATAAAGCATACAGTATCCTCGGCTTTAGTGATAGAGGCACAGAGTACAAGAACAAGGAGGTCATGTTGAACTTGTATAAGACACTAGCCTTAGCTGAAGTACTGCATCCAGTTCTGAGTGCCACACTTTAGGAAAGATGTGAAGGCATTGGAGAGATTATGGAAAAGATTCATGAGAATGGTTCCAGGGATGAGGAACTTCAGTTTTGAAGATCGATTGGAGAAGTTAGGCTGTTTTCCTTGGAGAAAAGAAGGCTAAGAGGAGACTTCATCGTGGTATTCAAAATGATGAGGGGTGTGGACAGAGTGGATAGGGAGAAACTGTTCCCACTTGTGAAAGGATCGAGAATGTGAGGGCACAGATTTAAAGTATTTGGTAAAAGAATCAAAAGCGACATGAGGAAAAACTTTTTCACACAGCAAGTGGTTAAAATATGAACTGCCTGAGAATGTGATGGAGGCAGGTTCAATTTAAGAATTGAAAGGGGAATTAGACTGTTATCTGAAAAGGAAGAATGTGCAGGATTATGGGGAGAAGACGGGGAAGTGACATGAGGTGAATTTCTCATTTGGAGATTCAGTGCAGACACGATGGGCCAAATGGCCTCCTCCTGTGCAGCAACAATTCTGTGATTCAGTGATTCCAATACTCAAGTCATTTATATATATGGTGGTCCTGACACTGACCCTTGTTCACCATCTTCCATTCTGAAAAACAACCAAATATCACAACTCGCTTTTCTTGATTTTTCATCCATTTTTTAATCGAAGCAGATACTGACCCTCCTATTCCAGGAGCCTCAGTTTTGTGACCCAGCCTTTTATGTGGTAGTTTGTCGAACGCTTTCTTAAAATCCATATAGACAACATCCATTGCTTTCCGTTCATCAACCTTTTCTGTTACTTCATCAAAAAAATCAGTTATGTTAGTGAAGAACTGGAAAGGTGCTGAAACTCTCAGTTTTCGGTCTACACAAACCCAGTTCAAAGCCTTAATAATGAACCGATTGCCTCATTAGTTCTGTGAATAATACAATGATTTAATAGACAAAGTTTTGAAACATTCCTGCCCATAAATCTTGATTTTTTTTCCCAAAATATACTTTATTCATAAAAATGTGTAAAAATTACATTGCCAAACAGTTTCCAAACAGCACCAAAAAATACAAACATTGCAAGGGGGATCAGTTTCCTTCAATACTGTCATGAGTTTCCTCCCAACCCTTCCGTTTCACAATTGTCATGTCAATTACAGTTTTACATTTGCAGTAATTGAGAATATTAACGATACAGTTCGAGGGGTTTCCCATGGATCCAGCCCCTCAGTCCAGCTTGGTGGGGGAGCCTTACACTGTGGTCTTTCCCCATTGAGCCTTTGCTGCGGCTGCCCCAAGCTTTAGTGCGTCCCTCAGCGCGTAGTCCTGGACCTTGGAATGTGCCAGTCTGCAACATTCGGTCGTGGACAACTCTTTGCGCTGGAAGACCAGCAAGTATCGGGCAGACCAAAGGGCGTCTTTCACCGAATTGATAGTCCTCCAGCAGCAGTTGATGTTTGTCTCGGTGTGCGTCCCTGGGAAAAGCCCGTAGAGCACAGACTCCTGTGTTACAGAGCTGCTTGGGATGAAACTTGACAAAAACCACTGCATTTCTTTCCACACCTGCTTTGCAAAGGCACATTCCAGGAGGAGGTGGGCGACTGTCTGTTCCCCACCACAGCGAACGAGGGGGCACTGTGCGGAGGGGGCAAGACTTCGGGTGTGCATGAAGGATCTGACGGGGAGGGCCCTTCTCACCACCAGCCAAGCTACGTCTTGGTGCTTGTTTGAAAGTTCTGGTGCTGAGGTATTCCGCCAAATGACTTTGACAGTCTGCTCACATGGCCAAGCCATCGCAAGCGCCGCTGACTCAGTAGTGTGTACAAGCTGGGGGTGTTGGCCGCTTCAAGGTCTTCTGTGTTGGAGATATAGTCCTGCCACCTGATGCCAAGTATTCTCCGAAGGCAGCGAGGATGGAATGAATTGAGACGTCGCTTTTGGCTGGCATGCGTCGTCCAGGCCTCTGATCGCCCAACATGACCGCAGCAGGCCTCGAACCTACAAACTTCTGATAACCTCGTTAATTACGCCGAAGTCAGACACCTTATCCATTAGGCCACACGGCCAGGAGCGAAGAAGTGGAAAGGTGCTGTACCTCTCAGTTTTCGGTCTACCCAAACCAAGTTCAAGACCTGAATAATGAACCGATTGCCTCATTAGTTCTGTGAATAATAAAATGATTTAATAGACAAAGTTTTGAAACATTCCTGCCCATAAATCTTGATAACAGAGAGTGTGTGGATCTCCTGACTCAGAATGTTTAATGGATACAGTCCTCAGATCCGACAAGGAACCCTTGAACATCCACAGTAAAGACAGTGTGGATGAGGAAATGTAAGAGCCGGGAGCTGAAACTCAGGGACGGCCGAGCTTTCCTGTCATTGAGCTTGTGTGTCTGCTCTGCTAGCCGCACTTCCGGCTTTACTTTGCTTCCAATGAAAAGATGAAAAGGGCAGTTCGGTTTTCCTCTCACTGAGAGCGTGTTTCACTCGGGTTAATATAACCCGGGACTTTTGCTGCTGAAATGAATTCTGCAAGGTCCCAGCAAACGCACCGGCTCCCTCCTTTCTCCCCTCTTTCTATCGGATTGTTTTACCAGGAGGGGCTCAATAATAACAAACCCCCTGCAGGGAATGACCGCAAATTGAGCATCTAAATGGGGCAAGTGGGCAGCTTTCTGGGTCCTAGGTTCCCCCTACCCCGCCCCTCCCTCCCTCCAGTCCAAGCCCCTCTTCACTTTCTTTGGGACTTTGATGAGGGTGAAATGGGGAAAGTTCCCATTGATCTTTGAATGCTGAATTGCTGCAGATATCTGCGCACGCGCGACATAGCCCCGCCCCCCAGTGGGACGTCACAATGAGGAGTGGAGCGCATGCGCATCCTTTCCCCAACCCAGTCTGTGAGGCCATTCACTCAATCAGGGGAAGATGGTTTAAATCAGCTGCTAATGGAGACTTCCCGGGCCCGGGGGAAGGGAACAACAGCATCTGCTTCCAGAAGCCACTGCTTTGGGAGCGTGTCCGCAGATGTGCTCAGAGATTAGCATTGGGTGGTGGGAAGTTGAGGGGGAGTCGGGGAGTGTTTGTAACATACACTGTGGAGCAGGAGCTGCTCCCGGAACATGGAGTGAGCCGAGGACACGGGGAAGGGAGAGTTCATTCTCGGACAGTGTCTGGACAGGCTCAGGGAGACACAATGGGAAGAAATCACTATTGAAAATCACTGACAATTTCACCACCCAAAGGAGAGGGAATTTTCCTGCTTTCGTTCCAGTCTCTCACTGTTTTACTGGATTGTGAACAGTGGGGGGGCGGGGGGGAAATAGCCGCAAAATAACGATGTGGACAGTTAGACAAAGAGCATTTATTGTAGACACCAGGTGAGAAGTGTGAAAGGCACATTTTAAATAGTGGCTGCTTGTTTTCCGTTGAAATCGAAATGTGACTGTGTAAAGGTCACTGCTCTATCGGACAGTCCCAGTCATTGAGCAGTCCAGGGCTTGTGTTGTTTCTGAATGTCACAAACTTGTTGTAAAACCACTGCAAACACCTGGTAAACAGAAGCTGAATACTGCAGTACTGCAGTGGATTCAGACACTGACACTGTTTGTCTTCCTGGTTTTCATTTTGTGATTGTTCATAATGATTATTATTGGGACGATTACATTGATCGCTTTTGTATCGTCTACCTCACCAGTTCTTTCATTCCTGCAGGAAAATACACGTAAGAACCTCCTGAATGGATGTGGTGATTCTTGGACACAAGGAAAAGTGCAGTGATCTCGTTCCAACACACAGTCGGTACAGGATCACTCCCAAAGCACAGAGATACTGCCAGCTCATCAGTTCCACTGCAACAAACAAAAGAAGTAGTCAGACAGACACTGATCCCAAAGTCAAGAGACACATTTTCAATCCAACAGTCAAACAACAGCAGGAGAGACAGAAGTTGTTTCTATTTCACTCCAATTCAGTACAGCTGAATGGTTGATACATCAATTAGAGTCCAAAAACAAACTCACGATCAGATCTAAATAAAGTCTGTCACCAGGGCCACATTTGAAATATAAAATCTGAAATAGAACAGACAAAATTTACAGAATTGAAAGGTACAGAATGGATGCAAGGAGGCTTCAAGGGGATTTGGACAGGTTCATTGAATGGGCAAGAACATGGCAGATGGAATATAATGTAAATAAGTGTGAAGTTATCCACTTTGGTAGAATAAACAGAAAGACAGAGTATTTCTTAAATGGTGAGAGGCTGGGAAGTGTTGATGTCCAAAGGCACCTGGGTGTCCTTGTTCATGAGACACTAAAAGCTAGTCTGCAGGTGCAGCAGGCAATTAGGAAGGCAAATGGTATGTTGGCTTCATTGAAAGCGTATTTGAGTACATGAGTAAAGATGTATGAAGTCTAGATGAGACCGCACCTGGAGTATTCTGTACAATTTTGGTTTCCTTATCTAAGGAAGGATAGACTTGTCACAGAGGGAGTGCAACAGAGATTCACCGGTCTCATCCCCTTGGATGGTGGGATTGTCTTCTGATGAGAGACTGCAGAAACTGGGCCTACATTATTTTGAGTTTTGAAGAATGAAAGGTGATCTCATTGAAACAGACAAAGTTCTTACAGGGTGTCACAGGGTAGATATGGATAGGATGTTTCCTCTGTCTAGTGAGTCGAGAACAAGGGGACACAGTCTCAGAATAAGGGCAGGCCATTTGAGACTGAGATGAGCAGGAATTTATTTACTCAGCGGGTGAGAAATCTGTGGAATTCTTTATCCCAGTGGGCTGTGGAAGATCAATCATTGAACATATTCAAGACAGAAATCGATAGATTTCTAAATACTAACAAGATCAAGGGATATGGAGATAGCAGGGAAAAATGGCGTAGAGGTAGATGATCAGTCACGATCTGTTTGAATGTTGGAGCAGGCTTGATGGGCTGAATGGCCTAATGCCCCTATATCTTATGATCCTTTGAATCCCAATAATGTACATCAGACGTTAGACCAAGTCATGCATTACATACCAGTTCAACAATGCCACAGAGATTAAGACTGAAAGATACAGTATCAATTCCATTAGGACAAAATGAAGGACTTGGAGCTTGCAGATCAGCCCATGTATCAGATTGAAAGTTATATTATCATTCACAATCGTTTTCACAGAGCTAAATATTGAATACCAATCCACAACTTGTACAGGACTACCAAATAAAACCTACAACTGTAAAATACAGATAATCCATATTTTAAATTAAACACAAGGCAAACAAATATTGATACATTAAGAGAGCGGGAAACAGTGAGAGCAGAGTGGAGCATAAAGAGCCCAGGAGAGGGAGCAAGAGTTCACTCGGGGAGCAGGGAACAGCGAGAGCAGGCGTCAAAAAAGGCAAAGGAAAACACAATTAATGGGAGAACACTGAATGGTGTAGAGGAAGAGAGGGACGTTGGAGTGAATGTCCACAGATCCCTGAAGTAGCAGTACAGGTCAATAAGCTGGTTCAGCAGGTATATGGAATCCTTTCCTTTATTAACTGAGGTATAGAGGATAAGGGTGACCTGGTATCCATTTCATTAAGTCACTGACAGCTAACATGCAGGTGCAGCAAGCAATTAGGAAGGCTAATAGTATGTTAGCCTTTCTTGCAAGAAAATTTGAGTACAGGAGTATTGAATTCTTGCTTCAATTGTATAGAACCTTGATTAGACCGTACTTGGAGTACTGTGTGCAGCTTTGGTCCCCTTACCTTAGGGAGGATATTATGACCATGGAGGGAGTTCAACGAAGGTTCATCAGACTTGTTCCTGGGATGGTGGGACTGTCCGATGAAGAGAGATTGGGGAAATTGGGGCTGTATTCTCCAGAGTTTTGAAGAATGAGAGGTGATCTCATTGAAACCTACAAAATATTTAAAGGACAGTCAGGGTAGATGCAGCTAAGATGTTTCCCCTGGTTGGGGAGTCGAGAACCAGGGGACGCAATTTCAAAATAAGGGGCAAGCCACTTTGGACAGAGATGAGGAGAAATGTTGTTACTCAGAGGGTTGTGAATCTTTGGAATTCTGTAACCCAGAGGGCTGTGGAAGCTCAGTCATTGAGTCTGTTTAAAGCAGAGATTGATAGATTTCCAAATACAAATGACATAAGGGAATATGAGGAAAGTGTGGGGAAAAGGGCATTGAAGTGGATGATCAGCCATGATCATATTGAATGGTGGGGTAGTCTCGATGGGCTGAATGGCCGACTCCTGCTCCTATGTTCCTATGTCCCTAATTCCACATGATCGGCGAGGCACAGTCTCAGGCCGACTTGTCGGGAGTTGCAAACAGATATCACTGCTTCTGATCTTCACCAGAACAGAGAGTGAGATGTAAAATTGATCATCAAACAGACTGTGAGAGAATACAACAGAATGAAACACATGGAGAGACACTGTGGAATAACAAATAGATTTGATTGGAATGTTGAATTATGATTGGAATGGATAAAACAGCAGATTAAATTGGGACAGAAAAGAGAAACTGATGGGAAGAAGGAAGAAAAGAAAGGATGGATCTGTTCACTTTTTTCAGTTTTTTCACTGGTCCATCAAAGCTGGATTTAAAAAAGATGCAAAAAACAGAGAATTTCACCAAAAAGGGAGATCTAATGCTGCCGAAACCTTGGATTGAAGGATGCCCCAACAGATCACCTGTTTAACTGTCTCCTCACTGGGGGATTTCAATCAATGAGCAAAATAATTCTCTACTTTTCTTTTGTTAAATGAAACCACTACTGTCACTTGGAGTTAATATCCCTTTGTTCCAACTCCTGAATAATAAAATTGTGAGTTTCGCAATATTTTCTGGACACATTTCCTGCTGAAAGAACTAAGAACTCTTTTCTAATTTATACAATACTATATACACACTCATCAAGCCTCCGAAACTAGCATCCTTGGTGCTGCTCTCTCTTCTCCCAAACCTCATCTCATGTGACTGTTACATCATCACTCTGATTGTGGGAGGGGTTAATCCCACTGTCTTCAAAATTAACCCTTTATAACCTCATACTGCACTGTCTGTCCAAAAAAATCGGTGGAGGGAACTTGAATTATCAAAACAGCAACAGCTGCCAGTTGAAAATCAACTCAACCCATCAGAGAGAGACTGTCAGAGAACTTGCTGCATCCAGTCCTGACCCCGTCACATTAAGCAGCTGCTCACCCAGACCCTACTCTCATCAACACTGAACATTTTTACTGAGACCCTTCAAATACTGTTCATAAAAGGCCGCAAAGATCAAAGTTCACACAGTTGTATTAAATGCAACAAAGTTTAATATCTTCTCACCGTTTCTCTGTAACCACATGAGACATGGGTTTTCTTATTTGGTTCCTTTGATTTTTCTTGTTCCTGACTGACAAATATTCCAAACCTCAGATAAACCCTCCCACTTGCGTCATGTCCCAGTCTCGGTTAAAAGCAACACATAATGACTCAAACACTATCCTTCAGTGAGATTAATATCAAGCTGTTTTCCAGGTTGAATGTAACTGTGAACAAAGTTATGTCACAGAAGTTACCTTTGATGTATCAGCACTGAAATTCTGGACAAGGAGGAACAGCCATTCCAAACTCATATCCTTCACAAAGGCTGTTTTTTTATGTGATTGAAATTCATCAAGTATTTTGAATTAAAGTTCACAAGACACAGATGTCAATGTTGATAATGAAGCTTTTCAAGCATGTTGCTGCTGTGAAATAAGGCTCTACTGGGAGTTGAGCCCAGGATTTCCTGTTTATTATACAGGAGCTTTGACCAGCTAAGCTACAGAGCCAGATCATAAATGCGTGTGCAATTGAAATCAGAGGAAGGCCCTGTAGATGGTGGGCAAGCTTTGGCGAGCAAAGAGCTGAGTTCGTCACGGCAGAGTGCCCAGTCTCTGACTCGCTCTTGTAGTTGCAGCTGTAGTTCTAATTGTAATAGGCAACCGTCCGTCTCGGAAGACGATGGGCTACACCCGGGGTGTACATCACTTCTGTATGAAACATCGTTTGTTGTGGCTGTAGAGGATGATCCCTTCCGCAGCTGGTACAGATGAATATCATTGGCCCGAGGTCGACTGATAATTTTTCCTTCCTCTGAGCTCTCTTTCCCACCATCTAGTCATTTCTTTTGTCCTCTGCTTTTCCCATGGTCTTCCTGAATGCCTTTCTCCAGGAATTCCAGTCAGCAGGAAGGACTTCCCATGCATCGACTCCAATCCCAGTCAGCTTGAGATCTCGCTTTGCAGATGTCCTTGTATCACAGACGTGGGTGACCTGTTGGTCTCGTGCTGATAGCAAGCTCACCAAAGAGCATGTATTTGGCAAAGCGACCGTCATCCATTCAGCACACATGACCCAGTCAACAGAGTCACCGCTGACTCAAGAGGGCAAACATTCTGCAGATCCCTGCACGCTGGTGTACTTCTGCATTCGGCTCTCTGTCCTGCCAGGAGATGCCCAATATCCATCTGAGACAGCGGAGGTGGAAGCTGTTCAGCTGCTTTTCTTGAATTGCATAAGTTGTTGATGCTTCTCTACTAGAAAGGAGGGTGCTGAGAACACAAGCCTGGTACACGTGGAGTTTTGTATTTTCGATCAGTTTGCTGTCGATTCACACTCGTCTTCTCAACTTTGACATGACAGCTGCAGCATTGACAATTCTGGTGCTGATTTCAGTATCAAGGGACAGATTGCTGGTGATTGTTGATCCAAGGTCTGTGAAGCTGTTGACAACCTCCAAAGTGAGGCTGTCGATGTTAATGGAAGGTGGAGTCTCGACGTCCTGGCCCATAACTTTGATCTTCCTGATGCTGATCGTCAGTCCAAACTCCTTGCAGGCCAGGGAGAACCGATATACAAGCGGCTGTAAATGAACTTCATGATGGGATGTCAGCACAGCGTCATCAGCTAAGAGCACCTCACAGACCAATAACTGACTCATTTTGGTCTTGGTGTGCAGTCTTGCCAAGATGAACAGCTTGTCATCAGTTCTGGTATGCAGGTGGACACCCCCATCTGAGTCACTGAAAGTTTAAAATAGCAGCATGGAGAAGAATATGCCAATTGCAAAGGATGTGAGCTGTGAGGAGGTTACACGGAGGCGTCTAGGGGACTTGGACAGGATAAGTGAATGAAATGACAGATGGAATATAATGTGAATAAGTGTGAAGTTATCCACTTTGGTAGAATAAACAGAAAGACAGAATATTTCTTAAATGGTGAGAGGTTGGGAAGTGTTGATGTCCAAAGGGACCTGGGTGTCCTTGTTCATGAGACACTAAAATCTCGCATGCAGGTGCAGCAATCAATTAGGAAGGCAAATGGTATGTTGGCCTTAAAACGAGGGGTCATGAGTGCAGGAATAAAGATGTCTTGCTGCAATTGTATCGAGCCTTGGTGAGAACGTGCTGGAGTATTGTGTGCACTTTTGGTTTCCTTATCTAAGGAAGGATATACTTGCCACAGAGGAAGTGCAACGGAGGGTTACCAGACTAATCCCTGGGATGGTGGGATTGTCCTATGAGGAAACAGGGCTTGTATTCCTTAAAGTTACATTTAAAAGGCCATTTAAAACTGAGATAGGGTGGAATTTCTTCACTCAGAGGGTGGTGAATCTTTGGAATTCTCTACCTCAGGGGTTTGTGAAAGTTCAATCATTGAGCATGTTCAGGACAGAAATTGATAGAAATCTTGATACTCATGACATCAAGGGATATGGGGACAGCGCGGGAAAGTGGTGTTGAGGTAGATGATCAGCAAGGATGTAATTGAATGACAGATCAGGCTCGACAGGTTAAACTGCCTCCTCCTACGTTCCGAAGAGAGTTTGCACCAGGACACAGCCCTGTTTTACCCCACTGCTGATCGTGAAAGGGTCTGATGTTGCTCCATTGTAACTGACAGAACTGTGCATGTTTTCGTGGAAAGAAGTGATGACGCCCAAGAGTTCAGGAGGACAGCCTAGTTTCCACAGCAGTTTGAAGAGTCTGTCTCTGCTAACAAGATCGAATGCCTTGGTGATGTCGATAAAGACAATGTAGAGTGGTCTGTACTGTTCACAGTACTTCTCCTGTAACTGCTGAAGTGAGAAAATCATGTCGACTGTCGATCTACCAGCTCTGAAGCTGCACTGACTCTCAAGGTAGATGTGTGATGCCGGGGTCTGCAATCTGGTCAGAGCAATGTGAGCAAAGACCTTCCCCACAATACTTAGCAAAGAGATGCCTCGGTAATTGCTGCAGTCACTGCGATTCCTCCTTATTTTTGCACAAGGTGACAATGTTTGCATCACGCATATTTAGAGGCGCAGATCTCTCCTTCCAACAGAGAGGCAGAAGTTCATGGAGATGCTACAGCTGTGTCACTTTTCCACTTTTGATGATTCCAGGTGGAAGTCCATCATTTCCCATCATGCAGATTGCATGCTGTTGCAGAGTTTTAACCAGTATTGATTGGTGCAGTGCCGAGCAGTCTGCAGAGACTTGTTTCTGGCAGCTCTGAGAGCATCTAGAGTTTTTTGCTGGGGACTGGTTTGTAGTTCATGAGGACTCTCCTCTTAGTTGCAGTAACTGACTCCATTTCAGTCCAATAAGCCTCAAACCAGTCAGCATTCCTCCCATCTCTTTTCCCATACACAGCGAGTGCAGAGTAAAAGATGGTGGCGTGCAGATGATTCCACTTTGATACTGCACTGAGGCCTTGGGCGTTTTCTGAAAGAGCCTGATCGAGGATGTTGAGGAACTCTTGGGTCCTTTCTGGATCAGTGGTTCGGCAAGTGTTGATCCGAGAACGACCTTTCTTCTTGGATGGGTGAAGCTTCCTTGGCTGAAGCCTGACATTGCTGCACACCAGGGAGTAGTCAGTGTCACAGTCAGCGCTGTGATCGCTGCGTGTGATGAGGATACTGCTGAGGGTGGTATGTCTGGTGATGATAAGGTCTAGCTGGTGCCAGTGGCATGATCTCGGACGGCTCCAGGACACCTTGTGGCACAGCTTGACCTGGAAATAGCTGTTCGTCACACAGAGTCCATGGTGACAGTATAGCTCCAGCAACCTCTGTCCATTTTAGTTCATCTTGCTAATCCCCTGGTGCCCTATGCTCATTGGCCAAGCTGTAGTCAGTACCCAAGCTTGCGTTGAAATCCCCTCGAAGATACAGTCCCTCGGTGCTGAGAATTCTACTGATGGCAGTGTCAAGTGTCTCATAGAATTGATCCTAGACATCTGGGGTGGAGGTGAGTGTCGGGACATAGATGCACATGAGATTAACTGGGCCCGCGCTTGTTGACAAGTGAAGGGTAAGAGGTCTCTCTGAACCAACTGTGGGGGGTTCACTCATTGCAAGTAGCGTGTTTTTTACTGTGAAACGCACTCCATGCTCACGAGTTGCCTCTTGGGCTTTCCCTTGCCAGAATAAGGTGTAGTGTTTCTCTTTGAGGGATCCACTTTGAATGAGTCTAGTTTCTTGCAGCACAGCAATGTCCACATTGAGCCTTGTTAGTTCTGTGTCCATCACAGCTGTCTTGTGTGTGCTATCAACCTGCAGAAGGTTGTCAGTCAGGCCAGGACACATGGTCCTTACATTCCAGCTTGTGATGCGAAGCACTGGTGTCTTCTCTGTTGAGTTTGTCTTGCCTGGTGCATAGATTATCAATCCACCAGTTGAGAGATATCTCTCTAAGCTCCAAGCACCCATTGAAGCAAGTAGGTCGTGGCAGGAAAGCACCTAACTGACTGGGGGCTGCACAGCTTGGAGTAGGTGGTAGTTATCCATTGAGATGCGATGATCTCTCCCACTGTCAAAAGTAACTCCTGGTGCTCATACTCTACACCAATTGAGTGAAAGCTTATAATCGGTAACTGTTTCTTCCCATGTTGTGCTAATGTTTAACCACGAAGCTGGAGTGTCCTCTCCAGGGCACAGGCCTGGGCAAATAGTATGGAGACACTGAGCATCAGGACCCCCTCTCAGCATTGCTAGTATTGTCCAAAGGAAAGGAAAAAAACAATACTGTTTGGTATTGCTCTGCTGTAGGAGTTGCTGGAAAACTACCTGATAAGTAACAGGTAACCGCCTACGGGACTCCACTCCGGATTTACTGTCCAGGTTTACTCCCTGAGACTTCCTCTCTCTCAAGACACCCACAGGGAAGTGAGACATTTTGCCCATAGATGGGGCTCTGTTTCTTGGCATCAGGATGGAACCACACGCCAGTGGGCCTGCATGACATGCACAAGGATATCACACACTGCCCCATCTCTGTGACAGCTCAGAGAGATACGCTGATGATAATACACCCCACAGGAAAATCACAAACAGCCCCCTCCCTAGGACAGCTCAGGGTCAGACACCGCACACACTGCAACAACAGTGACATTACTGTATTAGTCCCTCCATTCTGAAAAACAAGCATTCACCCTACTTTATGCTTTCCGTCTCTCAGTCAATTTTGTATCCACGCTGCCACTGCCTCCTTAATCCCATCTGCTCAAATTTTGTTAACACGTCTATTTTATGGTACTTTTTCAAACACAATTCTGAAGTGCAGACACACACCATCAACCTCACCATCCTGGTCAACTCTCTGTGTAACTTCATCAAAGAAATTAATTCATTAAAAAATTCAGACACAATCTTCTGTCAACAAGTCTGTACTGGCTGTCATTTCTTAGCCCATGTTCTACCAAGTGCCAGTTAATTTTCTCCCTGATAATTGTCACTAAAAGTTTCCCCACCACTGACATTAGACGAACTGGTCTGCAGTTCATGGGTTTATCTCTCTTTTTAAACAGGGCTGTAAAATTAGCAATCCTTGCAGGCTTATCATTCAGTTCTGGAAAGTCTATTGTGGACAATCACTTTGGGCATGACTTTAACCAATTGAAGCAACAGGATACTTGATTAATAAGTCCAGAACTTTTATTGAGAGTAAAATAGCACTTAATAATTGGAAGTAAAATTATCTTGAACAAACTTGGGGAATATAACTTGACAGCTCTAGCAGGTGTGTGGACTGGTCGAGCTTGGTCTCAGAGTGTCACGGTCCTCTTTGTCCTGTCGAGATCCCTCATCAGGTGGAGAACTTGGTTGATGATCTGAGCCTTTACTCCTGAGGTCTTCTCGTGTTCCTGCACATTGAAACCTTACAAGATCCCTACTTTTAACCCCTGGAGGGCCATCACACCACCATGTAAAATAATAATTGGTCTGAGCTGTTGCTTGGTACATTTAATTAATGATGTCTTCCACTAACAGCCAACTGTCCTCAGAATCTCAGACATGAGTACAATGGAGTGGTTTCACACTGTCTCCCAATCTGATCTGAAACAAGTTTCCTATTCATTAAATCGAGACTCCTGAAAATGCTGGAAATACTCAACAGGTCTGACAGCATCTGTGGAGAGAGAAACAGAGTTAACGTTTCAGATCTGTGATCTTTCATCAGAACTGGGCTGAAACTGTCTGAGGGACTGAGATTGTGGAATCAATTTCAGGGTCAAAAACATTGTACTCTGTAAGGATAGGAAGATGGTGATTATTAAGTACAGTGCAAGTATATAGCAGCTTTTACATTATTTGAATCAACATTGATTTAAACTTTGTGCTCACGAAACCTATCTTTTGATCAAAATGACACTGATAACAATGGAAAAAGCAACACATGTATTTCACGACCACAGGACTTTGTAAAGCCTTTTACAGCCAATGAAGGACTTTCCAAGTGTAGTCACTGTACAGTACAATACAATACCCTACAATAAGGATATTTCACATTCGAGTCACGCAAGTCCCAGGCAATGACCTTCTGAAACAAGAGAGAATCTAACCCTCTCCCCTTGACATTCAACAGCATTACGATTGCTGAATCCCCCACGATCAACATCCTGGGGGTTACCATTGACCAGAAACTGAACTGCAGTAGCCATATAACTATCATGGCTACAAGAGCAGGTTATACACTAGGAATCCTGCGGCAAGTAACTCACCTCCTGACTCCCCAAAGCCTGTCCCCTATCTACAAGGCACAAGTCAGGAGTGTGATGCAATACTCTCCATTGCCTGGATAGGTGCAGCTCCAACAACGCTGAAGAAGTTCAACGTCATCCAGGACAAAGCAGCCAACTTGATTGGCGCCTCATTCACTATATTCACTCTCTCCATCACCAACGCACAGCGTGCACCATCCACAAGATGCACTGCAGCAACGCAGCAAGCCTCCTTAGACAGCACCTTCCAAACCCGTGACTTCTATCACCTGGAAGGACAAGGGAAGCAGATGCATGGGAACACCACCAACTGCAAGGTCCCCTCTGAGCCTCACACCCTCCTGGAATTGGAACTATATCACCGTTCCTTCACTGTGGCTGGGTCAAAATCCTGGAACTCCCTTCCTAACAGCACCACATCGACTGCAGTGGTTCAAGAAGGCACCTCACCACCACCTTCTCGAGGGAATTAGGGATGGGCAATAAATGCAATAAATAAAAATAAAATCAATAAAAAATGACAATCTCCTGTAGTCCCCAAAAGTAGAAAATACATATGAAAATGAAAATATCATAAAACACAGTCAGCATGGATTTCACAAAGAAAGTCTTGATTAACCTTAACTTTGAAGAATCAACAGCAAGAGTAATACAGCAGATGTAGAAGAGTTTAAGTTAATAAAGCCTCATCCTTTTAAGTGCTTGAACCAACAAATTGTGGGTTAACAAACAAGCACACTAACTGACAGAGCTGGGTGTTGTGCTTTCTAGATTACCCTAAAGCAGGGTGTCAATTAGTTAAATCTTCAGGTTGCTGCAACCAGAATAGCCATTGTCCACGATCAGTTTTACTGTTACAAATAAAGGGTGGAACATTCATTGTGAATCTATAGAAACAGTCTGGTCCTGCACACTGATGACACATCCACGTCACCACCAACCAGCTCTCCTATAATTGATGCAGTTATTTGACTTTTCGCCATTCGCTGCATGGAATTAATTTTGAAAGATTTTAAATTCCAAGAAGTTTTGTTAATATTCAGCCCTTGAGAAGAAATCATTCCCAGGCCACAGTGGAGAGAGAATTGAATATAAAACAGTAGACCACCAGGTAACACAGTGAAAGCTGATCCGCGAATCTTTAATTGCTTACTTTTCTTACTTTTGCTCTTACTATTTGGTTTTCCATCTTTTTCAGCTCCTGACTGTGGATATTATTGCGATTAAATGTGAAAAAATGCACTGTGTCTCAGCCCCGGTATATTGGCTCTTTCTCTGTACAGTGCTGTATACACTCAGATACTGACAGTGTCTCTCCCTCCCTCAACTTTCCAGCCCTGACATTGCAGAAAGCTCTGCTCAAAGTTACACATTCTGACTGTTTGCAGTTGATTAGTGAGAGATTATTAACGTATCCTTCTGCAGCGCTGCCTCGGTTAATAACAGCAGAACGAAGTCACATTTCAGATACAGAAACAGACGCATCAATTATTCACTCTTTCCCAGAGTGAGTGAGGCCGGGACAAGAAGCAGCATTCCAGCCCCACACTCTGCAATTACCCAGCAGCAGCAGAAAGCAGTGAATACAGATTCAATCAGTGGGTTAATGTCCATTACAGGGATGCAAGATTCCACGGCTCAGGACAAACATCCCCATACACCGAGAACAAGCTCAGGAAAACCCGGGGGAGTTAATATCCCAGTCACTGAGCATTCCAGTAACATTGAACAAGTTCTGAGGAACTGTTTCTAACGGCTGAACGGTCAGTAACCGAAGGTTACAGATTTAAGGTGACTCACAAAACCAGAAGGAACTTGAGGAAAAATTCCTTTCTGCAACATGTGGTTAGGATTTCAGTTATGTGGGTAGATTGGAGAAGCTGGGGTTGTTCTCCTTAGAGAGGAGATTTGATAGAGGTGTTCACAATCATGAGGGGTCGTGACAGACCCGATAGAAACTGTTGGTAGAAGGATTGAGACTCAGGTAAAAGCTGTGGCTCAGTTGGTCACACTCACCTCGAAATCACAAGCTTCTGGGTTCAGATTTCACAGCTGACACTCCAGTACAGCACTGAGGGTGTTGAAGGTGCTGCCTTTCAGGTGTGATGTTAAACCATGACCTGGTCTGCATGTTTGGGTGAATGTAAAAGATCCCATGCTGCAATTTCAAACAAGTGAAGAGCAATTCTCCCTGGTGTTGTGATCAATATTTGCCCCTCAATCAGATCAGTTGGTCATTATCACATTGCTGTTTGTAAATATCAGCTGCTGCATTTCTGACATTACAACAGTGATTACACTTCAAAAGTATTTCATTGTCTACAAAGTGCTTTGATATGTCCAGTGGTCTTGAAAGGTGCTATGTAAATGCAAGTATTTTCTTTCTTTATCACAACACATTACTGTGTCAAAAATAGTTCTTCATGTCACCTCTGGTTGTTCTGCCAATCACCTGATATCTGTGTCCTCTGCTTACTGTCCCTTTTACCACTGGAAACAGTTTCTCCTTATTTAAACTATTGAAGAACTTCATGATTTTGAACTGATGTGTCAAATCTCTTCTGAATTTTCTCTGCTGCAAGGAGAACAACCCCAGCTTCTCCAATCTCTACACATAACTGAAATCCCTCATCCTGCTACCATTGTGGTAAATCTCTTTTTTATTCTTTCATGGGATGTGGGCACTGCTGACACAATGTGATTCCTGTCAATGCAGCGGCCCACTGACATCATCGGACTGTGCCAAGCTGTGCATAGGCACAGCTACATCTTGCCAGGATTCAGTGGCACATGCGCAGGATGATGTCATTGCGCAGCGCCAACATCATCGTATATCCGCGCATAGTCCATCTTCGCACATGTGCGCTAAAGCGTCATCGGGTATCCAGCCCCTCACTCAGCTGGAGGAAGCGGCTGAATAGGAGACTTTGAGGCTGGAGCTCTCCCCCCTCAGCCGCTCACTCCACACCTCGATGCTCCCCTGGACAATTGTTCTCCACTCGCGTCATCCAGCTCTATGGCCGCTTGCTCTCTGCCCCCCAACCCCCGCTCCAGCCGCTAGCTCTAGGCCGTGCCACTTCCCTCCTCTAGGCCACTCGCTACTCACTCCTACGTCACACTTTGCAACCCACCTTGCTTCTTCGGGCGGCGCGTGGAGACTGGACAAACGTGAGAGCAAGTGGTCGAGAGAAGGGAAGCAGCGCAGCCTGGAGCTAGCGGCTGGAGGGGAGGGGGGGTGGGGAGTGAGCGAACGACTGGAGAATGGGGTGACGTGATCGGGAGACAATCGGCCAGGGAAGTAGTGGGGGGGAGCAGCGAGGTCTGGAGCGAGCGACTGTGGAGGGTGGAAGCTGCTGGTGCGAAGGAGGGGGAGAAAGCGAGTTGTGCCACCTGGTGTTTGCGTTGTCAGCAAATGCAGCCTTTATTGTCCATCCTTAATTGCCCTTGAGAAGGTGGTGGTGAGCTGCCTTTTTGGAGCTGCTGCAGTCCATGCGTTGTACGTAAACCCACAGTGCTGTTAGGAAGGGAGTTCCAAGATTTTGATCCAGTGACAGTGAAGGAATGGTGATATAGTTCCCAATCAGGACAGTGTGTAACTTGGAGGGGAGCTTGCAGACGGTGGTGTTCCCATTCATCCAGTGTCCTTCTAGGTGGTCGAGGTTGGGGGTTTGTAAGGTGCTGTCGAAGGAGGCTTGGTGAGTTGCTGCAGTGCATCTTGTAGATGGTACACACTGCTGCCACTGTTCACTGGTGGTGCAGGAAGTGAATATTTAAATTAGTGGATGGAGTGCTGATCACGTGATCTGCTTTGTCCTGTTTGGTGTTGAGCGTCTTTGGTGTTGTTGGAGCTCCACTCATCCAGGCAAGTGGGGAGTATTACATCACACTCCTGACTTGTGCCTTGTAGATGGTGGACAGGAGGTGAGTTACTTGCAGCAGAATTCCCAGCCTCTGACCTGCTCTTGTAGCTACGGTATTTATATGACTGATCCAATTCAGTTTCTGCTCATTGGTAACCCCCCGGATGTTGATTGTGAAGGATTCAGCAATGGTAATGTCATTGACTGTCAAGGGGAGATGGTTAGATTCACTCTTGTTGGAAATATTCATTGCCTGGCATTTTTGTGGCGTGCATGTTACTTGCCACTTATCAGTCCAAGCCCAATCTTGCCCAGGTCTCTCTGCATGTGGACACGGACTGCTTCAGTATCTGAGGAGTGACTAATGCAACTGAACATTTTGCAATCATCAGTGAACATTTCCACTTCTGACCTGATGATGGAAGGAAATTTATTGATGAAGCAACTGAAGATGGTTGGAGCCTAGGACACTACCCTGAGGAACTCCTGAGCGATGTCTGGTACTGAGATGATTGGCCACCAACAATCAGCCCCATATTCCTTGGTGCAAGGTATGACTCCAACCGGTGGAGATTTTTCTCCTTGATTGCCATTGACTTCAATTTTGCAAGGGCTCCTTGATGCTCTTGGCAAGAGCAGTCACTGTCACCTCACCTCACCTCCTGAATTCAGCTCTTCTGTCCATATTTGGGCCAAGGCCATAATGAGGTCAGGAACTAAGCGGCCATGGCGGAACCCAAAATGAGCATTGGTGAGTAGGTTATGGCTGTGTAAGTGCTGCTTGATAGCACTGTCAACGACACCTACCATCACTTTACTGATGATCAAGAGGAGGCTGATCGGGCAGGAATTGACCGGGTAGGATTTGTCCTGCCTTTTGTATACAGAACATACCTGGGCAATTTTCCATATTGCTGGGTAGATGCCAGTGTTGTAGCTAGGCGGGCGGCGTGGTTAGTTCTGGACCACAAGTCTTCAGCACTGCAGCCAGGATGTTGTCAGTATCCAGAGCCTTCAGCCATTTCTTGATATCATGTGGAGTGAAGTGGATTTAGCTGAAGATTGGCACCTGTGATGCTGGGGACCTCAGGAGGAGGCCGAGATGGATCATCTACTTGGCACTTCTGGCTGAAGATGGTTGCAAATGATTGAACCTTGTATTTTGCACTGATATACTGGTCTCCCTTATCATTAAGGATGGGGATATTTGTGGCGCCTCGTCCTCCTGTTAATTGTTTAATTATCCACCACCAGTCAGGACTGGATGTGGCAGGACTTCAGAGCTTTGATCTGATCTGTTGGTTGTGAGATCACTCAGCTCTGTCTATTGTATGCTGCTTCCGCTATATGACATGTAACTAATCCTGTGTTGTTGCTTCACTCATTTTTAGGTCTGCTTGGTGCTGTTCCTGACATGCCCTCCTGCACACTTCATTGAACCACTATTGCTCCCTTGGCTTGATGGTAATGGTAGAGTGAGGGATATGTCAGGCCATGAGGTAACATATTGTGTTTAAATACAATTCTGCTGCTGCTGATGGCCCACAGTGCCTCATGGATGCCCAGTTTTGAGCTGCCAGATCTGTTCATTTCTTCCCTCAGATATAATTGAAAAAAAATTTCTGCATAAATGCATGAACTAAATAAAAAGGAGAGATAAATAAATACTGACAAAATAGATGGCAGCATTTGGAAGGTAAAAGGATTTCAGTTTTATTATTGATGAGTGAGAGGAATATATCACACTTTGGGGCTTCTGGAAGTGGATTTACTGATAATATGGGGAATTGATAGGAACAAATTCCCGCCCTTGGGGTGGAGCCAACAGCTGCATCCGTCCAATAACAGACAGAGTCGAAGTACTGTATCAGGCCTTGTTAGCTCAGTTGGTCGAGCATGAGACTTTTAATCTCAGGGTCTTAGATTTGAGACCCTTGTTGTGTGGTTGTTCTTCCCTTTTTCAGTCTTCATCAGCAGAGAGTTCAAGGAGTGTTTGAAATTAAATTCAACAACATCACCAGATTTCAACTACTCCCACCCCGCCCCCTCCCAGTGTAGTTGACAGGACTCTCAACCTCTGCCTTCCCCCTTCCCCTCCCTCCCAGAACTGCGACAGGGTTCCCCTTGCCCTCACTTTTCACCCCACCTGCCTCCACATCCAAAGGATCATCCTCCACCATTTCCGCCACCTCCAGCATGATGCCACCAACAAACGCATCCTCCCCTCCCCTGTCAGTATTCTGAAGGGATTGTTCCCTCCGCGACACCCTGGTCCACTCCTCCATTACCCCCAATACCTCGTCCCCTTCCCAAGGCATCTTCCCATGCAATCGCAGGAGATATAATACCTGCCCTTTTCCCTCCTCTCTGCTCATTATCTAAAGCCCCAAACACTCCTTTTAGGTGAAGCAGCGATTTACTTGTACTACTTTCAATTATGTGTACTGTATTCACTGCTCACAATGCAGTCTCCTCCAAACTGGCGAGACCAAACGCAGATTAGATGGAACACCTCTGCTCAGGCCGAAAGCATGATCCTGAGCTTCTGGTTGCTTGCCATTTCAACACTCCCCCCTGCTTTCATGTCAACATTTCAGTCTTTGGCCTGTTCCAGTGTTCCAGTGAAAATCAACACAAGCTCGAGGAGCAGCACCTGACCTTTTGATTCGGCACTCTACAGCCTTGTGGATTGAACATTGTGTTCAATAACATCAGAGCATGACTGGTGTCAGGCAACCACAAGCATTAACACACTCTTTGCCTTTGTCCCAGGACAGCTTTGTTATTTAATCTCTCCTGCCCTCTACACTATCAAACATCTTCCCCTTTGTTCTCTCCCACATGCCCCTCCCCTTCACTTGTTTAAAACCTAATTCTTTTCTAACCTGTGTCAGTTCTGATGAAAGGTCACAGACCAGAAACGTTAACTCTGTTTCTCTCACCACAGATGCTACCAGAGCTATTGAGTATTTCCAGCACTTATTGTTTTTATTTCAGATTTCCAGCATCTGCAGTGTTTTGCTTTTATTGTGTCAGAAAGTCTTTCCTTGATTCAGGACTCTTAACTCTCTCCAGAATCTCTCTGCTAAAGATTGAACTTCATCTCATTTCACTCACAGCTCTGGGTCAGTGTGGCACAGTGGGACTTCTGGCTGTGTCCCACTTCACAGTCCATCAGTACTGAGAAAACAATGGGGAATATTACTCACATGTTGTGATCTGTAACTTTTTACAAGCACTTTAATGTATATATCGTCTTCCAAAACAGTGACAGAATGGTGGTTTTAGTGTGTTGTTGATATAGCTTTGTTGAGTTTGTGCTGTACTAACAGTTGAACAGTTCTTGGTTCAATCCCAGGTTTTGGCACTTTCAACCTCTCCTGTGTCTTTTTCTTTGTCTCCAATTGTCACGCTGCATGATTTACTCTGAAATTAGCACCAGAGAACCAAGGCACCAGCGAGCATGAGGAGCTGAAATTAGCACAGATAAAATCCACTTAATATTTCTGACTGAAGATGGTTGCAAATGCTTCAGCTTCATCTTTTGCACTGACGTGCTCAGCACCACCATCATTGAGGATGTGAATGTATTTGGAGCCTCCTCATCTTGTTCGTTATTTAATTATCCACCACCATTCACGACTGGATGTGTCAGGACTGTGGAGCTGTGATCTGATCCTGAGGGAGATATCCGTGCGTGGAGTGGCTGGATGTATGGAGAGTGATCCTGAAGAGGGTGTCCGAGCCTAGAGTGGAAGCTTTCCGTGGAGGTGCAGGAGTAGGTCATTCAGCCCCACTGTTTTATAAAGGTTTAGCATAACTTATTTGCTTTTACTCGATGCCTCTATTCATAAAGCCAAGTGTCCTGTTTGCTCTTAGCAACCTTTTCAAACCTTGATCAAAAAATATTGGTGTACATTGTCTCATTCTTCCTCCCAAACTGTATCACTTCACAATTCTCTGTGTAAAATTTTATCTGTTGTGTGAAAGCCCATTTTGCCAGTGTGTTTAAGTTCCTCTGAAGTGTGTTACTGTCACTGGCATAGGACGAAATTCACGAGCATTCTTTGATGCTATCTCCGTGGAAAGAGAAATCTTACACACTAGCTCAAATTGGGATTTTGTGTGTTTAGTATCTTTCCTCATCCACCAATATAAGCACAAATCTGTCTCATAATGTACGGTCTAAGAATGTGCCAATGTTGCAATGTGGTGATAAATTCTTCAGTGTCACAATGTACTCACCAACTGTTTCACTACTTTTCTGATTTCTGGATCCAAGTTTGTCGCTTTCCGCGATCTCTAGTGGCTTAGGGTTGAGCCTCACTTCAACGAAGAAACGGAAAATTATGATTTAAAGATTACACTGTCAATCATTCACATCTCTGTCTTCTCCTGAACTTCGAGTTCAAATTTGTTTGTGAAGTTGAGTGACACGTTAAGACAGCACAATCTTTGCCTTTGTGAAGGAAGTGATTTGGGAATGGCTGTTTGAAACTGTCCCTTCTTGCACAGAAATTCAGTGCAAATACTTGATCACTCACAATTTCCTTGAGAGAAATTTGTTCACAATCGCATTCGACACGGAAACTGACTCAGCATTAATTCACTGAAGCAGAATGTGACCGTGTTGTATGTTTCAGAATATTGGTGCCGTTATGTGTCGCTTTTAACCGAGACTGGGACACAGGGCAAGGTTGATCCGAGGTTGGAATATATTATCATTCAGGAGCAAGAAAACTCAAAAAGAACAAAATAAGAAAACCCAGTCTCCAGTTTTGAGAATCTGTCGATCCGCTTTGGGAAAGTGAATCAGAGCAGAATGAAGAGTGAACTGTCCAGAAGAGATGAAGACACAGCTCAGTCAACACGTTCCCCTGGTTTATGATGCTGGAACATTCCTCACACAGAAATGATTCAACCCAATGACAAACATTCTTGCAGCTGATAATTTATGCTACTGATTTAAGGACTGTCTCATGTGGTTACCGAGTGACGACGAGAAGATATTAAACTTTGTCCTATTCAATCTAGCTGTGATGAAGTTTGAATTTTTCTACCTTTTATAAACAGTATTTGAAGGGTCTCTTTAACAATGTTCAGTGTTGATGAGAGTGGGGTCTGGGTGAGAAGCTGCTGAGTGTGACAGGGTCAGAACTGGATGCAGGAAGTTCTCTGACAGTCTCCCTCTATCTCTCTAATGGGTTTGAGTTGATTTACGACTGGTAGCTTTTATTTTACTTTTCTTATTTAGAGATACAGCACTGAACCAGGCCCTTCGGCCCACCGAGTCTGTGCCAACCAGCAACCACCCATTTATACTAATCCTACATTAATCCCATATTCTCTACCACATCCCCACCATTCTCCTACCACGTACCTGTACGAAGGACAATTTACAATGGCCAATTTACCTATCAACCTGCAAGTCTTTTGGAGGTGGGAGGAAACCAGAGCACCCGGCGGAAACCCACACAGACACAGGGAGAACTTGCAAACTCCACACAGGCAGTACCCAGAACTGAATCCTGGTCTCTGGAGCTGTGAGGCTGCGGTGCTAACCATTGCGCCACTGTGCTGCTGTTGGTGTTTTGATAAATGAAGGAAGTTCCCTCCACCCATTTCTTTTGGACAGACAGTGTGGAATAAGGATGTAAAGGGTTAATGCTGAAGATAGTGGGATCAACCACTCCCACTGTCAGAGTGATGATGTAACAGTCACATGAGATGAAGTTTGGGAGAAGAGAGAGCAGCACCAAGGATGCTAGCTTAGCAGGCTTGATGAGTCTGTATAGAGTATTGTGTAAATTAGAAAAGAGTTCTTAGTTTTTTCAGCAGGAACTGTGTCCAGAAAATATCGAGAAACTCACAATTTTATTATTCAGGAGTCGGAACACAGATATTAATTCCAAGTGACAATTCAGTGACCAATTAACAAAACAAGTAGAGAATAATATTGCTGACTGATTGAAATCCCCCAGTGAGGAGACAGTTAAACAGGTGATCTGTTGGGGCATCCTTCGATCCAAGGTTTCAGCAACATTTAATCTCCCATTTTGGTGAAATGCTCTGTTATTTGCAACTTTTTTTTATCAGCTTTGATGGGCGAGTGAAAACACTGAAAAAATTGAACAGTTCCATCCTTTCTTTTCTTCCTTCTTCTCTTCTTTCCATCAGTTTCTCGTTTCTGTCCCAGAGCAATATAATGATGAGAATCCCAATTTAATCTGCTGTTTCTGGTGTTTTATCCATTCCAATAAAAATTTCAACATTCCAATCAAATCTATTTGTTATTCCACTGTGTCTCTCCATGTGTTTTATTCTGTTGTATTCTCTCACAGTCTGTTTGATGATCAATGTTACATCTGACTCTCTGTTCTGGTGAAGATCAGAAGCAGTGATATCTGTTTACACCACCCGACAAGTCGGCCTGATGCTGTGCCTCGCTGATCATGTGGGGTTAATGCAATTCTTCCAGTCAGTTAGTTCAGTTGTCATTTCATGAGAAATTCAGTCATCATGACTTCGTCAGTGACCTAATGGTTCAGGTGTCTGAGTGATGTTAATCATGATGTGATGAAATGATTGTATGTTCCAGTCTTCCCGTGGTGGGTTTTCACACTGAGTAGAAACGTGTTGGACATGGTCTGGAAATGTTTCACACCGCTCCATTCCCAACTTCATTTACTTCCAGAAGATATATTTCCATCATTGCACAGCTGGCTGCACAGCCAGAAACTGTGCTGAAGGTGACAGCTGTCCCAATGCAACTGGTAAGGCGGCAGAGAGGTTAAGGAGATGGACTGCAAATCCATCGTGTTCTGCACACGTGGGTTCGAGTCCCATCCGTGTTGCTTGTTTATGAACTGTTTTGTGTATTGTTTGCGTTGGGTGAGATGTTTTGTGAATTCAGCCTCGAAACCTGTTCTTGTTGATGTCCAGACAGTGATTCCAGAATTGGTTATACTTTATTAAAATTGAGATAGACAATTGGAATACTTCACCCAGACTGCACTGGAATGAAGATCGAATAGGGATCACGAAACGGAGCGGGATTTTTCCTCCCCTCCTTCCTTCCATCTTTACTTTCTCTCGATTTGCACCAAGTGAAAGACAAATGGGAAAAGCAAATGGCGAGGGAGCAGATGCAGAAAATTATCCTTTGGCAAGAAATTTATTTTCAAATCTTCTTGATAGATTTTGTGAGTGAGCAATGCTTTGGCAGATGGAGTTTAAAATGAGGGGTCATCGACTACCGACGATAGATCAGAGTGTTTTTTTTGCCAGAGGTGAGATGTTAGAAACGGCGGAGGAGCAGAGACCCGAAGACTGAATTAATAAAAGCTCGTGGACTGGGAGAAAATAATGGGAAAAGTGAACAGAATATGAAGATTGGAACTCATGTTGCAGTGATATAAAGCTCTGTGCTCCTGAAGTAAATGTCCAAGCCCAGATTGTGGGGAATCTGTGGAGAGTGATTTGGTTTTTATTAATTCTTGGGTGTGCGTATCGCTGATAAGGCTAGCATTTATTACCCATTCCTATTGCCGTTGAGAAGGTGGTGGAGAGCTGCCTTCTTGACCTGATGCAGTCCATATGGTGCAGGAACACCCACAGTGCTATTGGGGATGGAGTTCCAGGATTGTGACCCAACAACAGTGAAGAAATGACGATATCGTTCCAAGTCAGGATGGTGAGTGACTTGGAGGGGAACCTGCAGGTAGTGAGTTCCCATGCATCTGCTGCCCTTGTCCTTCGAGGTGGTAGTGGTCACGAGTTTGGAAGGTGCTGTTGAAGGATACTTGGCGAGTTGCTGCAGTGCATATGGAGATGGTACACACTGCAGCCACTGTTTACTGGTTGTGGAGGGATTGAATGTTTAAGGTGGCGGGTTAGGTGCCGAACAAGTGCGCTGCTTTGTCCTGGATGGTGTTGAGCATCTTGAGTGTTGTTGAGTGGGATGTATTCCATCACACTCCTGACTTGTGCCTTGTAGATCGTCGACAGGATTTGGGGTGTCAGGAGGTGAGATACTTGCTGCAGAATTCGTAATCTCTGACCTGCGCTTATAGCCACAGCATAGATGTGACTGGTCCAGTTACGTTTCTGGTCAAGATGTTGATGGTGGGGGATTTAACGATGATAATGCTTCTGAATATCAAAAGTTAGATTTTTTTTCTCTCTCATTGGAGATGTTCACTGCTTGGCACTTGTGTGGCCAGAAGGTTGCTTGTCACTTATCAGCTCAAGCCTGAATGTTGTTCAGGTCTTGCTGCTTGCAGGCACAGACTGCTTCAGTATCTGAAGAGATGTGAGTCATCATCTAACATTCCCACTTCTGACTTATGTTGAAGAGAAAGTCGTCAATGAAACAGCTGGGATGTTAGGGTCTACGACACGTCCCTGAGAATCTCCTGAAGCAATGTCCTGGGCTGAGATGATTGGCCTCCACTAACCACAACATCTTGTTTTGTGCTAGGTATGACTTCAACAAGTGGAGAGTTTTCCCCCTGATTCCCATTGACTTCAATTTTGCTTGAGATCCTTGATGCCACACTCACTCAAGGGCGGTTCAAGAAGGCAGCCCACCCCACCAACTTCTCAAGGGCAATTAAGGATGGGCAGTAAATGCTGGCCTGACCAGCAACGCCCGCATCGCATGAATGAATGAATAAAAACGTGAAGTATCCCTTGTGTCATTGTTTTGGGAGAAAATATAACCCTGGTGGAATTGCCCCTCCCAATCACACCTCACTTCATAGAACATAGAAAATGGAGAAAATGTATGACTCAGAATGAGACCATTTAGCAATCGTGTCTGTGCCAGCTGAAAAAGAGCGATCCAGCCCAATCCCACTTTCCAGGTCTTGGGAATGGGATCTGAACAGATCTCAGAGCTCACATTATGTGAATGTTCTGTTGAAGTGTTGGTGAGCTGATGTACCAGGGGAGATTCACACTGTTGGACACAGTGTGAAATACTTTCAAGTATTTATAAAACATTACAACATGTGAGTAATATTCCCCATTGATTTCTCAGCACTGATGGATTGTGAAGTGGGAGACAGCCAGAAGTCCCAGTGATCCACACTGACCCTGAGCTGAAAATGAAATGAGGTAAAGTTCAATCTTCAGCAGCGAGTTGCTGCAGAGAGGTAAGAGTCCTGAATCAAGGAGAGACTTTCTCATACTGCTGTTGAATCTCATTTCAAACACTCCTTGAACTCTCTGCCGAGGAATTCAGAGCTGGAGAACGCCTGTAAAATCAGCCCAAAGAGGAAATAAAAGACACCCACCGTGGGGCTCAAACTCAAAAACTTGAGTTCGGAGTTTCATGCTTTCATCGACTGAGCTCACCAGGCCTGAGACAGTGTCCCCGTCCTGTCTGTTATTGGACGGTGCAGCTGTTGGCTCCACCCCAGGGGCTGAATTTGTTCTGTAAACCATGAACCAGCTTCCTCTCAAATCCCAGGTTTATCAGTAAATCCTCTTACAAAATCCCCAAAGTGTGATATATTCCTCTCACTCATCCAGAACAAAAGTTACATCATTTGCTCTTTTTACCTTCCAAACATTGACTTCTATTTTGCTCAGCATTTATTTCTCTCTCCTTTTTATGTTGTGCATTTCCTAATAAACATTGCATTTCAATTGTTGATGAGGGATGAAATGAACAGAAGAGATTTTCTGCAATGGTACCAGTGGTGTGGGACAGAGTGAGTGGTTCGGATCTGGAATACACTGCCTGAGAGTGTGCTGGAGGCAGATTCAATCGTGGTTTTGAAAAGGGAATTGGACAAACACCTGAATGGAGAAAATTTGCAGGGTTACAATGAAAGGGCAGAGGAGTGGAATTAGCTGATTTGCTCTTGCAAAGAGCTGTCATGGACATGATGTGGATGTGGGGACCAAATGTAGTATTTCAAAGTTCGCAGATGACACAAAACTAGGTGGGAATGTGTGTTGTGAGAAAGATGCAAAGCGGCTTCAAGGGGATTTGGACAGATTTAGTGAGTGGACAAGAAAGTGGCACATGGAATATAATGTGTCAAAATGTGAGGTTATTCACTTTGGTAGGAGGAACAGATGTGCAGATTATTTCTTAAATGGTAAGAGATTAGAAAGTGTAGATGGACAAAGGGGCCTGGGTGTCCTTGTCAGTAAGTGACTGAAAGCTAACATGCAGGTGCAGCAAGCAATTAGGAAGGCGAATGACATGTTAGACTCGATTGCAAGAGGATTTGAGTGCAGGAGTAGTGAGGTCTTGCTTCAATTGTATATAACGTTGGTTGGACTGCACTTTGGAATACTGTGTGCAGTTTTGGTCCCCTTACCTTAGGAAGAATTTCATTGCCATAGAGGGAGTACAACGAAGGTTCACCAGACTTGTTTCCGGGGTGGCGGGACTGTCCTATGAAGAGATTTTGGGGAAACTGTGCCTGTATTCTCTAGAGTTTCGAAGAATGAGAGGTGATCTCATTGAAACTTACCATATATTTAAAGGGATAGACAGGGTAGATGAAGCTATTTCCTCCGGTTGAGGAATCTAGAACCAGGGGACACAATTTCAACATAAGGGGAAAGCCACTTCGGACAGAGATGACGAGAAATTTCTTTACTCAGAGGGTTGTGAATCTTTGGAATTCTCTACCCCAGAGGGCTGTGGAAACTCAGTCATTGAGTATGTTTAAAGCAGAGATTGACAGATTTCTAAATACAAATGACATAAGGGATATGGAGATAGTGTGGGAAAAAGGCATTGAAGTGGATGATCAGTCATCATCATATTGAATGGCGGGGTGGGCTCGATGGGCTGAATGGCCTACTCCTGCTTCCATGTTCCTATCAGTCTGCAAACTTCATACCCATGCTGTCATTGTCCCTTTTATTCCATGGGCTTCAGTTTTACTGGTAGTCTAGTATGTGACATCATCAAGAAGGTTTTCAATAAGTTAAATAAGGAGAAATTGTTTCCAGTGGCAAAAGGGTCAGTAACCAGAGGATGTATTTATCAGGTGATTGAGAAAAGAACCAGAGGCGAAATGAGGTCGGGATTTATACGGTGATGTGTTGAGATCTGGAATGCACTGTCTGATCGGGACTTGAAAGCAGATTCAGTCGTAACTTTGAAAAGCAATAGGGATAAATACTGGAAGGAAAATGTACAGATTACAGGAAAAAGCTGAGCATCAGAACTAATTGGATAGCACAACCAAAGAGACAGCATTGACACAATGGACCAAATGGTCTCCTTCGTTGGGTATCATTCTATGGTTTTATGAACATAATGTTGGTACAATTGCCTGAGTTGGAAGGGAAGTGAACCCAGATTCCGGATATTCTAAACACCAGACCCAAACCAACTGAACAAGCCTGTTGTTTAATCTCTGCTTTTCACACCAGCTTCTCCTCGCTCTTTCTGTGTTTCCAGCCTGGTCTGTTCCTCTGACCTTCATTCCTGACACTCTATTGAGAATGGCCAACTCACTGCGCCTCTCACTCACACCGTCACTCCACCCCTTCACCCACTTCCAAACCTCTCTGTTCAACAGTACCTCACATCTGCTCCTCTGCTCCATTAATATAACAGGAAAACATTTTTAAACAGACATTTCCAGACAGTGAACGTTCCAGTCAGACAAGGTAAAGATCAGATTCATTCACTTTAAACACAGAGAGAGCAGCTCTCCCTGTTCAGTCTAAGGAGCAGATGTAGTTTCACTCCCATTAGTCTCAGAGACATGGGCCAGAATTTTAAGGGACCGTTGGAGACGGGAATGGAGGCTGGGGAGGGGGAGGCGGGGTGCATAAAATAGGGATGGAAGACGTCGGAACGGATTTTTCTGTCGGCGGCTGACATGGAGGGCAGACTTCGCACATCCACACGGCAAGAAGGCATTTAAAGTATTTATGAGTCCAATTGTCAGCAATTTTATTCACTGGGTCCAATTGAATTAATAGCACACGGGAACCACGGGGCTTCAGAGCCTCGCCTGGTTAAAGGAGGTGACTGGGAGGTGGGAGCTGAGTGTTGCCTTCACTGGGAAGCTATCGGGTGAGGCAGCGTAACTTGGCAGCAAGGGTGGAGGGGGAAAGGGCATCGGGAAACACTGTCAGGAGTGGGGGCCAATGTGCCAGCTCTGCAGAGGGAACAACACCAGGGTGCCATTGGGGCAGTGCCACTTCATTGAGGATGACAAGTGAGGTAAATGTGGCTGGGTGTTGTTTACTGTGAAGGCGTTGCACTCAGGGAGGGGCAACCTGTCATGGGACTCATTCGAGGCTCTCATTGGATTCGAGGCTCCCATTGAAGAGGAGGATGAGTAGAGAGGGAGGGAGGGAGCGCAGGCACCAGCAGGGACACCACAGCTGCTTGGGGGCCCACAGGAGGGCCAGCCTCGAACAGGAGGCTGGAGAAGGAGGCAGAGGAACACGTCAGCCGAGGTTCAACTACCTGCAGATGTCCGAGTGACAGTGTCTCCACAGACTGCGCCTGTCCACGGAGGTTGTCACTGATCTCTCTGCCATGATGCAGCTGTGCCCCATGGGACTTGGTGGGCACCTGATGCCAGTGTCACTGAAGGTCACCGTGCCACTGAACTTCTCCACCAGCAGATCATTGCGGGGATCCACTGGAGATATGTGTGGAATCTCACAGTCTGTGGTGAATCAGTGCATCAAGGAGGTCACCAATGTCCTGTTCAGGAGGGCCGGTGACGATGTGCACATCGATCCAAACAGTCACGCTGAGAGGGCTATAGGATTCGGGGCCATCGCTGGATTCCCCCAGGTGTAGGGTGTCATCGGCTGCACCCACGTGACCATCAAGGCTCCTGCAGACCAGCCAGCAGCCTTCAACAGGAAGTGCTTCCACTTGCTCAGTGTGTAACTGGTCTGTGACCATCACAAATGGATCCTGCAGGTGTGTGCACAAATCCCGGGAAGCAGCCACAATGCCTGCATATCAAAGCACTCCCAGGTGCCAGAACCTTTCCGTGGCCCCATGCGCTTTCTGAGATGAATCCTTGGAGACAAGGGTAACCCAGTGATAACATGAGTACTGACGCCTGTGAGGAACCCACACAACGATTCATAGGAGAGGTACAACACTTGCTGCGGGTCAACCCGAGTGACCATCAAAGAGGCCATTGGTCTCCTGAAGATGAGATTCAGGCACTTAGATTGTTCCTGTGGAGCCCTTCAGTATGTCCCGGCGAGGGTCTCGCGTATCATGGTGGCTTGCTGTGCTCTGCACACTCTGGCATTACAGAGGGGTGAGGTGTTGACTAGTGTGGATATCATGGAGTGTGATGTCTCCTCTGATGATGAGGATGTGGAGGAGGATGCTGCCCAAGCAGTGCCAGATGAAGGACCACAAGCACAGCAGGAAAGCCTCTATGAGATCCACACAGGGGAGACACGAGACACCCTTATACATTCACTTTTCCTTTGAGCCTTACCACCTTCTGGAACCACAGCAATAAAGTCTTAGCTTTAAACAGCCCTGTTGTCACCTCTTTCCTTCTGCACTACAGCGCCCAGGTACACAGCGCACAGTGACAAGGCCGAAGCTTTGTGAACTCAGGGCTTGGTCCCTCACTTCCAGCCCCTTGGGAGGAAGGGTTGAAATGAAGTCCCAAAGGGCATCAACAATAGGAAGGAGACATAGTGAGAGAAGATCATTTCTTTATTCCGTATGACACCAAACACAACCCTATCCATCTGGAATATGCATTCACCCGTGAACCACTCAGTGAATCTAGGTGCTCTTCTTAAATCTTTTCCGGGTGTTCCTACCTGCTACTCCCCCTGCTCTGTCAGCTGAGGTGGAGACAGGCTGCTGACCTTGCTGCTCCATGACTTGGGATGACATTGGCGGCCGCCCTCTGCTGCCTGAGGCCTGGAGGGCCCTGGCACACTGAGGGCCTCCTGCACAGGTACAGGGACCCCCTCTGTCATCGAGGATGATGGAGGTGCTGGCATCACTGGTGTCACTGGAAGAGGGATTTTGAAATTACCGTCCACACCAGGAGCACCCTGAGAGGGGCCCCCAGATGTAGCAGCCAGCTGCTGCTCCCCAGTTATAAGACACACTTGTACCTCCCTGCTGACCTGAGAGGGACGTGGACCAAGTGGAGAGTTCAGGTGCCTCTTCCCCCCTCTCACCTTGTCACCACTGGATGGAGCTCATGGACAAAGTGATGGAGTGCAGGTCTGCGCACATCTCCGGCAGCCTCTGATTGGTCTGCTGGATCTGGTTCTCCATGAGAGTCACCAATCTCTCAATGGAGGAAGCCAGACACACCCCCATCAGAGACAGAGCAGCACCCAAGGCCTGGATGGACTCCTCCATCGTCCGTGCTTGGTTACACATAGCCTCTGGCAACGCTGCCAGATGTTGCCTGACCTCTCACTGCAGCTGCAGCATTTCCCGTGTTGCTGGTGACACAAGAGGCACGTCATCAGCCTGGGGCACAGCATGGGCCTGGCCTCCCACAGACCACCAACTCCCAGTGGCCTCGGCTGTCATAGCCTCCGCCAGCTGCCCGGGCCTGTCTGTGATGTGCTCACCAGTTTGTATGCCAGAATCTAACCGCGAACGGATACCCACCAACGTGAGAGTTTCTGTGCTGGTGGAGGGTGCAGGGGAATGAGGTGATGGTGCACCCTCTGAGGCTCCCTCCTCCTCCTCAGACATGTCCGGCTCTCCCCCAGTCTCTCCAGCTCTTTGCTTCTGTCGTTCATCCGGGCCTTCATGAGAAAACAGGGACATTGAAGGGTTAGGGTCTTCCCATCGTGACATTCCAACCACCCCTAACGTGCAGCTCCATTGATGCAGTGGTGAACAGATGAACAGTGTGACTCCTTTGCAGCAGATGCTCCCTTGTGCCCCAGGAGATGGTCACTCACTCTCTTGGGTAGGTGTCCCTGTCTCTCCATCAGCTATGGAGCAGTTGCTTTGCTGCCCTGCCTGTTCCATGGCCTCCTCCTCCATTGGGATGAGGACACGGAAATAAGGCATCCACCACCGGTCTTGCACACGCTCTTTCCAATTGTGGGATGTCTTCTCCTGCAGACACAATGATGAACAAAGTTAGTCTCCCAGTGGGGACAAGCCCAACATCTCTGATGGTGATAGTCCAGCAGTCCATGATGGGGACACACGTATTCCTCCTGCATGTGGCCCCTCTCGAGGGACTGTGTGAGTTTATACAATGACTGACGTGCACCTCTCACCAAGATGCAGCCAAGCCTCAGGCAGCATGTCCTGCTGCCCTTCCCCAATACACATGACTGGGTGGTCACTCCCTTTCCACCAAACACTCCCTCTCACTCTGCCACATGCAATGTCCAAAGGGTCCAAAGTGTTTTGAGTTTTCGCCTGAGCAAATTCCTTCTTCAATGAAAAACCCCTAAGTCTGAAACTGTGTCCACTAGTTCTAGATTCCACCACGAGAGGAAGCATCCTCTCAGCATCTACCCTGTCAAGTCCCCTCAGAATCTTATATGTCTCAAGACATTCACCTCTCATTTTTCTCAGCTCCAATGAGTATCGGTCCAACCTGCTCAACTTTCCTCATACGACAACCCCTTCATCACTGGAATAAATCTAGTGAACCTTCTCTGAACTGCCTCCAATGCAAGTATATCGCTCCTTAAATAAGGAAACCAAAACTGTACACAGTACTCTCGGTGTGGTTTCACCAGCACCATGTACATTTGTAGCAACACTTCTCTACTTTTATACTCCATCCCCCTTGCAATAAAGGGTAACATTCCATTTGCCGTCCTAATTATTAGCTGTATCTGCATGGTAACTTCTTGTGATTCATGTACGAGGACACCCAGATCCTTCTACACCGCAGCATTCTGTAATCTCTCACAATTTAAATAATATTTTCCTGTTCTATTCTTCCTGCCAAAGTGGATAACCTCACATTTTCCCACATTCTACTCTATCTGACAAATTATTTCCTGGAGCTGAGAGACCCTGGCAGAACCTAAACTGAGCATCGATGAGCAGATTATTGTTAAGTGTGTGGTGCTTGATAGCACTGTTGGTGACACCTTCCATCACTTTGCTGATGTTTGATAGTAGACTGATGGGGCGGCAATTGGTCAGATTGCATTTGTCCTGCATTTCTACGGACAGGGCACACCTGGGCAATTTTCCACATTGTTGAGTAGACGCCTGTGTTGTAGCTCTACTGGAACAGCTTGGCTGAGAGCGCAGCTACTTCTGGAGCACAAGTCTTCAGTACTAGAGCCGGGATGTTGTTAGGGCCCATAGTCTTTGCTGTACTGAGTGCCTTCTGCTGTTACTTGCTATCATGTGGAGTGAAGCTAATTGGCTGGAAACTGGAAGCTGTGATGCTGGGGACCTCAAGAGGCCGAGATGAATCATCCACTGAGCAATTTCTGACTGAAGATGGTTTCAAATGCTTCAGCTTCATCTTTTGCACTGACGTGCTCGGCTCCACCAACATTGAGGATCGGGATGTTTTTGGAGCCTCCTCATCTGGTTCGTTATTTAATTGTCCACCACCATTCATGACTGGATTCCTAGTTTCTCAGGGCAGTGTCCTAGGCCCAACCATCCTCAGCTGCTTCATTGATGGCTTTCTCTTCAACATAAGTGAGAAGTGGGAATGTTCGCTGATGATTCACAACTCCTCAGATACTGAAGCAGTCTGTGCCTGCAAGCAGCAAGACCTGAACAACATTCAAGCTTGAGCTGATATGTGACAAGCAACATTCTTTGATCGGATCCTGATTGAGATATCCGTGCGTGGAGCGGCGGGATGTATGGAGAGTGATTCTGAAGAGGATGTCTGAGCCTGGAGGGCAGCATCTGTGGAGAGTGGTCCTCAAAGGATGTCTGTTCCCGGAGTGTCAGGATCTCCGAAGAGGGTCTCCGAGCCCGTAGTGCTGGGCTGTATGGAGAGTGATCCTGAAGTGGGTGCCCGAACCTGGAGTGGCGGGATCTGTGGAGAGTGATCCTGATGAGTGTGTGTAAACCTGGAATGGAAGCTTTCTGTGGAGGTACAGGAAGAGGCCATTCATTCCCAGTATTTTATAAACGTTTAGCATAACTTATATGTTTTTACTCTATGCCTATATTAATACATCCAAGTGTCCTGTTTGCTCTGAGTTACCTTTTCAATCCTTCTAACATTGGTGTACATTGTCTCTCTGCTCCTGCACCCAGTTTAGAATTGTAATGTTTCATTTATATGGCCTCTCCTCATTCTTCCTTTCATCTGTTATATGAAAGCCAATTTTACCATTTTTTTTTAAGTTCCCCTGAAGTGTGTTACTGTCACTGGCATCGGACAAAATTCCTGAGCATTCTTTGATGCTATCTCCATGGACAGAGCAATCTTTTACGCGAGCTCAAATGTAGGATTTTGTGTGTTTAGTATCTTATTTCACCCACCAATAGAAGCACAAATATGTCACGTAAATCATGTTCACCGCATTCCCTGCTGCTGTTTGCTGCCTATATTTACAGACTTTTATCTCAACCTCGTCACCATGTTCTCTAATATATTCAGGGGGCATCAGCAGAGAAAATGTTCACCAAGCATGGCAAGTGCAAGGAAGTGTTTATTTACGCCATTATGTCATGAATATAATATACAAAAACATTACATGTGTGAATCATCAAGACGTTTCTGAATAAATGGAATCCCGTAACAATAAACACTGTCACCTTTCAATGTTTAGCGGACAGGTTTGACGGCTTGATGTGTGTGATTCCCTCATTAATGTGTTTGCACAAAGTTCGGGGAAAGACGGAGATATGAATAATTTATAGGGATATATTTTAAGCATATCTCCACATCTCTCACTCACAAAGATCTGCAAACACATGGATTCAGAAAGAACCTGAGTACAAAATCACCTAAAATAAACACAGCCAGAGAGTCTTGCAATAACCTGTAGCTCAGGGAAAGTACATGATGTTATGGAAGTGATTCTGTTTCTTTTGTTAAAATATTTTTTGAAGAAGTCATAATCAAACTGAATAAATGTAGGACCAGTTCTTTTTCAAGAGTGCACCAAAAGAGCCAATTTGGCAACTATGTTTACTGTTTGTCACATGATTCAAGTTAAATATAGAACAGAAACCTTGGTAACAGGGAGATGTGGTTAGTGAAGTCATTCGCGCCCCTTGATTGGACAAGCTCGGCAGCAGCAGCGTACACCTAAGACAGCAGAAAACTCACAAGCTTTTGGTTGTAGAGTCAGTGTGTTTTACCTGCTGGAGTGAGCAGCTGATAAAGTTAGCCTGAAGAAGTTTCAAGGAAGGAGAGAAGACCACAACCCAGCTTGTTTTCCAGAAAATCTTTAAAAGATCCTGAGAAGTCCAGTGTGTTAATTCATCTTGTTACATGTCTTTGAAGAAGGCCTGCTAAAATTAATTCTCAATGCCTTCTGAAAAGAACTGTTCTAAAATACCCTAGTGACCTGTCTACGTATACTCAGAAGTTAGACTGTATTCCAATTTTGGAGCAACGTATCTCATCTGATGTTTTCTTCAACAATGAGCAAGTAAACAGCCCAAGAGTTGATTTTTTTGTGTTTGTAACAAAATTTTTAAAAATAAAAAAAACAACTAATCCATTTTATCTTTTCAATTAACCAGTGTATGTGTGTGTGCGCATGTGGCTCGAAGATTTTTAAAATAGACTTTAAAAGTAAAGGTGAAAAGGGAACTTTTAAAATTTCCACCTGTGTGTTTATGCTTTACTTCATGACTATTTAAAATTTCTTCTCCAATAAATGAATCATTTTGTTGTTCATTAAAGAAACCTGGTCAGTGTCTTCGATTCTGGGAAAAATAGAGTATATGACTGATTGTTTCAGTAAGTGGGAAACGTTAAAATAGATGTTGTGACCTGTGGAGAAGTGGGATGAGAATAAAGCGTGCCCTCCTCTGCCCTTAGTTGTCACAGAATTTGTGATCTGGCTCTGTGGTTTCGTTGGCTCGAGCGTTTGTCTAATAATCAGAAAATCTTGGATTCATATCCTTGCTTCAAAAGTTTAGCTGTCAATCGTTTAGATATGTTTTCTAGTGAACTTTAACTTTTCTTATGAATTTTATTCACACAAGAAAACAGCTCAGTGGTTGCCTTTGTGAAGGATGTGAATTTGAAATGGCTGTTCCTGCTCGGACAGATGTCCAGTGCTAATATTTCAACGGCAACTCAATCCCCTACAATTTCTTTGAGAGCAATGTGTTTGCAGTTGCATTTAACCTGGAAAACAGCTCAACATTAATGTCACTGAAGGAAAGTGTGACCGTGTTGTATGTTTCAGAGTGTTTGTGCCGTTTTGTGTCTTTTTTAACCAAGACTGTAACACGACGCAAAGGGGAGGGTTGATCCGAGGGTTAGAATATATTTGTCAGTCAGGAGCAAGAAAAATCAAAAGGAACCAAATAAGAAAACCCAGTCCCCAGATTTGAGAATCTGCAGATCCACTTTGGGAAAGTGAATCAGAGCAGAATGAAGGGTGAACTGTCCGACTGCCCAGAAGAGATGAAGACACAGCTCAGTCAGCACGTTCCCCTGGTTTATGACGCTGGAACATTCCTCACACAGAAATTATTCAATCAATATTCATCTGCCAAGTCGGTCTGAGGCTGTGCCTCTCTGATCATGTGGAATTAAAGCAATTCTTCCAGTCAGTTAGTTCAGTTATCATTTCATGAGAAATTAGAAGTCATCATGACTTCGTCAGTGACCTCATGGTTCAGGTGTCTGAGTGATGTTAATCATGATGTGATGAAATTATTGTATGTTCCAGTCTTTCCGTGGTGGTTTTTCGCACTGAGTAGAAACGTGTTGGACATGGTCTGGAAATGTTTCACACCGCTCCATTCCCTTCGATACCGCAGCATTCTGTTGTCTCTCGCAATTTAAATAATATTTAATTTATCTGTTCTTACTACCAAAGTGAATAACCTCACATTTTCCCACATTATACTCCAGCTTCCACATGTTTGCCTGGATCCGAGAGGCCCTGGCGGAATGGAAACTGAGCATCGATGAGCAGATTATTGCTAAATGCGTGGTGATTGATAGCACTGTTGATGACATCTTCCATCACTTTGCTGATGATTGATAGTAGACTGATGGGGCGGTAATTGGTCAGATTGGATTTGTCCTGCTTTTTTTTTATGGACAGGGCACACCTGGGCAATTTTCCACATTGTCGAGTAGCTGTTTGTGTTGTTGCTCAAAAAAAAATTATCTTAATAAATTATCGGCTGTAAGCACGTTTGTCATCGGGTTGAGTAATTTCTGTGTGAGGAATGTTCCAGCATCATAAACTAGGGGAACGTGCTGACTGAGCTGTGTCTTCATCTCTTCTGGGCAGTCGGACAGTTCACCCTTCATTCTGCTCTGATTCACTTTCCCAAAGCGGATCTACAGATTCTCACATCTGGAGACTGGGTTTTCTTGTTAGGTTCCTTTTGACTTTTCTTGCTCCTGAATGATAATATATGCCAACCTTGGATCAACCTTGCGTTGTGTCCCAGTCTTGGTTCAGAGCGACACATAACGGCACCAACACTCTGAAACAAACAACACGGTCACACTTTCCTTCAGTGAGATTAATGTTGAGGCGGTTTCCATGTCGAATGCAATTGTGAACAAATTTCTCACGAAGAAATTGTGGGTTATTTTAGTATTTGCACTGAATTTCTGTGCAAGGAGGGGCAGTTTCAAACAGCCATTCCGAAATCACTTCCTTCACAAAGACAAAGACTGTGCTGTCTTAATGTGTCACTCAACTTCACAAACAAATTTGAACTCGAAGTTCAGGAGAAGACAGAGTGGTGAATGATTGATAGTGTAATCTTTGGATGAGAAAAGATACTAAACATACAAAATCCAACATTTGAGCTAGCGTGTAAGATTGATCTTTCCATGGAGATGTTCACTGGAACACTGGAACAGGCCCAAGACAGAAATGTTGACATGAGAGCAGGGGGGAGTGTTGAAACGGCAAGGAACCAGAAGCTCCGGGTCATGCTTTCGGGCTGAGCAGAGGTGTTCGACATAATCTGCGTTTGGTCTCCCCAATTTGGAGGAGACTGCAATGTGAGCAGCGAATACAGTACACTAAATTGAAAGAAGCACAAGGAAATCGCTGCTTCACCTGAAAGGAGTGTTTGGGCTTTAAATAATGAGCAGAGAGGAGGGAAAAGGGCAGGTATTATATCTCCTGCGATTGCATGAGAAGGTGCCTTGGGAAGGGGACGAGGTGTCAGGGATAATGGAGGAGTGGACCAAGGTGTCGTGGAGGGAACGAACCCTTCGGAATGCTGACAGGGGAGGGGAAGATGAGGTAGGTGGTGGCATCACGCTGGAGGTGGTGGAAATGGTGGAAGATGATCCTTTGGATGTGGAGGCAGGTGGGATGGAAAGTGAGGACAAGGGGAACCCTGTCGCAGTTCTGGGAGGGAGGGGAAGGGGGAAGGCAGAGGTTGACGGTCCTGTCATCTACACTGGGATGGGGGCAAGGTGGGGGGGGTGTTATAATCTGGTGATGTTGTTGAATTTAATTTCAGACACTCCTTGAACTCTCTGCCGATGAAGACTGTAAAAGGGAAGAACAACCACACAACAAGGGTCTCAAATCCAAGACCCTGAGATTACATGTCTCATGCTCTACCAACTGAGCTAACAAGACCTGATACAGTACTTCTACTCTGATACAGTAAATCCACTTACAGAAGCCCCAAAGTGTGAGAAATTTCTCTTACTCATCAATAATAAAACTGAAATATTTTTACCTTCCAAATGCTGCCATCTATTTTGTCAGTATTTATTTCTCTCTCCTTTTTATTTAGTTCATGCATTTCTTCAGAATTTTTTTTTCAATGATATCTGAGGGAAGAAATGAACAGATCTGGCAGCTCAAAACTGGGCATCCATGAGGCACTGTGGGCCATCAGCAGCAGCAGAATTGTATTCAAACACAATATGTTAGTTCATGGCCTGACATATCCCTCACTCTAACATTACCATCAAGCCAAGGGAGCAATAGTGGTTCAATGAAGTGTGCAGGAGGGCATGTCAGGAACAGCACCAAGCAGACCTAAAAATGAGTGAAGCTACAACACAGGATTACTTGCATGTCATATCGCGGAAGCAGCATGCAATAGACAGCGCTAAGCAATCTCACAATCAACAGATCAGATCAAAGCTCTGCAGTCCTGCCACATCCAGTCCTGAATGGTGGTGGATAATTAAACAATTAACAGGAGTCACAGAGAGTCATAGAATCGTACAGCATAGAACCAGGCCCTTGGGCCCACCGCGTCCGTGCCGACTATAATGCCTATCTATACTAATCCGACCTGCCTGCATTAATTCCATATCCCTCCATGCTTTGCTCATTCAAGTACCTGTCCAGATGCCTCTTTAATGTGACTACTGTTCCTGCCTCCACCAGGCAGCTCATTCCAGATATCCACTATTCTTTCTGTGAAAAAGTTACCCCTTTCACCCCCTTTAAACCTCCTCCCTCTTAGCTTAAATCTATGCCCTCTAGTTTTAGTCACCCCTACCATGGGAAACAGACTCTGGCTATCTACACTATCTATGCCTCTCATAAAGTGTGACGTAGGAGTGAAGTACGTGTGGCCAAGAGGATGGAAGTGGCACGGCCTAGAGCTAATGGCTGGAGTGGGGGTTGGGGGGCTGGGAGCGAGTGGCAGGAGAGCTGGGTGACGCGAGCGAGGAACAATCATCCAGGGGAGCAGCGAGGTGGTGAGCGAGCAGTTGAGGAGAAGAAGCGTCAAGGCCGAGGGGGGAGAGCTCCAACCTCAAAGTCTCCCATTCAGCCGCTTCGTCCAGCTGAGTGAGAGGCTGCATATCCGATGATGCTTTGTCGTGAATGTGCGAAGATGGACCATGGGCGGATATGCGATGATGTTGGTGCTGAGCCATGACATCATCCTGTGCATGTGCCACTTAATGCTGGCAAGATGTAGCTGTGCCTATGAGCAGCTTGGCGCTCTCCGATGATGTCAGCGGGCCGCTCCGTTGACAGGAATCACATTGTGTCAGCAGAGACCACAACACAGGAAAGAACAAAAAAGAGATTTACCACAATGGTAGCAGGGTGAGGGATTTCAGTTATGTGGAGAGATTGGAGACGCTGGGGTTGTTCTCCTTGCAGCAGAGAAAATTCAGAAAAGATTTGACACATTTGTTCAAAATCATGATGGTTCTCAACAATTTAAATCAGGAGAAACTGTTTCCAGTGGGAAAAGGGTCAGTAAGCAGAGGACACAGATATCTGGTGATTGGCAGAAGAACCAGAGGTGACATGAAGAACCATTTTTTACACAGTAATGTGTTGTGATAAAGAAAGAAAAGACGTGCATTTATATAGCACCTTTCCTGAGCACTGGACATATCAAAGCACTTTGGAGACAATGAAATACTTTTGAAGTGTAATCACTGTTGTAATGTCAGAAATGCAGCAGCTAATACCCACAAACAGCAATGTGATAATGACCAACTGATCTGATTGAGGGGCAAATATTGATAACAACACCAGGTAGAATTGCTCTTCACTTGTTTGAAATTGCAGCATGGGATCTTTTACATTCACCCAAACATGCAGACCAGGTCATGGTTTAACATCACACCTGAAAGGCAGCACCTTCAACACCCTCAGTGCTGTACTGGAGTGTCAGCTGTGAAATCTGAACCCAGAAGCTTGTGATTTCGAGGTGAGTGTGACCAACTGAGCCACAGCTTTTACCTGAGTCTCAATCCTTCTACCAACAGATTCTCTCTATCGGGTCTGTCACGACCCCTCATGATCGTGAACACCTCTATCAAATCTCATCTAAGGAGAACAACCCCAGCTTCTCCAATCTATCCACATAACTGAAATCCTAACCACATGTTGCAGAAAGGAATTTTTCCTCAAGTTCCTTCTGGTTTTGTGAGTCACCTTAAATCTGTAACCTTCGGTTATTGACCGTTCAGCAGTTAGAAACTGTTCCTCAGTATTTACTCTACCTCAAACCTTCAAGGAAGCTCTGCAAAGTAACTGAAAATCAAGTTGTCAGAAGTGGGATTTAAACACATGCCTCCAGTGAAAGCTGCAACCTGAACAGAGAAGCTGAAACCACTCAGTCACCTCAACTGTTCAGACCTTTTTGACCTCGTCATCACTTCTGTACTTTGAAAGGTTCACTCAGTTCTGGAACTTGTTCAATGTTACTGGAATGCTCAGTGATTGGGATATTAAGTCCCCTGGGTTTTCCTGAGCTTGTTCTCGGTGTATGGGGATGTTTGTCCTGGGCCGTGGAATCTTGCATCCCTGTAATGGACATTAACCCACTGATTGAATCTGTATTCACTTCTTTCTGCTGGTGCTGGGTAATTGCAGAGTGTGGGGCTGGAATGTTGCTGCTTGTCCCGGCCTCACTCACTCTGGGAAAGAGTGAATAATTGATGCGTCTGTTTCTGTATCTGAAATGTGACTTCGATCTGCTGTTATTAACCGAGGCAGCGCTGCAGAAGGATACGTTAATAATCTCTCACTAATCAACTGCAAACAGTCAGAATGTGTAACTTTGAGCAGCGCTTTCTGCACCGTAAGGGCTGGAAAGTTGAGGGAGGGAGAAACATTGTCAGTATCTGAGTGTATACAGCACTGTGCAGAGAAAGAGCCAATATACCGGGGCTGAGACACAGTGCATCTTTTCACATTTAATCACAATAATATCCACAGACAGGAGCTGAAAAGGATGAAAAACCGAATAGCAAGAGCAAAAGTAAGAAAAGTAAGTAATTATAGATTAGCTGATCAGCTTTCACTGTGTTACCTGGTAGTCTACAGTTTCTTTTCAATGCTCTCTCCACTGTGGCCGGGGAATGATTTCTTCTCAAGGGCTGAATATTAACAAAACTTCTTGGAATTTAAAATCTTTCAAAATTAATTCCATGGAGCTAATGGGGAAAAGTCAAATAACTGCATCAATTATCGGAGAGCTGGTTGGTGATGACGTGGATGTGTCTGCAGTGTGCAGGACCAGACAGTTTCTATAGATTCACAATGAACGTTCCACTCTTTATTTATAACAGTAAAACTGATCGTGGACAATGGCTATTCTGGTTGCAGCAACCTGAAGATTTAACTCATTGACACCCTGCTTTCGGGTAATCTAGAAAGCACAACACCCAGCTCTGTCAGTTAGTGTGCTTGTTTGTTAACCAACAATTTGTTGGTTCAAGCACTTAAAAGGATGAGGCTTTATTAACTTAAACTCTTCTACATCTGCTGTATTACTCTTGCTGTTGATTCTTCAAAGATAAGGTTAATCAAGACTTTCTTTGTGAAATCCATGCTGACTGTGTTTTATTATACTTTCAGTTTCATATGTATTTTCTACTTTTGGGGATTACAGGATATTGTCATTTTTTATTGATTTTATATTTATTTATTGCATTTATTGCCCATCCCTAATTCCCTGGAGAAGGTGGTGGTGAGCTGCCTTCTTGAACCATTGCAGTCGATGTGGTGCTGTTAGGAAGGGAGTTCCAGGATTTTGACCCAGCCACAGTGAAGGAACGGTGATATAGTTCCAATTCCAGGATGTGTGGCTCAGAGGGGAACTTGCAGGTGGTGGTGTTCCCATGCATCTGCTGCCCTTGTCCTTCTAGGTGATAGAAGTCACGGGTTTGGAAGGTGCTGTGTCAGGAGGCTTGATGCCTTGCTGCAGTGCATCTTGTGGATGGTACACAGTGCTACCACTGTGCGTTGGTGATGAAGAGAGTGAATATAGTGAATGAGGCGCCAATCAAGTTGGCTGCTTTGTCCTGGATGACGTTGAGCTTCTTGAGTGTTGTTGGAGCTGCACCTATCCAGGCAATGGAGAGCATTGCATCACACTCCTGACTTGTGCCTTGTAGATAGGGGACAGGATTTGGGGAGTCAGGAGGTGAGTTACTTGCCGCTGGATTCCTAGTGTATAACCTGCTCTTTTAGCCATGATATTTATATGGCTCCTGCAGTTCAGTTTCTGGTCAATGGTAACCCCCAGGATGTTGATAGTGGGGGATTCAGCAATCGTAATGCTGTTGAATGTCAAGGGGAGAGGGTTAGACTCTCTCTTGTTTCAGAAGGTCATTGCCTGGGACATCCGTGACTCGAATGTGAAATATCCTTATTGTAGGGTATTGTATTGTACTGTACAGTGACTACACTTGGAAAGTCCTTCATTGGCTGCAAAAGGCTTTACAAATTTCTGTGGTCGTGAAATGCATGTGTTGCTTTTTCCATTGTTATCAGTGTCATTTTGATCAAAAGATAGGTTTCGTGAGCACAACGTTTAAATCAATGTTGATTCAAATAATGTAAAAGCATCTATATTCTTGTACCAGACTTAATAATCACCATCTTCCTATCCTTCCAGAGTACAATGTTTTTGACCCTGAAGTTGATTCCACAATCTCAGTCCCTCAGACAATTTCAGCCCAGTTCCGATGAAACATCACAGATCTGAAACGTTAACTCTGTTTCTCTCTCCACAGATGCTGTCAGACCTGCTCAGTATTTCCAGCATTTTCAAGAGTGTTGATTTAATGAATAGGAAACTTGTTTCAGATCAGATTGCGAGACAGTGTGAAACCACTCCATTGTACTCATGTCTGAGATTCTGAGGACAGTTGGCTGTTAGTGGAAGACATCATTAATTAAATGTACCTAGCAACAGCTCAGACCAATTATTATTTTACATGGTGGTGTGATGGCCATCCAGGGGTTAAAAGTAGGGATCTTGTAAGGTTTCAGTGTGCAGGAACACTAGAAGATCTCAGGGGTAAAGGCTCAGATCATCGACCTAGTTCTCCACCTGATGAGGGATCTAGGCTGGACAAAGAGGACTGTGACACTCTCGACTTGTCCACACACCTGCTGGAGCTGTAAAGTTATATTCCCCAAGTTTGTTCGAGACAATTTTACTTCCAATTATTAAGTACTATTTTACTCTCAGTAAAAGTTCTGGACTTATTAATCAATTATCCTGTTGCTTTAATTGGTTAAAGTCATGCCCAAAGAGATTGTCCACAATAGACTTTCCAGAATTAAAAGATAAGTCTGCAAGGATTGTTAATTTTACAGCCCTGTTTAAAAAGAGAGATATACCCAGGAACTACAGACCAGTTAGTATAATGTCAGTGGTGGGGAAACTTTTAGAGACAATTATCCAGGAGAAAATTAACTGTCACTTGGTAGAACATGGGCTAATAAATGACAACCAGTACAGATTGGTTAACAGAAGATTGTGTCTGAAATAATTAATGAATTAATTTCTTTGATGAAGTTTCACAGAGAGTTGACGAGGGTGGTGAGGTTGATGGTGTGTGTCTGCACTTCAAAATTGTGTTTGAAAAAGTAGCATAAAATAGACTTGTTAACAAAATTGGAGCAGATGGGATTAAAGAGGCAGTGGCAGCGTGGATACAAAATTGGCTGACAGAAGGAAAGCATAAAGTAGGGTGAATGCTTATTTTTCAGAATGGAGGGACTAATACAGTAATGTCACTGTTGTTGCAGTGTGTGCAGTGTCTGACCCTGAGCTGTCCTAGGGAGGGGGCTATTTGTGATGTTCCTGTGGGGTGCATTATCATCAGGGTATCTCTCTGAGCTGTCACGGGGATGGGGCAGTGTGTGATACCCTCGTGCATGTCATGCAGGCCCACTGGCGTGTGGTTCCATCCTGATTCCAAGAAACAAAGCCCCATCTATGGGCAAAAAGTCTCACTTCCCTGTGGGTGTCTTGAGAGAGAAGAAGACTGAGGGAGTAAACCTGGACAGTAAATCCGGTGTGGAGTCCCGTAGGCTTTTACCTGTTACTTATCAGGCAGCTTTCCAGCAACTCCTACAGCAGAGCTGGTACCAAACATGTCTGTTTTTTTCCTTTCCTTTGGATAATACTAGCAATGCTGAGAGGGGGTCCTGATGCTCAGTGTCTCCATACTATTTGCCCAGGCCTGTGCCCTGGAGAGGACACTCCAGCTTCATGGTTAAACATTAGCAAAACATGGGAAGAAACAGTTACCGATTATAAGCTCTCACTCAATTGGTGTAGTGTATGAGCACGAGGAGTTACTTTTGACAGTGGGAGAGATCATCGCGTCTCAATGGATAACTACCACCTACTCCAAGCTGTGCAGCCCCCAGTCAGTTAGGTGCTGTCCTGCCACGACCTACCTGCTTCAATGGGTGCTTGCACCTTCGAGAGATATCTCTCAACTGGCGGATTGATAATCTATGCACCAGGCAAGACAAACTCAACAAAGAAGATACCAGTGCTTCGCATCACAAGCTGGAATGTAAGGACCATGTGTCCTGGCCTTACTGACAACCTTCTGCAGGTTGATAGCACACACAAGACAGCTGTGATTGACAAGGAACTCACAAGGCTCAATGTGGACATTGCTGTGCTGCAAGAAACTAGACTCATTCAAAGTGGATCCCTCAAAGAGAAACACTACACCTTCTTCTGGCAGGGGAAAAGCCCAAGAGGCAACTCGTGAGCATGGAGTGGGTTTCACAGTAAAAAGCACGCTACTTGCAATGAGTGAAACCCCCACAGTTGGTTCAGAGAGACTTCTTACCCTTCACTTGTCAACAAGCGCGGGCCCAGATAATCTCATGTGCATCTATGTCCCGACACTCACCTCCACCCCAGATGTCAAGGTTCAATTCTATGAGACACTTGACACTGCCATCAGTAGAATTCTCAGCACCGAGGGACTGTATCTTCTAAGGGATTTCAACGCAAGCTTGGGTACTGACTACAGCTTGGCCAATGAGCATAGGGCACCAGGGGATTAGCAAGATGAACAAAAATGGACAGAGGTTTCTTGAGCGATGCTGTCACCATGGATTATGTGTGATGAACAGCTACTTCCAGGTCAAGCTGTTCTACAAGGTGTCCTGGACACGTCCGAGATCATGCCACTGGCACCAGCTAGACCTTATCATCACCAGACATACCACCCTCCGTAGTGTCCTCATCACGCGCAGTTATCACAGTGCTGACTGTGACACAACCACTCCCTGGTGTGTAACAAGGTCAGGATTCAGCCAAGAAAGCTTCACCCATCCAAGAAGGAAGGTCGTTCTCGGATCAACACTTGCCGAACCACTGATCCAGAAAGGACCCAGGAGTTCCTCAACATCCTCGATCAGGCTCTATCAGAAAACACCCAAGGCCTCAGTGCGGTGTCAAAGTGGAATCATCTGCACACCACCATCTATAACTCTGCACTCACTGTGTATGGGAAAAGAGATGGAAGGAATGCTGACTGGTTTGAGGCTTATTGGACTGAAATGGAGTCAGTTACTGCAAGTAAGAAGAGAGCCCTCATGAACTACAAACAAGTCCCCAGCAAACAAACTCCAGATACTCTCAGAGCTGCCAGAAACAAGTCTCTGCAGAATGCTCAGCACTGCACCAATCAATACTGGTTAAAACTCTGCAACAGCATACAATCTGCCCCTGAATCTGGGGGATGCGAGAGGGACATATGAAGGAATTCAACACACCAAGGTTCCTTGGACAGCACCTTCCATACCCGCAACCTCTACCAACTAGAAGGACAAGGGCAGCAAATTCATGGGAACATCACCACCTGCAAGTTCCCCTCCAAGCCACACACTATCGTGACTTGGAGCTATATCACCTTTCCTTCACTGTCGCTGGGTCAAAATCCCGGAACTCCCTTCCGAACAGCACTGTGGGTGTACCTACCTCACATAGACTGCAGCGGGTCAAGAAGGCAGCTCACAACCACATTCTCAAGGGAAATGAAGGATGGGCAATAAATGCTGGCTTAGCCAGTGATGACCACATCACATGAATGAATAAAAAAAAATTAAGAAAGCAACGGGCCCAGCAGTAACTAAATCAGCACCTTTGAAGACAAAGACAGGGACAATCATCACTAAACCTGACAAGCAGATGGAAAAGTGAGTGGAGCATCACCTTGAACTCTACATAACGGAGAACATTGTCATTGAAGTAGCTCTCAGCACCATTCCAGACTTCCCTGTCATGGAGGAGCTGGACAGCGACACCACCATAGAGCTCAACAACGCCATTGACCGTCTTGCCAGTGGCAAAGGCCCGGGAAATGATGGTATTCCACCTGGAATCATCAAAAGTGGAAAAGCAGCACAGCTGTAGCATCTCCATGAACTTCTGTATCTCTGTTGGAAGGAAAGATCTGCGCCTCTAAACATGCGTGATGCAAATGTTGTCACCTTGTACAAAAATAAGGGCGAATCGCAGTGACTGCAGCAATTACCGAGGCATCTGCTTGCTAAGTATTGTGGGGAAGGTCTTTGCTCACATTGCTCTGACCAGATTGCAGATCCCGGCATCACACATCTATCCTGAGTCTCAGTGCAGCTTCAGAGCTGGTAGATCGACAGTCGACATGATTTTCTCACTTCGGCAGTTACAGGAGAAGTACTGTGAACAGTACAGACCACTCTACATCGTCTTTATAGACATCACCAAGGCCTTCGATCTTGTTAGCAGAGACAGACTCTTCAAACTGCTGTGGAAACTAGGCTGCCCTCCTGAACTCTTGGGCGTCATCTCTTCTTTCCACGAGAACATGCACAGTTCCGTTACAATGGAGCAACATCAGACACTTTCACGATCAGCAGTGGGGTGAAACAGGGCTGTGTCCTGGTGCAAACTCTCTTCGGAGCGTAGGAGGAGGCAATTTAACCTGTCGAGCCTGATCTGTCATTCAATTAGATCCTTGCTGATCATCTACCTCAACACCACTTTCCCGCGCTCTCCCCATATCCCTTGATGTCATAAGTATCAAGATTTCTATCAATTTCTGTCCTGAACATGCTCAATGATTGAACTTTCACAAACCCCTGAGGTAGAGAATTCCAAAGATTCACCACCCTCTGAGTGAAGAAATTCCACCCTATCTCAGTATTAAATGGCCTTTTAAATGAAACTTTAAGGAATACAAGCCCAGTTTCCTCATAAGACAATCCCACCATCCCAGGGATTAGTCTGGTGATCCTCCATTGCACTCCCTCTGTGGCAAGTATATCCTTCCTTAGATAAGGAAACCAAAACTGCACACAATGCTCCAGCACGATCTCACCAAGGCTCTATACAATTGCAGCAAGACATCTTTATTCCTGTACTCATGACCCCTCGTGTTCAGGCCAACATACCATTTGCCTTCCTAATTGATTGCTGCACCTGCATGCGAGCTATTAGTGTCTCATGAACAAGGACACCCAGGTCCCTTTGGACATCAACACTTCCCAACCTCTCACCATTTAAGAAATATTCTGTCTTTCTGTTTATTCTACCAAAGTGGATAACTTCACACTTATTTACATTATATTCCATCTGTCATTTCATTCACTTATCCTGTCCAAGTCCCCTGGAAGCCTCCTTGTAACCTCCTCACAGCTCATATCCTTTACAATTGGCATATTCTTCTCCATGCTGCTATTTTAAACTTTCTGTGACTCAGATGGGGGTGTCCACCTGCATACCAGAGCTGATGACAAGCTGTTCCTCTTGGCAAGACTGCGCAACAAGACCAAAATGAGTCAGTTCTTGGTCTGTGAGTTGCTGTTTGCTGATGACGCTGTGCTGACATCCCGTAATGAAGTTCATTAACAGCAGCTTGTATATCGGTTCTCCCTGGCCTGCAAGGAGTTTGGACTGACGATCAGCATCAGGAAGATCAAAGTTATGGGCCAGGACGTAGAGATTCCACCTTCCATCAACATCGACAGGCTCACTTTGGAGGTTGTCAACAGCTTCACATACCTTGGATCAACAATCACCAGCAGTCTGTCCCTTGATACTGGAATCAGCACCAGGATTGTCAATGCTGCAGCTGTCATGTCAAAGTTGAGAAGACGAGTGTGAACCGACAGCAAACTGATCGAAAATACAAAGCTTCACATGTACCAGGCTTGTGTTCTCAGCACCCTCCTTTATAGTAGAGAATCGTCAACAACTTATACAAGCCAAGAAAAGCAGCTGAACAGCTTCCACCTCCGCTGCCTCAGATGGATATTGGGCATCTCCTGGCAGGACAGAGAGCCGAATGCAGAAGTACACCAGCGTGCAGGGATCTGCAGCATGTTTGCCCTCTGGAGTCAGCGGTGACTGTTGACTGGGTCATGTGTGCTGAATGGATGACGGTCGCTTTGCCAAAGACATGCTCTTTGGTGAGCTTGCTATCAGCACGAGACCAACAGGTCACCCACGTCTGTGATACAAGGACATCTGCAAAGCGAGATCTCAAGCTGACTGGGATTGGAGTCGATGCATGGGAAGTCCTTCCTGCTGACTGGAAGTCCTGGAGAAAGGCATTCAGGAAGACCATGGGAAAAGCAGAGGACAAAAGAAATGACCAGATGGTGGGAAAGAGAGCTCAGAGGAAGGAAACATTATCAGTCGACCTCGGGCCAATGATATTCATCTGTACCAGCTGCGGAAGGGATCGTCACTCACGAGTCATCCTCTGCAGCCACAACAAACGATGTTTCACACAGAAGTGATGTACACCCCGGGTGTAGCCCATCGTCTTCCGAGACGGACGGTTGCCTATTACAATTTCAACTACAGCTACAACTGCAAGACTGGGTCAGAGGCTGGGAACTCTGCCGTGACGAAGTCAGCTCTTGACTCGCCAAAGCTTGGCCACTATCTACAAGGCCTTCCTCTGATTTCAATTGAACGCACTTTTGTGATCTGGCTCTGCAGCTGAGTTGGTTGAAGCACCTGTCTAATAAACAGAAGATCCTGGGTTCGATTTCCAGCAGAGCCTTATTTCACAGTAACAACATGATTGAAAAGTTTCATTTTCAACACTGACATCGATGTCTTGTGAACTTTCATTCAAAATACTTGATGAATTTCAATCGCATAAAAAAACAGCCTGTGTGAAGGATATGAGTTTGGAATGGCTGTTCCTCCTTGTACAGAATTTCAGTGCTGATCCATCAAAGGTGACTTCTTTGACATAAATTTGTTCACAGTTACATTCAACTTGGAAAACAGCTTGATATTAATCTCACTGATTGAAATCCCAAAGTGAGGAGACAGTAAAACAGGAGATCTGTTGGGGCATCGTTCGATCCAAGGTTTCGGCAGCATTTAATCTCCCTTTTTGGTGAAATTCTCTGTCTTTTGCATCTTTTTTTAATCGAGCTTTGATGAACCAGTGAAAAAACTGAAGAAAGTGAACAGATCCATCCTTTCTTTTCTTCCTTCTTCCCATCAGTTTCTCTTTTCTGTCCCAATTTAATCTGCTGTTTCTGCTGTTTTATCCATTGCAATCAAAATTCAACATTCCAATCAAATCTATTTGTTATTCCACAGTGTCTCTCCAAGTGTTTTATTCTGTTGTATTCTCTCACAGTCTGTTTGATGATCAATTTTACATCTCACTCTCTGTTCTGGTGAAGATCAGAAGCAGTGTTATCTGTTTGCAACACCCGACAAGTCGGTCTGAGGCTGTGTCTCATCGATAATGTGGAGTTAGGAAAATAGGAACATAGGAGCAGGAGTCGGCCATTCAGCCCATCGAGCCTACCCCACCATTCAATATGATCATGGCTGATCATCCACTTCAATGCCCTTTTCCCCACACTTTCCTCATATTCCCTTATGTCATTTGTATTTAGAAATCTATCAATCTCTGCTTTAAAGATACTCAACGACTGAGCTTCCACAGCCCTCTGGGTTACAGAATTCCAAAGATTCACAACCCTCTGTGGAACAACATTTCTCCTCATCTCTGTCCCAAGTGGCTTGCCCCTTATTTTGAAATTGCGTCCCCTGGTTCTCGACTCCCCAACCAGGGGAAACATGTTAGCTGCATCTACCCTGACTGTCCTTTAAATATTTTGTAGGTTTCAATGAGATCACCTCTCATTATTCAAAACTCTAGAGAATACAGCCCCAGTTTCCCCAATCTCTCTTCATAGGACAGTCCCACCATCCCAGGAACAAGTCTGATGAACCTTCTTTGCACTCCATCTATGGCAATAATATCCTTCCGAAGGTAAGGGGAGCAAAGCTGCACACAGTACTCCAAGTGCAGTCTAACCAGGGTTCTATACAATTGAAGCAAGAATTCACTACTCCTGTACTCAAATCCTCTTGCGATAAAGGCTAACATACTATTAGCCTTCCTAATTGCTTGCTTCACCTGCATGTTAGCTGTCAGTGACTTATTGACATGGATACCAGGTCACCCTTATAGTCCATACCTCAGTTAATAAAGGAAAGGATTCCATATACCTGCTGAACCACCTTATTGACCCGTCCTGCTACCTTCAGGGATCTGTGGACATTCACTCCAACGTCCCTCACTTCCTCGACACCATTCAGTGTTCTCCCATTAATTGTGGATTCCTTTGCCTTTTTTGATGCCTACTCTCGCTGTTCCCTGCTCTCCGAGTGAACTCTTGCTCCCTCTCCTGGGCTCTTTATGCTCCACTCTGCTCTCACTGTTTCCAGCTCTCTTAATGTATCAATATTTATTTGCCTTGTGTTGAATTTAAAATATGGATTAACTGTATTTTACATTTGTAGGTTTTATTTGGTAGTCCTGTACAAGTTGTGGATTGGTATTCAATATTTAGCTCTGTGAAAACGATTGTGAATGAAAATATAACTTTCAATCTTACATTGGGCTGGTCTGCAAGCTCCAAGTCCTTCATTTTGTACTAATGGAAATGATACTGTATCTTTCAGTCTTAATCTCTGTGGGATTTTTGAACTGGGATGTAATGCATAACTTGGTCTCACGTCTGATGTACATTATTGGGATTCATACGATCATAGGAAATAGGGGCATTAGGCCCTTCAAGCCCATCGAACCTGCTCCAACATTCAAACAGATCGTGACTGATCATCTACCTCGACGCCATTTTCCCTGCTATCTCCATATCCCTTGATCTTGTTAGTATTTAGAAATCTATCGATTTCTGTCTTGAATATGTTCAAAGATTGATCTTCCACAGCCCTCTGGGATAAAGAATTCCACAGAGTTCCCACCCTCTGAGGAAAGAAATTCCTGCTCATCTCAGTCTCAAATGGCCTGCCCTTATTCTGAGACTGTGTCCCCTTGTTCTAGACTCACTAGACAGAGGAAACATCCTATCCATATCTACCCTGTGACCCCCTGTAAGATCTTTGTCTGTTTCAATGAGATCACCTCTCATTCTTCAAAACTCTAGAGAATTTCGGCCCAGTTTCTGCAGTCTCTCATCATAAGACAATCCCACCATCCTAGGGGATGAGACCGGTGAATCTCTGTTGCACTCCCTCTATGACAAGTCTATCCTTCCTTAGATAAGGAAACCAAAATTGTACAGAATACTCCAGGTGCGGTCAAATCTAGACTTCATACATCTTTACTCATGTACTCAAATACTCTTTCAATGAAGCCAACATACCATTTGCCTTCCTAATTGCTTGCTGCACCTGCATACTAGCTTTTAGTGTCTCATGAACAAGGACACCCAGGTGCCTTTGGACATCAACACTTCCCAGCCTCTCACCATTTAAGAAATACTCTGTCTTTCTGCTTATTCTACCAAAGTGGAGAACTTCACACTTATTTACATTATATTCCATCTGCCATGTTCTTGCCCATTCATTGAACCTGTCCAAATCCCCTTGAAGCCTCCTTGCATTCATTCTGTACCTTTCAATCAGGTAAATTTTGTCTGTTCTATTTCAGATTTTATATTTAAAATGTGACCATGGTGACAGAGTTTATTTAGATCTGATGGTGGGTTTGTTTTTCGACTGTGATTGATGTATCAACCTGTCAGCTGTACTGAATTGGAGTGAAATAGAAACAACTTCTGTCTCTCCTGCTGTTGTTTGACTGTTGGATTGAAAATGTGTCTCTTGACTTTGGGATCAGTGTCTGTCTGACTACTTCTTTTGTTTGTTCCAGTGGAACTGATGAGCTGGCAGTATCTCTGTGCTTTGGGAGTGATCCTGTACCGACTGTGTGTTGGAACGAGATCACTGCACTTTTCCTTGTGTCAAAGAATCACCACATCCAGTCAGGTTCCTTCATGTATTTTCCTGCAGGAATGAAAGAACTGGTGAGGTAGAAGATACAAAAGCGATCAATGTAATCGTCCCAATAATAATCATTATGAACAATCACAAAATGAAAACCAGCAACACAAACAGTGTCAGTGTCTGACTCCACTGCAGTACTGCAGTATTCAGCTTCTGTTTACCAGGTGTTTGCAGTGGATTTACAACAAGTTTGTGACATTCAGAAACAACACAAGCCCTATACTGCTCAATGACTGGGACTGTCCGATGGAGCAGTGACCTTTACACAGTCACATTTCTATTTCAACGGAAAACAAGCAGCCACTATTTAAAATGTGCCTTTCACACTTCTCACCTGGTGTCTACAATAAATGTTCTTTGTCCAACTGTCCACATCGTTATTTTGCGGCTATTTTCCGCCTCTGTTCACGATCCAACGAACAGTGAGAGACTGGAACTAAAGCAGGAAAATTCCCTTTCCTTTGGGTGGTGAAATTATCAGTGATTTTCAATAGTGATTTCTTCCCATTGTGTCTCCCTGAGCCTGTACAGACACTGTCCGAGAATGATCTCTCCCTTCCTCGTGTCCCCGGCTCACTCCATGTTCCGGGAGCAGCTCCTGCTCCACAGTGTCTGTTGCAAACACTCCCCGACTCCCCGTCAACTTCCCACCACTCAATGCTAATCTCTGAGCACATCTGCGGACACGCTCCCAAAGCAGTGGCTGCTGGAAGCAGATGCTGTTTGTTCCCATCCCCCGGGCACCGGGAAGTCTCCATTAGTAGCTGATTTAAAGCATCTTCCCCTGATTGAGTGAATGCCCACACAGACATGGTTGGGGCAAGGCTGCGCATGCGCTCCACTCCTCATTGTGACGTCCCACCGGGGGCGGGGCTATGTCGCGCGTGCGCAGAGATCAGCAGCAATTCAGCATTCAAACATCAATGGGAACTTTCCCCATTTCACCCTCATCAAAGTCCCAAAGAAAGTGAAGAGGGGCTTGGACTGGAGGGAGGGAGGAGCGGGGTAGGGGGAACCTAGAACCCAGAAAGATGCCCACTTGCCCCATTTAGATGCTGAATTTGCGGTCATTCCCTGCAGGGGGTTTGTTATTATTGAGCCCCTCCTGGTAAAACAATCCGATAGAATGAGGGGAGAAAGGAGGGAGCCGGTGTGTTTGCTGGGACCTTGCAGAATTCATTTCAGCAGCAAAAGTCCCGGGTTATATTAACCCGAGTGAAACACGCTGTCAGTGAGAGGAAAACCAAACGGCTCTTTTCATCTTTTGATTGGAAACAAAGTAGAGCCGGAAGCGCGGCGAGCAGAGCAGACACATAAGCTCAATGACAGGAGAGCTCGGCCGTCCCTGAGTTTCAGCTCCCGGCTCTTACATTTCCTCATCCACACTGTCTTTACTGTGGATGCTCAGGGGTTCCTTGTCGGATCTGAGGACTGTATCCATTAAACATTCTCAGTCAGGAGATCGACACACTCTCTGTTATCAAGATTTATGGGCAATAATGTTTCAAAACTTTGTCTATTAAATCATTGTATTATTCACAGAACTAATGAGGCAATCGGTTCATTATTCAGGTCTTGAACTTGGTTTGGGTAGACCGAAAACTGAGAGGTTCAGCACCTTTCCACTTGTTCACATACATAACTAATTTTTTTGATGAAGTAACAGAAAAGGTTGATGAAGGGAAAGCAATGGATGTTGTCTATATGGATTTTAAGAAAGCGTTTGACAAACTACCACATAAAAGGCTGGGTAACAAAACTGAGGCTCCTGGAATAGGAGCGTCAGTATCTGCTTCGATTAAAAAATGGATGAAATATCAAGAAAAGCGAGTTGTGATATTTGGTTGATTTTCTGAATGGAAGATGGTGGACAGTGATGTCCACAAGTGTCAGTGTCACACCACCATATATATATAAATGACTTGAATATTGGAATCACAGTATCACAGAATTGTGACTGCACAGAAGGAGGCCATTTGGCCCATCGTATCTGCACTGACTCTCCAAATGAGCAATTCACCTCATGTCACTTCCCCGTCCTCTCCCCATTATCCTGCACATTCTTCCTTTTCAGATAACAGTCTAATTCCCCTTTGAATTCTTAAATTGAACCTGCCTCCATCACATTCTCAGGCAGTTCATACTTTAACCACTCGCTGTGTGAAAAAGTTTTTCCTCAAAGAACAAACAAAGAACAAAGATAATTACAGCACAGGAACAGGCCCTTCGGCCCTCCAAGCCTGCGCCGATCCAGAGCCTCTCTCTAAACATGTCGCCTATTTTCTAAGCTTCTGTATCTCTTTTCTTCCTGCCCATTCATGTATCTGTCTATATACATCTTAAAAGACTCCATCGTGCCCGCATCTACCACCTCCGCTGGCAATGCGTTCCAGGTGCCCACCACCCTCTGCGTAAAGAACTTTCCACGCATATCCCCCCTAAACTTTTCCCCTTTCACTTTGAACTCGTGTCCTCTAGTAATTGAAACCCCCACTCTGGGAAAAAGCTTCTTGCTATCCACCCTGTCTATACCTCTCATGATTTTGTACACCTCAATCAGGTCCCCCCTCAACCTCCGTCTTTCTAATGAAAATAATCCTAATCTACTCAACCTCTCTTCATAGCTAGCGCCCTCCATACCAGGCAACATCCTGGTGAACCTCCTCTGCACCCTCTCCAAAGCATCCACATCCTTTTGATAATGTGGCGACCAGAACTGTACGCCGTATTCCAAATGTGGCCGAACCAAAGTCCTATACAACTGTAACATGACCTGCCAACTCTTGTACTCAATGCCCCGTCCGATGAAGGAAAGCATGCCGTATGCCTTCTTGACCACTCTATTTACCTGCGTTGCCACCTTCAGGGAACAGTGGACCTGAACACCCAAATCTCTCTGGACATCAATTTTCCCCAGGACTTTTCCATTTACTGTATAGTTCACTCTTGAATTGGATCTTCCAAAATGCATCACCTCGCATTTGCCCTGATTGAACTCCATCTGCCATTTTTCTGCCCAACTCTCCAATCTATCTATATTCTGCTGTATTCTCTGATAGTCCCCTTCACTATCTGCTACTCCACCAATCTTAGTGTCGTCTGCAAATTTGCTAATCAGTCCACCTATACTTTCCTCCAAATCATTAATCTATATCACAAACAACAGTGGTCCCAGCACGGATCCCTGTGGAACACCACTGGTCACACGTCTCCATTTTGAGAAACTCCCTTCTACTGCTACTCTCTGTCTCCTGTTGCCCAGCCAGTTCTTTATCCATCTAGCTAGTACACCTTGGACCCCAAGCGCCTTCACTTTCTCCATCAGCCTGCCATGGGGAACCTTATCAAACGCCTTACTGAAGTCCATGTATATGACATCGACAGCCCTTCCCTCATCAATCAACTTTGTCACTTCCTCAAAGAATTCTATTAAGTTGGTAAGACATGACCTTCCCTGCACAAAACCATGTTGCCTATCACTGATGAGCCCATTTTCTTCCAAATGGGAATAGATCCTATCCCTCAGTATCTTCTCCAGCAGCTTCCCTACCACTGACGTCAGGCTCACCGGTCTATAATTACCTGGATTATCCCTGCTACCCTTCTTAAACAAGGGGACAACATTAGCAATTCTCCAGTCCTCCGGGACCTCACCCGTGTTTAAGGATGCTGCAAAGATATCTGTTAAGGCCCCAGCTATTTCCTCTCTCGCTTCCCTCAGTAACCTGGGATAGATCCCATCCGGACCTGGGGACTTGTCCACCTTAATGCCCTTTAGAGTACCCAACACTTCCTCCCTCCTTATGCCGACTTGACCTAGAGTAATCAAACATCTGTTCCTAACCTCAACATCTGTCATGTCCCTCTCCTCGGTGAATACCGATGCAAAGTACTCGTTTAGAATCTCACCCATTTTCTCTGAGTCCAAGCATAACATTCCTCCTTTGTCCTTTAGTGGGCCAATCCTTTCTCTAGATACCCTCTTTCTCCTTATATATGAATAAAAGGCTTTGGGATTTTCCTTAACCCTGTTTGCTAAAGATATTTCATGACCCCTTTTAGCCCTCTTAATTCCTCGTTTCAGATTGGTCCTACATTCCCGATATTCTTTCAAAGCTTCGTCTTTCATCAGCCGCCTCGACCTTATGTATGCTTCCTTTTTCCTCTTAGCTAGTCTCACAATTTCACCTGTCATCCATGGTTCCCTAATCTTGCCATTTCTATCCCTCATTTTCACAGGAACATGTCTCTCCTGCACGCTAATCAACCTCTCTTTAAAAGCCTCCCACATATCACATGTGGATTTACCTTCAAACAGCTGCTCCCAATCTACATTTCCCAGCTCCTGCCGAATTTTGGTATAGTTGGCCTTCCCCCAATTTAGCACTCTTCCTTTAGGACCACTGTCGTCTTTGTCCATGAGTATTTTAAAGCTTACGGAATTGTGATCACTATTCCCAAAGTAGTCCCCTACTGAAACTTCAACAACCTGGCCGGGCTCATTCCCCAACACCAGGTCCAGTATGGCCCCTTCCCGAGTTGGACTATTTACATACTGCTCTAGAAAACCCTCCTGGATGCTCCTTACAAATTCTGCTCCATCTGGACCTCTAACATTAAGCGAATCCCAGTCAATGTTGGGAAAATTAAAATCTCCTATCACCACCACCCTGTTGCTCCTACATCTTTCCATAATCTGTTTACATATTTGTACCTCTATCTCACGCTCGCTGTTGGGAGGCCTGTAATACAGCCCCAACATTGTTACCGCACCCTTCCTATTTCTGAGTTCTGTCCATATTGCCTCACTGCTCGAGTCCTCCATAGTGCCCTCCTTCAGCACAGCTGTGATATCCTCTTTGACCAGTAATGCAACTCCTCCACCCCTTTTACCTCCCTCTCTATCCCGCCTGAAGCATCGATATCCTGGGATATTTAGTTGCCAATCATGCCCTTCCCTCAACCAAGTCTCAGTAATAGCAATAACATCATACTCCCAGGTGCTAATCCAAGCCCTAAGTTCATCTGCCTTACCAACTACACTTCTTGCATTAAAACAAATGCACGTCAGACCACCAGTCCCTTTATATTCATCATCTGCTCCCTGCCTGCTCTTCCCCTTAGCCACACTGACTTCATTATCTAGTTCCTTACAGGCTTTTGTTACTACCTCCTCACTGTCAACTGACCTCAATTGGTTCCCATCCCCCTGCCACATTAGTTTAAACCCTCCCCAACAGCGTTAGCAAAAGCACCTCCAAGGACATTGGTTCTAGTCCGGCCCAGGTGTAGACCGTCCAATTTGTAATAGTCCCACCTCCCCCAGAACCGGTCCCAATGTCCCAAAAATCTGAACCCCTCCTTCCTGCACCATCTCTCAAGCCACGCATTCATCCTGACTATTCTTTCATTTTTACTCTGACTATCACGTGGCACTGGTAGTAATCCTGAGATTACTACCTCTGAGGTCCTACTTTTTAACTTGGCTCCTAACTCCCTAAACTCTGCTTGTAGGACCTCATCCCGTTTTTTACCTATATCATTAGTGCCTATGTGCACAATGACAACTGGCTGTTCACCCTCCCCCTTTAGAATGTTCTGCAGCCGATCTGAGACGTCCCTGACCCGTGCACCTGGGAGGCAACATACCATTCGGGAGCCTCGTTTTCGACCACAGAACCGCCTATCTACTCCCCTTACAATCGAATCCCCTACGACTATAGCCCTTCCACTCTTTTTCCCGCCCTTCTGAGCAGCAGAGCCAGCCATGGTGCCATGGACCTGGCTACTGCTGCCTTCCCCTGGTGAGCCATCTCCCTCAACAGTATCCAAAACGGTATACTTGTTTTGGAGGGAGATGACCGCAGGGGACTCCTGCGCTGCCTTCCTGCTCTTTCTCTGCCTTTTGGTCACCCATTCCCTTTCTCCCTCAGCAATCCTAATCTGCGGTGTGACCAATTCACTAAACGTGCTATCCACGACCTCCTCAGCATCGCGCATGCTCCAAAGTGAGTCCATCCGCAGCTCGAGAGCCGTCAGGCGGTCTAACAAGAGCTGCAGCTGGACACACTTCCTGCACGTGAAGGAGTCAGGGTCATCAGCCATGTCCCTGAGCTCCCACATTGAGCAAGAGGAGCATGATACGGGTCTGAGATCTCCTGCCATTTTTAATCTTAAGTTTAAACTTAGTTAAATGAAAAGGAACGAAAAGTTTTTACCAATCACAATAAAACCAGAGAAATCGAAAAAGCCTTCCCTTATAAACACCCCACCGAGTCCTTTTTTTTTTTTGGTTAGAGGAGGAGGGCGGGTGGGAGACACTACAAGTGTGGTGTCTCGGGTTCAGAAACCGCCCAAATATATAGTGTTTTACTTACCCAGCAGCCCCCTGGCCTCCGCCGAAAAACAAAAGGAAATTAAATTTACTTTCAAACTGACTTTCCCAGCTGCTCACTCGCTCACACGCTGCTCCCGAAAAAGCTGCTGCACTGAAAAAAACTCATGTCGCTTTTGCTTCTTTTCCCAATTACTTTAAATCTGTGCCCTCTCATTCTCGATCCTTTCACAAGTGGGAATAGTTTCTCCCTATCCACTCTGTCCACACCCCTCATCATTTTGAATATCACTATGAAATCTCCTCTTAGCCTTCTTTTCTCCAAGGGAAACAGTCCTAACTTCTCCAATCTATCCTCATAACTGAAGTTCCTCATCCCTGGAACCATTCTCATGAATCTTTTCAATAATCTCTCCAATGCCTTCACATCTTTCCTAAAGTGTGGCACCCAGAACTGGATGCAGTACTTCAGCTGAGGCTAGTGTCTTATACAAGTTCAACATGACCTCCTTGTTCTTGTACTCTATGCCTCTATCACTAAAGCCGAGGATACTGTATGCTTCATTAACCACTCTCTCAACCAGTAACATATAACCACAGGTCCCTCTGCTCCTGCACCCCCTTTAGAATTGTACCCTTTATTCTAGATTGTCACTCCATGTTCATCCTACCGAAATGAATCAATTTACATTTCTCTGCATTGAACTTCACCTGTCATCTGTCCTCCCATTCCACCAACTTGTCTATGTCCTTTTGAAGTTCTACACTATCATCCTTACAGTTCACAATGCTTCCAATTTTCGTATCATCCATAAACTTTGAAATTCTGCCCTGCACACACAGGTCTTGGTCATTAATATATATCAGGAAAGGCCAGGGTCCCAACACTGACTCCTGGGGAATTCCACTACAAACCTTCCTCCAGTCCGAAGAACATCCATTGATCACTACTCTTTGTTTCCTGTCACTCAGCCAATTCCAAATCCATGTTACTACTGTCCCTTTTATTCCATGAGTTACAACTTTGCTCACAAGTCTGTTGTGTTGCATTCTTTCAAACTACTTTTGAAAGTCAATAAAAGCACAATACTGCAGATGCTAGAAATCTGAAATATAAACAAAAAGTGCTGGAAATACTCAGCAGGTCTGGCAGCATCTGTAGAGAGAGGAACAGAGTTAATGTTTCAGGTCAGTGACCATTCAGATGCTGCCAGACCTTTTGAAAGTCCATGTACATCACATCAACAGCATTGCCCTCATCATCCCTCTCTGTTACCTCATCAAAAAACTCCAGCAGGACAGGTAAACATGACTTTCCCTTAAGAAATCCATGCTGTCTTTCCTGAATTAACCCACATTTGTCCATGGGACTATTAGTTTTGTCCCGAATTATTCTTTCGAGAAGTTTTCCCACCACCGAAATTGAACTGACTGGGGAGTGAGACGAGGTGAGTTGCTTCAGCAGAGAGCCAGCATGGGTTCGTCAGGCCGAATGGCCTCCTTCTGTGCTGTAGCCATTCTCTGATTGTATGATTCTAGCAGCAACTGTTGGTGGAGAGGCAGTGATGCAGGAATGGGTTGACAGAAAGGGGAAAGTCTGGGCTGGTGTGTGTTTGCAGCATTTGCAGTTTGTGTTCGGGTTTGTGAAGAAAGGTGATTTGGAAGCTGTGTTCCAAATTGAAGTTTTTATTGGAAGCAAGAGGTTGATGTAAATTAAGAATAAAACGTGTTAAGATGAAGGGTGGTGTGATTGTGGATAGCAGTAAATATAGTGCTGGTGAATTATTTGTGTTCATAAACTTCCACTGCGCCCTCTGCTGCAGGCTGCTGTTTATATCCAGCTGTGTATTAGCGAGATAAATGTTTGTTTCAACGCTGTTTATCAAGCAATAGCATTGCACTCAAACAGTCCCAGACATAGCAACACACGTACAAAAGCAAAATACTGCGGATGCTGGAAATCTGAAACATAAACAGAAAATGCTTGAAATAGTCAGCAGGTCTGGCAGCATCTGTGGAGAGAGAACAAAGTTAATGTGAGTTAATGAAACAGACCTGAACTGTTAACTGTTTCTCTCTGCACACATGCTGCCAGACCTACTGAGTATTTCCAGCATTTTCTGTTTTTATGACAGCAGCACCTTTGATCAGCAGTAGCGGTGATAGTGCGAGCCAGGGGGCAGCCGGGAAGGTACGTTTCACTGTAAAGTACTTACCTGGCGATTCGGCAGACGCGGACACGGGGACTGCTGGGTAAGTGAACTTATATATTCGGGCAGTGGCTAAACCCGAAACACTACATGTGTAGTGTCTCCCACCCATCCTCCTCCTCCAACCAAAAAAAGGACACTTGTGTGGAGGGTTTGGTAAGGTAAGGTTTTCCTTTATATTTTTTTATTCTCTGTTGTCAATTTAGAGCAGAGGGGATGGAAGCTAGGGCAGTTGCATGCTCCTCTTGCAGGATGTGGGAGGTAAGGGTCACCACTTGTGTCCCTGCTGACTTCACCTGTGAGAACTGCACCCAACTCCAGCTCCTCAGAGACCGTGTTCGGGAACTGGAGCTGGAGCTGGATGAACTTCGGATCATGCGGGAGGCAGAGGGGATGATAGACAGCAGTTATAGGGAAGTACTGACACCTAAGTCACAGGATAAAGGTAGCTGGGTGACCGTCAGGGGAGGGAAAGGGAATAGGCACACAGTGCAGGGATCCCCTGTGGCCGTTCCCCTCAATAATAAGTATACTGTTTTGGATACGGTTGTGGGGGGAGACCTACCAGTGGAAAGCCACAGCGGCCAGGTCTCTGGCACTGAGCCTGGCTCTGCGGGTCAGGAGGGAAGGGTGGAGAATAGGAGAGCGATAGTGATAGGAGATTCAATGGTTAGAGGAACAGACAGGAGATTCTGTGGTCGCGAACGAGACTCCCGGATGGTATGTTGCCTCCTGGGTGCCAGGGTCAGGGTTGTCTCGGATCGAGTCTACAGGATTGTGAGGACAGCGTGAAACAGGCTGATATGCTCGAACAGCTTAATGTTAAGAGGGAGGATGTGCTGGAAATTTTGAAAGACATGAGGACAGATAAGTCCCTGGGGCCAGACGGGATATACCCAAGGAGATTAAGGGAAGCGAGGGAAGAGATTGCCGCGCCTTTGGCGATGATCTTTGCGTCCTCACTGTCCACTGGAGTAGTACCACATGATTGGAGGGTGGCAAATGTTATTCCCTTGTTCAAGAAAGGGAATAGGGATAACCCTGGGAATTATAGACTAGTCAGTCTTATGTCGGTAGTGGGCAAATTATTGGAGAGGATTCTGAGAGACAGGTTTTATGATTAGTTGGAAAAGCATAGTTTGATTAGAGACAGTCAGTATGGCTTTGTGAGGGGCAGGTCATGCCTCACAAGCCTTACTGAATTCTTTGAAGATGTGACAAAACACATCGATGAAGGAAGAGCGGTGTATGTGGTGTATATGGATTTTAGCAAGGAGTTTCATAAGGTTCCCCATGGTAGGCTCATTCAGAAAGTAAAGAGGCATGGGATGCAGGGAAAGTTGGCTGTCTGGATACAGAATTGGCTGGCCCATAGAAGACAGAGGGTGGTAGTAGATGGAAAGTATTCAGCCTGGAGCTCGGTGACCAGTGGTGTTCCGCAGGGATCTGTTCTGGGACCTCTGCGCTTTGTGATTTTTATAAATGACTTGGATGAGGAAGTGGAAGTCTGGGTTAGCAAGTTTGCCGATGACACGAAGGTTGCTGGAGTTGTGGATAGTGTGGAAGGCTGTTGTAGGTTGCAACAGGACATTGACAGGATGCAGAGCTGGGCTGAGAAGTGGCAGATGGAGTTCAACCTGGAAAAGTGTGAAGTGATTCATTTTGGAAGGTCGAATTTGAATGCAGAATACAGGCTAAAAGACAGGATTCTTGGGAGTGTGGAGGAACAGAGGGAACTTGGGGCCCATGTCCATAGTTCGCTCAAAGTTGCCACCCAAGTTGATAGGGTTGTTAAGAAGGCGTATGGTGTGTTGGCTTTCATTAACAGGGGGATTGAATATAAGAGCCGCGAGGTTATGCTGCAGCTCTATAAAGCCCTGGTTCGACCACACTTGGAATATTGTGTTCAGTTTTGGTCGTCTCATTACAGGAAGGATGTGGAAGCTTTAGAGATGGTGCAGAGGAGATTTATCAGGATGCTGCCTGGACTGGAGGGCATGTCTTACGAAGAAAGATTGAGGGAGCTGGGGCTTTTCTCATTTTAACGAAGAAGGATGAGAGGTGACTTGATAGAGGTGTACAAGATGATGAGAGGCATAGATAGAGTGGATAGCCAGAGACCTTTTCCCAGGGTGGAAAGGGGTATCACCAGGGGGCATAATTTGAAGGTGATGGAGGAAGGTTTCAGGGAGATGTCAGAGGTAGGTTCTTTGCACAGAGAGTGGTGGGTGCGTGGAATGCACTGCCAGCGGTGGTAGAAGAAGCAGATACATTAGGGACATTTAAGCGTCTCTTGGATAGGTACATGGATGATAGGAGAATGAAGGGTATGTAGGTAGTTTTGATCTTCGAGTAGATTAAAGGTACGGCACAACATCGTGGGCCGAAGGGCCTGTACTGTGCTGTACTGTTCTCTGGTCTATGTTCTATAACACAGGTGTTGGGAGGCTCAGCCTGGCTACGCAATGTTACAAGGACGCTGAGTGACACCATCGACAACGGGACAGAGAGAAAAACACACAGAAAACTAATAGACTGTGAGGAAATAAAAGTGAGGGACGGAGAGAGAGAGACAGACAACGAAACTGAGATGGAGAAACAAGGCATTTGGATGATTGTGTTCTGCCTGTTGTGTAACTGTATTTCCTGTTGTGTAAATATGTTTTCTGTTGTGTAAAGATGTACCCTGTTGTTGTGTAAAGGTTTTTCCTGTTATTGTTTTATTTTCTGTTACTGAACGTCTCCTCACTGTGAACATTTGTCCTAGTTTTATTGTGGCCAACATCACCATCTGGTGGTGGAGAGGAGGCTCTGCAGGAAGGGGTTGGCAAAGTGGGAGAGACTCGGCTGGTCCGTGTTTGCAGCTTGTGTTCGTGTGAGCAAAAGTGAGTTGTTACTGATTGATGTGTTCACGAGAAGGAAAAAGCTGATCGCAATCGAACGCATCTTGTTATTATGGGGAAACACTTGATGTTTTGAAACTGAACTGTTTGTCTTCCGACTGAACATAAATAGCAGAGAATGGTTTCAATCTATCGACCTCTGGGTTATGGGCCCAGCACGCTTCCGCTGCGCCACTCTGCTAACTGTTGGTTTGCATTTTAAGCTGCCTGTTAGTGAAACATGTTCATTTCCCCAATGTTTTTACACAAATAGGATTGTTGTCGAAATTCTCAAGAATCCCGGACTCAGCAACACACGTGCTGACGGACTCACCCTCACTGCACAATGACACAAGGACACTGAGTAACAGCACCGACAATCAGGCAGGCAGAGAAAGACACACAGAAAACCAGGAAGATATTATCAGGACCCAGAAATGAACAGGCAGAGAAAGACACACATAAAACCAGGATGATATTATCAGGACCCAGAAATGAACAGACAGAGAAAGGCACTGAGCAAACCAGCAAGAGACAGCGAGATAAAAGCAAAATACTGCGGATGCTGGAAATCTGAAATAAAAACTTTAAATGCTGTAACCACTCAGCAGGTCTGGCAGCATCTGTGGAAAGAGAAGCAGAGTTAACGTTTCGGGTCTGTGACCCGAAATGTTAACTCTGCTTCTCTTTCCACAGATGCTGCCAGACCTGCTGAGTGGTTCCAGCATTTCTTCTTTTTATTATAAGAGACAGCGAGAGACTGATGAATACCACATGGAGGGAGCACTGAGGGTGGCAAGGGTCCAGAATGTAGTCTGGCTGGGGGATTTCAATGTCTATCACCATGAGTGGCTCAGCAGCACCACTACTGACCATGCTGGCCGATTCCTAACGGACATAGCTGTTCGATTGGGTTTGTGGTAAGTGGTTAGGGTACTAACAAGAGGGAAAAATATACTTGACCTCATCCTCACCAATCTTCCTGCCGTAGATGCATCTGTCTATGACAGTATTGGTCGGAGTGACCACTGCACAGTCCTTGTGGAGATGATGTCCCGTCTTCACATTGAGGATACCCTCTATCGTGTTGTGTGCCACTACCACTGTGCTAAATGGGATAAATTTTGAACAGAACTAGCAATGTATAACTGGGCATCCATGAGGTGCTGTGGACCATTAGCAGCAGCAGAATTGCAGTCAACCACATTCTATAACCTCATGGCCCGGCATATTCCCCCACTCTAACATTACCAACAAGCTGGGGGATCAACCCTAATTCAGTGAGGAGTTCAGGAGGGCATGCCAGGAGCAGCACCAGGCATACCTTGAAATGAGGCGTCAGCCTGATGAAGCTACAGCCCAGGACTAATTTCATGCCAAACAGCAGAAGCAGCATGGAATAGACAGGGCTAAGTGATCCCACAACCAACGGATCAGATCTACACCCTGCCACATCCAATGATGAATGGTGGTGGACAATTAAACAACCAACAGGAGGAGGTGGCTCCACAAATATCCCCAACCTCAATGATGGGGGAGCCCAGCACATCAGTGCAAAAGACAAGGATGGAGAATTTGAAACAATCTTCAGCCAGAAGTGCCGGGTTGATGATCCATCTCGGCCTCCTTCTGAAGTCCCCAGCATCACAGATGCCAGTCTTCAGCCAATTCGATTCACTCAACGAGATATCAAGAAACGACTGAAGGCACTGGATACAGCAAAGGCTACGGGCCCTGACAATATTCCAGCAATAGTACTGAAGACCTGTGCTCCAGAACTTGCCGCGCCCCTAGCCAAGCTGTTCCAGTACAGGTACAATACTGGCATCTAACCGGCAACGTGGAAAATTGCCCAGGTATGTCCTGCACACAAAAAGCAGGACAAATCCAACCCAGCCAATTACTGCCTTATCAGTCTACTCTCAATCATCAGTATAGTGATGGAAGATGTCATCGACGTGGCACTTGCTTTGCAATAACCTGTTCAGTGACGCTCAGTTGGGTTCCGCCAGGGCCATTCAGCTCCTGACCTCTTTACAGCCTTGGTTCAAACAAGGAAAAAAGAGCTGAACTCAAGAGGTGAGGTGAGAGTGTCTGCCCTTGACATCAAGGTAGCATTTGACTGAGTATGACATCAAGGAGCCAGAGCAAAACTGGAGTCAATGGGAATCAAGAGGAAAACTCTCCACTGGTTGGAATCGTACCTAGCACAAAGGAAAATGGTTGTGATTGTTGGAGGTCAATCATCTCAGCTCCAGGACATTACTGCTGGAGTTCCTCAGGGTAGTATCCTCGGCCCAACCTTCTTCACTACTTCATCAGTGACCTTCCTTCAATCATAAGGTCAGAAGTGGGGATGTTCACTGATGATTGCAAAATTCAGCACCATTCGCGACTCCTCAGATACTGAAGCAGTCCATGTAGAAATGCAGCAAGACCTGGACAATATCCAGGCTTGGGCTGATAAGTGGCAAGTAACATTCATGCCACACAAGTGCCAGGCAATGACCATCTCGAACAAGAGAGAATCTAACGATCTCCCATTGACATTCAACGGCATTACGATCGCTGAATCCCCCACTATCAACTTCCTGGGGGGTCCCATTGACCAGAAACTGAACTGCAGTAGCCTTATAAATAGTGTTACTACATGAGCTGGTCAGAGGGTAGGAAGCATGCGGTGAGTAACTCACCGCCTGACTCCCCAAGCCTGTCCACCATTTACAAGGCACAAGTCTGGAGTGTGATGGAATACTATCCACTTGCCCGGATGGGTGCAGCTCCAACAACATTCAAGAAGCTCAACACCATCCAGGACAAAGCAACACGCTTGATTGGCACCCCGTCCACAACATTCACTCCCTTCACCACTGACGTACAGTGGCAGCAGTGTGTATCATCTGCATGATGCACTGCAACAATGCACCAAGGCTACTCAGGCAGCACCTTCCAAACCTGCATCCTCTACTGCCTAGAAGGACAAGGGCAGCAGATGCATGGGAACACCACCACCTGAAAGTTCTACTCCAAGCTACACATCATCCTGACTTGGAACTATATTGCCATTCCTTCACTGTCGCTGGGTAAAAATCCTGGAACTCCCTTCCGAAAAGCACTGTGGGTGTACCTACCCCACATGGACTGCAGTGGTTCAAGAAGGAAGCTCACCACCACCTTCTCATGGGCAATTAGGGATGGACAATAAATGCTGGCCTGGCTGGCGACGTCCACATCCCATGAAACAAATAATTAAATGCAATAACAGCTCATCTCAATTCCTAGTATTTCTAAATCCCACCAGTCTAACATAAGCTGAACAATTATTGCATGTTGTGATTGACGGTCTGGTCTGTAAACTGCACTGTATCACAGATTGCTGACATTTGCTAACTGGAAGTGAGAACTGCAAAATCGGGACAGTAGTTCACATAGTCTGTCAGTATGAAAGAATCAGGCAATGTGAGGTAATAGAATTTGTCTGTAAATGTTACACTCATATTGCTTTATATTTTCATATTGAAAATAAAAGTAATCATTTCGTGAAAATAGTGACATGTTGTCCAAACTTTGGTAGCCAGTTGTTTTCGTCTTGCACTGAGCAGGGCAATCCACAAGAATACCAATTTAAGGGAAAACAATAACTTTCTTCTGTATGAGAAGAGAGTGCTGATTGGTTGGCAATGAACTCTGATTGGGCGAGGCATTGCCATTCAGAATGCATCAGTTTATGGTAACTGACAGATAACTGCCCAGCTTTGTTTGAAATTTAAACCAGGCAGCTTGACTCTGATTGGTCAGGGCATTGCCCTGTGGAATGAGCCAGTGAATGGCTGTCACTTATTTTGTTTAGCTGAAACTGGCACAATATGTGTGCATGTTCTTTCTGTCTGCAAAGAACAGGGCCCTGTGTATTAATACATGTAGCTTGCAGTACACACCAGTGCACCACACTGCGATCCCTACTGACAGTCTTAAATCGGTTGTCAGTGTAATTCTTAGCACACTGAGAATTATTTAGCAAATGTTGTCCTATTGTTGAATCACATGTCATGTTGGATACTGTGTTTTGAGTTTTGCAAGCACGGATTGGTTGGGTAGGGCCCATTGCGAACAGCGGAAGGGACATGTTATTTGATATAATCCGCCAGTTTTGGGATGTACGGTGTAGAAACCTGGCATCACACTGGTATTGAAATTCATATATCACGTTACTTATTTGTGTGATAGGCAGGACGTCTCTTTTGCTTGACAGCAGCTTCCTGTTCGTGGCGAACACCACACTTGTTGCTCCTGCATAGTCACAGCAGGAAACAGCTCGCTTCACCTGTTACTCAAATATTGGGGATATATTACCTTTCCAGGGTAATTTGAGGGAGACTGGGCACTTTTCGGGGCTCAAAATGACGGCCTTCAGCCCGTTTATAAGTTTGTGTGATATACAGTGAGAAATGATCTGATCAGTGTAGCCATTGTAGTGCAGGATGTCTTTGATTCGTCCTATTTCAGCATCAAGCTTGCATGGTGAGCAAATGGCTCAGCCCTATTTATGAGGTTGTCGAAAAGACCAATCTTATGGCGCGTGGAACTGTAATAATCCCAACGCGTGTATTGACCAGTGGACCGTGGTAGAAAACCCCTTAGCAGATTTCTCAACTAGTACATCAAGGAAAGGGAGCTCATTTGACTGCTCCATTCCAAAGGTGAATTTGAGTGTAGAATGGAGCCCATGAAGACGTGCAAGAAAATTATTTCATGCAGCTGCGGATTCAAATATAGCAAACGTATCATCTACATATTGGAAATATGCAAGAGGTAGGAGGTTAGGTGTCATTCCCTTAAAAACAGGTTTGTCATGGAATCCAACAAAGATGTTTGTGAGAGCTGGGCCCAGAGGGAATGCGATGGCAACACCAGCGATACATGGTGTCAATAAAACTGAACTCAACTGTGCAAGTTGCCGAGTTCATAAGTTCAATGAATACTGATTCAAACAATGGTGACGGGTCTAGATCACCATGATATAGCACTGTAGTGCAAATATCTATGGCTTCCTGAAGTGGTACATTGGGGAATAGGCTAGCAATGTCAAATGAGCACATGGACACGGCATTGCTATCGATATGCAAGTCCTGTGTGGTCTTCACAATTGTGAAGGAATCCTTCACTGTGTATGTGGAGAACTTGCTCAAAAACTGGTTTTAACAATTTGCCCAACCATTTGGCAAATTCACTTCAGGATACTATTTACATTACTTCAAATAAAGAAAACTTAACTGCACAAAGAATTGAGCACAACGCTGAAAGTTTCACAGCAAATAGTCAAATGGGAAAAGGATGAAATACACAAAGAAAAAGCCTAAAATACTGAAAACACTCAGCCAGTCCGGAAACAACTGTGGAGAAGAGAAGCACGGGTTAATGGTCCAGTTCTGTGACCCTTCCATAGACCTGAAACATTGCTCCTGCCCTCCTCTCTCCACTGCTGAGTGTTTCCAGAATCTTCTGTTATTATTCAGGTTTCCAGTGTGTGCAGTACTTCTCTTTTTGAAAATAAAATATTCCCTGAAAATAATGGAACTTTACATAAAAAATAGGACTGGGCCATTCGGCCCGTCGAAGTAGATCTGCCATTCAATAAGATCACAGCTGATCTCCGACATCAACTCCATCTTACCACGCTAGCACAGATCCCTTGATTCCCTTAGTATCCAAAAACCTATCGATCTCTCTCTTGGATATACCCAATGATTGAGCATCCACATCTCTCGAGTCACAGAGAGATACAGCACTGAAACAGGCCCTTCGGCCCACAGAGTCTGTGCCGACCAACAACCACCCATTTATACTAATCCTACATTCATCCCATATTCCCTACCACATTCCCACCATTCTCCTACCACCTATCTACACTAGGGGCAATTTACAATGGTCAATTTACCTATCAACCTGCAAGTCTTTGGCTGTGGGAGGAAACCGGAGCACCCGGCGGAAACCCACGCGGTCACAGAGAGAACTTGCAAACTCCACACAGGCAATAGCCTGAACGGAACCGAGGTCACTGGAGCTGTGAGGCTGCGGTGCTAACCACTGTGCGTAGAGAATTCCAAAGATTCACAATACTTTGAGTGAAAAAAAATTCTCCTCTTCTCAGTCCTAAATGATTGAGCCATTTCTACTGAGACTGTGATCCCTAGTTCTAGATTCCCCAGCCAGAGGAAACATCCTCCCAGCATTTACCCTGTTAAATCCCTTAAGATTTTTATGTGCCAGTAAGATTACCTCTCACTCTTCTAAATTCTGAGGAATATCTTTTTTCTTATTTCCAAAATACACTTTATTCATAAAAATCTGTAAAAATTACATTGCCAGACAGTTTCAAAACAGCACCAAAAAATACAAACATTGCAAGGGAGATCAGTTTCCTTCAATACTGTCATGAGTTTCTTCACAATCCATCCGTTTCACAATTGTCATGTCAATTGCAGTTTTACATTTACAGCAATTGAGAATATTAACGATACAGTTCGAGGGGTTTCCCATGGATCCAGCCCCTCAGTCCAGCTTGGTGGGGGACCTTACACTGTGGTCTTTCCCCATTGAGCCTTTGCTGCGGCTGCCCCAAGCTTTAGTGCGTCCCTCAGCACGTAGTCCTGGACCTTGGAATGTGCCAGTCTGCAACATTCGGTCGTGGACAACTCTTTGCGCTGGAAGACCAGCAAGTTTCGGGCAGACCAAAGGGCGTATTTCACCGAATTGATAGTCCTCCAGCAGCAGTTGATGTTTGTCTCGGTGTGCGTCCCTGGGAACAGGCCGTAGAGCACAGACTCCTGTGTTACAGAGCTGCTTGGGATGAACCTTGACAAAAACCACTGCATCTCTTTCCACACCTGCTTTGCAAAGGCACATTCCAGGAGGAGGTGGGCGACCGTCTCTTCCCCACCACAGCCAACGCAGGGGCACTGTGCGGAGGGGGCGAGACTTCGGGTGTGCATGAAGGATCTGACGGGGAGGGCCCTTCTCACCACCAGCCAAGCTACGTCTTGGTGCTTGTTTGAAAGTTCTGGTGATGAGGCATTCCGCCAAATGACTTTGACGGTCTGCTCGGGGATTCATCCAGCAGGATCCACCGTCTCCTTTTCCCGTAGGCCCTTGAGGACAATCCGTGCAGACCACTGCTTGATGGACCGGTGGTCAAAGGTGTTTTCCCGCAGAAACTGCTCCACGAAGGATAGGTGGTACGGCACGGCCCAACTGCATGGAGCGTTCCGCGGCAATGTGACCAGGCCCATTCTTCACAACACCGGTGACAGATCGAACCTCAGCACGTAGTGACACTTGGAGTTTGTGTACTGGAGGTCTACACACAGCTTGATGCAGCCGCACACGAAGGTGGTCATCAGGATGAGGGCCACGTTGGGTACATTTTTCCCGCCTTTGTCCAGAGATTTGAACATCGTGTCCCTCCGGACCCGGTCCATTTTAGATCCCCAGATGAAGATAGAAAATGGCTCGGGTGCCTGCCACAGCGCAGGAGTGGGGTATGGGCCAGACCTGCGCCACGTAGAGCAACAACGTGAGCGCCTCGCACCTGAAGACCAGGTTCTTACCCATAATGGAGAGAGATCGCTGCCCCCACATGCCCAACTTTTGTCGTACCTTGGCTACTCACTCCTCCCAGGGTTTGGTGCACGCCCCGACCCTTCCGAACCAGATCCCCAGCACCTTCAGGTAATCAGACCTGACGGTGAAGGGGACAAAGGATCAGTCAGCCCAGTTCCCAAAGAAAATGGCCTCGCTCTTGCCGTGGTTAACTTTGGCTCCCGAGGCCAGTTCGAACTGGTCGCAGATGCTCATCATTCTGCGCACAGACAGCGGATCCGAGCAGAAGACGGCGACGTCATCCATGTACAGGGAGGTTTTAACCTGAGTGCCTCCACTGCCTGGGATTGTCACCCCTCTTATGCTCGCATCCTTCCTCATAGACTCAGCAAAGGGTTCAATACAGCAAACAAACAAGACAGGGGAGAGAGGGCAGCCCTGTCTGACTCCAGATTTGATCGGGAAACTTTCCGATTCCCACCCGTTGATTCTGAGGAATATCGGCCTCGTCTACTCAATCTCTTCTCATAGGACAATCCCTTCATCCCAGGAAGCAATCGAGTGACACTTTGATACACTTCCTTTAAGGCAAGTATATCCTTCCTTAGGTAAGGGGAACCAAAACAGTACACAGTGCTCCAGGTGTGATCTCACCAAGGCTCTCTCTAATTGCAGTCAAACTTCTTTATTCATATAAAAACTCTTCACAATGTTGAACACAACTATTAACTACCTCATTAACATATTTGCTCGAAGACGAAGGACCCCAGCTTCACACACCCCAGACCCCTATTCTTTCCACATTAGCTGAATTCCTGCATCTCTGATACATTCTAGTAAATCTCCTCTGCACCGTCTCTAAGGCCTTGCCATTCCTGCTAAAGTGTGGAACATGGAATTAGAAACAATGCTCCAGCTGAGGCCTATAACCAGTGAGATGTATAAAGGTTCAGCCTCAATTCCTTGTCTGTGTCCCGTACTCCCATTTCTGGTTTCTGACTCAATGTCGGCTCTGAGCTTTTGAAACTGCCTGAATAAATATTTCCGCCCAATAAAGCGCTCGGAATGTGAGAAGGGACAAAGTGAGTGACCAAGTACATCAACTCCAAGTAAAACTCCACCATGCAGTGAAAACACTCGAAACACAGCGGCTCTTTTAAGAGCCACCCACTATCTCTCTGAAAAAACTGCACCAACATCTCTTTAGAATTGGTTTATTTCATTGGTTTTAATGCTCAGTAACTCTCTGGAACTTTCTCACTGTCTTTGTGATTTCTGTTTCAATCTGGTATGGAGATTCTGGGAAGATGAGTTTCACTGCCTGGGTGGATCTTTGTGGTTTTCCTGCAGAAACAAAAAACAAAGTCTCTTTTCAGAGTCACCCACCGCCTCATAGGGACAGCAGTGACATGGGAACGGGAGCTGGGGTGTGCTTTATGCCGGAAATATCAGTTAATGATTTATGTTGTGCTCTCGTTATATTCCGATCTCTGAATTGAGCCTTTCCACCACACCAGGGTTATGAGGAGAGTTTTCATCGTTTCTTTTCCAAACGTACAGACGATGTTATAAAGTTGCTGATTTATCCAGATGGCGGATTCTCCCCTCACAGTGAAAAGTAACATCGCACCTTCACATCTGCCCATTGTTTTATAATTGAATAATTAGTCAAATGGAATTATTTGTGATGTTATTTCCCCGGAGACGGGATTTCCTGCAGTGAAACTGATCAGTTTCTGCTCTGTCATTTCGGGACTTGGAATTCCTGCAGTTTGAACCCGCTGTCACCCCAGCTCACTTCTGATTGGTCACCCTCTTCTCACAAAGTCAGTGACAGCACATGAGGAGGCCATTCGCCCCATTAAGTCCATGTCGGGTTTCCAATCTGTTCAGTCCACGACTCGATCCCCAAAGCCCTGCATCATCCCTTTGGGTCAAAATGACCATGGCAGGACTCGAACGTGCAATCTTCTGAGAACATCATCGAATATACCGACTTCGGACGCTTTATCCATTAGGCCACACGGCCATTAGCTCACATGAATGATTCAATTAGAGAACCACGAAGCACAAAATACAAAAAATCATTGGTTGAACCTGTCAACCTGGCACAATATTTGAATTTGTGAAAGCCGCCAACTTCACCTTGGAAAAGAAGTGATCGACTGGAAAAGTACATAGAAATCTATTTTCCCGTAGCGGTTTAAATAAACTTTTAAAACACAATTTTGCTTTTACCGACTCAAATTGCTGGTGCTATTTGATGAACAGCTTTATTTTGCCAATTTTTGTCAACTTCTCATCCGTAACTGATAGTAAAAGACTCCGTTCAGCAAACTTTCACACGACAAATAACTCAAACTCGGTGTGGAAGTAATAAATTACAGACTATTGGTAATTCCCCTTCACACAGGCTTCAGGGGGACAGTGAGAAGCCACTGAAATAGTTGCTTCATCCTTTTAAAAGGTTCCCATTCTGTCCTGTTACTGACGTGTTGGAATCAGATTTGTATTTAACAAGTTATTTCTGTGAAAACAAAATCCTCAACGGACCAGCTGGGAATCTGGGAATCACTGTAGTAAAATAAAAGGCTTTTGATTGAGAAGACGGGACCTTCTCACCAGCAGCCGGGTTACATTCCCCTCACATCCTTACACAGTGAGCAGCTCTTTCCCTCGAGAAATAGACAGCAGCAGTTGGAAGTTCAGTAAAAGGATCGGTTCATTGAGACAAGTTTCTGAGTGACAGGTGGTGCTGAATATTCATGCAAGAAGGTCCTGGAATGGGAAACAAGTGTCCAGAGTGGGGTCTGAAATCAGGACAGGGAAATGGCCAGCACTGACACAGATCATTTCATTATTACATTGATATCTGACTGTCTATAAGGAGAAGCGAGTTAAACACATGATGGTGAAAGGAATGGAAGATGACGCTGGTTGTTCGAGATGAAGAGGGATAGACAGAGGTGTGGGTACAGCAGACTTCAGACAGTAATCAGCCCTTTCAGATACTGTGGGTGGATCTGAAAAGAGCCTTTGGGATAGGGAAAAAAGCTCTTTGTTTAAAAACCCTCAAATAGCTACCTTGTAATTGGTCAGGTTACTAATGTTTTAGTTAGTGTAATTTATGAATAATTACTAATTAGAAAATGCTGTTTGGACAGAGTGTAAAGCTGTGAGTTGATGTGTGAGGGACTTCACTGACTAGGGGAAGGAGGTGCTCTTTGGTCTCTCTTTTCTTTTCTGCCTTTTCAGCCTCCATGGTACAGGGGAAGAAGCTGATCGGTGAGTAACTGGTAAATTATTCTACTTATTACACTTATTACACGAGCAATAATGAGTTATTGTAGGGCATTGAAGTAATGGCAGGGCAGCTCTCAAAGTAAAAGTTCGAAATTGGGGGAAGGCAAATTTTACAAAACTGAGAGGTGATTTGGTGGATGTGGACTGGATACAACTACTTGAAGGAAAACCCAAAGATGTTTTATCAGTCCATTAAGAGCAAGAGGATAACTAAGGAAAGGGTATACCCTATCAGAGATGTACCAGGGAACTTCTGTGTGGATCCAGAAGATGTCGGCAGGGTTCTTAATGAGTTTTTTGTCTCTGCCTTCACAAAGGCGTCGGATGAAGCAGACATTGTAGTAAAAGAAGAGGAGTGTGAAATATTAGATACGATAAGCATAATGAGAGTGGAAGTACTAGAGAGTCTGACATCCTTGAAAATGAATAAATCACCAGGGCCAGATGGTTTTCATCTGAGGTTGTTAAAGGAAGCCATGGAGGAAATAGTGGATGCGCTGAGGATCACCTTCAAATCCTCAATGGATATGGGGGAGGTGCCGGAGGATTGGAGGTCTGCGAGTGTTGTACTATTATTTTAAAAGGATGTGAGGGATAGGCCAAATAATTATAGACCGGTCAGTCTGACTTCGGTGGTGGGTAAATTATTAGAATCAATTCTGAGGGACAGGATAAAATGCCACTTAGAAAGGCATGGATTAATCAGGGACAGTCAGCATGGATTTGTTAAGGGAAGGTCATGTCTCACTCCCCCCTGCTCTCATGCTCACATCTCTGTCCTGGGATTGCTGCAGTGTTCCAGTGAACATCAACGCAAGCTCGAGGAACAGCATCTCATCTACCGATTAGGCACACTACAGCCTGCCGGACTGAACATTGAGTTCAATAATTTCAGAGCATGACAGCCCCCCACTTTACTTTCATTTTTAGTCATTTTTAGTTATTTTTTCTTCCTTCTTTTTTTTTTTTACATTCCTCTTTACATTTTTTACAATCTTTTTTTGCATTTATTTCATTTCATCTTAGTTTGTTCAGTTTGCTTACCCACTGTTTTTTTCAGGATGTTTTTCTTCAGGTTTGCACTTGCTGCTGTTCAATATTCAGTATATTCACACCTAATCTGTACTAATGCTTTGTCTTTCAACACACCATTAACATATTGTTTGCCTTTGCTCCGTGACCTTTTGGTCAGCTATGTGGCCTGGTCCAATCTGCACCTTCTCCTTTGTTATCTCTTGCCCAACCCCCACCTCACTTGTTTATAATCTGTAACTTTTCTAATATTTGTCAGTTCCGAAGAAGGGTCACTGACCCGAAACGTTAACTCTGCTTCTCTTTCCACAGATGCTGCCAGACCTGCTGAGTGAATCCAGCATTTCTTGTTTTTGTTTCATGTCTCACTAACTTGATTGAGTTTTTTGAGGAAGTAACAAGGAGCATTGATGAGGATAGTGTGGTGGCTGTGGTTTACATGGATTTTAGTAAGGCATTTGATAAGGTCCCACATGGCAGACTGGTCAGTAAAATGAAAGCCCATGGGATACAGGGGAATGTGGCAGGTTGGATCCAAAATTGACTCAGTGGAACGAAACAAAGGATAGTTGTCAATGGATGTTTTTGCGAATGGAAAGCGGTTTTCAGTGGCGTTCCACAGGGCTCAGTTTTGGGTCCCTTGCTGTTTGTGGTATATATTAATTATTTGGAATTAAATGTGGGAGCTATGATTGGGAAATTTGCTGATGACACAAAAATTGGCCGTGTAATTGATAGTGAGGAGGATAGCTGTAGACTTCAGAATGATATGAATGGATTAGTTGAGTGGGCGGAAAAGTGGCAAATGGAATTCAATCTGTAGAAGTGTGAGGTAATGCATTTGGGCAGGGCAAACAAAGCAAGGGAATACACAATAAACGGGAAGATAATGAGAGGGGTAGAAGAAGTGAGAGACTTTGGAGTGCATGTCCACAGGTCCCTGTAAGTGACAGGATCGGTAGTGGTGAAGAAGGCATATGGAATGCTTTCCTTTCTTGGTTGACAAAAGCAGGGATGTAATGCGAGAACTGTTTAAAACGGTGGTTTGGCCACAGCTGGAATATTGCGTACATTTCTGGTCATCACATTACAGAAAGAACATAATTGCTGTGTGGAGACTGCAGAGGAGATTTACAAGAATGATACTGTGGGTGACTCTGAAAAGAACCTTTGGGTATTTGATAAAATCCTGGCAGATTGCCTTGGTTTTGGTTCCCGGAGCGCTGGTTTTCTTGGGCAGCAGCATGGCCTAGATATTAGGCAGCACCCAGCCCTGAGTGATGGTCACCCCTCACAGCAGCTTGGTGAGCTCCTCGTCGTTCTGGACAGCCAGCTGTTGGTGTCCGAGGATGTTGCGGGTCTTCTTGTTGTCCTGGGCCGCGTTACTGGCCAACCCGAGGATTTCAGCGGTCAGATACTCGAGCACAGCAACCAGATAGACCGGGGCTCCGGCACCCACAAGCTCAGCATAGTTGCCCTTTCTCAAGTGCCTGTGTAAACGGCCCACCGGGAACTGCAGTCCAGCCCGGGAGGAGCGAGACTTGGCCTTGGACCGAGCTTTCCCGCTGGTCTTTCCTCTTCCAGACTTTTCCAAAAATATACTTGAGGGCATTCCGTGCAGACCACTGCCTGATGGATTGGTGGTCAAAGGTGTTTTTCCACACAAACATTTCCACGAAGGCACAGTCCAACTGGATGGAGCGTTCCATGCAATGTGACCAGATCCATCCTTCGCAACACCGGGGTCAGATTGAACCTCAGCACGTAGTGACACTTGGTGTTTGCATACTGGGGCTCTACGCACAGATTGATGCAGCCACATACTAAGGTGGCCATCAGGTTGAGGGCGACGTTGAGCACATTTTTTCGCCTTTATCCAGAGGTTTGAACATCGTGTCCCTCTGGACCCTGTCCATTTTGCGTCTTCAGATAAAGCGGGAAATGGCTCGGGTGACCGCCACAGCGCAGGAGTGGGGTATGGGCCAGACCTGCATCACATACAGCAACAACGTGAGCACCTTGCACCTGATGACCAGGTTCTTACCCATAATAGAGAGAGATCGCTGCTCCCACATGCTCAGTTTATGTTGTACCCTGGCTACTCGCTCCTCCCAGGTTTTGGTGCACGTATCGGCTCTTACAACCCATATCCCCAGCACCTTCAGGTAGTCTGACCTGTCAGTGAAGGGGACAAAGGATCGGTCAGCCCAGTTCCCAAGGAACATGGCCTCGCTCTTGCCATTGTTAACATTGGCTCCCAAATCCAGTTCGAACTGGTCGCAGATGCTCATCAGTCTGCGAATGGACAGTGGATCCGATCAGAATTCAGCAGCATCATTCATGTCCAGGGAGGCTTTGACCTGAGTGACTCCACTGCCTGGGATTGTCACCCCTTTTATGCCCGCATCCTTCCTAATAGACTCAGCAAAGGGTTCAATACAGCAAACACACAAGGCAGGGGAGAGAGGACAGCCCTGTCTGACTCCAGATTTGATTGGAAACTTTCTGATTCCCACCCAATTTTTTGGACTGTACTACTGATGTTTGTGTGGAGCAGTTTGATCCAATTGCAGATTCCCTCCCCAAACCCCATTTTGGAAAGAACGTCCATCATGTATGTGTGCAATATCCTGTCAAAAGCCTTCTCCTGGTCCAGGCTGATGAGGCAGCTGTCCGCCCTCCTGACCCGTACATAGGCGATCGTATCCCTGAGTCGCACGACACTATCAGAGATCTTCCTGCTGGGTACAGCACAGGTCTGGTCAGGGTGAATCACCAACTCCAGAGCAGACTTGACTCGACTGGCGATGACTTTGGACAGAACCTTGTCGTCCACATTAAGCAGTGAGATGGGCCGCCAATTTCTGATTTCTGGCTTCTCCCCCTTCCGCTTGTAGATGAGGGTGATGATGCCTTTCCTCATGGATTCTGACATGCTGCCGGCCAGGAGCGTACTCTCGTATACTTCCAGCAGGTCTCGGCTGACCCAGTACCACAGGGTCGAATACAACTCAACTGGTAAGCCGTCGCTTCCGGGAGTTTTCTTCGTCTCAAAAGACTTGATGGCCTTTGTCAGCTTGTCCAGAGTTAGCGGTTTGTCCAGATTCTCCTGCATGCTGTCATCTAAGACCTCTGTGATAGATGACAGGAAGGACTGGGAGGACGTGCTGTCCATAGACTTCACGTCTCACAGCCCAGCATTCAAGGATTTTCTAATCCTTAGTATGTCGGACTGCAAAGACGTTACCGAGCCATCCTCTTCCTTCAGGCTGCGGATCACCGAGCTCTCTCTGTGTACCTTTTTGAAGAAGAAACGTGAGCACGTCTCATCCTGCTCAATGGAGCGGACTCTGGACCGGAAGATGATGTTGGAGGCCTCCGTGGCAAAGAGCGAGGCCTGCTCGCTCTTCACCTCTTGGAGAACCTCCTTGACCTCAAACCCCATCGACTGCAGCCGGAGCAGATTTTGCATTCTTTTCTGGAGTCCGGACATTTCCCTCTGTCTCTCTTACCCTCTGAACACCGTTGGAGATGAAGAACCTCTTGATGTTCTCCTTGATCACTTCCCACCAGTTCACCGGATACTCAAAGAGGGTCTCACTGTTCTCCAACATTTTCAATCTCTTTTGAGTTCCTCAATGTTCTCTGGGGTTAGCAGTGTAGCATTGAGCTTCCATGTCCCCCTGCTAACCCGCTGGTCATCCTGTAAGTGACAGTCAACCAGTAAGAGGCAGTGGTCGGAGAGGAACACCGGCTTGACGTCGGTGGATCTGACCGTGAAAGCCGGGGGCACATACAGGAAGTCAATCCTGGAACAGGCAGACCCGTCCGATCTTGACCAGGTGTATCTACGCTGCTCTCTGTCTGCAGGTTTGCTGAAGACATTGTGCAGTTTGGCATTTTTTACTGTTTCATTTAAGAATCTGGGCGTAGCGTCCAGTTTTCTGTCGTCACTGTCAGATCGTCCAGCTGCATCAATGATGCAGTTGAAGTCACCTCCAAGAATGACCGGCCTGGATGTCGCCAGCAGCAGTGGGAGCTTCTGGAGGATGGTCATCTGTTCGCTGCATTGGACCGGGCATACACGTTGCTTAACTGGAGCGGAGCATTGTTGTACATTACATCTGCTGCGAGAAGGCGACCGCCCACCAGCATCTTAACTTCAGAGATGGTTAAGTTGCCTTCCCGCAGCAGAATCCCCAGGCTGGAGCAACAGGAATCATTTCCCCTGGACCAGATCGATGTCCCATGGGATCACCATCGTGACCATTGCCTGTAAGTGCTGCGGTGCATGATTCCACACTCCTGACGAAACAGTACGCCGGCTTTGACCTTTGCGAAGTCATCCAAGGTTGAAACACATCACGTGGTGGATTTAACACAATGCATGTTGATCGAAGCAATCTTTATATCCACTATAAGGTTGGGTGTTGCTTACCACACCAGGTGTCCTTGCTAATCCCAGTCCTTGAGTATGTTCCTGCATACCCACAGTGTACGCAAGCTGTTTCACATTCGTTGAGCCCAGAAACCCCTCATGGTTATTCATGAGGGTTTTGTTCCACTGGGGTGACATCGGCGGGTGGGGGGTGGGTCTTGTAGGCAGCAAGGCTTGGGTTGTCCTCTGCTGTTGGTGTCTTTCCCCTCGGTCCCTCCTCGAATACATCACTATTCCTGACTTCCGGAGCTGGAGCTCGGGTGCGCAGGACACTTCGCTGCTCTCGGTCTCCCGGAGCTGAGGTGCACTGAGCATCTCCTTGGGTTCAATGCTTTTGGTTTGTGGGTGCGCTGGGCGTTTCACAGCTTCCAGTGCCCCGGAGCTGGGGGGCTTTATCTTCCAGCTCCTTTGAGTTCTGCTGCTTCTTTTGGAGGTGCCATCGTTCCGGCCCTTCCTCGTGCAGTGAGGAGGAGCTGCTGTAGTCTGTCTCAGACGGTAGCCTCCTCTTGCCAGTGGTTTGGGTGGTGACCTGTTCTTTTTTTGGAGGTTTTTTCTTTGTGGTCTTCCTTTGTACCACCTGCCACTGACCTGTTTGTCCATCTGCTGCCTCCTCCTCCATTAATTCTGTCTGTGGAGGAGGAGTTTCCAGGCACGGAGTCGGTGTTGGGTCGCTGGTTGCAGCTGCCTCCCCTTTCTTCTCTTTCTCAGATAGACTTTCATCGCTGTGGGGAGGATTGCTTGTTTCCCTCCCAGCACCAGACATGTTCACCATTCCTTAACCCAGCCTTTCCTTGGTCCTTGCTGCCTGAGCATAACTGAGGCAGCGTTTGGGCAGGTTTTGTACAGGTGGCCTGCCCCACCTCACATGTTGCAGTACTTACAATGTTTACAGTCCTTGGTCTGATGGCCTTCCTTCTTGCAGTTCTTGCAGACGACTGTGCTGCAGTTAGCTGCCACGTGACCAGATTTGCCGCAGGTACGACAAACTCTGGGCTGCTCCGCATAGACCATGAAGCCTCGACTTCCCCCGAAAGCGAAGCTGGAGGGAGGATGGATGATGGCTCCGTTGGCATCGACCTTCAAGGTCACCTTGACCTGCCGCTAGCTAGTCCAAATCCAAATGTGTCCTTGACATCAGTGCTGCCGGCGGCAACCTCGACGTACCTGGCGAGGAAGGTGAGTACATCCACGACAGGAACATGGGGGTTGTCGAGGTGGCTTCTCACCACCCGGTCACTTTGCGATGGCAGTGTGAAGAGTGGCTCCATTGTGAGGATCGACAGCGGAGCCTGGTTTCCCTTCTCCTTGAACTCCTTCAGGCACTTGATGCATCCGCCACGTTCTTGGACGTCACATCAAAATATCCACTGCTGGGGAAGTCCTGCAGGCAGAAGATGTTTACAGCTTGGAATCCACAGCAATCAATAATGATTTTCTTAACGAAGAAGGTACGATCAACCGGTGCATCTCCATCATTATCCTTCACTACCACCCGAACGGTGTTACACGCTCCCTGGCCTAAAGTTACAGAATTGGTTACAGCCATTTTACTCAAAAACTTAACTGCGACAGGATCATGGTCTCTCCCCTGCTCCTCTTCCAGACATTTCCACAATCTCACAAATACTTTCACAAAGAGTGAGGAATTCCTCCTGCACTTCCCTGCTTTACCTTCTGGAGGAATGCAGTCCGGCTACTTCTGATTGGTTACTATCTGCTGAATCTCATTGGCTGGTTCATGTCACCAATCAGGTAGCTGCTATTTCGCCGATCATCAAAGGGCAATGAGAAAATGGGGCAGAGAATGACAAATTGTCAGAGCTGAAATCCATTCTCAAATCTGAAAAGCCCGCCAAAGTATTTGTGAAACAAGGAACAGCTGAAATATAATAAATAATATCGTCTAAAGAGTAAAATGTATTTCACTCTCTCGTGATATTGTGTTTCTCCTCATTGTCCGTCACAGATACCAGACTTACTTTCCTTCCGGGAACAGAGCGGAGAGGAGCAGAGCTGTGGGGAGAACACCGAGAGTGGAGCTGATAAATTGAGCCCAAGGATCGCGGCCCAGTCACTCACCTTCCGGGAGTGGAGCAGACCTGTGTGGGAGAACGGAGGACATAGGTGAGGTTTTAAATGATTTCTTTTCATCTGTGTTCACTATGGAGAAGGACAATGTAGGTGTAGTGATCAGGGAGGGGGATTGTGATATACTTGAACATATTAGTATTAAAAGGGAGGAAGTGTTAACTGTTTTAGTGGGCTTAAAAGTTGATAAATCCTCAGGCCCAGATGAGATGTGTCCCAGGCTGTTATGTGAGTCAAGGGAGGAAATAGCAGGGGCTCTGACACAAATTTTCAAATCCTCTCTGGCCACCGGACAGGTACCAGAAGATTGGAGGACAGCAAATGTGGTTCCTTTATTCAAGAAGGGTAGCAGGGATAAACCAGGTAATTACAGGCCGGTAAGTCTAACATCAGTGGTCGGGAAACTATATTGGGAAAAATTCTGAGAGACAGGATTAATCTCCACTTGGAGAGGCAGGGATTAATCATGGATAGTAAGCATGGCTTTGTCAGGGGGAGCGCGTGTCTAACTAACTTGATTGAATTTTTCGAGGCGGTGACTAGATGTGTAGATGAGGGTCAAGCAGTTGATGTAGTCTACATGGACTTCACTAAGGCTTTTGATAAGGTCACACATGGGAGATTGGTTAAGAACGTAAGAGCCCATGGGATCCAGGCCAATTGGGCAAATTTGATCCAAAATTAGCTTAGTGGCAGGAGACAGAGGGTAATGGTCAAGGGTTGTTTTTGCGAGTGGAAGACTGTGACCAGGGATCGGTGCCAGGACCCTTGCTATTTTTAGTGTACATTAATGATTTAGAAGTGAATACAGCAGGTATGATAAGTAAGTTTGCTGATGACATGAAAATTGTTGGTATCATAAATAATAAGGAGGAAAGCCTTCGATTACAGGACAATATAGATGGGCTGGTAAGATGAGCGGAGCAGTGGCAAATGGAATCAATCCTGAGAAGTGTGAGGCCTTGCATTTTGGGAGGACTAACAAGGCAAGGGAATATACAATGGATGGTAGGACACTAGGAAGTACAGAGGGTCAGACGGACCTTGGTGTACTCGTCATCGATCACTGAAGGCTGCAGCACAGCTCGATAAGCTGGTTAGGAAGGCATATGGGATAGTTGCCTTTATTAGCCGAGGCATATAACATAAGAGCAGGGAGGTTATGATGGAGCTGTATAAAATGCTAGTTAGGCCACAGCTGGAGTACTGTGTACAGTTCTGGGCACCACACTATAGGAGGGATGTGATTGCCCCAGAGAGGGTGCAGAGGAGATTCACCAGGATGTTGCCTTGGCTGGAGCATTTCAGCTATGAAGAGAGACTGAAAAAGCTAGGATTGTTTTCCTTAGAGCAGAGAAGGCTTAGGAGGGACATGATTGAGGTGTACAAAATTATGAGGAGCATTGATCGTTTAGATAGGAAGAAACTTTTTCTCTTAGCGGAGGGGTCAATAACCAGGGGGCATAGATTTAAGATAAGGGACAGGAGATTTAGAGGGGATTTGAGGATATTTTGTTTCACTCAGAGGGTGGTTCGAATCAAGAAAACACTACCTGAAGAGGTGGTGGAGGCAGGGACCATCACAACATTTAAGAAGTATTTCAATGAGCACTTGAAATGCCATAGTATACAAGGCTACATCCCAAGTGCTGGAAAATGGGATTAGAATAGTTAGGTGCTTGATGGCCGGCACAGACACGATGGGCCGAAGGGCCTATTTCTGTGCTGTATAACTTTATGACTCGCCGACTTGCTTTTAAAATCCGATCTGTATTCAGGTTTATTGACCCTTCTATTTGACACTGTCTGTCACGGGCGGGTATAAAGCCGCATTCACAGCATTCTGTAACGGGACACATTCCAGCTCAATCTGTGTAAAGAAAACACATCACAGATTATAGATTGATGCCTGGTGACAGGAGCTGCCAAGGGAGCTAAACCTGAGCCCAGACTTCTGGTGTAAGAAGTAAAAGTGACATTAAGGTTGTTACACTCCCAGCGGTTTACGGTTAATGAATTAATATTCCCCAAAAAGTAAACAAACAGGAAAAAGAGAAATGAGTGACTGAAGACTGAGCCATTCCCTTTAAATCAGCTCTTCCTGACCACAGTCTGGGAAGAGGCGGAACATGAACCGGTCAGACAAGAAATCGACAAAGGATCAGGGAGCAGTGTTCAGTTTAAATAACAAACAGTGAATCGGGAGACAAATATTCTGCTGGGTAGTGAAACTGCATTTCCCAGAAACTTACCACCGGATAGAAAAACGATTCAAAAATGGAATCACAATCCGACGGAAAAATATTTAACATTAAAAGCCATAAATTCAAAATATCGTTCACAGACGAATTCATGATGCTCATGGCCCTGCAGGAGATGGTGGTGTCGGCGTGAACCTGCTTCATCACTTTGTTGATGTAGATGGAGTAACTCTCCTTCCTCGACTTTGACAACCCTTCCATTCCATTTTCCATACCATGTACATTTTGCAGCACACCCATATTTGGTGTATACAGCCCAAGGGGTTTCCCATGGGTCCAGCCCCTCAGTTCATTTTTGTGGGAGGACCTTACACAGAGGTCTTTCCCCATTGAGACTTTGCAGTGGCTGCCCCAAGCTTTAGTGCGCCCCACAGCACGTAGTCCTGGACCTTGGAATGTGCCAGTCTGCAACACTCGGTCATGGACAACTCTTTCCACTGGAAGAAGAGCAAGTTTCGAGCAGACCAAAGAGCGTCTTTCACTGAATTGATGGTCATTCAGCAGCAGTTGATGTTTATCTCTGTGTGTGTCCCTGGGAACAGCCCGGAGAGCACAGACTCCTGTGTTACAGAGCTGCTTGAGATGAACCTCGACAAAAACCACTGCATCTCTTTCCACACCTGTTTTGCAAAGGCACATTCCAGAAGGAGGTGGGCAACTGTCTCTTCCCCACCACAGCAACCTCGAGGGCAGCGTGTGGAGGCTGTGAGATTCTGGGCATGCAGGAAAGATCTGACAGGGAGGGCCCTTCTCACCACCAGCCAAGCTACATCTTGGTGCTTGTTTGAAAGTTCTGGCGATGAGCTATGTTTCCATGATCCTAACTCCACATGATCGGTGAGGCACAGCCTCAGGCCGACTTGTCGGGTGTTGCAAACAGATAACACTGCTTCTGATCTTCACCAGAACAGAGAGTGAGATGTAAAATTGATCATCAAACAGACTGTGAGAGAATACAACAGAATAAAACACATGGAGAGACACTGTGGAATAACAAATAGATTTGATTGGAATGTTGAATTTTGATTGAAATGGATAAAACACCAGAAACAGCAGATTAAATTGGGATTCTCTTCATTAAATTGATCTGGGACAGAAAACAGAAACTGATGGAAAGAAGGGAAGAAGGAAGAAAAGAAAGGATGGATCTGTTCACTTGTTTCAGTGTTTTCACTCGCCCATCAATGCTTGATTAAAAAAATTGCAAATAACAGCGAATTTCAACAAATTGGGCGGCACAGTGGTGCAGTGGTTAGCACCGCAGCCTCACAGCTCTAACAACCCAGGTTCAATTCTGGGTACTGCCTGTGTGGAGTTTGCAAGTTCTCCCTGTGTCTGCGTGGGTTTTCGCCGGGTGCTCCGGTTTCCTCCCACCACCAAAAGACTTGCAGGTTGATAGGTAAATTGGCCATTATAAATTGCCCCTAGTTTTGGTAGGTGGTAGGGGAATAGAGGGACAGGTGGGGATGTGGTAGGAATATGGGATTAGTGTAGGATTAGTATAAATGGGTGGTTGATGGTCGGCACAGACTCGGTGGGCCGAAGGGCCTGTTTCAGTGCTGTATCTCTAAATAAATAAATAAATAAAAAGGGAGATTAAATACTGTCGAAACCTTGGATCGAAGGATGCCCCAACAGATCACCTGTTTAACTGTCTCCTCACTGGGGGATTTCAATCAGTGAGCAATATTATTCTCTTCTTTTCTTTTGTTAAATGAACCCAGAACTGTCGCTTGGAGTTAATATCTGAGATTCAACTCCTGAATAATAAAATTGAGAGTTTCGTGATATTTTCTGGACACGTTTCCTGCTGAAAGAACTAAGAACTCTTTTCTAATTTACACTATATGAAATACACACTCATCAAGCCTATTAAGCTAGCATCCTTGGTGCTGCTCTCTCTTCTCCCAAACCTCATCTCATGTGACTTACATCATCATTCTGACAGTGGGAGGGGTTGTTCCCACTGTTTATTTTATTTTTTATTCAGAGATACAGCACTGAAACAGGCCCTTCGGCCCACCGAGTCTGTGCCGACTAACAACCACCCATTTATACTAACCCTGCAATAATCCCATATTCCCTACCACCTCCCTCCACTCGGGACAGTTTACAATGGCCTATTTACCTATCAACCTGCAAGTCTTGGGCTGTGGGAGGAAACCAGAGCACCCGGCAAAAACCCACACGGTCACAGGGAGAACTTGCAAACTCCACACAGGCAGTACCCAGCGTCAAACCCGGGTCCATGGAGCTGTGAGGCTGCGGTGTTAACCACTGCACCACTGTGTCTTCAGCATTAACTCTTTACATCCTTATACTACACTGTAAGTCAAAAAAAATGGTTAGAGGGAACTTCCTTCATTTATTGAAACATCAACAGCCATCAGTTAAAAATCAACTCAATCCCATCAGCGAGCGAGCGAGAGAGAGAGAGAGAGACTGTCAGAGAACTTCCTGCATACAGACCTGACCCTGTCACACTCAGCAGCTGCTCACCCAGACCCCACTCTCATGAACACTGAACATTGTTACCGAGACCCTTCAAATACTGTTGATAAAAGGCAGAAAAGGTCAAAGTTAATCACAGCTGTATTGAGTAGAACAAGATTTAATATCTTCTCACTGTCTCTCGGTAACCACGAGACATAGGTTTTCTTATTTGGTTCCTTTTATTTTTCTTGTTCCTGATTGACTAATATTCCAAAACTTGGATCAATCCTCCTGCTTACGTCATGTCCCAGTCTCAGTTGCAAGCAACACATAATGACACAAACACTTTGAAACATACAACACGGTCACACTTTCCTTCAGTGAATTTAATGTGGAGCTGTTTTCCAGGTTGAATTCAACTGTGAACAAATTTCAATCAAAGAAGTTGCCTTTGAAAAATCAGCACTGAATTTCTGTACGAAGAGGAACAGCCATTCCAAACTCACATCCAACACCAAGACTATTTGCTCCTATAACTGAAATTCATTTTGCAATTTGAATTCGAAGTTAAAGTTCACAAGACACTCATGTGAATGTTTATATGGAAACTGATAAAACAGATCACTAATGTGAAATAAGGCTCTGCTGAGAGCTGAACCCAAGATCTCCTGTTTACTAAACAAGTGCGTTAACCAGCAAAGCTACAAAGCCAGCTCACAAATAGTACTGCAATTGAAATCAGAGGTGGTTACTATTTATTCTTATACCACTTTTCCACAGGTCACAACATTTTTTCTAACTTTTCCCACTTACTGATACAGTCAATCAGATACTCTATTTTTCACAGAAGAGAAGACACTGACCAGGTTTCTTTAATGAACAACAAAATTATCAGTTTATTAGAGAACAATTTTTAACTAGTCATGAATTGAAGTATAAATACTTAGGTGGAAATTTTAAAAGTTCCCTTTTTACCTTAAACGACTTTTAAAGACCCTTTCTTACCTCAGCCCCACACAAGCACACACACAAAAAAAATAAAAGGGATTTTTTTTTTACAATTCAGGGCTCTGTTAAAGACAAAAAAAACACTTGACTGATTACTTGCTCATTTCTGAACAAAACAGCAGATGAGATATGTTGTTCCAAAATTGGCATCCAGTCTAATTTCTGAGTATACGTAGACAGGCCACTAGGGTCTTTTAGAACAGTTTTTTAAAGCTGGTGTTGAAAATTAATTTAAGCAGGCTTTCTTCAAAAACAGGAGATGAGATGAATTGACACAGTGAACTTCTTACAGTCGTTTAAAGATTTGCTGCAAAACAAGCTGGGTTGTGGTCTTCTCTCCTTCCTTGACACTTCTTCAGACTAACTTTATCAGCTGCTCACTGCAGAAGGTAAAACACACTGACTGCTACAAACAAAAGCTTGTGATTTTGTGAGCTACAGGTTATTGCAAGTCTCTCTGGCTGGGTTTTTTCCGTTGATTTTGCACTCAGGTTCTTTCTGAATCCATGTGTTTGCAGATCTTTGCGAGTGAGAGACATGGAGATGTGCTTAAAGATTTCGCAATAAATTATTCATATCTCCGTCTTGCTCCGAACTTTGTACAAACACACTAATGTGGGAATCACACATATCAAGCCGTCAAACCTTTCCACTAAACATTGAAAGGTGACAGTGTATATTGTGACGAGGTTCCATTTATTCAGACACATCTGGTGGAAAAGTATCAGTGATCGAGACGTGACTCACACAGGTAATGTATTTGTATATTGTATTCATGATCTAATGATGTAAATAAACAATTCCTTGCACTTGCCACGCTTGGTGTATATTTTCTCTGCTGATGCCCCCTGAATATCTTTGAGAAAATGGTGATGAGGATGAGATAAAAGTCTGTAAATATAGGCAGCAAACAGCAGCAGGGACTGAAGTGAACAAGATCAGCCAGCTCCTGGTGACCTACCTGTCGGATGGTGGAGAATCTGGGTGCATTGTGTGAAGCCTGGGCCAGAGACTGTCTCCTCAGTTGATTGAGATACTGCACGGTCTTAGTGTGCATCAGATTCAAAGTGATTATTTGGGACAATATGGCTGAACTCATGGGATACATCGGAAGGCTAGGAACATATGAAAGGGCTCGAGAACGATTTAGTTGATATATTGAAAGAATGTACATGTTTTTCAGAGCTAATAACATATTGGAATGTGAAGATGAAAATAAAGAGGTCAAGACTCAGAATCAGGCAATTCTTGAGGGAAAGAAAGAATTTTGCGAATGGAAATTAACCTGGAAGTGTATGACATGCTAACAAAGCTTCCTGCTCCTATCATTGCAAAAGATGTGCCATTCAAAACAATCATCACGAAGTTGGAGGAACATTTTAACCCTAAGCCACTAGTGATCACGGCAAGCTAGAAATTTGGAACCAGAAATCAGAAAAGTAGTGAAACAGTTGGTGAGTACATTGTGGCACTGAAGAATTTATCACTGCATTGCAACTTTGGCACATTCTTAGACCGTGCATTATGAGACAGATTTGTGCTCATATTGGTGGATGAGAAAAGATACTAAACACACAAAATCCGACATTTCAGCTACCGTGTCAGATTGCTCTTTCCATGGAGATTGCATCAAAGAATGCTCGGGAATTTCATCCTGTGCCAGTGATAATAACACACTTCAGGGGAACTTCAAAAAACTAGTGAAATGGGCTTTCACATGGCAGATAAAAGTTACACAGAGAATTGTGAAGAGATACAATTTGGGAGGAAGAATAAGGAGAGGCCATATAAATGAAATGGTACTATTCTAAAGTGGGTGCAGGAACAAAGTGATAATGTACACCAATCTTAGAAGGTTTGAAAAGGCTTCAAAGAGCAAACAGGACACTTGGCTTTATTAATAGAGGCATAGAGTAAAAGTAAATAAGTTATGATAAACCTTTATAAAATACTGGGTCTGAATGGCCTACTCCTGTACCTCCACAGAAAGCTTCCATTCCAGGTTTACACACACTCGTCAGGATCACTCTCCACAGATACCACCACTCCAGGCTCGGACACCCTCTTCAGGATCACTCTCCATAGATCCCACCACTCCACGCATGGATATCTCCATCACGATCAGATCACAGGTCCTTAGTCCAACCACATCCAGTCATGAATGGAGGTGGACAGATGAGATGAGGAGGCTTCAAAAACATCCCCATCCTCAATGATGCTGGAGCCAAAGCAGAAACATTTCTAACAATCTTCTGTCAGAAATTGCTCAGTGGATGATTCATCTCGGCCTCCTGAGGTCCCCAGCATCACAGTTTCCAGTCTTCAGCCAATTCGATTCACTCCACATGATAGTAAGAAACAGCTGAAGTCACTCGATACAGCAATGACTATGGACCCTAACAACATGCCGGCTCTGGTACTGAAGATTTGTGCTCCAGAACTAGCTGCGCCCTCAGCCAAGCTGTTCCAGCAGAGCTACAACACAGGCATCTACTGGACAATGTGGAAAATTGCCCAGGTGTGCCCTGTCTGTAAAAAAAAGCAGGACAAATACAATCTGACCAATTGCCGCCCCATCAGTCGACTACCAATCATCAGCAAAGTGATGGAAGATGTCATCAACAGTGCTATCAAGCACCAGACAGTTAGAATTCCTTAGGAACTTTTTTCCAATTATTTCTGAGGACCTGCTCACCGATGCTCAGTTTGGGTTCCGCCAGGGCCACTCAGTTCCTGACCTCATTATGGCCTTGGCCCAAATATGGGCAAAAGAGCTGAATTCAGGAGGTGAGATGAGGTAACAGTGACTGCTCTTGCCAAGGGCATCAAGGAGCCCTTGCAAAATTGAAGTCAATGTCAATCAGGGGGAAACTCTCCACTTGTTGGAGTTATACCTAGCGCAGAGGAATCTGGCAGCTCAAAACTGGGCATCCATGAGGCACTGTGGGCCATCAGCAGCAGCAGAATTGTATTTAATCACAATATGTTACCTCATGGCCTGGCATATCCCTCACTCTACCATTACCATCAAGACAAGGGAGCAATAGTGGTTCAATGAAGTGTGCAGGAGGGCATGTCAGGAACAGCACCAAGCGGACCTAAAAATGAGGTGTCAACCTGGTGAAGCTACAACACAGGATTACTTGCATGTCAAACAGCGGAAGCAGCATGCAATAGACAGAGCTAAGTGATCTCACAACCAACAGATCAGATCAGAGCTCTGCAGTCCTGCCACATCCAGTCCTGAATGGTGGTGGATAATTAAACAATTCACAGGAGGTCAAGGCTCCACAAATAACCCCATCCTTAATGATAGGGGAGACCAGTATATCATTGCAAAATACAAGGTTGAATCATTTACAACCATCTTCAGCCAGAAGTATCAAGTAGATGATCCATCTTGGCCTCCTCCTGATGTCCCCAGCATCACAGATGCGAATCTTCAGCTAATCCAATTCACTCCAGACTTGTGCTCCAGAACTAGCCGCGCCGCTAGCCAAGATGTTCCAATACAGCTACAACACTGGCATCTACCCGGCAATGTGGAAAATTGCCCAGGTATGTCCTGTATACAAAAAGCAGGACAATCCAACCCTGTCAATTACTGCCCCATCTGCCTCCTCTTGATCATCAGTAAAGTGATGGAAGGTGTCATTGACAGTGCTATCACGCAGCACTTACACAGTCATAACCTGCTCACCGATGCTCAGTTTGGGTTCCGCCAGAGCCACTCAGTTCCTGATCTTTATATGGTTTTGGCCCAAATATGGACAGAAGAGCTGAATTCAGGAGGTGAGGTGAGGTAACAGTGACTGTTCTTGCCAAGGGCATCAAGGAGCCCTTGCAAAATTGAAGTCAATGTCAATCAGGAGGAAACTCTCCACTAGTTGGAGTCATACCTCGCGCAAAGGAATATGGTGATGGTTGTTGGTGGCCAATCATATCAGTCCCAGAACATTGCACAAGAGTTCCTCAGGGTCACGTCCTCGGCCCCAACCATCTTCAGCTGCTTCATCAATGACCTTCCCTGTATCACAAGGTCAGAAGTGGGGATGTTCACTGATGATTGCAAAATGTTCAGTCGCATCAGCAACTCCTCAGATACTAAAGCAGTCCTTGTCCACATTTGGAGAGACCAGGACAACATTGGGCTTGGGCTGATAAGTGGCAAGTAACAAGCAAGCCAGTAAATGGTGGCTCTGTGGTGCGATGGAAAGCGTGTTGAACTTCTAAATAATGATAGTGATAGTTTTCAAAGGTTGTGGGATCGATTCCCACCAGAAACCGGTATGAGGGTGGTTCAGTGGTTCGCACCGCAGCCTCACAGTTTCAGCGTCCTGGGTTTGTTACTGGGTATTGCCTGTGCAGAGTTTGCAGGTTCTCCTGGTGACCGTGTAGGTTTTTGCCGGGTGCTCCAGTTTCCTCCCACAGCCAAAGACTTTGCAGGTTGATTGGTAAGTTGGCCATTATAGATTGACCCTAGTATATGTAGGTGCAATTGAGGGAAGATGGGAATGTGGTCGGAATATGGGATTCATTAGTTTAAATGGGTGGTTGATGGTCGGCACAGACTCGGTGGGCCGAAGGGCCTGTTTCAGTGCTGCATCTCTAAAGAAATAAATAAAAATGATAGGTCATGAACATCTCCAACAAGAGAGAATCTAACCATCTCCCCTTGACATTCAGTGGCATGACCATTGCTGAATCCTTCAATATCAACATCCTGGGGGTGACCATTGAGCAGAAACTGAATTGGATCAGCCATGTAAATAGCATAGCTACAAGAGCAGGTCAGAAGCTGGGAATTCTGCTGCAAGTAACTCACCTCCTGTCCACCATCTACAAGGCACAAATCAGGAGTGTGATGCAATACTCCCCACTTGCCTGGATAAGTGCAGCTCCAACAACACCAAATAAACTCAACACCATCCAGAACAAAGCAGCTCGCTTGATCAGCACTCCATCTACTACTTTAAATATTCAATCCCAGCACCACCAGTGCACAGTGGCAGCAGTGTATACCATCTGCAAGATGCACTGCAGCAACTCACCAAGCCTCCTTCAACAGCACCTTCCAAACCCCTGACCTCGACCACCGAGAAGGACATTGAATGAATGGGAGCACCACCATCTGCAAGCTCCCCTCCAGGTTGCACACCATCCTGACTTGGAACAATGTCATCGTTCCGTCACTGTCACTGGATCAAAATCCTGGAACTCCCTTCCTAACAGCACTGTGGGTTTATGTACAACACACGGACTGCAGCGGCTCACCACCAACTTCTCAAGGGCAATTAAGGATGGACAACAAAGGCTGCGTTTGCTGAGAACGCCAGCACGAGGTGGCACAACTCGCTTACTTCCCTTCCGCCGCACCGCCCGCTTCCACCCCTCACAGTCGCACAGTCCAGACGTCGCTGCTCCCCCGCACTTCCCTGGCCGATTGTCCCCTGATCGCAATACTCCATTCTCCGCTCGCTCGCTCCCCGTACCCCCCTCCAGCCGCTAGCTCGAGGCCGCGCTGCTTCCCTTCTCTCGGCCACTCGCTCCCACGTTTGTCCAGTCTCCATGCGCCGCCTGAAGAAGCAAGGTGGGCTGCAAAGTGATGTAGGAGCGAGTAGCAAGTGGCCGAGAGGAGGGAAGTGGCACAGCCTAGAGCTAATGGCTGGAGCGGGGGTTGGGGGGCTGGGAGCGAGCGGCCAGAGAGCTGGGTGATGCGAGCGGGGAACAATTGTCCACGGGAGCATCGAGGTGCAGAGCGAGCGGCAGAGGGGAGGAAGCGTCGAGGCCTAGAGTGAGTTGCCGAGGGGGGAGAGCTCCAGCCTCAAAGTCCCCCATTCAGTCGCTTCCTCCAGCTGAGTGAAAGGCTGGATACCCGATGACACGTTAGCGTGAATAAAAGCAAAATATTGCGGATGCTGGAAATCTGAAACAAAAACAAGAAATGCTGGATTCACTCAGCAGGTCTGGCAGCATCTGTGGAAAGAGAAGCAGAGTTAACGTTTCGGGTCAGTGACCCTTCTTCGGAACCTGTTAGCGTGCATGTGCGAAGATGGACCAGGCGCGGATATGCGAAGACGTTGGCGCTGCGCAATGACATCATCCTGCGCATGTGCCACTTAATCCTGGCAAGATGTAGCTGTGCCTATGCACAGCTTGGCACAATCGGATGATGTCAGCGGGCCGCTGCGTTGACAGGAATCACATTGTGTCAGCAGTGCCCATATCCCATGAAAGAATAAAAAAGAGATTTACCACAATGGTAGCATGGTGAGGGATTTCAGTTATGTGGAGAGATTGGAGAAGCTGGGGTTGTTCTCCTTGCAGCAGAGAAAGTTCAGAAGAGATTTGACACATTTGTTCAAATATGAAGTTCTTCAATAGTTTAAATAAGGCGAAACTGTTTCCAGTGGTAAAAGGGTCAGCAAGCAGAGGACACAGATATCAGGTGATTGGCAGAAGAACCAGAGGTGACATGAAGAACCATTTTTTACACAGTAATGTGTTGTGATAAAGAAAGACTTGCATTTATATAGCACCTTTCAAGACCACTGGACATATCAAAGCACTTTGTAGACAATGAAATACTTTTGAAGTGTAATCACTGTTGTTATGCCAGAAATGCAGCAGCTAATACCCACAAACAGCAATGTGATAATGACCAACTGATCTGATTGAGGGGCAAATAGTGATCATAACACAAGGGAGAATTGCTCTTCACTTGATTGAAATTGCAGCATGGGATCATTTACATTCACCCAAACGTGCAGACCAGGTCTTGGTTGAACATCACACCTGAAAGACAGCACCTTCAACACCCTCAGTGCTGCACTGGAGTGTCAGCTGTGAAATCTGAACCCAGAAGCTTGTGATTTCGAGGTGAGTGTGACCAACTGAGCCACAGCTTTTACCTGAGTCTCAATCCATCTACCAACAGTTTCTCTCTATCGGGTCTGTCACGGCCCCTCATGATTGTGAACACCTCTATCAAATCTCCTCTCTTAGGAGAACAACCCCAGCTTCTGCAATCTATCCACATAACTGAAATCCTAACCACATGTTGCAGAAAGGAATATTTCCTCATGTTCCTTCTGGTTTTGTGAGTCACCTTAAATCTGTAACCTTCGGTTACTGACCGTTCAGCAGTTAGAACCAGTTCCTCAGTATTTACTCCACCTCAAACCTTCAAGGAAGCTCTGCAAAGTAACTGAAAATCAAGTTGTCAGAAGTGGGATTTAAACACATGCCTCCAGTGAAAGCTGCAACCTGAACAGAGAAGCTGAAACCGCTCAGTCACCTCAACTGTTCAGACCTTTTTGACCTCGTCATCACTTCTGTACTTTGAAAGGTTCACTCAGTTCAGGAACTTGTTCAATGTTGCTGGAATGCTCAGTGATTGGGATATTATCTCCCCCGGGTTTTCCTGAGCTTGTTCTCGGTGTATGGGGATGTTTGTCCTGGGCCGTGGAATCTTGCATCCCTGTAATGGACATCAAACCACTGATTGAATCTGTATTCACTGCTTTCCGCTGGTGCTGGGTAATTGCAGAGTGTGGGGCCGGAATGTTGCTGCTTGTCCCAGCCTCACTCACTCTGGGAAATAGTGAATAATTGATGCATCTGTTTCTGGACCTGAAATGTGACTTCGATCTGCTGTTATTAACCGAGGCAGCGCTGCAGAAGGATACGTTAATAATCTCTCACTAATCAACTGTAAACAGTCAGAATGTGTAACTTTGAGCAGCGCTTTCTGCACCGTCAGGGCTGGAAAGTTGAGGGAGGGAGGGACACTGTCAGTATCTGAGTGTATGCAGCACTGGACAGAGAAAGAGCCAATATACCGGGGCTGAGACACAATGCATCTTTTCACATTTAATCACAATAATATCCACAGTCAGGAACTGGAAAGGATGAAAAACCGAATAACAAGAGCAAAAGTAAGAAAAGTAAGTAGATATAGATTAGCTGATAATCTTTCACTGTGTTACCTGGTCGTCTACTGTTTTATATTCAATGCTCTCTCCACTGTGGCCAGGGAATGATTTCTTCTCAAAGGCTGAATATTAACAAAACTGCTTGTAATTTAAAATCTTTTAAAAGCAATTCCATTGAGCTAACAGTGAAAAGTCAAATAACCAATTATAGGAGAGCTGGTTGGTGATGACGTGGATGTGTCTGCAGTGTGCAGGACCAGACTGTTTCTAAAGATTCACAATGAATGTTCCACCCTTTATTTGTAACAGTAAAGCTGATTGTGGACAATGGATATTCTGGTTGCAGCAACCTGAAGATTTAACTCATTGACACCCTGCTTTAGGGTAATCTAGAAAGCACAACACCCAGCTCTGTCAGTTAGTGTGCTTGTTTGTTAACCCACAATTTGTTGGTTCAAGCACTTAAAAGAATGACCCTTTATTAACTTAAACTCTTCTACATCTGCTGCATTACTCTTGCTGTTGATTCTTCAAAGATAAGGTTAATCAAGACTTTCTTTGTGAAATCCATGCTGACTGTGCTTTATTATAGTTTCATTTCTTACTTTATTATTTTCTACTTTTTGGGATTACATTGTCATTTTTTATTGATTTTAATTTTATTTATTGCATTTATTGCCCATCCCTAATTACCCTTGAGAATGTGGTGGTGAGCTGCCTTCTTGAACCACTGCAGTCCATGTGGTGCTGTTAGGAAGGGAGTTCCCAAGATATTGACACAGCCACAGTGAAGGAACGGTGATATAGTTCCAATTCCAGGATGGTGTGTGGCTCAGAGGGGAACTTGCAGGTGGTGGTGTTTCCATGCATCTGCTGCCCTTGTCCTTCTAGGTGGTAGAAGTCATGGGTTTGGAAGGTGCTGTCTAAGGAGCCTTGGTGTGTTGCTGCAGTGCATCTTGTAGATGGTACACACTGCTACCACTGTGCGTCAGCGATGGAGAGAGTGAATGTTTGTGAATGAGGTACCAATCAAGTGGGCTGCTTTGTCCTGGATGGTGTCGAGCTTCTTGAGTGTTGTTGGAGCTGCACCTATCCAGGCAAGTGGAGAATATTCCAACACACTCCTGACTTGTGCCTTGTGGACAGGCTTTGGGGAGTCAGGAGATGAGTTTTTCAACGCAGGATTCCAAGTTTCTGACCTGCGCTTGTAACCGTGATATTTATATGGCTACTGCAGTTCAGTTTCTGGTCAATGGTAACCCTCAGGTTGTTGATCGGGGGGGTTCAGCGATCAGAATGCCAGTGAATGTCAAGGGGAGATAGTTAGATTGTCTCTTGTTTGCGATGGTCATTGCCTGGCACTTAGTGATGTGAATGTGGAATATCCTTATTATAGAGTACTGTATTGTACTGTAAAGTCATAGAGTCGTACAGCATAGAGACAGGCCCTTCAGCCCACCGCGTCCATGCAAACCATAATGCCTATCCTTACTTAACCCACCTGTCTGTATTAATTCCTTATCCCTCTATGCCTTGCTCATTCAAGTACTTGTCCAGATGCCTCTTAAATGTTGATACTGTTCCTGCCTCCACCACCTCCTCTGGCAGGTTATTCCAGATACCCACTATTCTTTGTGTGAAAAATTTACCCCTTTGATCCCCTTTATCCTCCTCCCTCTCACCTTAAATCTATGCCCTCTAGTTTTTGTCACCCCTACCATGGGAAACAGACTCTGGCTATCTACCCTATCTATGCCTCTCATAATTTTATATACCTCTATCGTGTCCTCTCTCAGCCTCCTTCGCTCCAGGGAAAACAGACCCAGCCTATCCAATCTCTCTTTATAACTCAAGCGCTCCAAACCAAGCAACATCCTTGTGAATCTTTTCTGCACCCTCTCTAGCTTAATCACATCTTTCCTGTAGTGCGGCGACCAGAACTGCACACAGTACTCCAAATGCAGCCTAACCAACATTATGTACAACTGTAACATGACATCCCAACTCTTGTACGCAATGCCTCGGCCAGTGAATGCAAGCATGCCATATGCGTTCTTCACCACCCTGTCTACCTGTGTTGCCACTTTCAGGGAACTATGTACTTGCACCCCAAGGTGTCTCTGCTCAACAACACTCCCCAGGGTCCTGCCATTCACTCCATATGTCCTGCCCTGGTTTAACTTCCCAAAATGCATCACCTCGCACTTGTCTGCATTAAATTCCATTTGCCAATCCCTTGCCCACAGTCCCAATTTATCGTTATCCTGTTGTAACCTTCGACAACCTTCTTCACTGTCCACTATACCACCAAATTTGGTGTCATCTGCAAACTTATTAATCATGCCCCCTAATTTACATCCAAGTCATTAATATATATGACAAACAACAGAGAGCCCTGCACCGATCCCTGCAGCACACCATTGGTCACCGGCCTCCAATCTGAAAAACAACCCTCCACTACCACCCTCTGCCTCCCATCACCAAGCCAATTCTGTATCCAATTGGCTAGCTCACCCTGGATCCCATGTGTTCGAACCTTCTGGACCAGCCTACCATGTGGGACCTTGTCAAAGGCCTTTCTGAAGTCCATGTAGACAACGTCCATCGCCCTGCCCTTGTCAATCCTCTTGGTCACCTCCTCAAAAAACTCAATCAAATTTATTAGCCATGATTTCCCACGCACAAAGCCATGCTGACTATCCCTAATCAGACCTTGCCTTTCCAAATGCATATAAATCCTGTCTTTCAGAATCCCTTCCAATAATTTTCCCACCACTGATGTAAGGCTCACCGGCCTGTAGTTCCTTGCCTTCTCCCTGCTGCCATTCTTAAATAAAGGCACAACATTAGCTATCCTCCAGTCTTCCAGTACCTCACCCATGGCTAATGATGATACAAAAATCTCTGCCAGGGCCCCAGCAATCTCCTCCCTTGCTTTCCATAGCATCCGAGGATACACCTGGTCAGGTCCTGGGGATTTATCCACCTTAATGCGCTTCAAAACCTCCAACACCTCCTCCTTTGTAATGTTGATATGCTCCAGGATATCGCTGTTCCGTCCCTTGAACTCACTAGCTTCCATGACCTTCTCCACGGTAAATACAGACGAGAAGTATTCATTTAAGACCTCGCCCATTTCCCATTGCTCCACACAGAGATTACCACATTGATCCTTAAGGGGACCTACTCTCTCCCTAGCTACCCTTTTACTCTTAATATAATTATAGCATCTTTTAGGATTCTCCTTTATTTTATCTGCTCGTGAAATTTCATGGCCCCTTTTCGTCCTCCTAATTTCCGGCTTAAGTGTACTCCTCGAGGGATTTCTCGAGGGACTCACTTGATCCCAGCTTCCCATACCTGACATTTGCCTCTTTCTTTATCCTGATCAGACCCTCAATATCCCTCGTCACCCAAGGTCCCCTCAACTTTCCTGCCTTGCCCTTCCATCTAACAGGAACATGCCTGCCCTGAGCTCTTCCTTTCTCCCTTTTAAAAGCCTCCCACTTGTCAGACGTCCCTTTACCCTAAAACAGCCTCTCCCATTCCTGACTGATGCCATGGAAATTAGCCTTCCCCCAATTTAGGACTTCAACCTGAGGACCAGTCCTATCCTTTTCCATAACTATCTTGAAGCTAATAGAATTATGGTCACTGGTCCCAAAGTGCTCCCCCACTGACACATCAACCACCTGCCCAGCGACATTTCCTAAGAGGAGGTCAAGTATAGCCCCTTCTCTAGTAGGTCCATCCACATACTGCTTCAGAAGACTATCCTGGAAACACTTAACAAATTCTTCCCCATCTGATCCCTTAGCACTAAGGCAGTCTCAGTCAATATTAGGGAAGTTAAAATCACCTACTATTACAACCCTATAATTCCTGCACCTATCTGTGATTTCCCTACATATATGCGCGTCCAATTCCTTCTGACTATTGGGGGGCCTATAGTATAATCCCATCAAAATGATCATTGCTTTGTTATTTCTAAATTCTACCCATATGGCCTCGCTGGACGTTCCCCCGGGATATCCTCTTTAAGTAATGCTGTGATGTCCTCCCTAATAAATAGTGCAACTCACCCTCCTCTCTTACCTCCACCTCTGTCACACCGAAAGCATCGGTACCCCGGAAGGTTGAGCTTCCAGTCCTGCCCATCCCTCAACCACGTTTCCGTAATAGCTATAATATCACAATCCCATGTACCGATCCATGCTCCGAGTTCATCTGCGTTACCTGGAAGGCATCTTGCATTAAAGTAAATGCAGTTTAGCCTACCAGACCTTCCACGCTCCCTGTCCTGCATCTGCCCGTCCTGCCTACTGGACTTGCTTGCTTTGACCTCTATATTTGCCTCCAATATCTCATCAGAGAGACCACTACTTTGGGTCCCACCCCCCTGCCAGACTAGTTTAAACCCTCCCGAGTAGTACTAGCAAACCTCCCTGCAAGGATATTGGTCTCCTTTCAGTTCAGATGCAACCCGTCCTTCTTGTACAGGTCACCTCTGCGCCAGAAGAGATCCCAATGATCCAAATAGCTGAAGCCCTCCCGCCTACAACAGCTCTTCAGTCACGCATTCATTTGCCTTATCCTCCTATTTCAACCCTCACTAGCACGTGACACAGGGAATAATCATGAGATTACAACCCCAGAGGTCCTGCTTTCTAACCTTCTGCCTAACTCCCTATATTCGCTTTGCAGGACCTCAACTCTCTTCCTGCCTCTGTCGTCAGTACCAATATGGACCACAACCTCTGGCTACTAATTAAGTACATTTCATCTGTCATCACAAAATAAGTGGATGCTGTAAATGTCACAGTAAAGGAGGAGGTTGTGGAGAAATTGGAGGGGATGAAAATAGATAAAGAGGAGATAATTACAAGGTTGGCAGTGTTCACAATAGAAAAGTGACCCAGTCAGGATGGGCTGAATCCTCGTTTGCTGAGGGAAGTAAGGGGGGATACAGTGGAGACTCGAACCACAATCTTTCAATCCTCCTTGAATATGGGAATGATGCCAGAGGACTGGAGGATGCAGGTAAGCTTGGGTAGTTCGATCTCAGTTTAACTTGACCGTTTTTATAATGTATCCATTGTAATAACTAAAAAGGTCAAGAAAGCCATTTTATAATTAACACATGACCAAAGGAGCCATTTTGTGTTCAGTACTAACGTTTATATCCTGTATAATTAATGAGTAGCTACCCATCATAAAAGAGATGATTGTAAAAGTAATGAACCTTGATTGAGTTATAATTAATGAATCAATAATCATGTTAGAGAGAATGAGTTTTCATTTAAAGTTTGTTCAATCCAACTACTGTGAGTTTCTGTGTCTGTGTGGGAAAGGACAGTTTCAGCTAAATGTATTCAAACAATGGACCTTTCTAGGACCCCTGATAAAACCCATGATATGTTACATTGTGACCTTCAAGAGTCTAGATTTAATGAATAGGAAACTTGTTTCAGATCAGATTGGGAGACAGTGTGAAACCACTCCATTGTACTCATGTCTGAGATTTTGAGGACAGGTGACTGTTAGTGGAAGACATCATTAAGAACTAATTAAATTTATCTAGCAACAGATAGGAGCAATTATTATTTTACAAGGTGGTGTGATGGCCATCCAGGGGTTAAATGTAGGGAGCTTGTAAGGTTTCAGTGTGCAGGAACACTGGAAGATCTCAGGGGTAAAGGCTCAGATCATCAACCAAGTTCTCCACATGATGAGGGATCTAGGCTGGACAAAGAGGACCGTGACACTCTGAGACCAAGCTCGACCAGTCCACACACCTGCTAGAGCTGTAAAGTTATATTCCCCAAGTTTGTTCAGTATAATTTTACTTTCAATTATTGATTACTATTTTACTATCAATAAAAGTTCTGGACTTATTAATCAAGTATCCTGTTGCCTTAATTGGTTAAAGTCATGCCCAAAGAGATTGTCCACAATAGACTTTCCAGAACTGAAAGATAAGTCTGCAAGGATTGCTAATTTTACAGCCCTGTTTAAAAAGAGAGATAAACCCAGGAACTACAGACCAATTAGTCTAATGTCGGTGCTGGGGAAACTTTTAGAGACAATTATCCAGGAGAAAATTAACTGTCACTTGGTAGAACATGGGCTAATAAATGACAGCCAGTACAGTCTGGTTAACAGATGATTGTGTCTGAATTAATGAATTAATTTCTTTGATGAAGTTTCAGAGAGAGTTGACCAGAGTAGTGAGGTTGATGGTGTGTGTCTGGACTTCAAAATTGTGTTTGAAAAAGTACCATAAAATTGACTTGTTAACAAAATTGGAGCAGATGGGTTTAAAGAGGCAGTGGCAGGCTGGATACAAAATTGGCTGAGGGGCAGAAAGCATAAAGTAGGATGAATGCTTGTTTTTCAGAATGGAGGGACGAATACAGTAATGTCACTGTTGTTGTAGTGTGTGCAGTGTCTGACCCTGAGCTGTCCGAGGGAGGGAGCTGTTTGTGATGTTCCTGTGGGGTGCATTATCATCAGGGATGTCTGAGCTGTCACAGGGATGGGGCAGTGTGTGATATCCTTGTGCATGTCATGCAGGCCCACTGGCTTGCGGTTCCATCCTGATGCCAAGAAACAGAGCCCCATCGATGGGCAAAAAGTCTCACTTCCCTTTGGGTGTCTTGAGAGAAACGCAGGGTTAGGGAGTAAACCTGGACAGTAAATCCGGAGTGGAGTCCTGGAGGCGGTTACCTGTTACTCATCAGGCAGTTTTCCAGCAACTCCTGTAGCAGAGCTGGTACCAAACAGTACTGGTTTTTCCCTTTCCTTTGGACAATACTAGCAATGCTGAGAGGGGGTCCTGATGCTCAGGGTCTCCATACTATTTGCCCAGGCCTGTGCCCCAGAGAGGACACTCCAGCTTTGTGGACATTAACACAACATGGGAAGAAACAGTTACCGATTATAAGCTCTCATTCAATTGGTGTCGAGTATGAACACCAGGGATTACTTCCGACAGTGGGAGAGAACATCAGATCTCATTGGATAACTACCACGTACTCCAAGCTGGGCAGCCCCTAGTCAGTTAGTTGCTATCCTGCCACGACCTGCTTGTTTCAATGGGTGCTCGGAGCTTAGAGAGTCATCTCTCAACAGGTGGATCGATAATCTATGCACCAGGCAAGACAAACTCAACAAAGAAGACACCAATCCTTCGCATCACAAGCTGGAATGTCAGGACCATGTGTCCTGGCCTTACTGACAACCTTCTGCAGGTTGATGACACACACAAGACAGCTGTGATGGACAAAGAACTCACAAGGCTCAATGTGGACATTGCTGTTCTGTAAAAAACTAGACTCGTTCAAAGTGGATCCCTCAAAGAGAAGCACTACACCTTCTTCTGGCAGGGGAAAGCCCAAGAGGCAACTCGTGAGCATGGAGTGGGTTTCACAGTAAAAAAACACGCTACTTGCGATGAGTGAACCACCCACAGTAGGCTCAGAGAGACTTCTTACTCTTCACTTGTCAACAAGCGCGGGCCCAGTTAATCCCATGTGCATCTATGTGCCGACACTCACCTCCACCCCAGATGTCAAGGATCAATTCTATGTGACACTTGACACTGCCATCAGTAGAATTCCCAGCACCGAGGGAATGTACCTTCTAGGAGACGTCAATGCAAGCTTGGGTACTGACTATAGCTTGGCCAATGAGCATAGAGCACCAGGCGATTGGCAAGATGAACAAAAATGTACAGAGAATGCTGGAGCTATGCTGTCACCATGGATTCTGTGTGATGAACAGCTACTTCCAGGTCAAGCTGTGGCACAAGGTGTCCTGGAGACATCCGAGATCATGCCATTGGCACCAGCTAGACCTTATCATCACCAGACATACCACCCTCAGCAGTGTCCTCATCACTCGCAGCTATCACAGCGCTGACTGTGACACTGACCACTCCCTGGTGTGTAACAAGGTCAGGCTTCAGACAAGGAAGCTTCATCCATCCATGAAGAAAGGTCGTCCTCAGATCAGCACTCGCCGAACCACTGATCCAGAAAGGACCCAGGAGTTCCTCAACATCCTCGATCAGGCTCTTTCAGACAACAATGCACTCACTGTGTAAGGGAAAAGAGATGGGAGGAATGCTGACTGGTTTGAGGATTATTGGACTGAAATAGAGTCAGTTATTGCAACTAAGATGAGAGCCCTCATGAACTACAAACAAGTCCCCAGCGAACAAAATCTAGATGCTCTTAGAGCTGCCATAAACAAGTCTCTGCAGACTGCTCGGCCCACCTGGAATGTGTCTTTGCAAAGCCGGTGTGGAAGCGATGCAGTGGTTTTTGTCGAGGTTCATCCCAAGCAGCTCGGTAACACAGGAGTCTGTGCTCTACGGCTGTTCCCAGGGACGCACACTGAGACAACCATCAACTGCTGCTGGAGGACTATCAATTCGGTGAAAGATGCCCTTTGGTCTGCCCAAAACTTGCTGGTCTTCCAGAGCAAAGAGTTGACAACGACCGAATGTTGCAGACTGGCACATTCCGCGCTCCAGGACTACGTGCTGAGGGACGCACTAAAGCTTGGGGCAGCCGCAGCAAAGGCTCAATGGGGAAAGACAACTGTGTACGGTCCCCCCACCAAGCTGAACTGAGGAGCAGGATCCATGGGAAACCCCTCGAACTGTATCGGGAATATTTTCATTTGCTGTAAAATGTGAAAATGTATATGGCATGACAAATGAAATGGAAGGGTTGTGAGGCAACTCATGATTGTATTGAAGGAAACTGATCTCCCTTGCGCTGATTGCATTTTTTGACTTGGTGCTGTTTGAAACTGTTCGGTAATGTATTTTTTACAGATTTTTTATGAATAAAGTATATTTTGGAAATTTAAAAAAACTGCTCAGCACTGCACCAATCAATACTGGTTAAAACTCTGCAGCAGCATACAATCTGCTGCTGAATCCGGGGATGCCAGAGGGATGTATGAAGGAATTAAGAAAGCAATGGGAGCAGCAGTAACTAAATCAGCACCTTTGAAGACAAAGACAGGGGTGATCATCACTGAACCTAACAAGCAGATGGAAAGGTGAGTGGAGCATTACCTTGAACTCTACATAACGGAGAACATTGTCATTGAAGTAGCTCTCAGCGCCATTCCAGACTTCCCTGTCATGGAGGAGTTGGACAGTGACCCCACTATAATAGAGCTCAACAACGTCATTGACCGTCTTGCCAGTGATAAAGCCCTGGAAATGATGGTATTCCACCTGGAATCATCTAAAGTGGAAAAGCAGCTCTGCTGCAGCATCTCCATGAACTTCTGTGTCTCTGTTGGAAGGAAAGATCTGCACCTCAAAACATACGTGATGCAAATATTGTCACCTTGGACAAAAATAAGGGGGAATCGCAGTGACTGCAGCAATTACCGAGGCATCTCCTTGCTAAGTATTGTGGGGCAGGTCTTTGCTAGCATTGCTCTGACCAGATTGCAGACCCTGACATCACACATCTATCCTGAGTCTCAGTGCAGCTTCAGAGCTGGTAGATTGACAGTTGACATGGTTTTCTCACTTCGGCAGTTACAGGAGAAGTACTGTGAACAGTACATGGCTTGGCCATGTGAGCCGCATGGAAGATGGCAGGATCCCCAAAGACACATTGTACAGCGAGCTCGCCACTGGTATCAGACCCACCGGCCGTCCATGTCTCCGTTATAAAGACGTCTGCAAACGCGACATGAAATCGTGTGACATTGATCACAAGTCGTGGGAGTCAGTTGCCAGCATTCGCCAGAGCTGGCGGGCAGCCATAAAGACAGGGCTAAATTGTGGCGAGTCGAAGAGACTTAGTAGTTGGCAGGAAAAAAGACAGAGGCGCAAGGGGAGAGCCAACTGTGCAACAGCCCCAACAAACAAATTTCTCTGCAGCACCTGTGGAAGAGCCTGTCACTCCAGAATTGGCCTTTATAGCCACTCCAGGCGCTGCTTCACAAACCACTGACCACCTCCAGGCGCGTATCCATTGTCTCTCGAGATAAGGAGGCCCAAAAGACTGTGAACAGTACAGATCACTCTACATTGTCTTTATAGACATCACCAAGGCCTTGGATATTGTCAGCAAAGAAAGACTCTTCAAACTGCGATGGAAACTAGGCTGCCCTCCTGAACTCTTAAGCCTCATCGCTTCTTTCTACGAAAACATGCGCAGTTCCATCAGTTACAATGGAGCAACATCAGACGCTTTCACGATCAGCAGTGGGATAAAGCAGGTTGCGTCCTGGTGCCAACTCTCTCCGGAACATAGGAGGAGGCCATTCAGCCCGTCCAGCCTGCTCTGTCATTCAATGATCATGGCTGATCATCTACCTCAACACTGCTTTCCCGTGCTATCCCCATATCCCTTGAAGTCATGAGTATCAAGATTTCTATCAATTTCTGTCTTGAACATGCTCAATGATTGAACTTCCACAGACCCCTGGGGTGGAGAATTCCAAAGATTCACCACCCTCTGAATGAAGATATTCCACCCATCTCAGTTTTAAATGTCCTATCCCTTATTATGAGACTATGTCTCCTGGTTTTGGACTCACCAACCAGGGCAAACATCCTGTCGACATCCACACTGTCACACCCTGTAAGAATATTGCAAGTTTCAATGAGATCACCTCTAACTCTTTGAAATTTAAGGAATACAGGCCCAGTTTCTTCATCAGACAATCCCACTATCCCAGGGATTCATCTGGTGACCCTCTGCTGCACTCCCTCTATGGCAAGTATATCCTTCCTTAGATAAGGAAGCCAAAACTGGACACAATACTCCAGCGCGTTCTCACCAAGGCTCTATACAATTGCGGCAAGACATCTTTACTCCTGTACTCAAGACCCTTTGTGTGAAAGCCAACATACCATTTGCCTTCCTAATTGATCGCTGCACCTGCATGTGAGCTTTTAGTGTCTCATGAACAAGGACACCCAGGTCCCTTTGGACATTAACACTTTTTAAGCTCTCACCATTTAAGAAATATTCTATCTTTCTGTTTATTCTACCAAAGTGGATAACTTCACATTTATTCACATTATTTTCCATCTGTCATGTTCTTTCCATTTCACTTCGCCACTCCAAGTCCCCTGGAAACCTCCTTGTAACCTCCTCACAGCTCACATCCTTTATAATTGGCATATTCTTCTCCATGCTGCTATTTTACAGTTTCAGTGACTCAGATAGGGGTGTCCACCTGCATAACAGAGCTGACGACAAGCTGTTCAACTTGGCAAGACAGCGCGCCATGACCAAAGTGGGTAAATTCCTTGTCTGTGAGTTGCTCTTTGCTGATGACGCTGTGCTAACATCCCAAAATCAAGTTCACTTGCAGCATCTTGTAGATCGCTTCTCCCTGGCCTGCAAGGAATTTGGACTGATGATCAGCATCAGGAAGATCAAAGTTATGGTCCAGGACGTAGAGACTCCACCTTCCATCAGCATCGACAACCTGGCACAGTGGCGCAGTGGTTAGCACCGCAGCCTCACATCTCCAGAGACCCAGGTTCGATTCAGGGTACTGCCTGTGTGGAGTTTGCAAGTTCTCCCTGTGTCTGCGGGGGTTTTCCCCGGGTGCTCCGGTTTCTTCCCACAGCCAAAGACTTGCAGGTGATAGGTAAATTGGCCATTTCAAATTGCCCCTGGTGTAGGTAGGTGATAGGGAATATGGGATTACTGCAGGGTTAGTATAAATGGGTGGTTGTTGGTCGGCACAGACTCGGTGGGCCGAAGGGCCTGTTTCAGTGCTGCATGTCGAAATAAAAATTAAAAAAAAATAAAAAAACCTCACTTTGGAGGTTGTCAACAGCTTCACAAACCTTGGATCAACAATCACCAGCAATCTGTCCCTTGATACTGAAATCAGCACCAGGATTGTCAATGCTGCAGCTGTCATGTCAAAGTTGAGAAGACGAGTGTGAACCGACAGCAAACTGATCGAAAATATAAAGCTCCGTGTGTACCAGGCTTGTGTTCTCAGCACCATCCTTTCTGGTAGAGAAGCATCAACAACTTATGCAATTCAAGAAAAGCAGCAGAACAGCTTCCACCTCCACTGCCTCAGATGGATATTGGGCATCTCCTGGCGGGACAGAGTGCCGAATGCGGAAGTACACCAACGTGCAGGGATCTGCAGCATGTTTTCCCTCTTGAGTCAGCGGTGACTCTGTTGACTGGGTCATGTGTGCTGAATGGATGATGGTCGCCTTGCCAAAGACATGCTCCATGGTGAGCTTGCTATCAGCACGAGACCAACAGGTCACCCACGTCTGTGATACATGGACATCTGCAAGAGAGATCTCAAGCTGACTGGGATTGGAGTCGATGCATGGGAAGTCCTTCCTGCTGACTGGAATTCCTGGAGAAAGGCATTCAGGAAGACCATGCGAAAATCAGAGGACAAAAGAAATGACCAGTTGGAAGGAAAGAGAGCCCAGAGGAAGGACAAATTATCAGTCGACCTCGGGCCAATGATATTCATCTGTACCAGCTACAGAAGGGATTGTCACTCACGAGTCGTCCTCTACAGCCACAACAAATGATGTTTAATACAGAAGTGACGTACACCCCGGGTGTAGCCCATCGCCTTCCGAGACAGACGGTTGCCTATTGCAATTACAACTACAGCTACAACTACAAGAGCGAGTCAGAGGCTGGGAACTCTGCGGCAACTAACTCAACTCTTAACTCGCCAAAGCCTGCCCACCATCTACAAGGCACAAGTCAGGAATGTGATGGAATACTCATGCCTGGATGAGTGCAGCTCCAACAACACTCAAGTGATTGACACCATCAGGTCAAAGCAGCCCACTTGATTGGCACCTCATCCACCACCTTATACATTCATTCCCGCGAGCACCAGTGCAGAGTGGCAGCAGTGTGTAACATTTACAAGATGTACTGCAGCAACTTAACAAGCCTCCTTCAACAGCACCTTCCAACCCACAAACACTACCACCTGGAAGGATAAAGGCGGCAGACGCATGGGAACATCACCACCTTCAAGTTCCCCTCCAAGTCACACACCATCTTGACTTGGCACTATACTGCCATTCCTTCACTGTTGCAGGGTCAAAAACCAGGAACAGCCTCCCAACAAGCACTGTGGAGGTGCCAGAGGATTGAACAGTGGCAAATGTGACTTCCGATTTCAACAAAGGGTGTAAGGACAATCCAGGTAACTACAGGCCAGTTAGATTAACAGCAGTGGTGAGTAAGGTTTTAGGAACAATAATTGGGGAAAAAATCAACAGTCACTTGGAGAGATTTGAGTTAATTGAGGAGAGTGAGCATGGATTTTTAAATGGGAGTTCATGCTTGACTAACTGCATTTTTTGATGAACAAACAGGAAGATGATGGATTTTAAGACAGGATGGATGGATGGATTAAGAATGGATGAGAAGGTACCACATAAAAGGGCGGTTAACAAAATTGAGGTTCATGGAATAGGAGACTCCCTGTCCAATTGGATAGAAAATTGCCTTAAGGACAGAAAATAGCAAATCGGAGTAAATGGTTCTTTGTCAGACTGGAGGATAGTCGACAGTGGGTGTTCTCCAATGGTCACTGCGAGAACCACTGTTTTTCCTGCTGTATATAAATGACTAGGATCTTGGAATATAGTGTAGAATCTCAAAATATACCGATAACACCAAAGCTGGAAGTTTGGTAAACAGTGAGGATGAAATGACCTGCCTGCAACAGGACAGTGATAGGCTAGCAGAATGGGCAGACTGGTGGCAGATGGAATTTAATAGTGACTAGTGTGAGGTGATGCATTTTGGCAGAAGAAATAGGGAGAGGCAATATATACTTAATGGCACAGTTCTAAAGAGAGCTAAAAATTAGTGTTCTTTGTAAGTGGCTTGTTGGTCTAGGGGTATGTTTTTCACTTTGGGTGTATGATTAGATAGCATGTGAAAAGTCCTGTTTTCAAATCCTGCATGACCCCCACTTCATTTGTGTTTTTAGTTGAAGGTCATCGATTGGTTGCAGCCTCACAAAAAGCGGAGTTGACTTTCACACGGAGCCTGTTTGAGGACCAGAGAACTGGATTCAAAGAGCCTGTTGACAAAATTGAAATGAACTAAATGTCCAGATTGCCAAGTGTGTGTATGAAGGTGAAGCAGTAACTGAGAGCTGGATCCAAAAACAACACAACTGGGTTCTGGTATGGAATGGAATTCCTCTGTGTTTCTGTTGTTTGTCTTGGATTAACTCATCGATTTTTTGTTTTTCACTTTGCCGATGCGTTTGAATAATTGTGGATCCTTCTTCAGGGTGTTTTCTTTCACCAGGTAGTTCTAACCTCTGATGATGTTGATCGTAATCAGCTTCAACTCGCTGATAGTTTTGGAAGTGAGCAGATTTCCTTTGCTTGAGTCTACAACCTGTAACTCACTCTGCCATGTGGATCCATGGCAGGATTTGAAAGCTGCCCCAGCGTCGGAGCATACAGTTGCATCCATCCAATAAGCGACCGAGTAGAAGTGATACTTCAGTCAGTCGAACATGAGACTTTTCATCTCAGGGTTGTGAGTTTGAGTGCCATTCTGTTTCTCCATTTTTTTAGGCTTCATTAGCAGAGAGTACAAGGACTGTTTGCAATGAAATTCAACAGCAGTATGAGAAAGTCTCACTTTGATTCGGGAATCTTATCTCTCTGCAGCATCTCACTGTGAAAGATTGAACTTTATCTCATTTCATTGTCAGCTCAGGGTCAGTGCGGCTCAGTGGGACTTCTGGCTGTCTCCCACTTCACAAGCCATCAGTGCTGAGAAAGCAATGGGGAATATTACTCACATTGTGTTCTGTAATCTTTTGAAAAAAATTGAATTATGTATTTTCTTCCAAAACATTCATTATCAGTTCTGGGGAAAATAGAGAATATGATTGACTGTATCAGTAAGTGGGAAAAGTTAAAATATGTTGTGACCAGTGGAGAAATGGGATGAGAATAAATAGTAGCAAAATACTGCGGATGCTGGAAATCTGAAATAAAAACAAGAAATGCTGGAACCACTCAGCAGGTCTGGCAGCATCTGTGGAAAGAGAAGCAGAGTTAACGTTTCGTGTCAATGACCCTTCTTCGGAAGTTCCGAAGAAGGGTCACTGACCCAAAACGTTAACTCTGCTTCTCTTTCCATCGATGCTGCCAGATCTGCGAAGTGGTTGCAGCATTTCTTGTTTTTATTTGAGAATAAATAGTGCCATTCTCTGATTTCAACTGCATAAGCACTTTCAATCTGGCTCTGTAGCTTAGTTGGTTACAGCACTAGTCTAATAAACAGGAGATCCTGGATTCAACTCCCAGCAGAGCCTTATTGCAGTGTGCTTTAGAAGTTTCCTAATCAATAATTTTATCGATGTCTTGTGAACTTTGACTCAGAATTCAAATTGCAGAATGAATTTCAGTCACAGGAGAAAACAGCCATTGTGAAGGATGTGAGTTTGGAATGGCTGTTCCTCCTAGCACAGAAATTCAGTGCTGATATTTCAAAGGCAACTTCTTTCATAGAAGTTTGTTCACAGTTGCATTCAACCTGGAAAACAGCTCAACATTAATCTCACTGAAGGAAAGTGTGACCGCGTTGTATGTTTCAGAGTGTTTCTGTCGTTATGTGTTGATTTCAACCGTGACTGGGACATGACGCCTGCGAGAGGGTTGAGCCGCGGTTTGGAATATTTGTCAGTCAGGAACAAGAAAAATCAAAGGAAGCAAATAAGAAGACCTGTGCCTCATGTGGTTACCGAGAGACGGTGAGAAGATATTAAACTTTGTTCTATTCAATATAGCTGTGATTAAATTTGACCTTTTCTGCCTTTTGTAAACAGTATTTGAAGTGTCTCGGGAACAGTGTTCAGAGGGGTCTGGGTGAGCAGCTGCGGAGTGTAACAGGGTCAAGACTGGATGCAGGAAGTTCTCTGACAATCTCTCTCTCTCTCCCTCTCTCTCTCTGATGGGTTTGAGTTGATTTTCAACTGGCAGCTGTTGGTGTTTCAATAAATGAAAGAAGTTCCCTCCACCCATTTTTTGGACAGACAGTGTATTACAAGGATGTAAAGGGTTAATGCTGATGACAGTGGGATCAACCCCTCCCACTGTCAGAGTGATGACGTAACAGTCACATGGGATGAGGTTTGGGAGAAGAGAGAGCAGCACCAAGGATGCTAGCTTAGGAGGCTTGATGAGTGTGCAAATAGTATTGTGTAAATTAGAAAAGAGTTCTTAGTTCTTTCAGCTGGAAATGTGTACAGAAAATATCGAGAAACTCACAATTTTATTATTCAGGAGTCGAAACACAGATATTAATTCCAAGTGACAGTTCTGGGTTCATTTAACAAAAAAAAGGTAGAGAATAATATTACTCACTGATTGAAATCCCCCAGTGAGGAGACAGTTAAACAGGTGATCTTTTGGGGCATCCTTCAATCCAAGGTTTCGGCAGCATTTAATCTCTCTTTTTGGTGAAATTCTTTTTTATTTGCATCTTCTTATTAATCCAGCTTTGACGGGTGGGTGAAAAAACTCAAAAAAACTGAACAGTTCCATCCTTTCTTTTCTTCTTTCTTCCCTTGTTTCCATCAGTTTCGTTTTTCTGTCCCAGATCAATATAATGATGAGAATCCCAATTTCATCAGCTGTTTTATCCATTCAAATCAAATCTATTTGTTATTCCACAGTGTCTCTCCATGTGTTTTATTCTATTGTATTCTCTCACAGTCTGTTTGATGATCAATGTTACATCTTACTCTCTGTTCTGGTGAAGATCAGAAGCAGTGATATCTGTTTACACCACCCACCAAGTCGGCCTGAAGCTGTGCCTCACCGATCATGTGGAGTTAGGAACATCGGAACATAGGAGCAGGAGTCGGCCATTCAGCCCATCGAGCCTGCCCCACCATTCAATATGATCATGGCTGATCGTCCACTTCAATGCCCTTTTCCCCACACTTTCCTCATGTTCCCTTATATCGTTTGTATTTAGAAATCTGTCAATCTCTGCTTTAAACATACTCAATGACTGAGCTTCCACAGCCCTCTGGGGTAGAGAATTCCAAAGATTCACAGCCGTCTAAGTAACAACATTTCTCCTCATCTCTGTCCTAAGTGTCCTTGGGGGTGCTTTTGCGAACGCTGTTGGGGAGGGTTTAAAGTAATGTGGCAGGGGGATGGGAACCAAATGAGGAGGTCAGTGGACAGTAAGGAGGTAGTAACTAAAGCCTGTAAGGAACTAGATAATGAAGTCAGCGTGACGAAGGGGAAGAGTAGGCAGGGAGCAGATGATGAACGCAGAGGGACTGGTGGTCTGAGGTGAATTTGTTTTAATGCAAGAAGCGTAGTAGGTGAGGCAGATGAACTTCGGGCTTAGATTAGGACCTGGGAGTATGATGTTAATGCTATTAATGAGACTTGGTTGAGGGAAGGGCACGATTGGCAACTAAATATCCCAGGATATCGATGCTTCAGGCGGGATAGAGAGGGAGGTAAAAGGGGTGGAGGAGTTGCATTGCTGGTCAAAGAGGAGATCACAGCTGTGCTGAAGGAGGGCACTATGGAGGACTCGAGCAGTGAGGCAATATGGGCAGAACTCAGAAATAGGAAGGGTGCGGTAACAGTGTTGGGGCTGTGCTACAGGCCTCCCAACAGCAAGCGTGAGATAGAGTTACAAATATGTGAACAGATTATGGAAAGATGTAGGAGCAACAGGGTGGTGGTGATAGGAGATTTTAATTTTCCCAACATTGACTGGGATTCACTTAGTGTTAGAGGTCTGGATGGAGCAGAATTTGTAAGGAGCATCCAGGAGGGTTTTCTAGAGCAGTATGTAAATAGTCCAACTCGGGAAGGGGCCATACTGGACCTGGTGTTGGGGAATGAGCCCTGCCAAGTGCTTGAAGTTTCAGTAGGGGACTACTTTGGGAATAGTGATCACAATTCCGTAAGTTTTAGAATACTCATGGACAAAGATGAGAGTGGTCCTAAAGGAAGAGTGCTAAATTGGGGGAAGGCCAACGATGCCAAAATTCGGCAGGAGCTGGGGAATGTAGATTGGGAGCAGCTGTTTGAAGATAAATCCACATTTGATATGTGGGAGGCTTTTAAAGAGAGGTTGATTTAGCGTGCAAGAGAGACATGTTCCTGTGAAAATGAGGGACAGAAATGGCAAGATATGGGAACCATGGATGACAGGTGAAATTGTGAAACTAGATAAGAGGAAAAAGGCAGCATACATAAGGTCTAGGCAGCTGAAGAAAGACGAAGCTTTGGAAGAATATCGGGAATGTAGGACCAATCTGAAACGAGGAATTAAGAGGGCTAAAAGGGGTCATGAAATATCTTTAGCAAACAAGGTTAAGGAAAATCCCAAAGCCTTTTATTCATATATAAGGAGCAAGAGGGTAACTATAGAAAGGATTGGCCCACTCAAGGACAAAGGAGTAAAATTATGCGTGGAGTCAGAAAAATGAGTGAGATTCTAAACGACTACTTTGCATCGGTATTCACCGAGGAGAGGGACATTACAGATGTTGAGGTTAGGGATAGATGTTTGATTACTCGACGTCAAGTCGGCATAAGGAGGGAGGAAGTGTTGGGTATTCCAAAAGGCATTAAGGTGGACAAGTCCCCAGGTCCGGATGGGATCTATCCCAGGTTACTGAGGGAAGCGAGAGAGGAAATAGCTGGGGCCTTAACAGATATCTTTGCAGCATCCTTAAACACGGGTGAGGTCCCAGAGGACTGGAGAATTGCTAATGTTGTCCCCTTTTTTAAGAAGGGTAGCAGGGATAATCCAGGTAATTATAGACCGGTAAGCCTGACGTCAGTGGTACGGAAGCTGCTGGAGAAGATACTTAGGGATAGGACCTATTCCCATTTGGAAGAAAATGGGCTTATCAGTGATAGGCAACATGGTTTTGTGCAGGGAAGGTCATGTCTTACCAACTTAATAGAATTCTTTGAGGAAGTGACAAAATTGATTGATGTGGGAAGGGCTGTAGATGTCATATACATGGACTTCAGTAAGGCGTTTGATAAGGTCCCCCATGGTAGGTTGATGGAGAAAGTGAAGTCGCATGGGGTCCAGGGTGTACTAGCTAGATGGATAAAGAACTGGCTGGGCAACAGGAGACAGAGAGTAGCAGTGGAAGGGAGTTTCTCAAAATGGAGACGTCTGACCAGTGGTGTTCCACAGGGATCCGTGATGGGACCACTGTTGTTTGTGATATACATAAATGATTTGGAGGAAAGTATAGGTGGTCTGATTAGCAAGTTTGCAGACGACACTAAGATTGGTGGAGTAGCTGATAGTGAAGGGGACTGTGAGAGAAAACAACAGAATATGGATAGGTTGGAGATATGGGCAGAGAAATGGCAGATGGGGTTCAATCCAGGCAAATGCGGGGTGGTGCATTCTGGAAGATCCAATTCAAGAGTGAACTATACAATAAATGGAAAAGTCCTGGGGAAAATTGATGTACAGAGAGATTTGGGTGTTCAGGTCCATTGTTCCCTGTAGGTGGCAACGCAGGGCAATAGAGTGGTCAAGAAGTCATACGGCATGCTTTACTTCATCGGCCGGGGTATTGAGTACAAGAGTTGGCAGGTCATGTTACAGTTGTATAAGACTTTGGTTCGGCCACATTTGGAATACTGCGTGCAGTTCTGGTCGCCACATTACCAAAAGGATGTAGATGCTTTGGATTGGGTGCAGAGGAGGTTCACCAGGATGTTGCCTGGTATGGAGGGCGCTAGCTATGAAGAGGGATTGAGTAGATGAGGATTATTTTCATTAGAAAGATGGAGGTTGAGGGGGGACCTGATTGAGGTGTACAAAATCATGAGAGGTATAGACAGGGTGGATAGCAAGAAGCTTTTTCCCAGAGTGGGGATTCAATTACTAGGGGTCACGAGTTCAAAGTGAGAGGGGGAAAGTTTAGGGGGGATATGTGTGGAAAATTCTTTACACAGAGGGTGGTGGGTGCCTGGAACATGTTGCCAGCGGAAGTGGTAGACGTGGACACGATAGCGTCTTTTAAGATTTATCTGGACAGATACATGAATGGGCAGGAAGCAAAGAGATACAGACCCTTAGAAAATAGGCGACAGGTTTAGACGGAGGATCTGGATTGGCGCAGGCTTGGAGGGCCGAAGGGCCTGTTTCTGTGCTGTAATTTTCTTTGTTCTTTGTTCTAAGTGGTTTCCCCCTTATTTTGAAATTGCGTCCCCTGGTTCTCGACTCCCCAACCAGGAGAAACATCTCAGCTGCATCTACCCTGACTGTCCTTTAAGTATTTTGTGGGTTTCAATGGGTTCACCTCTCATTCTTTGAAACTCTAGAGAATACAGCCCGTTTCCCCAATCTCTTTCGTAGGACAGTCCCACCATCCCAGGAACAAGTCTGATGAACCTTTGTTGCACTTCCTCTGTGGCAATAATATCCTTCCTAAGGTAAGGGGACCAAAACTGCACACAGTACTCCAAGTGCGGTCTAACCAAGTTTCTTTACAATTGAAGCAAGAATTCACTATTCCTGTACTCAAATCCTCTTGCGATAAAGGCAAACATACCAATAGCCTTCTTAATTGCTTGCTGCACCAGCATGTTAGCTGTCAGTGACTTATTGACATGGATACCAGGTCACCCTTATATTCTATAACTCAGTTAATAAAGGAAAGGATTCCATATATCTGTTGAACCACCTTATTGATGCTACCTTCACGGATCTGTGGACATTCACTCCAACGTCTCTCACTTCCTCTGCACCGTTCAGTGTTCTACCATTAATTGTGTTTTCCTTTCCTTTTTTTGCATCTGCTCTCGCTGTTCCCTGCTCTCCGAGTGAACTCTTGCTCCCTCTCCTGGGCTCTTTATGCTCCATTCTGCTCTCACTGTTTCCCGCTCTCTTAATGTATCAATATTTATTTGCCTTGTGTTTAATTTAAAATATGGATTAACTGTATTTTACAGTTGTAGGTTTTATTTGGTAGTCCTGTACAAGTTGTGGATTGGTATTCGATATTTAGCTCTGTGAAGAAGATTGTGAATGAAAATATAACTTTCAATCTTATACATGGGCTGGTCTGCAAGCTCCAAGTCCTTCATTTTGTAGTAATGGAATTGATACTGTATCTTTCAGTCTTAATCTCTGTGGGATTTTTGAACTGGTATGCAATGCATGACTTGGTCTAACGTCTGATGTACATTATTGGGATTCATAGGATCATAGGAAATAGGGGCATTAGGCCATTCAGCCCATCGAGCCTGCTCCGCCATTCAAACAGATCGTGACTGATCATCTACCTCTATGCCATTTTTCCCTGTCATCTCCATATCCCTTGATCCTGTTAGTATTTAGAAATCCATCGATTTCTGTCTTGAATATGTTCAATGATTGAGGCTCAACAGCCCTCTGGGATAAAGAATTCCACAGAGTTCCCACCCTCTGAGTAAAGAAATTCCTGCTCATCTCAGTCTCAAATAGCCTGTCCTTATTCTGAGACTGTGTCCCCTTGTTCTAGACTCACTAGACAAAGGAAACATCCTATCCATATCTACCCTGTCACACCCTGTAAGAATTTTGTAAGTTTCAATGAGATCATCTTTCATTCTTCCAAACTCAAGAGAATTTCGGCTCAGTTCTGCAGTCTCTCATCATAAGACAATCCCACCATCCCAGGGGATTAGTCTGGTGAATCTCCGTTGCACTCTCTCCATGACAAGTCTATCCTTCCTTCGATAAGGAAACCAAAATTGGACAGAATATTCCAGGTGCGGCCTCATCTAGACTTTATACAATTGAAGCAATACATGTTTAACCATGTACTCAAATCCCCTTTCAATGAAGACAACATACCATTTGCATTCTTAATTGCTTTCTGCACCTGCACACTAGCTTTTAGTGTCTCATGAACAAGGACACCCATGTCCCTTTGGACATCAACACTTCCCAACCTCTCACCATTTAAGAAGTACTCTGTCTTTCTGTTTATTCTACCAAAGTGGAGAACTTCACACTTATTCACATTATATTCCATCTGCCATGTTCTTGCCCATTCACTTACCCTGTCCAAATCCCCTTGAAGCCTCCTTGCATTCATTCTGTACCTTTCAATCAGGTAAATTTTGTCTGTTCAATTTCAAGTTTTATTTTTAAATTGTGGCCATGATGACAGAGTTTATTTAGATCTGATAGTGAGTTTTTCTTTGGACTGTGATTGATGTATCAACCTATCAGCTGTATTGAATTGGAGTGAAATTGAAACAACTTCTGTCTCTCTTGCTGTTGTTTGACTGTTGGATTGATAATGTGTCTCTCGACTTTGGGATCAGTGTCTGTCTGACTACTTCTTTTGTTTGTTCCAGTGGAACTGATGAGCTGGCAGTATCTCTGTGCTTTGGGAGTGATCCTGTACCGACTGTGTGTTGGAACGAAACAAAAACAAGAAATGCTGGAATCACTCAGCAGTTCTGGCAGCATCTGTGGAAAGAGGAGCAGAGTTAACGTTTCGGGTCAGTGACCCTTCTTCGGAACGTTCCGAAGAAGGGTCGCTGACCGAAACGTTAACTCTGCTTCTCTTTCCACAGATGCTGCCAGACCTGTTGAGTGATTCCAGCATTTCTTGTTTTTGTTTCAGATTTCCAGCATCCGCAGTATTTTGCTTTTATTTTAGTGTGTTGGAACGAGCTCGCTGCACTTTTCTTTTTGTCCAAGAATCACCACATCCATTCAGGTTCCAAAGCAGTGGCTGCTGGAAGCTGATGCTGTTTGTTCCCTTCCCCCGGGCCCGGGAAGTCTCCATTAGCAGCTGATTTAAACCATCTTCCCCTGATTGAGTGAATGGCCTCACAGACTGGGTTGGGGAAAGGCTGCGCATGCGCTCCACTCCTCATTGTGACGTACCACTGGGGGCGGGGCTGCATCGCGCGTGCGCAGATCCCTGCAGCAATTCAGCATTGAAACATCAATGGGAACTTTCCCCATTTCACCCTCATCAACGTCCCAAAGAAAGTGAAGAGGGGCTTGGACTGGAGGGAGGGAGGGGCGGAGCAGGGGGAACCTAGAACCCAGAAAGCTGCCCACTTGCCCCAACTAGATGCTCAATGTGTGGTCATTCCCTGCAGGGGGTTTGTTATTATTGAGCCCCTCCTGACAAAACAATCCGAAAGAAAGAGGGGAGAAAGGAGCGAGCCTGTGTGTTTGCTGGGACCTTACAGAATTCATTTCAGCAGCAAAAGTCCCGGGTTATATTAACCCGAGTGAAACACGCTCTCAGTGAGAGGAAAACCGAACGGCCCTTTTCATCTTTTCATTGGAAACAACGCAGAGCCGGAAGTGCGGCGAGCAGAGCAGACACACAAGCTCAATGACAGGAGAGCTCGGCCGTCCCTGTGTTTCAGCTCCTGCCTCTTACATTTCCTCATCCACACTGTCTTTACTGTGGATGCTCAGGGGTTCCTTGTCGGATCTGAGGACTGTATCCATGAAACATTCTGAGTCAGGAGATTCACACACTCTCTGTTATCAAGATTTATGGGCAGGAATGTTTCAAAACTTTGTCTATTAAATCATTGTATCATTCACAGAACTAATGAGGCAATCGGTTCATTATTTGAGTTCTCCCTGTGAATGCGTGGGTTTCCGCCGGGTGCTCCAGTTTCCTCCCACAGCCAAAGACTTGCAGATTGATAGGTAAATTGGCCATTGTAAATTGCCCCTAGTGTAGAATGGTGGGGATGTGACAGGGAATGTCGGATTAATGTAGGATTAGTATAAATGGGTGGTTGTTGGTTGACACAGACTTGATGGGCCGAAGGGCCTGTTTCAGTGCTGCATCTATTAATAAATAACTGATTTTTTTGATGAAGTAACAGAAAAGGTTGATGAAAGGAAAGCAATGGATGTTGCCTATATGGATTTTAAGAAAGCGTTTGACAAACTACCACATAAAAGGCTGGGTAACAAAACTGAGGCTGCTGGAATTGGAGGGTCAGTATCTGCTTCGATTCAAAAATGGATGAAATATCAAGAAAAGCGAGTTGTGATATTTGGTTGTTTTTCAGAAAGGAATATGGTAAACAGTGATGTCCACAAGGGTCAGTGTCAGGACCACCATATATAGAAATGACTTGAATATTGGAATCACAGAATCACAGAATTGTTACTACACAGAAGGAGGCCATTTGGCCCATCATGTCTGCACTGACTCTCCAAATGAGCAATTCACCTCATGTCACTTCCCCGTCTTCTCCCCATAATCCTGCACATTCTTCCTTTTCAGAGAACAGTCTAATTCCCCTTTGAATGCTTCAACTGAACCTGCCTCCATCACATTCTCAGGCAGTTCATACTTTAACCACTCGCTGTGTGAAAAAGTTTTTCCTCATGTCGCTTTTGCTTCTTTTACCAATTACTTTAAATCTGTGCCCTCTCGTTCTCGATCCTTTCACAAGTGGGAACAGTTTCTCCCGATCCACTCTGTCCACACCCCTCATCATTTTGAATACCACCATGAAATCTCCTCTTAGCCTTCTTTTCTCCTAGGAAAACAGTCCTAACATCTCCAATCTATCTTCATACATGAAATTCCTCACCCCTGGAACCATTCTCATGAATCCTTTCCAGAATCTCTGCAATGCCTTCACATCTTTCCTCAAGTATGCGCCCAAAACTGGACACAGTACTTCAGCTGAGTCCAGTCTTATACAAGTTCAACATGACCTCCTTGTTCTTGTACTCCATGCCTCTATTACTAAAGCCGAGGATACTGTGTGCTTTATTAACCGCTCTCTCAAGCAATTCCACCACCTTTGATGACTTACACCCCCAGGTCCTCTGCTCCTGCATCCCCTTTAAAATTGTACCTTTATTCTACATTGTCACTCCATGTTCTTGCTACCAAAATAAATCAATTCACATTTCTCTGCATTGAACTTCACCTGTCATCTGTCCTCCCATTCCACTAACTTGTCTATGTCCTTTTGAAGTTCTGCACTGTCATCCTTACAGTTCACAATGCTTCCAATTTTCGTATCATCCATAAACTTTGAAATTCTGCCCTGTACACCAAGGTCTTGGTCATTAATATATATCAGGAAAGGCAAGGGTCCCAACACTGACTCCTGGGGAGCTCCACTACAAACCTTCCTCCAGCCCGAAGAACATCCATTGCTCACTACTCTTTGTTTCCTGTCACTCAGCCAATTCCATATCCATGTTAATACTGTCCCTTTTATTCCATGAGTTATAATTTTGCTCACAAGTCTGTTGTGTTGCATTGTATCAAACTCCTTGTGAAAGTCAATAAAAGCAAAATACTGCAGATGCTAGAAATCTGAAATAAAAACAAAAAGTGCTGGAAATACTCAGCAGGTCTGGCAGCATCTGTGGAGAGAGAAACAGAGTTAATGTTTCAGCTCAGTGACCTTTCAGATGCTGCCAGACCTTTTGAAAGTCCATGTACACCACATCAACAGCATTGCCCTCATCAACCCTCTCTGTTACCTCATCAAAAAACTCCAGCAGGACAGTTAAACATGATTTTCCTTTAAGAAATCCATGCTGGCTTTCTTGAATTAACCCACATTTGTCCATGGGACTATTAATTTTGTCCCGAATTGTTCTTTCGAGAAGTTTTCCCGCCACCAAAATTGAACTGACTGGGGAGTGAGACGAGGTGAGTTGCTCGAACAGAGAGCCAGCACGGCTTCGACAGGCCGAACGATCTCCTTCTGTGCTGTCGCCATTCTCTGATTGTATGATTCTAGCGACAACTGTTGATGGAGAGGCAGTGATGCAGGAATGGGTTGACAAAAAGGGGAAAGTCTGGGCTGGTGTGTGTTTGCAGCATTTGCAGTTTGTGTTCGGGTTTGTGAATAAAGGTGATTTGGAAGCTGTTTTCCAAATTGAAGTGTTTATTGGAAGCAAGAAGTTGATGTAAATAAAGAGTAAAACGTGTTAAGACGAAGCGTGGTGTGATTGAGGATAGCAGTAAATATTGTGTTGGTGAATTATTTGTGTTCATAAACTTCCACTGCGCCCTTTGCTGCAGGCTGCTGTTTATATCCAGCTGTGTATTAGTGCTGTGTGTTGGCGAGATAAATGTTTGTTTCAACGCTGTTTATCAAGCAATAGCATTGCACTCAAACAGTCCCAGACATAGCAACACACGTACAAAAGCAAAATACTGCAGATGCTGGAAATCTGAAACATAAACAGAAAATGCTTGAAATAGTCAGTAGGTCTGGCGGCATTTGTGGAGAAAGAAACAAAGTTAATGTGAGCTAAGGAAACAGACCGAACTGTTAACTGTTTCTCTCTGCACAGATGCTGCCAGACCAGCTGAGCATTTCCAGCATTTTCTGTTTTTATGACAGCAACACAGGTGTTGGGAAGCTCAGCCTTGCTACACAATGTTACAAGGACACTGAGTAACACCATCGACAACGGGACAGAGAGAAAAACACACAGAAAACCAAGAATAGACTGTGAGGAAGCAAAAGTGAGGGACAGAGAGACAACAAGACTGAGATGGCGAAACAAGGTATTTGTATGATTGTGTTCTCCCTGTTATCTGAAGGTATTTCCTGTTGTGTAAATATGTTTTCTGTTGTGTAAAGATGTACCCTGTTGTTGTGTAAAGGTTTTCCCTGTTATTGTTTTATTTTTTGTTGCTGACCGTCTCCGAACTGTGACCATTTGCCCTGGTTTTATTGTGGCCAACATCAGCATCTGGTGGTGGAGAGGAGGCTCTGCAGGAAGGGGTTGACAAAGCGGGAGAGACTCGGCTGGTCCGTGTTTGCAGTTTGTGCAGCTTGTGTTCGTGTGAGCAAAAGTGAGTTGTTACTGATTGATGTGTTCACTAGAAGAAAAATGCTGATTGCAATAGAGTGCCTCAGGAAGCATCTTGTTATTATGGGTAAATACTTGATGTTTTAAAAGTGAACTGTTTGTGTTACTACCAAACACAAATTGCAGAGAATGGTTTCGATTCATTGACCTTTGGGTTTTGGGCCCAGCACACTTCCGCTGCGCCACTCTGCTAACTACTGCTTTAAATTTTAGCTGCCTGTTAGTGAAATATGTTCATTTCCCCAATGTTTTTATAAAAATAGGATTGTCGTCTGAATGCTCAAGAATCCCAGACTCAGCAACACACGTGCTGACGGACGCACCCTCATTGCGCAATGACACAAGGACACTGAGTAACAGCACCTACAATGAGTCAGGCAGAGAAAGACACACAGAAAACCAGGAAGAGATTATCAGGACCCAGAAAGGAACAAACAGAGAAAGACACACAGAAAACCAGGCAGAGACTGCGAGAGACCGATGATTTATGTAATCGTGTTCTCCATTGTGTAAAGATGTCCCCTGTGTTTTTAAAATATATTTCCTGCTGTGTAATATGTTCTCTGTTGTGTAACTATATTCGCTGTTGTGTAAAGATGTTCTCTGTTATTGTGTAAAATGGTTCCCTGTTGGGTAAAGATCTTCTCAGTTGTGTAAATATGATCCATCTTGTGTAAAAGTGTTCCCGGTTGTTGAAATATGTTCCCTGCTCTGCAATGTAGAGCTGAGTCTGCACTAATGGTATTGCTACAGTATCTTCCAGTCTGATACTGTATGAGGGCTGGAATGTGATCCAACGCACAGTCTATTCAAATTAAATTGCTATTGTATCTTTTAGTTTCACAATCCGGGGGAGTTTTAAACTGAAATCTCAGTTTGTATGTCAGGTTATGCTAGCTTTCAGATTCTCTCAATCTGATATCGCACTTGAGATTGAGACTTAAGAAAGGATGTACTGGCATTGGAGGAGTTCAAAAGAGATTCACTCAGCTGATTCCTGAGATGAAGGGGTTGACTTATCAAGAATGGCTAAACAGGTTATTCATTCGAGTTCAGAAGAATGAGGGGTGATCTTTTTGAAACGAACAAGATTCTGAGGGTGCTTAACAGGGTGAAGAAGGGTCTCTGCCCTGAAACATTAACTTTGCTTCTCTCTTCACAGATGCTGCCAGACCTGCTGAGTATTTACAGCATTTCTTGTTTTTATTAACAGGGTCGATGTTGAGAAGATGTTTCCACTAGTGGGGGAATCTCAAACTAAGCGACATAGTTACAGAATAAGGGGACACTCATTTAAAACTGAGATGCAAAGGAATTTTTTCTCTCAGAGGGTAGTGAATGTCTGGAATTATCTACCCCAGACAGTTGTGGAGACGAGATCACTGAAAGTATTTAAAGAGGAAGTAGATAGATTTTTGAAATATTGGAGAGTTGAGGGCTCGGAAGAGCTGGCATGAAAGAGGAATTGAGGTCTGGGGCAGATCAGCCCTGATCTTACTGAATGGCAGGGCAGGCTTGAGGGGCCGAATGGCCTACTCCTGCTCCTATTTCTTATGTTATGTTATATCTAATGTATATGTCAGGATGCACTATGGGAATTAATACTGAAACTTATAAACTCATAACGTGTGTAAATATTGGGCTGGTATTTAACTTGAATCTCAGAGTACATTATTGTGGTTAATTCTGTAACTTTGAAAAGGGAACTATGGACTAGAATGAAAACAAGAAATGCTGGAAATACTCAGCAGGTCAGGCAGCATCTGCATAGAGAGAAGCAGAGTTAACGTTTCAGGTCAGTGACCTTTCATCAGATGTGAAACTGATCAATCCACTGTTACAATAACTCCATCTCTGACTCCCTCCTGACAGTAACTAATCCTTTCACAGAGACTGTGGGTGGTTCTGAAAAGAGCCTGTGGGTTATGAAATGACATTTTTCCACTTTACTTTTTCTGGGAGTTCTGAGCACTGAGAATGATTCGCACTGACATGTACAGGGCAACAGACCGACTGATTTGGCAAAACGGTGCAACTAATGTTTGGGCTAACTCATGGCATCAGGTCAAACATGGGCAAGGAAACCTCCTGCTGATTAACACCTGCAACCCCCTCCCAACCACCCCCTCTCCCCGCCCCTCAGCTGATGAGTCAGTACTCCTCTATGTTGATCACCACTTGGAGGGAGCACTGAGGTGGAACAGGGCGCAGAATGTAGACTGCCTGGGGGATGTCAATGTCCATCACCATGAGTGGCTCGGTAGCACAACTACTGACCATGCTGGACGAGTCCCAATGGACACAGCTGCTCGACTGGGTCTGCAGTAGGTGGTGAGGGAACTAACAAGAGGGATAAACATACTTGACCTCATCCTCAACAATCTGCCTGCCGCAGATGCATCTGTCCATGACAGTGTTGGTAGGAGTGACCACTGCACAATCCTTGTGGAGATGAAGTCCCGTCTTCACATTGAGGATACCCTGCATTGTGTTGTGTGCCACTACCACTGTGCTAAATGGGATAGCTTTTGAACAGATCTAGCAATGCGCAGCTGGGCATCCATGAAGTGCTGTGGACCATTAGCAGCGGTAGAATTTTACACAACCCCAATCTGTCACCTCATGGCCCGGCATATTCCCCCACTCTTACATTACCAACAAGCTGGGGATCAACCCTAATTCAATGAAGAGTGCGGGAGGGCATGCCAGGAGCAGCAGCAGGCATACCTTGAAGTGAGGCGTCAGCCTGATGAAGCGACAGCCCAGGACTACTTTCATGCCAGACAGCAAAAGAAGCATGTAATAGACAGGGCTAAGTGATCCCACAACCAACGGATCAGATCTACACCCTGCCACATCCAATGATGAATGGTGGTGGACAATTAAACAACCAACAGGAGGAGGTGGCTCCACAAATATCCCCAACCTCAATGATGGGGGAGCCCAGCACATCAGTGCAAAAGACAAGGATGAAGAATTTGCTACAATCTTCAACCAGAAGTGCCGAGTGGATTATCCATCTCGGCCTCCTTCTGAAGTCCCCAGCATCACAGATGCCAGTCTTCAGCCAATTCAGTTCACTCCGGGTGATATCAAGAAACGAATGAAGGCACTGGATACAGCAAAGGCTACAGGCCTTGGCAATATTCCGGCAATGGTACTGAAGACCTGTGCTCCAGAACTTACCGTGCCCCTAGCCAAGCTGTACCCGTACAGCTACAACACTGGCATCTACCCGGCAATGTCGAAAATTGCACAGGTATGTCCTGTACACAGATAACAGGACAAATCCAACCCAGCCAATTGCTGCCGCATCGGTCTACTCTCAATCATCAGGATGGTGATGGAAGATGTCATTGACAGTGGTATCAAGTGGCACTTGCTTAGCAATAACTTGTTCAGTGACACTCAGTTGGGTTCCGCCAGGGCCATTCAGCTCCTGACGTCATTACAGCCTTGGTTGAAACAAGGACAAAAGAGCTGAACTCAAGAGGTGAGGTGATAGTGTCTGCCCTTGACATCAAGGTAGCATTTGACTGAGTATGGCATCAACGAGCCAGAGCAAAACTGGAGTCAATGGGAATCAAGTGGAAAACTCTCCACTGATTGGAATCGTACCTAGCACAAAGAAAAATGGTTGTGATTGTTGGAGGTCAATCATCTCAGCTCCAGGACATCACTGCTGGAGTTCCTCAGGGTAGTAGCCTCGGCTCAACCTTCTTCACTACTTCATCAGTGACCTTCCTTCAATCATAAGGTCAGAAGTGGGGATGTTCACTGATGATTGCAAAATTCAGCACCATTCGCGACTCCTCAGATACTGAAGCAGTCCATGTAGAAATGCAGCAAGACCTGGACAATATCCAGGCTTGGGCTGATAAGTGGCAAGTAACATTCATGCCACACAAGTACCAGGCAATGACCATCTCCAACAAGAGAGAATCTAACCATCTCCCATTGACATTCAACAGCATTACGATCGCTGAATCCCCCATTATCAACTTCCTGGGCGTTCCCATTGACCAGAAACTGAACTGGAGTAGCCTTATAAATAGTGTGACTACATGAGCTGGTCAGAGGGTAGGAATCATGCGGTGAGTAACTCACCTCCAGACTCCCCAAAGCCTGTCCACCATTTACAAGGCACAAGTCTGGAGTGTGATGGAATACTCTCCACTTGCCTGGATGGGTGCAGCTCCAACAACACTCAAGAAGTTCGACACCATCCAGGACAAAACAACATGCTTGATTGGCACCCCATCCACAACATTCACTCCATCCACCACTGACGTACAGTGGCAGCAGTGTGTACCATCTACAAGATGCACTGCAACAATGCACCAAGGCTACTCAGGTAGCACCTTCCAAACCTGCATCCTCTACCGCCTAGAAGGACAAGGACAGCAGATGCATGGGAACACCACCACCTGAAAGTTCTCCTCCAAGCTACACATCATCCTGACTTGGAACTATATCGCCATTCCTTCACTGTCGCTGGGTCAAAATCCTGGAACTCCCTTCCAAATAGCACTGTGGGTGTACCTACTCCACATGGACTGCAGTGGTTCAAGAAGGCAGCTCACCACCACCTTCTCATGGGCAATGAGGGATGGGCAATAACTGCTGGCCTGGCTGGCGACATCCACATCCCATGAAACAAATAATTGAATACAATAACAGCTCATCTCAATTCCTATTATTTCTAAATCCCATCAGTCCAACATAAGCTGAACAATTATTGCATGTTGTGATTGACGGCCTGGTCTGCAAACTGCACTGCATCACAGATTGCTGACATTTGCTAACAGGAAGTGAGAACTGCAAAATCGGGACAGTAGTTCACATAGTCTGTCAGTGTGAAAGAATCAGGCAATGTGAGGTAATAGAATTTGTCTGTAAATGTTACACTCATATTGCTTTATATTTTTATATTGAAAATAAAAGTAATAATTTTGGGAAAAAAGTGACATGCTGTCCAAACTTTGGTAGCCAGTTGTTTTTGTCTTGCACTCAGTAGGGCAAACCACAAGAATACCAATTTGAAGGAAAACAACAACTTTCTTCTGTATGAGAATAGGGTGCTGATTGGTTGTCAAGTGAACTCTGATTGGTCGAGGCATTGCCATTCAGAATGCATCAGTTTATGGTGACTGACAGATAACTGCCCAGCTTTGTTTGAAGTTTAAACCAGGCAGCTTTACTCTGATTGGTCAGGGCATTGCCCTGAGGAATGAGCCAGTGAATGGCTGTCACTTATTTTGTTTCGCTGAAACAGGCACAATGTGTGTGCGTGTTCTTTCTGTCTGCAAAGAACAGGGCCCTGTGTATTAATATATGTAGCTTACAGTACAGACCAATGCACCACACTGCGAGCCCTACTGACAGTCTTAAATTGGTTGTCAGTGTAATTCTTAGCACACTGAGAATTATTTAGCAAATGTTGTCCTATTGTGGAATCACATCTCATGTTGGATACTGTGTTTTGAGTTTTGCAAGGATTGGTTGGTTGGGTAGGGCCCATTGCGAACAGCGGAACGTACATGTTATTTGATACAATCCGCCAGTTTTGTGATGTACGGTCCAGAAACCTAGCATCACACTGGTATTGAAATTCATATATCACGTTACTTATTTGTGTGATAGGCAGGACGTCTCTTTTGCTTGACAGCAGCATCCTGTTCGTGGCGAACACCACACTTGTTGCTCCTGCATAGTAACAGCAGGAAACAGCTCGCTTCACCTGTTACTGAAATACTGGGGATAGATTACCCTTCCAGGGTAATTTGAGGGGACTGGGCACTTTTTAGGGCTCAAAATGACGTGCTTCAGCCCGTTTATAAGTTTGTGTGATGTACAGATAGAAATGATCTGATCAGTGTAGCCATTGTAATGCAGGATGTCTTTGATTCGCCCTATTTCAGCATCAAGCTTGCATGGTGAGCAAATGGCTCAGCCCTATTTATGAGGTTGCCGATAAGACCAATCTGATAGCGCGTGGAACTGTAATAATCCCAATGCGTGTATTGACCAGTGAATGTAGGTTTGTGGTCGACCGTGGTCGGAAAAACCTGAGCAGATTTCTCAACTAGTACATCAAGGAAAGGGAGCTCATTTGACTGCTCCATTCCAAAGGTGAATTTGAGTGTAGGATGGAGCCCATGAAGACGTGCAAGGAAGTTATTTCATGCAGCTGCAGATTCAAATTTTAGCAAATGTATCATCTACATATTGGAAATATGCAGGAGGTCGGAGGTTAGGTGTCATTCCCTTAAAAACAGGTTTGTCATGGAATCCAACAAAGATGTTTGTGAGAGCTGGGCCTAGAGAGGATCCCATGGCAACACCAGCGATACTTGGTGTCAATAAAACTGAACTCAACTGTGCGAGTTGCCGAGTTCATAAGTTCAATGAATACGGATTCACACAATGGTGGCGGGTCTAGATCGCCATGATATAGCACTGTAGTGCAAATATCTATGGCTTCCTGAAGTGGTACATTGGTGCATAGGCTAGCAATGTCAAATGACACATGGACACGGCATTGCTATCGATATGCAAGTCCTGTATGGTCTTTGCAAATGTGAAGGAATCCTTCACTGTGTATGTGGAGAACTTGCTCAAAAACTGGTTGAAACAATTTGCCCAACCATTTGGCAAATTCATTTCAGGATACTATTTACATTACTTCAAATAAAGAAAACACAACGACACAAAGAACTGAGCACAACGCTGAAAGTTTCACAGCAAATAGTCAAATGGGAAAAGGATGAAATACACAAAGAAAAAGCCTAAAATACTGAAAACACTCAGCCAGTCCGGAAACAACTGTGGAGAAGAGAAGCTCGGGTTAATGGTCCAGTTCTGTGACCCTCTCTTGACCTGAAACATTGCTCCTGCCTTCCTCTCTCCACAGATACTGCTGGAACAGCTGAGTGTTTCCAGAATCTTCTGTTATTATTCAGATAAGATCACAGCTGATCTCCTACATCAACTCCATCTTACCACACGAGCACAGATCCCTTGATTCCCTTAGTATCCAAAAACCTATCGAGCTCTCTCTTGGATATACCCAATAATTGAGCATCCACATCTCTAGAGTCACAGAGAGATACAGCTTTGGCCCTTCGGCCCACCGAGTCTGTGCCGACCAACAATCACCCATTTATACTAATGCTACATTCATCCCATATTCCCGACCACATCCCCACCATTCTCCTACAACCCATCTACACTCGGGGCAATTTACAATGGCCAATTTACCAATCAACCTGCAAGTATTTGGCTGTGGGAGGAAACCGGAGCACCCGGCGGAAACCCACGGGGTCACAGAGAGAACTTGCAAACTCCGCACAGGCAATACCCAGAACGGAACCGAGGTCATTGGAGCTGTGAGGCTGCGGTGCTAACCACTGTCCGTAGAGAATTCCAAAGATTCACAATGCTTTGAGTGAAAAGAAATTCTCCTCTTCTCAGTCCTGAATGATTGAGCCATTTAAACTGAGACTGTGATCCCTAGTTCTAAATACCCCAGCCAGAGGAAACATCCTCCCAGCATTTACCCTGTTAAATCCCTTAAGATTTTTAGGTGCCAGTAAGATTACCTCTCACTCTTCTAAATTCTGAGGAATATCTTTTTTTTATTTCCAAAATATACTTTATTCATAATAATCTGTAACAATTACATTGCCAGACAGTTTCAAAACAGCACCAAAAAATACAAACATTGCAAAGGAGATCAGTTTCCTTCAATACTGTCATGAGTTTCTTCACAACCGTTAAATTTCACAATTGTCATGTCAATTACAGTATTACATTTACAGCAATTGAAAATATCAACGAGACAGTTCGAGGGGTTTCCCATTGATCCAGCCCCTCAGTTCATCTTGGTGGGGGGAGCTTACACAGTGGTCTTTCCCCATTGAGCCTTTGCTGTGGCTGCCCCAAGCTTTAGTGCGTCCCTCAGCACGTAGTCCTGAACCTTGGAATGTGCCAGTCTGCAACATTCGGTGGTGGACAACTCTTTGCGCTGGAAGACCAGCAAGTTTCGGGCAGACCAAAGGGCGTCTTTCACCCAATTGATAGTCCTCCAGCAGCAGTTGATGTTTGTCTCGGAGTGCGTCCCTGGGAACAGCCCGAAGAGCACAGACTCCTGTGTTACAGAGCTGCTTGGGATGAACCTCGACAAAAACCACTGCATCTCTTTCCACACCTGCTTTGCGAAAACACATTCCAGGAGGAGGTGGGTGACCGTCCCTTCCCCACCAAAGCCACCACGGGGGCATTGTGCGGAGGGGGCGAGACGTCGGGTGTGAATGAAGGATCTGATGGGGAGGGCCCTTCTCACCACCAGCCAAGCTACGTCTTGGTGCTTGTTTAAAAGTTCTGGTGATGAGGCATTCCGCCAAATGACTTTGACAGTCTGCTCGGGGAACCATCCGACAGGATCCACTGTCTCCTTTTCCCGTAGGGCCTTGAGGACATTCCGTGCAGACCACTGCCTGATGGACCGGTGGTCAAAGGTGTTTTCCTGCAGAAACTGCTCCACGAAGGATAGGTGGTACGACACGGACCAACTGCATGGAGCATTCCGTGGCAATGTGACCAGGCCCATCTTTCACAACACCGGGGACAGATAGAACCTCAGCACGTAGTGACAGTTGGAGTTTGCGTACTGGAGGTCGACACACAGCTTGATGCAGCCGCACACGAAGGTGGTCATCAGGATGAGGGCCACGTTGGGTACATTTTTCCCGCCCTTGTCCAGAGATTTGAACATCGTGTCCCTCCGGACCCGGTCCATTTTAGATCCCCAGATGAAGCGGAAAATTGCTCGGGTGACTGCCACAGCGCAGGAGTGGGGTATGGGCCAGACCTGCGCCGTGTACAGCAACAACGTGAGTGCCTCGCACCTGATGACCAGGTTCTTACCCACAATGGAGAGAGATCGCTGCCCCTCCCTTCCGAACCAAATCCCCAGCACTTTCAGGTAGTCCGACCTAACGGTGAAGGGGACAAAGGATCGGTCAGCCCAGTTCCCAAAGAACATGGCCTCGCACTTGCCGTGGTTAAATTTGGCTCCCGAGGCCAGTTCGAACTGGTCGCAGATGCTCATCAGTCTGTGCACGGACAGCGGATCCGAGCAGAAGACGGCGACATCATCCATGTACAGGGAGGTTTTAACCTGAGTGCCTCCGCTGCCTGGGATTGTCAACCCTCTTATGCTCGCATCCTTCCGAATAGACTCAGCAAAGGGTTCAATACAGCAAACAAACAAGACCGGGGAGAGAGGACAGCCCTGTCTGACTCCAGATTTGATCGGGAAACTTTCCGATTCCCACCCGTTGATTGAGACTGCGCTACTGATGTTTGTGTAGAGCAGTTTGATCCAATTGCAGATTCCCTCCCCAAACCCCATTTTGGAAAGCACGTCCATCATGTAGGTGTGCGATATCCTGTCAAAAGCCTTCTCCTGGTCCAGGCTGATGAGGCAGGTGTCCACCCTCCTGTCCTGTACGTAGGCGATCGTATCCCTGAGTAGCGCGAGTCTATCAGAGATCTTCCTGCCAGGTACAGTACAGGTCTGGTCAGGGTGGATCACCAACTCCAGAGAAGACTTGACTCGACTGGCTATGACTTTGGACAGAATCTTGTAGTCAACATTAAGCAGTGAGATGGGCCGCCAATTTCTGATTTCTGCCCTACTCCCGCTTCCGCTTGTAAATGAGGGTGATGATGCCTTTCCTCATGGATTCTGACATGCTGCCGGCCAGGAGCATACTCTCGTATACTTCCAGCAGGTCCGGGCGGACCCAGTCCCAAAGGGCCGAGGATGAGGAATATCGGCCTTGTCGACTCAATCTCTTCTCATATGACAATTCCCTCATCCCAGGAAGCAATCGAGTGACACTTTGTTGCACTTCCTTGAAGGCAAGAATGTCCTTCGTTAGATAAGGGGAACCAAAACTGTACACAGTGCTCCAGGTGTGATCTCACCAAGGCTCTGACTAATTGTAGTCAAACTTCTTTGTTCTTATAAAAGCTCTTCACAATGTTGAACACAACTATTAACTGCCTCATTAACATCTCTGCTCTAAGAAGAAGGACCCCAGCTTCACACACCCCAGACCCCTATTCTTTCCACATTAGCTGAATTCTTGCATCTCTGATACCATTCCAGTAAATCTCCTCTGTGCCCTCTCTGAGGCCTTGACATTCCTGCTAAAGTGTGGAACATGGAATTAGAAACAATGCTCGAGCTGAGGCCTATAACCAGTGAGATTTATAATGGTTCAGCCTCAATTCCTTGTCTGTGTCCCGCACTCCCATTTCTGGTTTCTAACTCAATGTCGGCTCTGAGCTGTTGAAACAGCCTGAATAAATATTTCCACACAACAAAGCGCTCGGAATGTGAGAAGGGACAAAGTGAGTGATCAAGTACATCAACTCCAAGTAAAACTCCACCATGTAGTGAAAACACTCGAAACACAACGGCTCTTTTAAGAGCCACCCACAATCTCTCTGAAAAAGCTGCACCAACATCTCTCTAGAATTGGTTTATTTCATTGGTTTTCATGCTAAGTAACACTCTGGAACTTTCTCACTGTCCATGTTTTCTGTTTCAATCTGGTATGGAGATTCTGGGAAGATGAGTTTCACTGCCTGGGTGGATCTTTGTGGTTTTCCTGCAGAATGCAGCATCAGTGAAGCAGTCACCTGCACTGAGCAGGTCAAGCGCAAGATGTACCCATGTGCTGTCCGCTCTGAAACGGCAGGGCCACACTCCCTGTGGATTCGGCAGTCAAAAAACTCGACCGTTTCTCTCAAACACAAAACAAAGTCTCTTTTCAGAGTCACCCACCGCCTCACAGGGACAGCAGTGACCTGGGAATGGGAGCTGGGGTGTGTTTTATGCCGGAAATAACAGCTAATGATTTATGTTGTGCTCTCGTTATATTCCAATCTCTGAATTGAGCCTTTCCACCGCACCAGGGTTATGGGGAGAGTTTTCATCGTTTCTTTTTTAAACGTACAGACAAAGTTGCTGATTTACCCAGATGGAGGATTCTCCCCTCACAGTGAGAAGTAACATCACACCTTCACATCTGCCCATTGTTTGATAATTGAATAATTCATCAAATGGAATTATTTGTAATGTTATTTCCCCCGAGACGGTGTTTCCTGCAGTGAAACTGACAGGGTTTGTGAAACTGATCAGTTTCAGCTCAGTCATTCAGGGACCTGGAATTCCTGCAGTTTGAACCCGCTGCAACCCCAGCCCACTTCTGATTGGTCACCCTCTTCTCATAAAGTCAGTGACAGCACATGAGGAGGCCATTCGCCCTATCAAGTCCATGTCGGGTTTCCAATCTGTTCAGTCCCCGACTCGATCCCCAAAGCCCTGCAGAACCCCTTTGGGTCAAAATGACTGTGGCAGAACTCGAACCTGCCATCTTCTGATAACCTCATGAAAAACACTAAAGTCAAACGCCTTACCCATTAGGCCAACGGCCATCAGATAAAATGAATGATCCAATCGGAGAACCTCGAAGCACAAAATACAGCAAATCATTGGCTGAACATGTCAACCTGGCAGAATGTTTGAATTTGTGAAAGCCGCCAATTTCACTGTGGAAAAGAAGTGATCGACTGGAAAAGTACATATAAATCTATTTTCCCATCACGATTTAAAAAAAAGCTTTTAAAACACAATTCTGCTTTTACCGACTCAAATTGCTGGCGCGATTTTCTGAACAGCTTCATTTTGCCAATTTTTGTCAACATCTCATCCGCAACTGACAGTAAAAGACTCCGTTCAGTAATCTTTCACGCGAAAAATAACTCAAACTCGGTGTGGAAGTAATAAATTACAGCCTATTGGTAATTCCCCTTCACACGGGCTTCAGGGGGACAGTGAGAAGACACTGAAATAGTTGCTTCATCCTTTTTAAAGGTTCCCATTCTGTCCTGTTACTGACGTCTTGGAATCAGATTTGTATTTAACAAGTTATTTCTGTGAAAACCAAATCCTCAACGGACCAGCTGGGAATCTGGGAATCACTGTTGTAAAATAAAAGGCTTTTGATTGAGAAGACGGGACCTTCTCACCAGCAGCCGGGTTACATTCCCCTCACATCCTTCCACAGTGAGCTGCTCTTTCCCTCGAGAATTAGACAGCAGCAGTTGGAAGTTCAGTAAAAGGATCGGTTCATTGAGACAAGTTTCTGACTGACAGGTGGTGCTGAATATTCATACAAGTAGGTCCTGGAATGGGAAACAAGTGTCCAGAGTGGGGTCTGAAATCAGGACAGGGAAATGGCCAGCACTGACACAGATCATTTCATTATTACATTGCTGTCTGACTGTCCATAAGGAGAAGCGAGTTCAACACATGATGGTGAAAGGAATGGAAGATGACGCTGGTTGTTCTCGATGAAGAGGGATAGACAGAGGTGTGGGTACAGCAGACTTCAGACAGTAATCAGCCCTTTCAGATACTGTGGGTGGATCTGAAAAGAACCTTTGGGTATTTGATAAAATCCTGTCAGATAGACTTGGTTTTGGTGCCCGGAGCGCTGGTTTTCTTGGGCAGCAACACGGCCTGGATATTCGGCAGGACCCTGTCCTCAGCATCCTGGAATGAAAAGCAAGTGTCCAGAGTGGTGCCTGGAATCAGGATAGGGAAAAAATCTCTTTGTTTAAAAACCCTCAAATAGCTACCTTGTAATTGGTCAGGTTACTAATGTTTTAGTTAGTGTAATTTATTAATAATTACAAATTAGAAAGTGCTGTTTGGACAGAGTGTAAAGCTGTGAGTTGATGTGTGAGGGACTTCACTGACTGGGGGAAGAAGGTGCTGTTTGGTCTCTCTTTTCTTTTCTGCCTTTTCAGCCTCCATGATACAGGGGAAGAAGCTGATCGGTGAGTAACTGGTAAATTATTCTACTTATTACACTTATTACACGAGCAATAATGAGTTTGTAAAGCTAAGTAATGGCAGGGCAGCTCGAAAAGTAAAAGTTCTAAATTGGGGGAAGGCAAATTTTACAAAACTGAGAGGTGATTTGGTGGATGTGGACTGGATACAACTACTTGAAGGAAACCCAAAGGATGTTTTATCAGTCCATTCAGAGCAAGAGGATAACTAAGGAAAGGGTATGGCCTATCAGAGATGTACAAGGGAACTTCTGTGTGGATCCAGAAGATGTGGGCAGGGTTCATAATGAGTTTTTTGTCTCTGCATTCACAAAGGAGAGGGATGATGCAGACATTGTAGTAAAAGAAGAGGAGTGTGAAATATTAGATACGATAAGCATAATGAGAGTGGAAGTACTAGAGAGTCTGACATCCTTGAAAATGAATAAATCACCAGGGCCAGATGGTTTGCATCTGAGGTTGTTAAAGGAAGCCAGGGAGGAAATAGTGGATGCGCTGAGGATCATCTTCAAATCCTCATTGGATTTGGGGGAGGTGCCGGAGGATTGGAGGTCTGTGAACGTTGTACTATTATTTTAAAAGGATGTGAGGGATAGGCCAAATAATTATAGACCGTTCAGTCTGACCTCGGTGGTGGGTAAATTATTAGAATCAATTCTGAGGGACAGGATAAACTGCCACTTAGAAAGGCACGGATTAATCAGGGATAGTCAGCATGGATTTGTTAAGGGAAGGTCATGTCTCACTAACTTGATTGAGTTTTTTGAGGAAGTAACAAGGAGCATTGATGAGGATAGTGTGGTGGATGTGGTTTACATGGATTTTAGTAATGCATTTGATAAGGTCATGGCAGACTGGTCAGTAAAATGAAAGCCCATGGGATACAGGGGAATGTGGCAGGTTGGATCCAAAATTTACTCAGTGGCAGGAAACAAAGGATCGTAGTCAACGGATGTTTTTGCGAATGGAAAGCGGTTTTTAGTGGCCTTCCACGGGGCTCAGTGTTGGGTCCCTTTCTGTTTGTGGTTAATATTAATTATTTGGAATTAAATGTGCGAGCTATGATTGGGAAATTTGCTGATGACACAAAAATTGGCCGTGTAATTGATAGTGAGGAGGATAGCTGTAGACTTAAGAATGATATGAATGGATTAGTTGTGTGGGCGGAAAAGTGGCAAATAGAATTCAATCTGGAGAAGTGTGAGGTAATGCATTTGGGCAGGGCAAACAAAGCAAGGGAATACACAATAAACGGGAAGATATTGAGAGGGGTAGAAGAAGTGAGAGACTTTGGAGTGCATGTCCACAGGTCCCTGAAAGTGGCAGGAAAGGTAGATAGAGTGGTGAAGAAGGCATATGGAATGCTTTCCTTTCTTGGTCGACAAAAGCAGGGATGCAATGAAAGAACTGTTTAAAATGGTGGTTTGGCCACAGCTGGAGTATTGCGTACAGTTCTGGTCATCACATTACAGAAAGGACATAATTGCTGTGCAGAGAGTACAGAGGAGATTTACAAGAATGATACTGTGTGTGGCTCTGAAAAGAACCTTTGGGTATTTGATAAAATCCTGGCAGAGTGCCTTGGTTTTGGTGCCGGAGCGCTGGTTTTCTTGAGCAGTAGCATGGCCTAGATATTAGGCAGCACCACGCCCTGAATGATGGTCACCCCTCCCAGCAGATTGGTGAGCTCCTCGTCATTCTGGACAGCCAGCTGTTGGTGTCTGAGGATGTTGCGGGTCTTCTTGTTGTCCCGGGCCGCGTTGCCAGCCAACTCGAGGATTTCAGTAGTCAGATACTCGAGCACAGCAGCCAGATAGACCTGGGCTCCGGCACCCACACGCTCAGCATAGTTGCCCTTTCTCAGGAGCCTGTGAACACGGCCCACCGGGAACTGCAGTCCAGCCCGGGAGGAGCGAGACTTGGCCTTGGACCGAGCTTTCCCGCCGGTCTTTCCTCTTCCAGACTTTTCTTTTCCAAAAATAAACTTGAGGACATTCCGTGCACACCACTGCCTGATGGATTGGTGGTCAAAGGTGTTTTTCCACACAAACATTTCCACGAAGGCACAGTCCAACTGGATGGAGCATTCCATGGCAAAGTGACCAGATCCATCCTTCGCAACACCGGGGTCAGATTGAACCTCAACACGTAGTGACACTTGGTGTTTGCATACCGGGGCTCTACGCACAGCTTGATGCAGCCACATACTCAGGTGGCCATCAGGTTGAGGGCGACGTTGAGTACATTTTTTCGCCTTTATCCAGAGGTTTGAACATCGTGTCCCTCCGGACCCTGTCCATTTTGCGTCTTCAGATAAAGCGGAAAATGGCTCGGGTGATCGCCACAGCGCAGGAGTGGGGTATGGGCCAGACCTGCGTCGCATGCAGCAACAACGTGAGCACCTTGCACCTGATGACCAGGTTCTTACCCATAATAGAGAGAGAACGCTGCTCCCACATGCTCAGTTTATGTTGTACCCTGGCTACTCACTCCTCCCAGGTTTTGGTGCACGTCCCGGCCCTGACAAACCATATCCCCAGCACCTTCAGGTAGTCTGACCTGACGGTGAAGGGGACAAAGGATCGATCAGCCCAGTTCCCAAGGAACATGGCCTCGCTCTTGCCATGGTTAACATTGGTTCCCGAATCCAGTTCGAATTGGTCGCAGATGCTCATCAGTCTGCGAATGGACTGCAGATCCGATCAGACTACAGCAACATCGTCCATGTACAGGGAGGCTTTGACCTGAGTGACTCCACTGCCTGGGATTGTCACCCCTCTTATGCCCGCATCCTTCCTAATAGACTCAGCAAAGGGTTCGATGCAGCAAACATACAAGGCAGGGGAGAGAGGACAGCCCTGTCTGACTCCAGATTTGATTGGAAACTTTCTGATTCCCACCCAATGTTTTGGGACTGCACGACTGATGTTTGTGTCAAGCAGTTTGATCCAATTGCAGATTCCCTCCCCAAACCCCAGTCTGGAAAGCACAGCCATCATGTATGTGTGTAAAATCCTGTCAAAAGCATTTTCCTGGTCAAGGCTGATGAGGCAGATGTCCACCCTCCTGTCCCGTACATAGGCGATCGTATCCCTGAGTAGCACGATACTATCAGAGATCTTCCTGCTGGGTACAGCACAGGTCTGGTCAGGGTGAATCACCAACTCCAGAGCAGACTTGACTCGACTGGCGATGACTTTGGACAGAACCTTGTAGTCTACATTAAGCAGTGAGATGGGCCGCCAATTTCTGATTCCTGCCCTCTCCCACTTCTGCTTGTAGATGAGGGTGATGATGCCTTTCCTCATGGATTCTGACATGTTGCCAGCCAGGAGCGTACTCTCGTATACTTCCAGCAGGTCTGGGCTCACCGAGTACCACAGGGCCGAATACAACTCAACTGGTAAGCCGTCGCTTCCGGGAGTTTTCTTCATCTCAAAAGACTTGATGGCCTTTGTCAGCTTGTGCAGAGTTCGCGGTTTGTACACTGCCGCAGGTACGACAAACTCTGGGCTGCTCCGCATCGACCATGAAGCCTCGACTTCCCCCGAAAGCGAAGCTGGAGGGAGGATGGATGATGGCTCCGTTGGCATCGACCTTCAAGGTCACCTTGACCTGCCGCTAGCTGGCCCAAATCCAAATGGGTCCTTGACATCAGTGCTGCCGCCGGCCACCTCAACATACCTGGTGAGGAAGGTGAGTACTTCCACGACAGGAACATGGGGGTTGTAGAGGTGGCTTCTCACCACCCAGTCACGTTGCGACGGCATTGTGAAGAGCGGCTCCATCGTGAGGATCGACAGCGGCGCCTGGTTTCCCTTCTCCTTAAACACTTTCAGGAACTTGATGCATCCGCCACGTTCTTGGACGTCACGTCAAAATATTCACAGCTGGGGAAGTCCTGCAGGCAGAAGATGTTCGTAGCTTGGAATCCACAGCAATCAATAAGGATTTTCTTAATGAAGAAGGTACGATCAACCCGTGCATCTCCTTCCTTATCCTTCACTCCCATCCGAACGGTGTTACACACTCCCTGGCCTGAAGTTACAGAATTGGTTGCAGCCATTTTACTCAAAAACTTACCTGAGACAGGATCATGGTCTCACCCCTGCTCCTCTTCCAGACATTTCCACAATCTCACAAATACTTTCACAAAGAGTGAGGAATTCCTCCCGTACTTCCCTGCTTTACCTTCTGGAGGAATGCAGTCCGGCTACTTCTGATTGGTTACTGTCTGCTGAATCTCATTGGCTGGTTCATGTCACCAATCAGGTAGCTGCTATTTCGCCGATCATCAAAGGGCAATGAGAAAATGGGGCGGAGATTGACAGCGGCAAATTGTCAGAGCTGAAACCCATTCACAAATTTGAAAAGCCCACCAAAATATTTGTGAAACCAGGAACAGCTGAAATATAATAAATAATATCGTCTAAAGAGTGAAATGTATTTCACTCTCTCCTTATATTGTGTTTCTCCTCATTGTCCGTCACAGATACCAGACTTACTTTCGTTCTGGGAGCGGAGCGGAGAGGAGTGGACCTGTGGGGAGAACGCCGAGAGCAGAACCAATAAATTGAGCCCAAGGATCGCGGCCCAGTCACTCACCTTCCGGGAGAGGACTGGACCTGTGGGGAGAACACCGAGAGTGGAGCCGATAAATTGAGCCCGAGGATCGTGGCCCAGTCTCTCACCTTCCGGGAGAGGAGCAGACCTGTGGGGAGAACACCGACAGTGGAGCCGATATATTGAGCCTGAGGATCGCGGCCCAGTCACTCACCTTCCGGGAGAGGAGCGGACCTGTGGGGAGAACACCGACAGTGGAGCCGACAAATTGAGCCTGAGGATCGCGGCCAAGTCACTCACCTTCCGGGTGAGGAACGGAGAGCAGTCCAGGCGCGCCGGAGTTTGAAAGCAAAGTGAGCAGTGATGTCACAGGAAGGCTGCAAGGTGATTGGTTGGTGAGTATCTGCTGTTAGCGAGTTACTCTAAATAGCTGGGTAAGTAACTAAAAGTAAAGGGAAAGTTCTACAGTTTTTTCAATAAAGGAGGTCCTGTTTTTTGGGGGAGAATCAAGGTCCCTAGTGTAAATAATTTAATTTTTGGGTAAGTTAAGGGGATAAATTAAGGGTACGTCATGTCAGGGCAGCTCAGCAATGTGGAGTGATCCTCCTGTGCAATGTGGGAAGTCAGGGACACTTCAAGTATCCAGGGCGAACACGTGTGCAGGAAGTGTCTCCAGCTGCAGCTACACGAAATCCACGTTTCGGATCTGGAGCAGCGGCTGGAGATGCTGTGGAGCATCCGCGAGGCTGAGATCATCATGGATAGCACGAAGAGGGAGGTGGTCACACCGCAGGTAAAGACTGCTCAGGTAGAAAGGGAATGGGTGACCACCAGGCAGAGTAGAAGAACTAGGCAGGTAGTGAAGGAGTCCCCTGGATCCATCTCGCTTTCTAACAGATTTTCCACTTTGAATACGGTTGGGGGAGATAGCTTCTCGGGAATGCAGCAAGAACCAAGTCTGTGGCACCACAGGTGGATCAGCTGCACAGGAGGGGAGGAAAAGGAGTAGAAGATCTATAGTGATAGGGGATTCTATCGTAAGAGGTACAGATAGGCATTTCTGTGGCTGCAAACGTGACTCCAGGATGGTATGTTGCCTCCCTGGTGCTCGGGTCAAGGATGTCACAGAGTGGCTGCAGGACAAGGGGGGCGGGTGAACAGTCAGAGGTCATGGTACACATTGGCACCAATGACATAGGTAGAAAGAGGGATGAGGTCCTGCAACCAGAATTTAGGGAGCTAGATAGCAGATTAAAAAGCAGGACCTCAAAAGTTGTAATCTCTGGATTGCTCCCAATGCCACATGCTAATGAGTATAGGAAAAAGAGGGTACAGCAGATGAATGAATGGCTGAGGATATGGTGCAGGAGGGAGGGCCTTAATTTCCTCGACCACTGGGTCCGTTTCTGGCAAAGGTGGGACCTGTACAAGTTGGACGGGTTGCACCTGAACTGGAACGGGACCAACATACTTGCTGGTAGGTTTGCTAGTGCTGTTTTGGGGTGTAGGGGGTGTTTAAACTAATTTGGCAGGGGGGGTCGGATACAGAGTGGAGGTACAGTAGGGGGTTAAACACAGTCAAATTTAAAAGAGAAACTGAGTCAGTCTGGAAGGCAGAGCAAATATAGACCTGTTACGGTACAAGTGAAAAATGCAAGGCTGGATTGCATCTATTTTAATGCAAGGAGTCTTACTAATAAGGCAGATGAATTGAGGGCGATGATTAGCACATGGGATTATGATCTTATTCCTATCACAGAGACATGGTTGAGGGAGGGGCTGGACTGGCAGCTCAGTATTCCAGGGTACAGAATCTACAGGCAAGACAGGTGAGGGAGTAAAAGAGGAGGTGGCATTGCACTGTTGATCAAGGAGTCAATTACTGCAGTAAGGAAGGATGATATCTTAGAAATTCCTCAAATGAGACCATATGGGTAGAACTTAAAAACAAAAAGGGGACAATCACTTGGCTGGGAGTGTACTACAGGCCTCTAAACAGACAGGAAGAGATAGAGAAGAAAATATGTAGGCAAATCTCAGAGAGGTGTAAGAATCTTCTTCTTTGGCCTCCTTGTCTCGAGATACAATGGGTAAGCACCTGGAGGTGGTCAGTGGTTTGTGAAGCAGCGCCTGGAGTGGCTATAAAGGCCAATTCTAGAGTGATAGACTCTTCCACAGGTGCTGCAGATAAAATTGGTTGTCAGGGCTGTTACACAGTTGGCTCTCCCCTTGCGCTTCTGTCTTTTTTCCTGCCAACTGCGAAGTCTCTTCAACTCGCCACATTTTAGCCCCACCTTTATGGCTGCCCGTCAGCTCTGGTGATCACTGGCAACTGACTCCCACGACTTGTGATCAATGTCACAGGACTTCATATCGCGTTTGCAGACGTCTTTTAAGCGGAGACATGGACGGCTGGTGGGTCTGATACCAGTGATGAGCTCGCTGTACAATGTGTCCTTGGGGATCCTGCCATCTTCCATGTGACTCACATGGCCAAGCCATCTCAAGTGCCACTGGCTCAGTAGGGTGTATCTGCAGGGGATGTGTTGGAGATACAGTCCTGCCACCTGATGCCAAGGATTCTCCGGAGGCTGCGAAGATGGAATGGATTGAGACGTCACTCTTGGCTGAGATACGTTGTCCAGGCCTCGCTGCCGTAGAGCAAGTTACTGAGGACACAGGCTTGATACACTTGGTCTTTTGTGTTCCGTGTCAGTGCGCCATTTTCCCACACTCTCTTGGCCAGTCTGGACATAGCAGTGGAAGCCTTTCCCATGCACTTGTTGATTTCTGCATCGAGAGACAGGTTACTGGTGATAGTTGAGCCTAGGTAGGTGAACTCTTGAACCACTTCCAGAGCGTGGTCGCCGATATTGATGGATGGAGCATTTCTGACGTCCTGTCCCATGATGTTCTTTTTCGTGAGGCTGATCGTTGGGCCTTATTCGTTGCAGGCAGCCGCAAACCTGTCGATGAGACTCTGCAGCCACTCTTCAGTGTGAGATATTAATGCAGCATCGTCAGCAAAAAGGAGTTCCCTGTTGAGGACTTTCCGTACTTCGGTCTTCGCTCTTATCCGGGCAACCTGCCACCTGATCTTGTGTGGAGGAAAATTCCTTCTTCTGAAGGGTTGAGCGCATGTGAGAGCAGTAGGGAGAAGAAGATCCCAAACAATGTAGGTGCGAGAACACAGCCCTGTTTCATGCCACTCAGGATAGGAAAGGGGTCTGATGAGGTGCCGTTATGCTAAATTGTGCCTTTCATATTGTCATGGAATGAGGTGATGATACTTAGTAGCTTTGGTGGACATCCAATCTTTTCTAGTAGTCTGAAGAGATCACGTCTGCTGACGAGGTCAGAGGCTTTGGTGAGATCTATGAAAGCAACGTAGAGGGGCATCTGTTGTTCACGGCATTTCTCCTGTAGCTGGTAAAGGGAGAACAGCATGTCAATGTTGGATCTCTCTGCTCAAAAGCTACACTGTGCCTCAGGGTAGACACGCTCAGCCAGCTTCTGGAGCCCGTTTAAAGCGACTCGAGTGAAGACTTTCCCCACTATCCTGAACAGGGAGATTCCATGGTAATTGTTGCAGTCACCACGGTCGCCCTTTTTCTTCTGTAGGGTGATGATATTGCCATCGCGCGTGTCCTGTGGTACTGCTCCCTCGTCCCAGCACAGGCAATGCAGTTCGTAGAGTGCTGGAAGTATAGCAGGCTTGGTACTCTTGATTATTTCAGGGTAATGCTGTGCTTCCCAGGTGCTTTTCTGCTGGCTAGAGAATGAATGGCATCACTGAGTTCCGATTTTGTTGGCTGTACGTCCAGCTCATCCATGACTGGCAGAGACTGGGCTGCATTGAGGGCGGTCTCAGTGACAACATTTTCCGTGGAGTACAGTTCTAGGTAGTGCTCCACCCAGCAGTCCATTTACTTCCGTTGGTTAGTGTTTATGTCCCCTGATTTAGATTTGAGGGGGGCGATCTTCTTGATGTTTGGCCCAAAAGCTCTCTTAATGCCATCATACATTCCTCGGATGTTTCCGGTGTCAGAGGCCAGCTGAATATGACTGCATAGGTGTTGCCAGTAGTCATTTACACAGTGCCTGGCTGTTATTTGTGCAGCGTTTCTGGCTGCTTTAAGAGCGACGGATGTTAACTCGCTGGGGGCTTTCTTGTCGTTCAACAGTGCAATGCGCTTCGCGGCTATGACAGGTTCCAGCTCTTCAAAGTGTGATTGAAACAAGTCTGCATTCTGCTTCACACGTTTGCCATAGGTGATCATAGCTGAGTCATAGATGGCATCTCTGATGTGGGCCCACTTGGTTTCTGCTTCCCCCACGGAGTGTTTTGAAGGACTTTATCAAGTGAATTTAGAAACTTACGTAACAGCTGTGGATAAGAAATTCTGCTAGTGTTGATGCGCGGGCGGCCCTCCCGCTTGGAGTGATGCAGCTTCTTTGGTTTGAGTCTAACCTTGCTGCATACCACACACTGCACACCACACACATCCTTGTCCACTCAACACAGTATTAGACTGGCAATAAAGTGAGCTTGCCTGCAGGTTGCTGTGAAATGGCATGAGACTGACATCTCTTGGTGTGAAATAGAACTGCAAGAGGGAAATTGATTGATAATAAAAAGGTCGGTGGGAATGTAAGCTGTGAGGGGGATGCAAAGGGCCGGATTTTATTTGGTTCACTCCCCCCGAGATTCCGGCCCTGCTCCAATTCTGGTCTTATGAGCATCGCTGACTTTTATCGCTCCACCGCTGGCGGCTGTGACATCAGCTGTCCAGGCCCAAAGCCTGAGATTTCCCTCCCTGAACTCTCCGCCTCTCGACCTCTCTTCCCTCCTTTAAAACACTCATGGAAGCCTACTTCTGTGACCAAGCTTTTGGCCATCGGCTCTAATACGGTCTTGTGTGGCTTGGGGTCCAATTCTGCTTTCCGACACTCCTGTGAAGTGCCATGGGACGCTGTATTTCGTTAAAAGTGCTCAATAAATTTACACACAAGTTGTTGTTGTTTTTGGTCTTGAATGTATTGCCTGAGAGGATGGTGGAAGGAGACTCAATTGTAAGGTTCAAAAGGGAATTTTGATAAATAGTTGAAAGGAAATGAAAGAGCTGCCACAGGCACGATGGGCCGCCCTGGTTGTCGATGTCGTCGTCGTCATCCTTCCTTCTATGTGAGATGATGGACGTGCAGCAAATCCATTGGTGATGGGATAGTTTCCCATGGTGCACTTTGTCCGATAGCTGAAGAGGTCAATCTGTGAGAGGCAGGTTCTTCCACAAGTGCCACATATGAGGTGGGATTATCAGGTGTCGCTGTTTTCCATGTTGGCACCTGCTGTCCAGCTGCTGTAGACACTGATCGTCATGGTGACGCACACACCAGTCCAGGGGTAATATCACCATTTCCCTCTGTTGTTGGCCAGTGTCTCCCATGTGTGAAAATCGATGTTTCTGGCCTTCATGTCCTGCTTGCAGGCATCCTTGAAGTGGGGCTTTGGGCATCCAACTGGTCTTCTGTCTCCGGCGACCTCCGCAAACAGAATACCCTTGGGAATGTGTCATCTTCCATCCTGCGAACGTGCCTGAGCCAGCAAAGTCACCTCTGCTTGACGAGTGCGAGCATACTCGGGAGATTTGCTTTTGAAAGCATTGTTACATTTGTGATTTTTTCCAGTGTTTATTTGCGCAGTGTCTCACTGACTTTTGCACAACTGCCTTGGCCAATTTCAAGTCATATAATGTTCTGGCTGCTCGTTTCATGTTGTGCATCAGGTCGGTTCTGCTTTTTGCTTCAATAACAGATGTCATCTCTGCTGAGTCAGTGGGGAAGAGACAGTTGCCCACGTCCTTCTGGAATGTGCCTTTGCAAAGCAGGTGTGGAAAGAGATGCAGTGGTTTTTGTCGAGGTTCATTCCAAGCAGCTCTGTAACACAGGAGTCTGTGCTCTCCGGACTGTTCCCAGGGATGCACACCGAGATAAACATCAACTGCTGCTGGAGGACCATCAATTCGGTGATAGACACACTTTGGTCTGCCCTAAACTTGCTGGTCCTCCAGCGCAAAAAGTTGTCCACGACCGAGTGTTGCAGACTGGCACATTCCAAGGTCCAGGACTACGTGCTGAGGGATGCACTAAAGCTTGGGGTAGCTGCTGCAAAGGCTCAATGGGGAAAGACCACTGTGTGAGGTCCTCCCGCTATAGTGAACTAAGGAACTGGACCCATGGGAATCCCCTCGGGCTGTATACACCAAATATGGTTTGGCTGTAAAATGTACATGGCAGGTAAAATGGAATGGAAGGGTTGTGAGGCAACTCACTCCTCTATGAAAGAAAGCTGATTTCTTTCACACTTTGTGGAATGTCACAGAGTCATGGAGAGATACAGCACTAAAACAGGCCCTTCGGCCCACCGAGTCTGTGCTGACCACCAACCACCCATTTACACTAATCCTACATTAATCCCATATTCCCTACCACATCGCCACATTCCCTCAATTCTCCGACCACCTACCTACACTCGGGGCAATTTACAATGGCCAATTTACCTATCAACCTGCAAGTCTTTGGCTGTGGGAGGAAACCAGAGCACCCGGCAGAAACCCACGAGGTCACAGGGAGAACTTGCAAACTCCACACTGGCAGTACCCAGAACTGAACCCGGGTCGCTCGAGCTGTGAGGCTGCAGTGTTTTTTTCCAAACTTTTATGAATAAAGTATATTTTGGAAAAACAAAATTCCTAATGAAGTAGGCGCAGTCGATGGGTGCACCTCCTTCACTATCTTTCACCACCACCCTAACGGTGTTACGCACCCCCTGGCCTGGAGCTCTGGTGTTGGTTGCAGCCATTTTTACTTGACGTTTTCCTGGGACAAGTACTAAATCCTCAACTGACAGGGAAACCACCACCACGGTAGATCTCCAATCCCAAAGGGCGGAATGCCCTAAATACGGTGCTGAAACCACCACCCACCCCCCAAAAAAACACAAAAACAGCACCTGCATTATCAAACGCCACTGATCACGGTCTCTCCCCTGCCAGCTAAGTCCAAGCATTGAGGTGGAGAAGTGCGTACTTGGAGCTGCGAAGAAACGAGCACGAGTGTTTATAGTGAAAAATATTTGGGAGCAGAAACACTGTCCAGCAACAACTAGGAAATTCTATTTTTGATTCAGATAATCAGGGGTCAGTGCAAAAGCAGACCCCCAACTATCACAAATTCTGCAGTTGAGTATCCCACATTTGAAGACATCGCAGGCATCAGCAAACCCACAGTACAATAGGTTAGCCTTATCCTGGGAGAACTTTTTATTTATTTCCAAAATATACTTTATTCATAAAAATCTGTAAAAATTACATTCCCAAACAGTTTCAAACAGCATCAAGTCAAAAAATACAAACAGTGCAAAGGTGATCAGTTGCCTTCTATACAATCATGAGTTGCCTCACAACTCTTCCATTTCATTGTCATTTTACATTTACAGCACACAGAATTTTCCCGATACAGTTCGAGGGGTTTCCCATGGATCCAGCCCCTCAGTTCAGCTTGGTGGGGGGACCTTACACTGTGGCCTTTCCCCATTGAGCCTTTGCTGCGGCTGCCCCAAGCTTTAGTGCGCCCCTCAGCACGTAGTCCTGGACCTTGAAACGTGCCAGTCTGCAACATTCCGTCACAGACAACTCTTTGCACTGGAAGAGCAGCAGGTTTCTGGCAAACCAAAAGGCATCTCCAGCTGAATTGATAGTCCTCCAAGCAGTTGATGTTTGTCTCAGTGTGCGTCCCTGGGAACTGTCGATAGAGCACAGACTCCTGTGTTACCAAGCTGCTTGGAATAAACCATGACAAAAACCACTGAATTGCTTTGATAATTTTTCATTATTTTCACAATATACTTTATTCATAAAAATCTGCAAAAATTACATTGCCAAACAGTTTCAAACAGCACCAAAAAATACAAACATTGCCAGGTTGATCAGTTTCCTTCTATACTATCATGAGTTTCTTCACAACCCTTCCATTTCACTATTGTCATGCCAATTACAGTTTCACATTTCCAGCAAAAGAAAATATCAACAAAACAGTTCGAGGGGTTTCCCATGGATCCGGCCCCTCAGTTCAGCTTGGTGGGGGGAACCTTACTTTTTTTTTTATTTCCAAAATATACTTTATTCATAAAAATCTGAAAAAATTACATTGACAGTTTCCAAACAGCACCAAAAAATACAAACATTGCAAGGGAGATCAGTTTCCTTCAATACGGTCATGGGTTTCTTCCCAACCCTTCTGTTTCACAATTGTAGTGTCAATTACAGTTTTACATTTACAGCAATTGAGAATATTAACGATACAGTTCGAGGGGTTTCCCATTGATCCAGCCCCTCAGTCCAGCTTGGTGGGGGAACCTTACACTGTGGTCTTTCCCCATTGAGCCTTTTCTGCGGCTGCCCCAAGCTTTAGTGCGTCCCTCAGCACGTAGTCCTGGACCTTGGAATGTGCCAGTCTGCAACATTCGGTGGTGGACAACTCTTTGCGCTGGAAGACCAGCAAGTTTCGAGCAGACCAAAGGGCGTCTTTCACCGAATTGATAGTCCTCCAGCAGCAGTTGATGATTGTCTCGGTGTGCGTCCCTGGGAACAGCCCGTAGAGCACAGACTCCTGTGTTACAGAGCTGCTTGGGATGAACCTTGACAAAAACCACTGCATCTCTTTCCACACCTGCTTTGCAAAGGCACATTCCAGGAGGAGGTGGACGACCGTCTCTTCCCCACCACAGCCAACGCGTGGGCATTGTTCGGAGGGGGCGAGACTTCGGGTGTGCATGAAGGATCTGACTGGGAGGGCCCTTCTCACCACCAGCCAAGCTACGTCTTGGTGCTTGTTTGAAAGTTCTAGTGAGGAGGCATTCTGCCAAATGACTTTGACAGTCTGCTCGGGGAAACATCCGACATGACCCACCGTTTCCTTTTCCCGTCGGGCCTTGAGGACATTCCGTGCAGACCACTGCCTGATGGACCGGTGGTCAAAAGTGTTTTCCGGCAGAATCTGCTGCACGAAGCAGAGGTGGTACGGCACCGCCCAACTGCATGGAGCATTCCGCGGCAATGTGACCAGGCCCATCCTTCGCAACACCGGGGACAGATAGAACCTCAGCACGTAGTGACACTTGGAGTTTGCGTACTGGGGATCTACACACAGCTTGATGCAGCCGCACACGAAGGTGGTCATCAGGTTGAGGGCCACGTTGGGTACATTTTTCCCGCCCTTGTCCAGAGATTTGAACATCGTGTCCCTCCGGACCCGGTCCATTTTAGATCTCCAGACGGAGGGGAAAATGGCTCGGGTGACTGCCACGGCGCAGGAGTGTGGTATGGGCCAGACCTGCGCCACGCAGAGCAACAACGTGAGCGCCTCGCACCTGATGACCAGGTTCTTACCCACAATGTAGAGAGATCGCTGCCCCCACATGCCCAACTTTTGTCGTACCTTGGCAACTCGCTCCTCCCATGTTTTGGTGCACGCCCCGGCCCTTCCGAACCATATCCCCAGCACCTTCAGGTAATCTGACCTGACGGTGAAGGGGACAAAGGATCGGTCAGCCCAGTTGCCAAAGAACATGGCCTCACTCTTGCCGTGGTTAACTTTAGCTCCCGAGGCCAGCTTGAACTGGTCACAGATGCTCATCAGTCTGTGCACAGAGAGCGGATCCGAGCAGAAGACAGCAACATCATCCATGTACACGGAGGTTTGTTCCTGAGTGCCTCCACTGCAGGGCATACCTTACATCGTAGTTTTTTTTTCTTTCCCTGCCAAGGAAGTATGTTCTAAATTGCCACACACTGACACCTGACATCACACACCACCTCTTACGGTTTCAGTGCACAGTTGTATAAATCATCTTGTCACACTATTCAGGTAAATTGGCCATTATAAATTGTCACCGGTATTGGTAGGTGGTAGGGAAATATAGGGACAGGTGGGGATGTTTGTTGGGAATATGGGATTAGTGTAGGATTAGTATAAATGGGTGGTTGATGTTCGGCACAGAATTGGTGGGCCTAAGGGCCTGTTTCAGTGCTGTATCTCTAATCTAATCTAATCTTTGTAATCTGATGCTAAGTTGACATGGTAATTCTTCGCAGCTATTGCACTGTATAATTTATTAGACCTTTCAAGAAAATACTGCATGTATCCAGGGCCTGCAATGCTCATGTGCATATTGCCATGAAAAGGATATCAACACGCTCCACCCCACCACTCAGTTGCCTTTCTTCAGGCCACCAGGAAGTAATTGTTTGCCTTCTATTCCTTTGAAACACCATTCTGAGTCTGATACTTTGGAAAAAGCAATGGAGCAGCTCTGTAACACAGGAGTCTGTGCTCTACGGGATGTTCCAAGGGACGCACACCGAGACAAACATCAACTGCTGCTGGAGGACTATCAATTCGGTGAAAGACGCCCTTTGGTCTGCCCGAAACTTGCTGGTCTTCCAGCGCAAAGAGTTGTCCACGACCGAATGTTGCAGACTGGCACATTCCAAGGTCCAGGACTACGTGCTGAGGGACGCACTAAAGCTTGGGGCAGCTGCAGCAAAGGCTCAATGGGGAAAGACCACTGTGTAAGGTCCCCCCACCAAGCTGAACGGAGGGGCTGGATCCATGGGAAATCCCTCGAACTGTATCGGGAAAATTTTTGTGTGCTGTAAAATGTACATGGCATGAAAAATGAAATGGAAGGGTTGTGAGGCAACTCACTCCTGTATTGAAGGAAACTGACCTCCTTTGCATTGTTTGTATTTTTTGACTTGGTGCTGTTTGGAACTGTTTTGTCATGTATATTTTCCAGGTTTTTATGAATAAAGTATATTTTGGAAAGAAAAAAAATCCTCTACATATTGAGCTAAAAAGTTCTCCTGCATACATTTTAAGAACTCCACTCCATCTAAGCCCTTAACACGATGACTATCCCAATTAATGTTGAACATTGAGTTCAATAATTTCAGAGCATGACCGGCCCCCATTTTACCTTAATTTTTAGTTATTTTTTTCTTTTTTACATTTTTTACATTTTTTTTGTGTTTATTTTTTTTCATCTCAGTTTGTTCAGTTTGCTGACCCACTGTTTCTTTTCATGTTTATACTTGCTGCTGTTCAATTTTCAGTCCGTTAAGACCCTATCTGTACTAATGCTTTGTCTTTCAACACACCGTTAACATATTGTTTGCCTTTGCTCCATGACCTTCTGGTCAGCTATTCTGTGACCTTGTCCTATTTACACCTCCTTTGTTATCTCTTTCCCCACCCCACGCTTTACTTGCTTATAATCTTTTACATTTCTAATAATTGCCATTTCTGAAGAAGGCTCACTGACCTGAAACGTTAACTCTGCTTCTCTCTCCACAGATGCTGCCAGACCTGCTGAGTATTTCCAGCATTTCTTGTTTTTATTTCAGATTTCCAGCATCTGCAGTATTTTGCTTTTATTTTATGTATAACCAGGGTGTACCTATAACCACGTGAAAGGTTTATTTGGAGTGGAATGATGTTTTTATCAGAATAAATATTTGAAGCCGTGAAGTGTAGCCCTTTATCCCCACAATAAAAACATGGCTCTTATTTTCTAGACTTAACGAATTTTAGGTTGGCGACCATAATGAGATGGTGAAGAACCACATTCTGTTCCGGTGCTGAGGGTTGCAGACCCCTGGTCTAAGCAGAATGAAGCAGTTTAAGAACTGAACCTGACTTCACAATGGACTACAAGGGGACTAAAGAGATCACGGTCAATATTCCCTCCAATCTATCAGACCATGAAAGCTCCCATGCAGGCTGCACATTTTTATTAAGGTTATTTAGATAAAGGTTCTTTCTCTTCAAATGTGTTCAGAGGGCGAGAGAGAGACAGAGGGAAATGTCCCGACTCCAGAAAAGAATGCAAAATCTGCTCTGGCTGCAGTCGATGGGAGTCGAGGTCAAGGAGGACTTCCAAGAGGTGAAGAACCAGCAGGCCTCGCTCTTTGCCACGGAGGCCTCCAAGATCATCTTCCGGTCCAGAGTCCTCTCCATTGAGCAGGATGAGACGTGCTCATGATTCTTCTTCCAAAATGGACACAGAGAGAGCTCTGTTATCAGCAGCTTGAAGGAACAGGATGGCTCAGTAACGTCTTCGCAATCCAACACAGTGGCACAGTGGTTAGCACCACAGCCTCACAGCTCCAGTGACCCGGGTTCAATTCTGGAGACTGCCTGTGTGGAGTTTGCAAGTTCTCCCTGTGTCTGCGTGGGTTTTCTCCGGGTGCTCCGGTTTCCTCCCAAAAGACTTGCAGGTTGGTAGATAAATTGGCCATTATAAATTGCCCCTAATATAGGTAGGTGGCAGGAACATATAGGAACAGGTGAGGATATGGTAGGAATATGGGATTAGCAAAAATGGGTGGTTGATGGTCGGCACAGACTCAGTGGGCCGAAGGGCCTGTTTCAGTGCTGTATCTCTAAAAAAAAATGAAAGATCAGAAAATCCTTTTATGCTGGGCTGCAAGACGCGAAGCCCACAGACAGCACATCTTCCCAGTTCTTCCTGTCATCTATCACAGAGGTCTTGGAAGACAGCATGAGGGAGAGACTGGACAAGCCGCAAACTCTGGACGAGCTGACAAAGGCCATCAGGTCCATAGAGACGAGTACATCTCCCGGAAGCGACGGCTTACCGGTGGAGTTGTATTCGGCCCTGTGGGACTGGGTCGGCCCAGACCTGCTGGAAGTATACGAGAGTATGCTCCTGGCCGGCAGCATGTCAGAATCCATGAGGAAAGGCATCATCACCCTCATCTACAAGCGGAAGGGGGTGAGGGCGGAAATCAGAAATTGGCGGCCCATCTCACTGCTTAATGTAGATTACAAGATTCTGTCCAAAGTCATCGCCAGTCGAGTCAAGTCTGCTCTGGAATTGGTGATTCACCCTGACCAGACCTGCACTGTACTCAGCAGGAAGATCTCTGATTGTCTCACACTACTCTGCCTCATCAGCTTGGACCAGGAGAAGATTTTTGACGGGATATTGCACACATTCATGATGGACGTGCTCTCCAAAATGGGGTTTGGGGAGGGAATCTGCAATTGGTTCAAACTGCTTTACACAAACATCAGTAGTGCAGTCTCAATCAATGGGTGGGAATCATAAAGTTTCCTGATCCAATCTGGAGTCAGACAGGGCTGTCCTCTCTCCCCTGTCTTGTCTGATTGCTGTATCGAACCTTTTGCAGAGTCCATTAGGAAGGATGCAGGCATAAGAGGGGTGACAATACCAGTCAGTGGACGCACTCAGGTAAAAGCCTCCCTGTACATGGACAATGTCGCTGTCTTCTGCTCGGATCCACCATCCCCTCGCAGACAGATGAGCATCTGCAACCAGTTCGAACCAAAGTCAACTATGGCAAGAGTGAGGCCATGTTCTTTGGGAACCGGGCCGACCAATCCTTTGTCCCCTTCACCATCAGGTCAGACTACCTGAAGGTGCTGGGGATACGGTTCGGAAGGGCCGGGGCCTGCTCCAAAACCTGGAAGGAGCGAGTGGCCAGGGTACACAATAAACTGAGTGTGTGCGAGCAGCGATCTCTCTCCATTGTGGGTAAGAAAATGGTCATCAGGTGCGAGGCACTCTCGTTGTTGCTGTACGTGGCGCAGGTCTGGCCCGTTCCCCACTCCTGCACTGTGGCAGTCACCCGAGCCATTTTCCGCTTTATCTGGAGATCTAAAATGGAACAGGGCGGGAGGGACACGATTTTCAAACCTCTGGACAAGGGCGGGAAAAATATACCCAACGTCGCCCTCATCCTGATGACCACCTTCGTGTGCAGCTGCACCAAACTGTGTGTAGAGCCCCAGTACACAAACACCAAGTGTCACTATGTGCTGAGGTTTTATCTGTCCCCGGTGTTGCGAAGGATGGGTCTGGTCACATTGCCGCGGATCGCTTCATCCAGTTGCACTGTGCCGTACCAGCTATCCTTCCTGGGAATGTTTCTGCGGGAAAACACCTTTGACCACCAATCCATCAGGCAGTGGTCTGCACGGAATGTCCTCAAGGCCCGACGGGAAAAGGAGATGGTGGATCTGGTCGGATGGTTCCCCGAGCAGACTGCCAAAGTCATTTGGCAGAATGCCTCATCACCACAACATTCCAACAAGCACCAAGTTGTAGCTAGGCTGGTGGTAAGAAGAGCCCTTCCTGTCAGATCATTCCTGCATGCCCGAAGTCTCGCCCCTTCCACACGCGGCCCTCGAAGTGGCTGCGGTGGGGTAGAGACAGTTGCCCACCTCCTTCTGGAATGTGTCTTTGCAAAGCAGTTGTGGAAAGCGATGCAGTGGTTTTTGTCGAGGTTCATCCCAAGCAGCTCTGTAACACAGGAGTCTGTGCTCTACGGGCTGTTCCCAGGGATGCACACCGAGATAGACATTAACTGCTGCTGGAGGACCATCAATTTGGTGATAGACACTCTTTGGTCTGCCCGAAACCTGCTGGTCTTGCAGCGCAAAGAGTTGTCCACGACTGAGTTTTGCAGACTGGCACATTCCTAGGTCCAGAACTACGTGCTGAGGGACGCACTAAAGCTTGGGGTAGCCACTGCAAAGGCTCAATGGGGAAAGACCACTGTGTAAGGTCCCCCCGCCATAGTGAACTGGGCAGCTGGACCCATTGGAAACCCCTCGTGCTGTATACACCAGATATGGGTTTGCTGTAAAATGTCCATGTCAGGTAAAATGGAGTGCAAGGGCTGTGAGGCAACTCACTCCTGTATTGAAGAAAACTGATTTCCTTTGCACTTTTTGGAATGTCAACTTGGTGCTGTTTTGAACTGTTGTATAATGCATTTTTTACAGATTTATATGAATAAAGCATATTTTTAGGAATAAAAACCTGGGGATTCAATTGCATAGTTATTTCAAGGTGGCAGGACACATTGAGAAAGTCGTTAGCAAAGCATATCGGATCTTGGGCTTCATAAATAGAGGTACTGAGTACAATAGTAGGGAAGTTATGCTGAACCTGTATAAATTTCTAGTTGGGCCACAACCATAGAATTGCATCCAGTTCTAGTCAACACACTTTTGGAGGGATGTGAGTGTCCTTGAGAGGGTGGAGGAGATTTAACAGAATGGTTCCAGACATGAGGGGCTTTAGCTGAAAGGTGAGGTTGGAGAAGCTGGGGTTGTTCTCCTTGCAGCAAAGGAGATTGAGGGGAGATTTGATAGACATGTACAAGATTATAATAAATATGACAGGTTTAGATAATTTACAGGGCGATGGGGATAGAGCGGGGGAATGGGACTGAAAGGATTGATTTACATGGGCTTGATGGGCAAAATGACTTCCTGTACTGTAGTGACTCCATGACTCAATGACTCTCTCTCCTTCTCTCTCTCTCTCTCTCTGTCCATCGCTTTACCTCTCTCTGCCTCTCTCTCTCTATCTGTCTTTAGCTGGTCCTCTAACTTTCTATCGCACTCTCTCTCTTTTTTTTCACTCTCTCTCTCTCTCCATTACACACATATTTGTCAATCACATGTCAAAGAAGGAAGCGTAATGAAGGAATGGCTGCGCCCTTGAAAATGTTTCCAGCAGAATAGTTAAATGTTTAAAGTTTCTGTAGGGAGTTTGACCTGAGATGGTGAGACACAAGGATGTGAGGTTATTAAAGTCTTCACCAAATGTAATAGGGAATAATTTTCTTCTCTGGTGAACCCAAAGGAACAAATAATGCGCAAGAATGAGAAAAATCAGAGGATTGAGAAACATCCAATGGTTCTTCACTTGTACAAGTCAGCAAACCCACAGAAAAACAGTAGGTTGAGAGTTCAGATCCAGTGATAGACTGGACAAATATCGAGCCAGTGTTTTTTTCTTTATAAACCTGACATCTGTCCACTTGGCGATTGCACTTCGTCTCGATGTATCTGATAATACTGATAGTATTTGTATTCCACAGTTGCTTTGAAATCACAGGCAATATAAATGGATTGGGAATGTCAATGGTCAGGAACCATTAATGGATTGGGAAGGTCAATGGACTGGAAAATATCAGTGGATTGGGAAATTCTATAGACTGAGTTATATCAATGAATTGGGACAGTTCAGTACATAGCGAAACATCAATGGATTAGGAAACAGGAATTAAAGGGACAGATATAGTTCAACCTGGAAAAGTGTGAAGTGATTCATTTTGGAAGGTCGAATTTGAATGCAGAATACAGGCTTAAAGACAGGATGCTTGGTAGTGTGGAGGAACAGAGGGATCTTGGGGTCCATGTCCATAGATCGCTCAAAGTTGCCACCCAAGTTGATAGGGTTGTTAAGAAGGCGTATGGTTTGTTGGCTTTCATTAACAGGGGGATTGAGTTTAAGAGCCGCGAGGTTATGCTGCAGTTCTATAAAGGCCTGGTTAGACCACACTTGGAATATTGTGTTCAGTTCTGGTCGCCTCATTATCGGAAGGATGTGGAAGTATTAGAGAGGGTGCAGAAGAGATTTACCAGGATGCTGCCTGGACTGGAGGGTATGTTTTACGAAGAAAGGTTGAGGGTGCTAGGGCTTTTCTCATTGGAACGAAGAAGGATGAGAGGTGACTTGATAGAGGGGTACAAGATGATGAGAGGCATAGATAGAGTGGATAGCCAGAGACTTTTTCCCAGGGTGGAAAGGGCTATCACCAGGGGGCATAATTTTAAGGTGATGGAGGAAGGTTTCGGGGAGATGTCAGAGGTAGGTTCTTTCCACAGAGAGTGGTGGGTGCGTGGAATGCACTGCCAGCGGTGGTAGTAGAAGCAGATACATTAGGGACATTTAAGCGACTCTTGGATAGGTACATGGATGATAGTAGAATGAAGGGTATGTAGGTAGTTTGATCTTAGAGTAGGTTAAAGGTTCGGCACAACATCGTGGGCCGACGGGCCTGTACTGTGCTGTACTGTTCTATGTTCCAGATGAAAGGATTGCATGAATCAATGGATTAGAATGTGGAGAGGCAGGAGAAAATGATGTCATTTTAAGTAGGGGGTCGGGGGTTAGTAGAAACAGACCAGGGCTATTTTACTCTCTATCTCACTCCTTTCTTCTATCTGGCTCATTATCACATCCTCTGTCTCTCAGAGCGGTGGGAATCACTGGAACCCACACTTGTTGCTCAGGTTGTTTGGTTCCAGGAAAATACAAGGTCCACATCAGATTGACAGGAAGGATAAATGTGATTCAGAGCCAATCATATTCCTTTTGGTGATGTGTGCTCAGCCTTGTTATATCAGCAAAGGCAGCAGGAAATGCAAATCCTAAAGAGTTTTGATAGAGTGAAGAAGGAGAAAGTGTTGCCAGTGACAGAAGGGTCAGTAACCAGAGGAAACACATTTAAAGTAATTGACAAAAGAATTCGAGTTGTGATGAGGAGATTGTTTTTTCAGCAGTGTGTTGTTCTGGTCTGGAATGCAAACCTGAAAGGTCAGTGGAAGCAGATTCAATGGTCACTCTCAATGGAATTGGATATATACCTGACATGGAAAATCTAACAGGGCAATGGGGGAAAGGACAGGAGTGCGGGATGTGGGATTAATTGAATAGCTCTGTTAAATATCAAGCAAATGCACAGTAATAAGGTTCTGTGCTTGGACCTCAGTTATTTTCACTCGATCAATGGCAGAGAAGGCTCGAGGAACCATGTGGCTCCTCCTCATGTTTTTCTCAGTGTCCAGGATAAAGTGTAACATGACACTGATTTCCAGATTGCCGACACAAATGCAACAAACATCTTTTCTAGAAACAACACATTGAAAGTGAGAAACTAATCACAAGGCATAGACAGGGATTGAACCCGTGACCTTCCGTTTTTCAAGACTGCCGCTTTACCACTTGGCCACCACGCCTTTCCTTAATGGATACCTGAGGCTCCAGAGGAGGATTTGTGATTCTTTTTCAATTTGGTTGAAACAGCATCGAGAAACATGCACAGAAATAAAGAGGGATTGTGGAATGGGTAACAGATCAGCATCATTTCCATCATCAGTATCATGAAATCTTCATTCAGACGTTCCATTCCCATCCTCAGCTTTTCTTACATCTGTACAATAATATAAGAGTGGATATTGGGTTGTTACTGGGCAGATTATATAAATAGACTATGTGCATCATCACAGGAAGTGCTGTGATATAATCTGTACGGCACCTCATGGAGAGTTGTAGATGAAACCTTCAATGCAAGATGTGCAGAGTAAACTCAGGTTATTTTAACCGTCAGATTCTTATAAATTCTGTACTAAGCCTTGACAGATATCAGAATATTATATGGGGGCCACAGCAAACCAAAGCGAAGATGGAGAAATCTTTGCCTGTACCTTTGAAAAGGTCACTGGACTGAACCAAGGCGAGGAGTGGCCGAGATGGTTCCAGAGGTTTGCAAGGTATCTACTGCATCGGGTCTCGTGCAGAAGCCAGACATGGAACAAGTCAGTCCGCTATTGTCTGCAATGAAGGGAGTGTGCAGGCAACATCCTCATGAAGAACAGAAGGCAACATGTGAAGAAGTTATTAAGGCACTCAAGACCTATTTTAATTGAGGAAAAATATGTCATTGTGGAGCCAAAGTTAAATCGCTGCATTTGCTGACAACACGACCACCAGGTGACGCTGTACTAGCACATGCGCAAATGCAGCCTCTTCCACTGAAACGTCACTGTCTGTGACTTTCAGGCAGCTGCCAGGATTAAAGATGGAGCTACTCAATTTATCAAAGAAAACAACTTCGACCCAAAAATCCCCTCAAACGTTGCCATCGCCGCCTCCGTCCCACCCCCAACAGTCCCCCGCTCCTTCTTACGCATTCGCCAGTTATATAGTACCAAGTCATCTTAATTCACCTAAAGTGAATTACTTTCGGAGCAGTGACTGTCATTTCATAAGCAAATATGGCACATATCTACACAATGGACATGTTTTGGTTGATACTCGGAGAACGTTGCGCTGTTTGAAGTCTCATCAGAAGGACAGCACCTCTGACAGTGCTGCACACCCTCTGTAATTCAGTGAGGTTTCATAGAGTCATAGAGTTATACAGCACAGAAACAGGCCCTTCGGCCATCATGGCCGTGCCGGCCATCAAGTACCTATCTATTCTAATTCCATTTTCCAGCACGTGGCCGTAGCCTTGTATTCTGTGGCGTTTTGAGTGCTCATCTAGATACTTATTAAATGTTGTGCGGGTTCCTGCCTCTCCCACTCCTTCAGGCAATGTGTTCCAGATTCCAACCACCGTCGAGGGGAAATATGTTTTCCTCAAATCCCCTCTAAACAGTGCCATCCCATTCTCTGGACGATCATTCCCCGCTTCCCCCCATCCAACTCTCTGACTGCTCACTCCCTGCTTCGCCCAAGACCACCCCCATCCTGCTCTCTGGCCGCTCACACTCCAGGCCATGGGCTCTGCCGCTTCCCTCCTCTCGGCCACTCGCTCCAGCATTGCCCCATCACCCCTCGAGGCTCGCCTTGCTTTATCGGGTGGTGCGGTGAAGAATGATCGAATGTTGGAGCGAGAGGCCGAGAGGAGGGAAGCAGCATGGCTTCGAGCTAGTGTCTGGAGGGACGTGGGGGGGAAGCGGGGAGTGAGTGGACGGAGGGACGGCAGTGCGGGGGTTGGGGGGGGCAGCAAGTGGCCGGAGAGCGGGGGAGCGGGGTAGCAAGGAGCGGGCAGCGAGCGGCCTGGAGTGAGTGGCCGAAGGGGCAGAGAGTTTTCCCGCGCATGCGCCACTTCGTGCTGGAAGACGTAGGCTGAGCATGCGCAGCATCTCAGAGCGCAGGAGACTGTTTGTGCATGTGCGCAGCTTGGAGCGTTCTGATGACGTCGGCTGGCTGCTGCATTGTCAGGAATCACTTTGAATTTAATAAGCGTACAAAACAGAAAGAGGAGAGTATTCATTCATTTATAAATGACTTGTACAATCTCACGGAGGATTGTGAATACCGCAACTTCAGGGAAGAGCTGAATGGAGACAGGACTGTGTTCGGGGTATTACACAACACCCTTTCAGATCATCTACAGTCCAGGGCTGATCTCACATTAACGAAAGAGTTTCAATTGAGCAGACAAGCAGAGGTTAGAAAGTTTAACCAATACGTTGTTCGAGGGGACAGGGAGAGTCTGATCTCGAGAGTTGCAGACACAATCGAATTTGTTCAGAAAACAAAAGGAAAAATTAGTGGTAAAAGACAAGAAAGACGGGAAGAGCATCTAGTGGTAGCTGCAACCAATTGCAGTAGGTGTGGCCGAGAGAGACACAAGTGGGAAAACTGCCTCGCCAATGAAGCTGAGTGTTTTTCCTGCAGAAAGATGGGACACTTTCAGTCAGTGTGTGGCAGTAAAATACCAGCGCTGAATATAATTAAAGGGAAATCCCCAGAGAGCAAAAACATTAATGAAGTACAGGATATCCAAAGTGTGGAAATACATTTTTTAGGTGAAATCCAGGAAATAAAGTGAGAGTTGCTGGACGACAGAAATTCTGAAATATTTTAAGATAGAGGTAGATAGATTCTTGATAAACAAGGGGCTGATAGGTTATCGGGGGCAGGTGGGAATGTGGAGTTGAGGTTACAATCAGATCAGCCATGATCTTATTGAATGGTGGAGCAGGCTCGAGGGGCCGAGTGGTCTACTCCTGTTTCTAATTGGTATGTCTGTATTTAAGAAAACATGTTCCAGATACAATGAGAACTATCATTGGTTTGGAAATGGATTTGAAACCCCTTTTATCAAAACGTTATAGAGCTTTAATTTTTCTGCAATTAACAGACAAATCCTTGTGGAGTTGAGATTGACAGAAACAATGGGCTGGATTCTATAGAGACCTCGACGTCGAGATCTGTGGTGGGGGTGGGGTGGAAGCCGCCTGAAGCTGGCCCCGGATGAGGCCCGCCACGGACCTCAACGCCGGCAGGGCCTGGCTCGATATTGCCAGCAACGGCGAGGCCTTGTGGGGGACCCCCACCGCTCGGCAACGGGACCACAAACCTGCATTAATTATTATCCCATCACTTCCTGATATCCCACTGCGATCTTCAGCCCTGTGACCGGCACTGCCGTGCCTTCGGAGCCCCATCTGGGGAAATGAGGTGCAACACTGGTGGGGAGGGGGGAGAAGGTAAGTTTCTCAGTGTGGGGGTGGGGGGACGGAGTCAAATTAATGTCATGGGTGTAGGGGATGGTGGGAAGGGTTATAGTTTACAGTTTGTGCAGTTTTGGGCGGAAGGTCAGAAGGTAAAGGTAGGTTTTGGGAGGGAAGGGCAAATAATTAATTTAACTGTTATTGGGGGGATGGGAGAGAGGCAAAAGCAATGTATTTATTTCATTTCATTTCATCTTCCTTTAAATATTTTCCAGTAGGACTAACAGCCCTTTAAAAATGGCTGACACTCCAGTGCAGTGCTAAAACAGTGCTGCACTATCAGAAATGCTGTTTTTCAGGTGAGACAGAAAACTGAGGATCCCTCTGCCCTCTCAGGTGGATGTTAAAGGTACCATGGCACTATTTCAGAGAATAGAAGGGGAAATATTTCTGGGATGCTGGTCATTATTTAACCCTGAATCAACATCACTTAAAAACAGATTATCTCGTTTTTATCACATTGTTGTTTCTGGGAGCTTGCTGTGCGCACAATTGCCACCATGTTTCCTACATGACTACAGTGACTGCACTTGGAAAGTCCTTTATTGGCTGTAAAAGGCTTTGCAACGTCCTGTGGTCGTGACATGCAAGTCTTGCTTTTTCCATTGTTATCAGTGTCATTGTGATCAAAAGATCGGATTCGTGAACACAACGTTTGAATCAATTTTGATTAAAATAATATAAAAGCATCTATATTCTTGCACTGTACTTAATAATCTCCATCTTCCTATCCTTACAGAGTGCAATGTCATCGACCCTGAAATTGATTCCACAATCTCATAGAATCTTAGACTCATAGAAAGTTTAAGGCACAGAAAGAGGCCACTTGGCCCATTGTGTCTGTTCCACAGACAATTTCAGCCCAGTTCTGATGAAAGGTCGCAGACCAGAAACGTTAACTCTGTTTCTCTCCCCACAGATGCTCCCAGACCTGCTGAGTATGTCCAGCATATTCTGTTTTTATTTCAGATTTCCAGCATCTGCAGTATTTTGCTTCTGTGTTAATTTGAAAGTTAAAACTGACCCAACTGTCTACAATTCACACCGGGGTCTCCCATGAAATGATTCTGTATAATATTGATATTATGAATACAGATTGCGACACAGAGCTTCCTGTGGGGAATTGGGGATCTGAAAACCAGCAGACTGCAGGAATTTACACTGGGAGCACAAATGCACAAAATCTACCTTTTATATATGGATTCATTTTGATTGTCCTTCTGGAAAATTATTTTGAAACAATTTAAACATCAACCCACAGCTCCATGACTGGGTCAATTATGAGGTCATCCTCTGACAAGTCATGTGACAGCTGGAGCCACAAGACATCAGAACCAGATTTGTGACTGGATTAAAACCCGGAATCCTGTCCCAATGGCTTTTCAAATAAAGCTGTTGCTGTTTGAAAACACAGCAGTTAAACTTTCTGCCTGACCATGAGGGGAGCGAGGGAGAAATTTACAAAACTCAATCCTTCAACAAAATAGTTCAAATATCATTCATATCGAAATCATGTGAGGATTTATATACAGTAGAGAAACAAGCAGAATACAGAAAGTACAGAGGAGAGTTGAAAAAGGAAATGAGATCAGCAAGAGAGTGCATGAGAAAAGATTGGCGAGTAACATAACTGGGAACACTGAAGTCTTTTACCAACACATGGACAGTCAATGAAAGGGTGGGTCAATTAGGAGATCCTGTGGAGGCAGAGGGTGTGGCTGAGGCACTAATTCAGTATCACAAAATAAGCGGGTGCTGCAAAGGTCACAGTAAAGGAGGGGGAAGTGAAGAAATTGGACAGGATGAAAATAGATAAAGAGGAGACAATTACAAGGTTGGCAGCGCTCTCAGTAGAAAAGTCACCCAGTTTGAATGGGCTGCATCCTGGGTTGCTGAGGGAAGTAAGGGTGGAAATAGCGGAGACTCGAACCACAATCTTTCAATCCTCCTTGAATAGGGGAATGATGCCAGAGGACTGGAGGATGCAGGTAAGCTTGGGTAGATCGATATTAGATTAATTTGAACATTCATATAATGTATCCATTGTAATAACTAACAAGGTCAAGAAAGTCATTTTATAATTAACACATGACCAAAGGAGCCATTTTGTGTTCAGTACTAATGTGCCGTGAAGAGGACACTATTTGTGCTTAAACATTAGCACAACACGGGAAGAAACGGTTACCTATTATAAACTCTCACTCAATTGGTGCAGAGTATGAGTGCCAGGGGTTACTTCTGACAGTCGAAGAGATCATCGCATCTCATTGGATAGCTACCACCCACTCCAAGCTGGGTAGCCCCCAATCAGTTCGGTGCTGTCATGCCACGACCTGCTTGCTTCAATGGGTGCTTGGAGCTTAGAGAGTCATCTCTCAACAGGCGGATCGATAATCAATGCACCAAGAAAAACAAGCTCAACAAAGAGGACACCAGTCCTTCGCATCGCAAGCTGGAATGTGAGGACCATGTGTTCTGGCCTGACTGACACCCTTCTGCAGGTTGATGACACACACAAGACAGCTTTGATGGACAAAGAACTCACAAGGCTCAATGTGGACATTGCTGTGCTGCAAGAAACTAGACTCGTCCAAAGTGGATCCCTCAAAGAGAAACACTACACCTTCTTCTGGCAGGGGAAAGCCCAAGAGGCAACTCGTGAGCATGGAGTGGGTTTCACAGTAAAAAAACACGCCACTTGAGATGAGTGAACCACCCACAGTAGGCTCAGAGAGACTTCTGACTCCTCACGTGTCAACAAGCTAATCCAGTTAATCTCATGTGCATCTATGTCCCGACACTCACCTCCACCCTAGATGTCAAGGATCAATTCTATGGGACACTTGATACTGCCATCAGCAGAATTCCCAGCACTGAGGGACTGTACCTTCTAGGAGACTTCAACGCAAGATTGTGTACTGACTACAGCTTGGCCAACGAACATAGAGCACCAGGGGATTGGCAAGATGAATGAAAATGGACAGAGGTTGCTGGAGCTATGCTGTCACCATGGACACTGTGTGATGAACAGCTACTTCCAGGTCAAGCTGTGCCACAAGGTGTCCTGGAGCCATCCAAGATCACGCCACTGGCACCAGCTAGACCTTATCATCACCAGACATACCACCCTCAGTAGTGTCCTCATCACTCACAGCTATCACATCGCTGACTGTGACACTGACCACTCCTTGGTATGTAGCAAGGTCAGGCTTCAGCCAAGGAAGCTTCATCCATCCAAGAAGAACGTCGTCCTCAGATCAACACTTGATGAATCACTGATCCAGAAAGGACCCAGGGGTTGCTCAACATCCTCGATCAGGCTCTTTCAGACAACAATGCTCAAGGTCTCAGTGCGGTGTCAAAGTGGAATCATCTGTGAACAAGCAGATGGAAAGGTGAGTGGAGCATTACCTTAAACTCTACATAACGGAGAATATTGTCATTGAAGTGGCTCTCAGTGCCATTCCAGACTTCCTTGTCATGGAGGAGCTGGATGGTGACCCCATCATAGTGGAGCTCAACAAAGCCATTGACCATCTTGCCAGTGGTAAAGCCCCAGGAAATGATGGTATTCCACCTGGAATCATCAAAAGTGGAAAAGCGGTTCTGCTGCAGCATCTCCATGAACTTCTGTGTCTCTGTTGGAAGGAAAGATCTGCACCTCAAAACATGCATGATGCAAACATTGTCACCTTGGACAACAATAAGGGGGAATCGCAGTGACTGCAGCAATTACCGAGGCATCTCCTTGCTAAGTATTGTGGGGAAGGTCTTTGCTCACATTGCTCTGACCAGATTGCAGACCCTGGCATCACACATCTATCCTGAGTCTCAGTGCAGCTTCAGAGCTGGTAGATCCACAGTCGACATGATTTGCTCACTTCGGCAGTTACAGGAGAAGTACTGTGAACAGTACAGACCACTCTACATTGTCTTTACATATGAACATACGAATTAGGAGCAGGAGTGGGTCACTCGTCCCTTCAAGCCTGCTTCACCATTCAATAAGCTCATGGCTGAACTGATTACTCCACATTTCCATCTCCCTTCGATAACCTTTCACCCCCTTGCAGATAAAGAATCTATCCATCTCTCCCTTAAAAATATTCAAAGACTCTGCTTCCACCGCCTTTTGAGGAAGAAAATTCCAAAGACTCACGACCCTCTGAGGGGGAAAATTGCTCCTCATCTTTGTCTTAAATGGGTGACCCCTTATTTTTAAACAGTGACCCTTAGCTCGAGATTCTCCCACAAGGGGAAACATCCTTTCCACATCCACCCTGTCAAAACCCCTCAGGATCTTGTATGTTTCAATCACGTCACCTCTTTCTCTTCTAAACTCTAGTGGATACAAACCTAGCCTGTCCAATCTTTCCTCGTAAGACAGCCCGCCCATTCCATGTATTAGTCCAGTAAACCTTCTCTGTGCTACCTCCAATGTATTTACATCCTTCCATAAATAAGGAGACCAGTACTGTACTCAGTACTGCAGATATGGTCTCACCAATGTCCTGTATAGCTGAAGCATAACCTCCCTACTATTGTATTCAATTCCCCTGGCGATAAATGAAAACATTCTATTAGCTTTCCAAATTACGTGCTGTACCTGCAGACTAACCTTTTGCGATTCGTGCACTAGGACACCCAGATCTCTCTGCATCTCAGATGTCTGCAATCTCTCACCATTTAGATAATATGCTTTTTTATTCTTCCTGCTAAAGTGGACAATTTCCCACCTTCCCACATTATACTCCATTTGCCAGGTCTTTGCCCATTCACTTCACCTATCTATATCCCTTTGTAGCCCCCTTATGTCCTCTTCACAACCTACTTTCCTACCTATCTTTGTCATCAGCAAATTTAGTAACCATACTTTTGGTCCCTTCATCAAAGTCATTTTGAGAATTGTAGAAGGTTGAGGCCCCAGCACAGATCCCTGTGGACCACTCGTTACTTCTTGCCAACCAGAAAATGACCCATTTATGCTGACTCTCTGTTTCCTGTTTGCTAGCCAATCTTCTATCCATGCCAATATGTTACCCCTGACACCATGAGCTTTTATTTTCTGCAATAACCTTTGATATCTCACTTTATCCTTCTGGAAATCGAAGTACAATACATCCACCGGTTCCCCTTTATCCACAGCACATGTAACTCCCTCAAAGATCTCCAATAAATTGGTTAAACATGATTTCCTTTTCACAAAACCATGTTGACTCTGCCTGGTTACCTTCATTTTTTTCTAAATGCCCTGCTATAACATCTTCAGTAATCGCTCCTAACATTTTCCCGAAGACAGATGTTAAGCTAACTGGCCTGTCGTTTCCTGCTTTCTGTCTCCCTCCCTTTTTGAATAAATGAATTACATTCGCTACTTTCCAATCTAACAGAACGTTCCCGAATCTAGGGAATTTTGGAAAATTAAAACCAGCGCATCAACTATCTCACTAGCCACTTCAGGACCTGGCGACTTGTCAGCCCGCAGCTCCAACAATTTGTTTAGTACCACTTCACTGGTGATTGTAATTTACTTGAGTTCCTCCCTCCCTTCCATTTCCTGACTTACAGCTAATACTGGGATGTTATTTGTATCCTCAATAGTGAAGACCAATCCAAAGTATCTGTTCAATTCATCTGCCATCTCTTAATTATCCATTATTAATTCCCCAGACACACTTTCCATAGGACCAACACTCACTTTGTTAACTCTTTTCTTTTTAAAATATCTATCGAAACTCTTACTAGCTGTCTTTATATTTCTTGCTAGCTTTCTCTCGTACTCTAATTTTACCTTCCTTTTCAATCTTTTAGTCATTCTTTGCTGTTTTTTATATTCTGTCCAATCTTCTGACCTGTCTCCCATCTTTGCACAATTATAGGCTTTTTCTTTAAGTTTGATAGCATCTTTAACTGTTTTCATTAAACATGGATGGTGAGTCCCACCTTTGGAATTTATCTTTCTCGTTGAAATGTATCTATTCTGTGTATTCTGAAATTTTCCTTAAATGTCTGACACTGCATCTCTATTGACCTATCCCTTCACCTAATTTGCCAGGACACTTTAGCTCGCTCTGCTTTCATGCCCTTATAATTGCCCTTATTTAAGTTTAAAATACTAGTCTGGGACCCACTCTTCTCTCCCTCAAACTGAATGTAAAATTCAAACATATTATGATCGCTACTACCGAGGGGCACCATAACTATGAGGTCATTAATTAATCCTATCTCATTGCCCAATGCCAGGTCTAGTATAGCCTGCTCTCAGGTTGGCTCCAGAACTTATATTTCCAAGAAATTATCCCAAAAACATTCTATGGACTCCTCATCGAGGCTACCTCTGCCCATCAGAATTTTCCATTCTATATGGAGATCAAAATCCCCCATAATTATTGCTGTACCTTTCTGACAAGCTGCCATTATTTCTTTTTTTATACCCCATCCTACAGTGTGGTTAATGTTAGGTGGCCTGTACAGCACTCCCACAAGTGACTTCTTGCCTGTATTATTTCTCATCGCAACTCAAACTGCTTCTACATCGTGATCTCCTGAACTTAGGTCATCCCTCTCTATTGCGCTAATACCATCATTAATTAACAGAGTTACCCCACCACCTTTTCCAAGCTTCCTGTCCTTCCTAAATGCCATGTAACCTCCAATATTCACATCCCAATCTCTGTCGCCCTGCAGCCATGTCTCTGTAATGACTATCAGATCGTACTTATTTATTCTATTTGTGCTCTCAGTTCATCTGTTTTGTTTCGAATGCTCCATGCATTCAGATACAGAGCATTTAGTTTTGTCCTTTTATTATTTTTGTAACCTCTAGCCTTATCTGTTGATTTACTCTTAGATTTGTCTGTTCTGTCCCTTCCTGTCACAGTCTGTTTATCATTTCCCATATTTATACCTTTCTCTCTTGCCTTGCCTCTCCTCCTTGATTCACCATATCTTCCCAAATTTGATCCCTTGCCCCCACTATCAGTTTAAAACTGTCTCTACTTCCCTCGTTATGTGGCTCGCCAGAGCACCGGCACCAGCACGGTTCAGGTGCAGACCGTCCCAACGGTACAGCCACCTCTTTCCCCAGTACTGGTGCCAATGCCCCATGAACCAGAACCCACTACTACCACACCAGTCTTTGAGCCATGCATTAATTTTTCTAATCTTATTTGTCCTATGCCAATTTGCACATGGCTCAGGTAATAATCCAGAGATGATTACCTTTGAGGTTCTCCTACTTAATTTGGTGCCTAGTTCCTCATACTGACTATGCAGAACCTCTATCCTTGTCCTGCCTATGTCGTTGGTACCAACATGGATCACGACAACTGGATCTTCCCCCTCCCATTGTATGTTTCTCTCCAGCCCTGAGCAGATGTCCTGAATCCTGGCACCGGCAGGCAACACAGCCGTCTGGACTCTTGCTCTTTGCTGCAGAGAACAGAGTCAATCCACCTTACCATACTGGCCCCTACGACCACTACATTCCTTTTTTCTCACTCTTTGAGCCGCAAACACTTTTTTTTAATTTTCAAAATATACTTTATTCATAAAAAGCTGCAAAAATTACATTGCCAAACAGTTTCCAAACAGCACCAAAAATACAAACATTGCAAGGGAGATCAGTTTCCTTCAATACTGTCATGTGTTTCTTCCCAACCCTTCCGTTTCACAATTGTCATGTCAATTACAGTTTTACATTTACAGCAATTGAGAATATTAACGATACAGTTCGAGGAGTTTCCCATGGATCCAGCCCCTCAGTCCAGCTTGGTGGGGGAACCTTCCACTGTGGTCTTTCCCCATCGAGCCTCTGCTGCGGCTGCCCCAAGCTTTAGTGCGTCCCTCAGCACGTAGTCCTGGACCTTGGAATGTGCCAGTCTGCAACATTCGGTGGTGGACAACTCTTTGCGCCGAAAGACCAGCAAGTTTCGGGCAGACCAAAGTGCGTCTTTCACCAAATTGATAGTCCTCCAGCAGCAGTTGATGTTTGTCTCGGTGTGCGTCCCTGGGAACAGCCCGGAGAGCACAGACTCCTGTGTTACAGAGCTGCTTGGGATGAACCTTGACAAAAACCACTGCATCTCTTTCCACACCTGCTTTGCAAAGGCACATTCCAGGAGGAGGTGGGCGGCCGTCTCGTCCCCACCACAGCCAACGCGGGGGCACTGTGCGGAGGGGGCGAGACTTCGGGTGTGCATGAAGTATCTGACGGAGAGGGCCCTTCTCACCACCAGCCAAGCTACATCTTGGTGCTTGTTTGAAAGTTCTGGTGTTGAGGCATTCTGCCAAATGACTTTGACGGTCTGCTCGGGGAACCATCCGACAGGATCCACCGTTTCCTTTTCCCGTAGGGCCTTGAGGACATTCCGTGCAGACCACTGCCTGATGGACCGGTGGTCAAAGGTGTTTTCCCGCAGAAACTGCTCCACGAAGGATAGGTGGTACGGCACCGCCCAACTGCATGGAGCGTTCCGCTGCAATGTGACCAGGCCCATCCTTCGCAACACCGGGGACAGATAGAACCTCAGCACATAGTGACACTTGGAGTTTGCGTACTGGGGATCTACACACAGCTTGATGCAGCCGCACACGAAGGTGGTCATCAGGATGAGGACCACGTTGGGTACATTTTTCCCGCCCTTGTCCAGAGATTTGAACATCGTGGCCCTCCGGATCCAGTCCATTTTAGATCCCCAGACGAAGTGGAAAATTGCTCGGGTGACTGCCACGGCACAGGAGTGGGGTATGGGCCAGACCTGCGCCACGTAGAGCAACAACGTGAGCGCCTCGCACCTGATGACCAGGTTCTTACCCACAATGGAGAGAGATCGCTGCCCCCACATGCCCAACTTTTGTCGTACCTTGGCTACTCGCTCCTCCCATGTTTTGGTGCACGCCCCGGCCCTTCCGAACCATATCCCCAGCACCTTAAGGTAATCTGACCTGAAGGTGAATGGGACAAAGGATCGGTCAGCCCAGTTGCCAAAGAACATGGCCTCGCTCTTGCCGTGGTTAACTTTGGCTCCCGAGGCCAGTTCGAGCTGGTCGCAGATGCTCATCAGTCTGCGCACGGACAGCGGATCCGAGCAGAAGACTGCGACGTCATCCATGTACAGGTAGGTTTTAACCTGAGTGCCTCCACTGCCTGGGATTGTCACTCCTCTTATGGTCGCATCCTTCCTAAGAGACTCAGCAAAGGGTTCAATACAGCAAACAAACAAGACCAGGGACAGAGGTCAGCCCTGTCTGACTCCAGATTTGATCGGGAAACTTTCAGAATCCCACCCGTTGATTGAGACTGCGCTAGTGATGTTTGTGTAGAGCAGTTGGATCCAATTGCAGATTCCATCCCCAAACCCCATTTTGGAAAGCACGTCCATCATGGAGGTGTGCGATATCCTGTCAAAAGTCTTCTCCTGGTCCAGGCTGATGAGGCAGGTGTCCACCCTCCTGTCCCGTACGTAGGCGATCGCATCGCTGAGTAGCGCGAGACTATCAGAGATCTTCCTGCCGGGTACAGTACAGGTCTGATTGGGGTGAATCACCAACTCCAGAGCAGACTTGACTCGACTGGCTATGACTATGGACGAATCTTGCAATCAACATTAAGCAGTGAGATGGGCCGCCAATTTCCGATTTCTGCCCTCTCCCCATTCTGCTTGTAAATGAGGGTGATGATGCCTTTTCTCATGGATTCTGACATGCTGCCGGCCAGGAGCATACTCTCGTATACTTGCAGCAGGTCCGGGCCGACCCAGTCCCACAGGGCCGAGTCCAACTCGACTGGTAAGCCGTCGCTCCCGGGAGTTTTACTCGTCTCGAAAGACTCGACGGCCTTTGTCAGCTCGTCCAGAGTTTGCGGCTTGTCCAGTCTCTCCCTCCTGCTGTCATCTAAGACCTCTGTGATAGATGACAGGAAGGACTGGGAGGCTCTGCTGTCTGTGGGCTTCGCGTCATACAGCCCAGCATAAAAGTATTTGCTGATCCTTTGTATGTCGGACTGCAAAGACGTTACCGAGCCATCTTCTTCCTTCAGGCTGCTGATCACAGAGCTCTCTCTGTGTACCTTTTGGAAGAAGTAACGCGAGCACGTCTCATCCTGCTCGATGGAGCGGACTCTGGACCGGACGATGATCTTGGAGGCCTCCAGAAACTAAACTTTTTTTTTTATTTCCAAAATCTACTTTATTCATAAAAATCTGTAAAAATTACATTGCCAAACAGTTTCCAAACAGCGCCAAAAAATACAAACATTGCAAGGGAGATCACATTCCTTCAATACTGTCATGAGTTTCTTCCGAACCCTTCTGTTTCACAATTGTCATGTCAATTACAGTTTTACATTTACAGCAATTGAGAATATTAACGATACAGTTCGAGGGGTTTCCCATTGATCCAGCCCCTCAGTCCAGCTTGGTTGGGGAACCTTACACTGTGGTCTTTCCCCATTGAGCCTTTGCTGCGGCTGCCCCAAGCTTCAGTGCGTCCCTCAGCACGTAGTCCTGGACCTTGGAATGTGCCAGTCTGCAACATTCGGTGGTGGACAACTCTTTGCGCTGGAAGACCAGCAAGTTTCGGGCAGACCAAAGGGCGTATTTAGCTTACGACAAGTTTGTTTACTATTTTAAACATTAGGACTTAAATGGACCTTAGTCACTTACCAGATACTCATCAAACATGCAGCTTTTTCCAAACCATTCAACTACCTGCTTGCCTGTGATGTCACAGTTTAACAGATCCTCACCAAACAGCTCCTTCCACTGCACCGGAGCAAGAACCAAATCCAGTCAACTTCCCCCAGCGGCTCTCTGTTCCCCTGCTCTCACTCTCCATTGTGATGTCACTCCTTGAATGTTTTACCCCTGCTCCGCTCCAGCTGTGCTCCTCTCTCTCTTGCTCTGTCTCTGAGTCGGTGCTTTTGACACACTTGTGAACGCTCTGTTCCGTCGTGCTCTTCTGTCTCTGGTCCAAAATCTGACTCTGGTGAGATTTGAACCCACAACCTTTGAATGCTTTCTTTATCATTATTTAAAAGTCCAACACGCGACCCATTGCGCCACAGAGCCGCACATATTTTGATGAACATCACCAAGGCCTTTGATCTTGTCAGCAGAGACGGACTCTTCAAACTGCGATGGAAACTCGGCTGCCCTCCTGAACTCTTGGGCATCATCTCTTCTTTCCACGAGAACATGCACAGTTCCATCAGTTACAATGGAGCTACATCAGACACTTTCAAGATCAGCAGTGGGGTAAAGCAGGGCTGCACGCTGGCGCCAACTCTCTTCGGAACAGAGGAACATAGGAGTAGGCCATTCAGCCCGTCGAGCCTGTTCAGCCATTCAATTCGATCATGGCTGATCATCTACCTCAACGCCCCTTTCCCGTGCTATCCCCATATCCATTGATGTCATGAGTATCAAGATTTCTAACAATTTCTGTCTTGAACATGCTCAATGTTTGAGCTGCCACAGCTCTCTGGGGTACAGAATTCCAATGATTCACCACCGTCTGAGTGTAGAAATTCAACCCTATCTCAGTTTTAAATGGCCTACTCCTTATTCTGAGACTTGGTCCCCTGATTTTAGACTCACCAACCAGGGCAAACATCCTATCTACATCCACACTGTCAGGCCCTGTAAGAATTTTATCAGTTTCAATGAAATCACCTCTCATTCTTCGAAACTTTAAGGAATACAGGCCCAGTTTCAGGCTCACCATCCCAGGGATTGACCCTGTGTTTCACTCCCTCTATGGCAAGTATATCCTTCCTTAGATGAGGAGACCAAACTATACACAATACTCCAGCGTGGTTTCACCAAGGCTCTATACAATTGCAACAAGACATCTTTACTCCTGTACTCATGACCCCTCGTGTGAAGGCCAACATACCATTTGCCTTCCTAATTGATTGCTGCATCTGCACAAGAGCTTTTAGTGTCTCATGAACAAGGACACCCAGGTCCCTTTGGACATCAACACTTCCCAACCTCTCACCATTTAAGAAATACTCTGTGTTTCTGTTTCTTCCACCAAAGTGGAGAACTTCACTCTTACTCACATTTTATTCCATCTGCCATGTTCTTTCCCATTCACTTAGCCTCTCCAGGTTCCCTGGAAGCCTCTCTGCATCCTTCTCACAGCTCACACTTCACCGAGCTTTGTGTCATCTGCAAACCTGGAAATATTACATTTAATCCCTACATCCAAATCATTTATTTCGGTTGTTAACAGCTATGGCTCCAACACTGATCCTTGCAGTAGCCCAATAGTAACAGCCTCCATCCTGAGGAGGACCCGTTATTCCTGCTCTCTGTTTTCGCTCAGTTAACCAATTCTCAATCCACACCAGTATATTATCTCCAATCCTATGTGCTCTAATTGTGTTTACTAAACTCCTGTGTGGGGCATTACCAAAGCATCCACTGGCTCTCCTTTATCTGTTCTACAGGTAACATCCTCAAAAAACTCAACGGGTTTTTTCAAACCTGTTTTCCTTTTCATAAATCTATGTTGACTCTGCCCAATCATATCATTATTTTCTAACTGTCTAGTTATCACATCCTTTATAATTGGTGTATTCTTCTCCATGCTGCTATTGTACACTTTCAGTGACTCAGATGGGGGTGTTCACCTGTATATCAGAGCTGACGACAAGCTGTTCATCTTGGCAAGACTCCACTTGGACGCAGAGACTTGGACGTAGAGACTCCACTTTCCATCAACATTGGTGACAACCTCACTTTGGAGGTTGTCAACAGCTTCACATACCTTGGATCAACAATCACCAGCAATCTGTCCCTTGATACTGAAATCAGCACCAGGATTGCCAATGCTGCAGCTGTCATGTCAAAGTTGAGAAGACGGGTGTGAACCGACAGCAAACTGACCGAAAATACAAAGCTCCACGTGTAACAGGCTTGTGTTCTCAGCACCCTCCTTTATAGTAGAGAATCATCAACAACTTATACAAGCCAAGAAAAGCAGCTGAACAGCTTCCACCTCCACTGCCTTAGATGGATATTGGGCATCTCCTGGCAGGACAGAGTGCCGAATGAGGAAGTATCCCAGCGTGCAGGGATCCACAGCATGTTTGCCCTCTTGAGTCAAAGGCGGCTCTGTTGACTGGGCCAAATGAATGACAGTCACATTGCCAAATACATGCTCTGTGGTGAGCTGGCTATAAGCACAAGACCAACAGGTCAGGGAAAAAATCAAGTTATTTGGAGAGGTTTGAGTTAATTAAGGAGAGTGGGCATGGATTTATAAATGGGAGTTCATGCTTGACGAATCTAACTGCATTTGTTGATGAACTATCTGAGAATGTTGATGAAGGGAATGCAGTGGATGTTGTTTGTATGGATTTTACAAAAGCATTTTATAAAGTACCACATAAAAGGGTGGTTAACAAAATTGAGGTTCATGGATTAGGAGGGTCAGTGTCCATTTGGATAGGAAATTGGTTACAGGACAGAAAACAGCGAGTCATATGAAATGGTTCTTGGTCAGACCGGAGGATAGTCGACAGTGGTGTTCCCCAAGGGTCAGTGCTAGAACCATTTCTTTTTTTTGCTACAGATTAATGACTTGGATCTTGGAATATCGAGTAGAATCTCAAAATATGCCGATGACACCAAACTTGGAGGAGTGGCAAACAGTGAGGATGATATGAACTGCCTGAAACAGGATAGTTATCGGCTAGTAGGATGGGCAGACAGGTGGCAGATGGAATTTAATAGTGACAAGTGTGAGGTGATGCATTTTAGCAGAAGGAATAGGGAGAGGCAATATATACTCAATGCTACAGTTCTGAAGAGTGTGCTGGAATAGAGGGACCTGGAGTACATGTCCATCATTCTTTGAAGTTGGCAAGACATATTGCGAGAGTGGTTAGCAAAGCATGTGGGATCTTGGGCTTTATAAATAAAGACATTGAGTACAAAAGCAAGGTTGTTATGCTGAACTCTGGTTAGGCCCCAATTGGAGTGTTGCATCCAGATCTGCTCACCAATCTTTGGAAAAGATGTGCGGATTCTTGAGAGGATGCAGAGGAGATTTACCAGAATAGTTCCAGGTATGGAGGGTTTTAGTTTCAAGGTTAGGTTAGAAAAACAGGGTTTTTTCTGCCTGTATAAAAGGAGATTGAGGGGAGAATTGATAGAGGTGTCGAAGGCTATGACAGTTTTAGATAAATTGGCAAGGAAATATTGTTCCCATTAACTATTGGTACAAGGACTAGGGGATTCAGATTGAAGGTTTTGGACAAGAGATGCAGGGGGAATGTGCGGAAGAACTTTTTTACACAGTGATTGGTAATGATCTGTAACTCGCTGCCCCGGAGGGCGGAGGAAGTGGAGACAATCGTTGGTTACAAAAGGAATTTCGATGGGCATTTGAAGGAAATAAATTTACAGGGCTAGGGGGATCGAGCAGACGAGTGGGACTGACTGGATCGCTCCATGGAGAGCTGGCCTGTACTCGATGTGTCAAATGGCCTCCTTCTATACCACAAATGACCCAATGACTCGATGAGTCTATGTCACTCTCAGAATCAAGACAACAGAGTGACAGATTTAACACAACATTATAACATATGTTTGGTTTGACAAAATGCAATAATAACTCGTCTCCACTCCTAGTATTTCTAAATCCCGCACATTCACTATCATGTGAACAATTATTTCCTGTTGTGTCTCTCTCACATTTGTAAACTTCACTATATTGGAGTGAGGTGACATCTACTGGCGGGAAGCAAGAACTGCAATCAAGCAGCAGAAACTCCACAGTCTGTCAGGGTGAAAGAAACATTGCAATATGAGGAAATAGTGAAGGGGTTTGATCGGGTTGATGGAAACATGATTCCACTTGTGGTATCGTATGAAGCAAGGGCCGGAAATATAAAATTGTCGTTAATAAAAGAAATGAGGAATTCATGAAAAATGCATTTGCTTAGAGAATGGTTATAGAGATATACAGCACTGATATAGGCCCTTTGGCCCACTGAGTCTGCACTGACCATCAACCACCCATTTATATTAATCCTATGTTAACCCAGAATTCCCTACCACATCCCCACATTTCTCCTATCACCTACTCTGGGGCCAATTTACAACAGTCAATTTATCTATCAACCCACAAGTCTTTCGTTGTGGGAGGAAACCAGAGTACCTTGTGGAAGCCCACATAAACAACTTGCAAACTCCACACAGGCAGTGTACAGAACTGAATCGGGGTCATTGAAGTTGTGAAGCTACAGTGCTCACCACTGCACCACCCTTAGAATGTGGATAGAGAAAAAAGTGAGATTGGATGGACAGAAGCAGTCTGAAAAGATGGCTCAAACAAAAGGTGAAAACCCTGAAAGGTTAACTCTGTTTCTCTCTCCACAGATGCTGTCAGAGGTGCTGAGTATTTCCAGCACTTTCTGTTTTTATTTCAGCTTTGTAGGATATTGTTTTGATCTGAAAAAAATGCATGATCGGCTGTGGGTGCCAGTGAAATTCCATAGGAGCGAATAAAATCCACGCTACCGGTGGCTCGTTGGTCTAGGGGTGTGATTGTCGCTTTGGGTATATAACTGATTAATATGTGAGAAGTTCTGGGTTCAAATCCCAGACTAGCCCTTCTCTGTTGCCATTTTTAGTTTAAGGTCATCGATTGCTTTCAGCCTTCCAGAAAGCGGAATCGATTTCCAAACTGAGCCTGGTTGAGGACCGGGGAACTGGATTCAAAGAGCTTGTCGACAAAATTGAAATGAACAAAATATACAGATTGTCAAGTGGGAATATAAGGTTGCAACAGTAAATAAAGGCCTGCTCGGGTCGGCAAATGAAACCCGACCCAAGCTTGACAGCACCACATCCGACCTGGTCCGAGTCCTTTCATTTTTTTCCCGTGCCCGAACTGACCACCAGAATGTTCAGTTAAACTTGCTTCCGTTTTTCACTTTTTAAGCTTGTGCATGTAAGGCAACAAAAACTGTAACTGGACTTGAAAGGTTGTTTAAATGTACATTAAGATTAGAGCAACGTACCGGAGGTGCTGAGCTGAAGATTGTTACCATAGAAGTAGGTGATTGTTAGGTCACTAGCGAAAGTGAAAGTCATGGAGTTGTGCCCAGACAGGTTGTCCCACACTGTATTGATTAAAATATTGCCCGAAGGCGAGAAAATATCATTATACATTCCCTAGACTCCTGCTTTACAGGTTGAAATACTTTCTGCAAGTTTATCCAGAGAGCAGCTGAGATGCAGAGACCAGGAAGGTCTTGAGTGATTAATTATTATAAAATATACATTCTTATATTAAAGAGATTGTGCTCTACCTTCGATGGAATCGCTCACTGCAGACTAGTGCGGAGTGTTTCCCGCCTTGATGTCCTGGCTGTCACTGGATCTTGAGTCCAGGCCTCTGGATTACTGGTCCAGTAATCTTTGAAATTTCTCCCTTGATCTAATATTTTAATCTGGGAAGTCAGATTTTACAAAGAAAAATTAAATGATTTAAGACTGCTTCATGTTCAGCAGTGCCAAATGAATAAAGAAATTCAAATATATTCAAAATTATATATCAACTATTAAATACTAATGCCCAGCTTTGAATACAAAAAATGCCTCTAATTGTGTTCTGGTGTGGAATGGAATTCTTCAGTGTTTCTGTTTAGCTTGGATTGACTCATCGATTTTCTTGTTTTTCACTTTGTCGATGCCTTTGAATAATTGTGGATTCTTCTTCAGGGTGTCTTCTTTCACCAGGTAGTTCTGACCTCTGATGATGTTGATCGTAATCAGCTTCAATTTGCTGATAGTTTTGGAAGTGAGCAGATTTCCTTTGCTTGAGTTTACAACATGGAACTTAGTCTGACGTGTGGACCAATGGGAGGATTTGAAAGCTGCCCTTGCATTGGAGCATACAGTTGCATCCATCCAAACAGAGGTACAGTAGAAGTGACATATTCAGTTCAGTCTGTCGATCATGGGACTTTTAATCTCAGGGTTGTGAGTTTGAGCGCCATTTAGTTTTTCCATTTTTTAGGCTTCATTAACAGAGAGTACAAGGAGAGTTTGAAATGAAATTCAACAACAGTATGAGAAACGCTCTGTTTCATTCGGGACTCCTAACTCTCTGCTGCATCTCGCTGTGAAAGATTGAACTTCATCTCATTTCTTTTTCAGCTGGGAGTCAGTGCGGCTCAGTGGGACTTCTGGCTGTCTCCCACCTCACAATCCATCAGTGCTGAGAAAGCAATGGGAAATATTACTCATGGCTGAGTAAGCAGAGGGCACCGATTTAAGGTGAATGGGAAAAGAAACAAAGGCAACATGAGGAAAAACCTTTTTTATGCAGCAAATGGTTAAGATCTGATATGTACTGCCTGAGAGTGTGACGGAGGAAGATTCAACCATAGCTTTCAAAAAGATATATGATAATTATCTGAAGGGAAAAAAATTCAGGTTTTCATGGAATACATGAGGATGTGGCATGAGCTGAGTTGCTTGTGCAGAGAGGCAGCACAAGCACGATGAGCTGAATCCCTCCTTTTGTGCTGTAAGTATTCTGTGATCTATGATTCTATACAAAGTGAAACCAACATTCACATATGAGAAACTGACAGGTACAGTGTAAACCCCACACTAACAAACCAGCAAATGCCAGGGACAGAGTAAAACCAACAGTCCTAGACATGAAACTGACAGATACTGTGTGAAACCCAAAAATCACTTATCAGGATTTGGCAGTTAATGTGTAAAAACCTCTCTTCAATATCCATCCTGCAAGGTACAAAGAAAATTAGGTACAAACCGAGGCTCATACTTCGAAGACTGAAAGATAAAGAGCAAAACACAGACTCACCTACAAGAGGCTGACAAGTACAGAGAATAAAACAGAGGGGGTGCAGATTAAAAACACATGCATGTAACGGATACTGATAGGGATAGAATCAAACCCTTTCTCACACATGACAAAAAAATTGGTGGTGTCGTAAATTGTGAGGAGGAAAGCCACAGATTACAGGCCAATATAGATCGTCCGAGGCAGAGAATATAAGAGCAGGGAGGTTATGACGGAGCTGTATAAAATGCTAGCTGGAGTACTGTGTACTGTTCTGGGCACCACACTATAGGAAGGATGTGATTGCACTGGAGAGGGTGCAGAAGAGAGTCACCAGGATGTTGCCTGGGCTGGAGCATTTCAGCTATGAAGAGAGACTGAAAAGGCTAGCGTTGTTTTCGTTAGAGCAGAGAAGGCTGAGGGGAGATAAGATTGAGGTTTACAAAATTATGAGGGGCATTGATGGGTTAGATAGGAAGAAACATTTTACCTTAGCGGAGGGGTCAACAACCAGGCGGCATAGATTTAAGATAAGGGGCAGGAGGTTTAGATAGGATTTGAGGAAAAAAGTTTTACCCAGATGCTGGTTGGAATCTGGAACGCACTCCCTGAAGAGGTGGTAGAGGCCGGAACCCTCACAACATTTAAGAAGTATTTAGATGAGCACTTGAAATGCTATAGCATACAAGGCTACGGGCCAAATACTGGAAAATGGGATTAGAATAGTTAGGTGCTTGATGGCCAGCACAGACACAATGGGCTGAAGGGCCTGTTTCTGTGCTGCATAACTCTATGACTCTATATCAGAAACTGATAGATCTGGACAAAAGCTGATGTTCACATAGAAGTTGTTGAAAGATATGTGGTGAAACTCACTTTTTTTTTATTTCCAAAATATACTTTATTCATAAAAATCTGTAAAAATTACATTCCCAAACAGTTTAAAACAGCATCACGTCAAAAAATACAAACAGTGCAAAGGTGATCAGCTACCTTCTGTACAATCATGAGTTGCCTCACAACCCTTCCATTTCATTGTCATGCCATATACATTTTTACATTTACAGCACACAAAATTTCTCCGATACAGTTCGAGGGATTTCCCATGGATCCAGCCTCTCAGTTCAGCTTGGTTGGGGGACCTTACACTGTGGTCTTTCCCCATTGAGCCTTTGATGCGGCTGCCCCAAGCTTTAGTGCGTCCCTCAGCACGTAGTCCTGGACCTTGGAATGTGCCAGTCTGCAACATTCGGTGGTGGACAACTCTTTTCGCTGGAAGACCAGCAAGTTTCGGGCAGACCAAAGGGCGTCTTTCACCGAATTGATAGTCCTCCAGCAGCAGTTGATGTTTGTCTCGGTGTGCGTCCCTGGGAATAGCTCGTGGAGCACAGACTCCTGTGTTACAGAGCTGCTTGGGATGAACATCGACAAAAACCACTGCATCTCTTTCCACAAAGTTAACTCACATAGCAATAGCAGAAACAGTCACACACCAAAAACTGAAACATACAGAGTAAAAACCCACATTCTCACACCAGAAATTCATGGCTACAAAGTGAAGCTGACTCTCTCCTCCCAGGCACTGACAGGTACAAAAGTAAACACGCACTAACATACCAGGAAATGAAATGTAGGAAATAAAACCTGATTATCATGTCAGAGATTGGCATTAATGACAGTTGTGGTACCCAGAATTCTCTGCGCTCCAGAATTTGCCTTGTCTCTGATAAGGAGCAGGCGCGGTAGTGGCTGAGCTCCATCTGCAGCTCGAGCGGAATATTTACAAAGTGCAGGGAGACCGCACCCGTAGCCGGTGCACACAGCTGGAGCCGGGCGTCAAGGCCACAATAGGATGGAACAATCCCGTTTGTGTCCCTGCGGGTGGCGGTGAAGCTTTTCCCTGTGAGGCTTCCCGAAACTGCCCGCCAGCAAGGTCAACTGGTCAGAGAGCGTCTGTAAATGGATAGGAATTGAGGATTGGGCAGGGAGCGTCTCTAAATGAATAAGATTTGGGGATTGGTCAAGGAGCGTCTGTTAATGGATAAGAATTGGGGATTTAGCAGGGAGCGTTTTTTCATCCGTTCGTGGGATGTGGGCGTCGCTGGCTCGATCTCAGCTACAGTAATGTGTCCAGTTCTGGGCACCAGGTTTCAGAATGGACATCAAAGCTTTTGAGACAGTTCGGAGGAGATTTCCGAGAATGATACCAGAGATGAGGGATTTCAGTTCTCTGGACAGGGTGGTGAAGCTGGGATTGTTGGCCAAAAATGTCAAGGGGAGGTGAGGAGAGATCTTTTTACCCAGAAACTGATTCGGCTTTGGAATAAATTGTCTGACAGGGTGCTGGAAACAGATTCAATTATAACTTTCATAAAGGAACTGGACAAATATTTCAAAGTGAATTTCTCCAGGACTATGGGGAAATGGGCAGGGGGTTGGACTAATTGCATCATTTTTTTCACAGATTCAGCACAGGCAGAAAAGACCGATTGGCCTCCTTCTGTGCTGTATGATGCTATGAAATAGTGACAGTCAGGGCAAGTCTGCATAAGAAGGAGAAATGGAGACAGGTCAGGGAGAGCACATCACCAAAACTGGGAGATACTACAATGGACAGGGAGGATCAGAGGGGGAGAGAGCACGTACATACAGTCAGAATCATCACCTTCAGGGGAAGAGAGAGAGAGGAACCAGTGAGTGTAGAACTGAACCCAGCCAGAGTCAACCTGCTGAAACACCAGTGAGTTCACACTGGGGAGAGATCATTCACCTGCTCCGTGTGTGGGAAGGGGTTCACTCAGTCATCCAACCTCACTGAACATCAACTTGTTCACACTGATCAGAGACCTTTTCAATGTCCTGACTGTGAGAAGAGCTTTAAAAGCTGTAATGATCTGCTGAAACAACAACACACTCAATCTGGGGAGAGGCCGTTCCCCTGCCATGTGTGTGGGAAGGGATTCACTCAGTCATTCAATCTGCTGCAACATCAGCAAGTTCAGATGTAACTGCAGGGTTTGGATTCTGCTGTTGTTGCTGCTATTCATCACTTTCAGAGACAAAGTTGGGTCTTACTTTATAACCAGTGCAGTCCAAAGCAAAAGCGTCTTCTTAATGTTGAGATAAACGGGAGAAGAAACCGGGAATGGCGGCGAGGATGGGGGAGGTGCTGCACCATCACTTCAATGGTGCACCCTCCCTCCCCCGGGTCCTTGCCGCACGCCCGCCAGGCCTGGCGGCTCTGATTGGGGTCCTGAGAGCCCCTGAGACTCGGTGCAGCTGAGGCTGCGCCCACCCCCGCTCAGCTCTGTTGTGATATTTAAAATACGAAAGGCCTGTTGGACTGAGAGCTGATCTGGAATTTAGAAAGCAGCATTACTGGAGGCTCATTGCTGCTCAGCACAATTTCACCCCCCGCTCCTGGCAATTGTTGATTCTACACCCTGTAGTTCAGTTCTTCACTTAACTAGAGGGGGAGATGTGTGAGCAGAAAAACAGAGCAAATTAAAAAACACAGCTGGACTGATGTGCAACAGGTCAATCCACTGGTACAATAACTCAATCAGTGACTCCCTCCTGACAGTAACCAGCCCTTTCACAGAGACTGTGGGTGGCTCTGAAAAGAGCCTTTGGTTTATTCGATGTCATTTCGGCCGCTTTACTTTTTCTGGGAGCTCTGAGCGCTGGTTTTCTTGGGCAGCAGCAAGGCCTGGATATTAGGCAGCACCCCGCCCTGAGCGATGGTCACGTCTCCCAGCAGCTTGATGAGCTCCTCGTTGTTGCGGACGGCCAGCTGCATGTGTCTGGGGATGATGCGGGTCTTCTTGTTGTCCCGGGCCACGTTACCGGCCAGCTCGTGGATTTCAGCGGTCAGATACTCGAGCACAGCAGCCAGGAAGACCGGAGCTCCAGCACCCACACGCTCAGCTTAATTGCCCTTTCTCAGGAGCCTGTGAACACGGCCCACCAGGAACAGCAGTCCAGCCCGGGAGGAGCGAGACTTGGCCTTGGACCGAGCTTTCCTGCCGGTCTTTCCTCTTCCAGACATTTCCACAATCTCACAAATACTTTCACAAAGAATGGATAATTTCTCAGCTTTTGTCATCAGCATGCAGCAGTTAGGATGGCCGAGTGGTCTAAAGGGCTGTGTTCTGGTCGTAGTGTTTTCTGGAGGCGTGTGTTCAAATCCCACTTCTGCTAAGTTGCGTTTTGACTGAACTGGAGGGATTTGGGAGCAGTGGTGCAGGGAGAGCATGGAAGATTATTGGCAAGTAAAATGAAAATGGACCCAAAGATGTTTCTTCAATACATTAGAGTAAGAGGCAACTCAAGAAAGAGGAGTGCACTGAAAAGACCAAAAAATCACAGTGATTTTTGACATCTTGCCAGGATTGAGTGGCGCCTGCACGGGATGATGTCATTTTGCAGCGCCAACGTCATCACATTTCCGCAACAAATCCACCTTCGTGCATGCGTGATAAAGCGTCATTGGGTATCTAGCCACCCCATCCCCCCACCACTTGGCTGGAGGAAGTGGCTGAATGGGAGATTTTGAAGCTGTAGCTCTCCCCCCTCGGCCACTCACTCCAGGCCTCGACGATTCCCCCCTCAGCCGCGCGCTCCAGAGCTCGCTGCTCCCCCACCGCCCCCCCATTCCCCTGGCCAGTTGTTCCTCGCTTCGCACCACCCCACTCTCTGGGGGAGCGGAGAGCGAACAGCCAGAGTGCGGAATTTCGCCAGTAGGGAGGAGGGTGAGAAAGCGAGTTGCAGAGGGGGGAGAGCGGTCAGTGAGGTGGGAGCTAGTAGCTGCGTTCGGGTGAAGTCAGACCTGGTCAGTTATATAAACAAATCACAATAACGAATTGGCAGCACATTTTATCCTCTGCCCGATTTCCTTTCCATCGATCGGGGTGCTAATTCACTATCTTCCAATGGACATTCAATCATAAAATTCATTTTGTATTTAATAGGATTACTGAAATGTTAAATGGATCTGAGGATTACAGTTAGTATTAGCAAACGCACCCTAGTGAATTAGCACCCCAATCGATGGAAAGGAAAATCGGGGAAAGTATAAAATGTGCTGCCAATTTCGTTATTGACATTCGTTGAGTAATTCGATTCTGCCCAACACTGAAATTGGCGGCTTTTTGGAATTCAACCTTTCTGCCAGGACGACAATTTAAGCCAATGATTTGCTGTATTTTCTAATTCGAGGCTCGGCAATTGGTTAAGACATGCGAATGGGAAGAGGGTGACCAATCAGAAGTGGGCTCTGGATAGCGCGGGCTCAAACTGCGGGAATTCCAGGTCCCTGAATGATTGAGCTGAAACTGATCAGTTTCACAAACCCTGTCAGTTTGAGTGCAGGAAACACCATCTCGGGGGAAATAACATCACAAGTGGGTCTGGTTCCATTGACCGATTCAACGGCTGCTGCAAAACTCCCGGATTCCCTCATTGCAGCGAAATCATTTTGAAATTCTATGAAAACAATGAGTGATTCTGGAGGAGTGATGTGGCTTTTCACTGAGGGCATGTGTCGACTGGGGAAATAACTAAGTGCAGAGCCTCAGGCACTGTTTACACAGCCCGTTTAGAAAATCAAATCCACTGCACATCCTTGCTGCAAATGAAATGTCAAATTTGGGGATTCTAGTTTTGTATCTCGAACACAGCACAGATTTATTCCAGACAGTTCTAAACAGCCTATCCCAGCTCCCGTTTCCAGGTCACTGCTCTCTCGGTGAGGCGGTGGGTGGCTCTTAGAAGAGCCTTTGTTGTGTTTGCTGGAAAGGGTCGAGTTGTTCAGCCGCTGAATTCGTAGAGAGTGCGGCCCTGCCGTTTCAGTGCGTACACCACATCCATGGCAGTGACCGTCTTGCGCTTGGCGTGTTCAGTGCAGGTGACCGCATCCCTGATCACATTCTCCAGGAAAACCTTCAACACCCCGCGAGTCTCCTCATAGATTAAACCCGAGATCCGCTTGACCCCGCCACGGCGAGCCAGGCGGCGGATTGCTGGTTTGGTGATGCCCTGGATATTATCAGGAAGCACTTTGCGGTGCCGCTTTGCTCCATCTTTGCCCAGTCCTTTCCCTCCTTTACCTCTGCCAGACTTTCTTTTATTCATTTCCAAAATATACTTTATTCATAAAAATCTGTTACAAAAAAATACAGTACAAAACAGTTCCAAAAAGCACCAAGTCAAACAATACAAAGAGTGCAAAGGAGATCAGTTTCCTTCAATACAGGAGTGAGTTGCCTCACAACCCTTCCATTTCATTATCATGCCATGTACATTTTACAGCAAACAAATATTTTCTGGCTACAGTTCGAGTGGTTTCCCATGGATCCAGCCCCTCAGTTCAGTTTGGTGAGGGGACCTTACACAGTGGTCTTTCCACATTGAGCCTTTGCTGCGGCTGCCCCAAGTTTTAGTGCGTCCCTCAGCACGTAGTCCTGGACCTTGGAATGTGTCAGTCTGCAACATTCGGTCGTGGACAACTCTTTGCACTGGAAGACCAGCAAGTTTCGGGCAGACCAAAGGGCATCTTTCACCGAATTGATAGTCCTCCAGCAACAGTTGATTTTTATCTTGGTGTGCGTCCCTGGGAACAGCCCACAGAGCACAGACTCCTGTGCTACAGAGCTGCTTGGGATGAACCTCGACAAAAACCACTGCATCTCTTCCACACCTGCTTTGCAAAGACACATTCCAGAAAGAGGTGGGCAACGTCTCTTTTCCACCACAGCCACCTCGAGGGCCACGTGTGGATGGGGTGAGACTTCGGGTGTGCAGGAAGGATCCGACAGGGAGTGCTCTTCTCATCATCAGCCAGGCTACATTTTGGTGCTTGTTTGAAAGTTCTGGTGATGAGGCATTCTGCCAAATGACTTTGGACTTCTGCTCAGGGGACCATCCGACAGGATCCACCATCTTCTTTTCCCGTAGGGCCTTGAGGATATTCCGTGCAGACCACTGCCTGATGGATTGGTGGTCAAAGGTGTTTTTCCACAGAAACTTTTCCATGAAGGATAGGCAGTACGGCACAGTCCAACTGGATGGAGCATTCCGCGGCAATATGACCAGGCCCATCCTTTGCAACACCGGGGACAGATAGAACCTCAGCACGTAGTGACACTTGAAGTTTGCAAACTGGGGATCTACACACAGCTTGATGCAGCCGCACACAAAGGTAGCCATAAGGATGAGGGCGACGTTGGGTACATTTTTCCCGCCCTTATCCAGAGGTTTGAACATCGTGTCCCTCCGGACTTGGACCATTTTGGATCCCCAGATGAAGCGGAAAATGGCTCAGGTGATCGCCACAGCGCAGGAATGCGGTATGGGCCAGACCTGCGCCACGTACAGCAATGTGAGCACCTCGCACCTGATGACCAGGTTCTTACCCATAATGGAGAGAGATCGCTGCTCCCACATGCTCAGCTTATGTTGTACCCTGGCTACTCGCTCCTTCCAGGTTTTGGTGCACGTCCCAGCCCTTCCAAACCATATCCCCAGCACCTTCAGGTAGTCTGACCTAACGGTGAAGGGGACAAAGGATCGGTCAGCTGAGTTCCAAAGAACATGGCCTCGCTCTTGCCGTGTTTAACATTGGCTCCCAAGGCCAGTTCGAGCTGGTCGCAGATGCTCATCAGTCTGCGCACAGACAGTGGATCTGAGCATAAAACGGCGACGTCATCCATGTACAGGGAGGTTTTAACCTGAGTGCCTCCACTGCCTGGGATTGTCACCCCTCTGATGCTCGCATTCTTCCTAATAGACTCAGCAAAGGGTTCAATACTGCAAACAAACAAGACAGGGGAGAGAGGACAGCCCTGTCTGACTCCAGATTCGATCGGGAAACATTCTGATTCCCACCTATTGATTGAGACTGCACTACAGATGTTTGTGTAGACTAGTTTGATCCAATTGCAGATTCCCTCCCCAAACCCCATTTTGGAATGCACATCCATCATGTAAGTGTGCGATATCCTGTCAAAAGCCTTCTCCTGGTCCAGGCTGATGAGGCAGGTGTCCACCCTCCTGTCCCGTACATAGGTGATCATATCCCTGAGCAGCGCAAAACTATCAGAGATTGTCCTGCCTGGCAGAGTATAGGTCTGATCAGGGTGAATCATCAACTCCAGAGCAGACTTGAATCGACTGGCTATGACTTTTGACAGAATCTTGTCGTCAGCATGAAGCAGAAATTGAGCCACCAATTTCTGATTTCTGTCCTCTCCCCCTTCCGCTTGTTGATGAGGGTGATGATGCCTTTCCTCATGGATTCTAACATGCTGCCAGCCTGGAGCATACTCTTGTTTACTGCCTGTCATGTTGATTCTTGCCTCAAATCAGTGCACAATAAAAGAGACTGATTCCGTCAGTCTCCTTTTTATACAGGCCACCCGGACCTGGCTGAGAAAGGCAGAGTGAGAGCAGGGAGGGGAGGAGACAAGAGTGAAGATTAAACAGAGAGCTAGATGGAGGAGACACCCAGAGTGACAGACAGAGAGAGAACGGCCCCTCATCTTTCAGCTCCACCTCCAGTTTCCTCTGGGCTGCTAATTGCAAACCCTTTATTAACAGTAGAACCGAAACCCAACTCTCCACACCAACCCTTCCAGACTCGGCCTTCATAGTCAAGGCTTTCCAGAAAGCCGGAGCTTTTAAATATGGTCCCGCTACAATTAACACTCAGTAATATTCCGACCTAAACACAGTCCATTCTATACGAACAAACCTCCTCAGTAATATCACCATTTCCACACACATCCGCTTCCAGTAGTTTACAAACACCTTATTGCAGCTGTTTGGGGAATCTCCTGTGTGAAGATTGGAGTTGGAAAGCGGCCTTTACCCGGCAGTGTTACCGTCTCACACTGAATCTGCCAGACATCCTGTTCTCTTTATTGTGAGAGAGAAAGCACGGAGTTAGGAAATGTTCATTTGAAATGATCTCTATTGAGAACGAGCCCGGCCGTGGGACAGGTATTCCAGTGCAAAGACCTGTCCATGACCGAATGTTGCAGACTGGCACATTGCAACGTCCAAGACTATGTGCTGTGGGACGGCATTAAAGCTTGGGGAAGCCACCATGGAGACCCAATGGGGAAAGGCTGCAGTCTAAGGCCCGAGTAGGCCATAGTACAGTGAGGGGCTGGAACCCGTGTAAAACCCCTCGGGCTGTTTGCACCAGAGAACGTTTGATGTGTAATGTAAATACTGTAAATATAACCTGTGCAGGCAGGGATTGTGAGATACATCATGTACATTATTGAAGGAAACTGATCTGTATTGTACCTTATGTAATATTAAATTTGAACTGCTTTGCAATGTAATTGCACAAATTATATGAATAAAATACATATTGTGCAAAAGAAAGCAGCTTTCCTGTCAACACACACCTTGTCTCAGGGCACAACTTTCCTGTGATCTTGTCATACCCAACTTCGCTCTATATGTTCTGACACACACACTTTACAGTCTGTCATTTCCAAAAACAAGCATTCTAAAATCAAAAGACCTTTTGTTTATTTCTCCTTTCTTTTCATTTCTCCTCTATTCTTCTCAATCACTCCCTTCAACAGTCCTATTCAGATCAAGGTGGAATGTGAATAGTGTCTCAACTCACCTGACACTATTATTACCCTTCTTTTCTCTTGTCTCATTCAATGGGAAAGTTTTATTCACCAGTCTGTTGCTGTTTTACACTCTTGCCATACCATCTGGTATTGCATCCATCTGAATTCTGTGCTTTCATGGCCTTACATATATTTTCCTCTTCTGGATGATTTGTTTGCTTCAGTTCCATTCAACCAGGCTGGACCACAGGGAAGCTTAGAACCTTTGCCTTGGACGTGTCCACGTTGATCCATTACATTCAGAATCACCTCCTTGAAATAACTCCATAGTACAACTACAGTAACCACACAGCATCTGCTTCAAACACTCCTCCACATTTTATCTGTTCTGACCGTCAACACCTCCAGCTCTTTTGTTTAAGTGGAACCCATCAGGTTTGTATCGGCTCCTTCTATTCTGAAAGCTGTAGCACTGGTTCAGGGAATTCAGCCGTGTTTCTCTACTCGAAAGGATCAGCCATGCTTGATCTGCCTCGTATTTTGCTTTTATTGCAACGTTACAAGACCTCCAATCCTCTGGCACCACACCTGTATCCAGTGAGGGATTGGAAAATGATGGTCAGACCTTCCACTATTTCTTCCCTGGCTTCTTTCAACAGCCTGGGGTACATTTCATCTGGTCCTGGTGATTTATCCACATTCAAGGATGCTCATCCCATTAAGACTTCCTCTCTCGTTAAGTTATCACGTCCAATACTTCACACTCCTCCTCCTTCATAACAATATCTGCATCACCCTCTCATTCGGGAAAACAGTAAAGTATTCATTAAGGATATTGGCAACATCTTCCACCCCAATACAAAGGTTACATTTTTGATCTTTTATGTGCCCTGCTGTTTGCTTCGTTGCCTCTTACTCTAATGTTTTGTTGCAACATCTTTGGGTCCATTGTTATTTTGTTTGTCCATGTTCCTTTCTGCTTTCTCTCTTTGCCCTTCACCGCTGCTCCCAAACGCCTCCAGTGCAGTCAAAACACAACTTGTCAGAAGTGGGATTTCAACCCACGCCTCTAATCGAGACTGCGACCTAAACGCAGCGCCTTAGACCGCTCGGCCATCCTGACTACTTGCGACGTAACATCAATGCTAAGGAAATTATTCATTCTTTGTGAAAGTATTTGTGAGATTGTGGAAATGTCTGGAAGAGGAAAGACCGGCGGGAAAGCTCGGGCCAAGGTCAAGTCTCGCTCCTCCCGCGCTGGACTGCAGTTCCCGGTGGGCCGTGTTCACAGGCTCCTGAGAAAGGGCAGCTAAGCTGAGCGTGTGGGTGCTGGAGCCCCGGTCTTTCTGGCTGCTGTGCTCGAGTATCTGACCGCAAAAATCCTCGAGCTGGCCAGTAACGCGGCCCGGGACAACAAGAAGAACCGCATCATCCCCAGACACCTGTAGCTGGCCGTCCGCAACGACGAGGAGCTCAACAAGCTGCTGGGAGGAGTGACTATCGCTCAGGCCGGGGTGCTGCCTAATATCCAGGCCGTGCTGCTGCCCAAGAAAACCAGCGCTCAGAGCTCCCAGAAAAAGTAAAGCGGCCAAAATGTCATCTCATAAACCAAAGGCTCTTTTCAGAGCCACCCACAGTCTCTGTGAAAGGACTGGTTACTGTCAGGAGGGAGTCAGTGATGGAGTTATTGTAACAGTGGATTGACCTGTTTCACATCTGTCCAGGTGTGTTTTCAGTCCCCTCTCTGGATTTCGCTCTGTTTCTCTGCTCACACATCTCCCCCTCCAGTTAAGTGAAGAACTGAACTACAGGGTGTCAGAATCAACAATTTAATAAATCCCGCTGCCTTCGATTTTATAAATCCCGAGACCATCCCGGTACATTAACGGGAACTGGTTCGGAGCTGATGAATTAATTTAATAATGGAAGTGTCCGGGTTAATTCTTTGTTTTTTATTTGGACAGTTTGAATTGTGTTTTTTTTTTCTCTCCGGTGATCTGAGCACCGCTGCTCAATGAGAATCTGCTCCCGGAACAGAGTAAATGCAGGAAGGAAGAGGCCATTCTCGGGCTGTGTGTTTCTCTCCTAACCTGATCTGTTTAGACCGCACTGTTCCCAGAGGACGGAATCAGTGAGAGTTGTGCACACACAGGAGCTGAGTCCTTGCAGCGCTTTAATATGTGCCTTCCCACCGGCCCTCCCTATTCTCCGGACATGGAGCTGTCTGTTCCCCCCTTCGGCGGGAGAGAGTTGGGGATTCTCTCCCCGCAGTGTCAGGGTCTGCAGCCCCGGGGAACTGGCGGTTTCAGTCAGAGTGACCGAGCTGCCTTACATATCCTGTGTACTGATCTCCAATGGATTCAAATATTAGTGAACTCATTGGGTAATGTTTGTAAATAACCCTCATGTGAACGGACCCGGCTCCATTAATGCCTTCCAAATAAAACTGGGATCCATTTCTTTTCCCCAAATGCCAGCTAACGGATCCCAGGAGCGGGGTTGAGATTGTGCTGAACAGCAATGAGTCTCTGGTAATGCTGCTTTCTAAATTCCAGATCAGCTCTCAGTCCTACAGGCCTTTCGGGAAAGTGATGTGAGAAAACAGAAACCATGTGACCGCCCCTTCAATCTAATGGGTTTGATGATGAACAGAGATGGCAGCTCTTTCCTTTGCTGATTTGGTGGCTCTGAAAAGAGCCCTTGTTACACCTGTTACTGAAGCTGGGTTTTAGGTGCGTTCCCCGCGGATGCGGCGGGCCAGCTGGATGTCTTTGGCCATGATGGACCGGGATCATTCTGGTGAATCTGCTCATTTTCCGGCAGAAGCATCAGTCGCTGTTTGAGCTGTTTAAAGTCAGGGGTGTATCAGCCGCCAGAAAGTGAAGGGCAGTTCATTGCTCCCTGCAGCATTATCCGACTCTTTCAGGAGAAAAGATCAGAAACCGCTCGTTTCTGTCAGTCCCCGAGAAGCCTGTGAGAAGCGGTTAGTCGCTAATGTGTTCCTTTTACGGAGAGGAAGCTGATATTTGTCCCGTTTTAAATTGCTGAACCTGACCTTCCTCCTGCCGCTTCCAGTTAACAGATTGACAAATGAAAACGATTCCTAAAATCGCGTCAGGATTTTATGACGGTAAATACAGTAAAACAGAACATAAAATGAGAGGTTTAAAATTGTTGCCTGAAAATTGAAATTTTCCATCACTTCAATTCCTTCCTGCTCTGGAATTGCCGGGCTTTTTCCAATTGGAAAATCTAAGCCAATGAGAACTTCTATTTACTTTTATGTGATTCTCCTATTGGTTAAGAATTGGATTGAGAAGCGGGTGACCAATCAGAGACAGAGTCAAACTGCGGGGATTCCAGGCCCCCAGGAACTGAACTGAAACTGTTCAGATTGACAAACCCTGGCAGTAGCTTCACACATTGGACACTTCACACTGAGTCATTCAAGGGCTGGTGTGAGAGAAGCTTCAGATCCTGTCATTACTCTCTGACTCATTATTCATCTAGAACCAAACAATTAGTAAATGTGAAGCAGTGAAGAGACTTTTCACTCTCACTGCAGAATGTGTCATCTGGGGAAATAAGGAACTATTATATTCGGAGATTCCAGGTACATTCCTCCCTGAACAAATCCATTCCTAACATTCCCGATCACAGCCTATCCCAGCTCCTGTTGTCACCCGACTCCAGCTGAATTGGAGAAACTCATGTGTTGGGGTTTGAGTTGTGAGGTGGGGTTTCTCCGCCAGTGTTACTGTCTTACAAACTCTCCCCCTGAATTAGTGAACTGAGACTGCACCGAACACATCCCCAGTTAGAGTGAGGGCCGGATATCCCTCTGTTTTATTACAGAGAGTGGGGAAAGGGCTGAGTGGAGGGGAGTCACCAGGGATCCTGGATTTACTCCAAATCATTTCCATCTGCAGGCGGGGCCGGGACAGGGATCATTTGATCAGGGGATCAGCTCTTTCCTGAGAGATGTGGGTGGCTCTGAGAAGAGCCTTTGTGTTCAGATGTTTACAAGTTTCTCGCGCTCTTTCACTTCTTTCCAGACCCTGCTTTCTGAGCCTTCGCTGCTTTCGGCTTGACCTTTCTCTTCCATGTCTGCACTTTCTTCAGTGCCTTTCTGCCCGCCGCACTCTTGCCTTTTTTGACCTTCTTCGCAGGAGACTTTTTCTGAAGCGCTGCTTTCTTCACCGCCTTATTTGGCGTTGCCGCCGCCTTGCTGCTCGTTTTCTTGGCTGTTACTTTCTTTGTTGTCACTTTCTTGTCTGCTGGTTTCTAACGAAGGATTTCTTGTCTGCTGGTTTCTTCACTGAAGATCTCTTGTCTGCTGGTTTCTTCACTGAAGATTTCTTGTCTGCTGGTTTGTTCACCTTCTTTCCCACTTTTCCCTGGGTTTTCCTTCTTGCTTATTTTGAAGGAGCCGGAGGCTCCCTGTCCCTTGCTCTGCACCAGGGAGCCATTGTTCACATTCCTCTTGATACTTTGCTTGATCTGGGTCTTGAGCTTCTCCTGAGCGGTGGCAGACCTGCAAGGAATCAACTACCAGCTAGCGTATAAAGCGAGACCAAGGCTCAGGGCCTCTGTTACCTGGAGGGGAGTCGGAGAGGCAGCGGATCCTGTGAGGAACCACAATCCAGGAAGGATGAGAAGGTCATTGTCAGGGTACAGAGGAGATTAAGTTAAAGATTTAACAGTTTTATAAGCAAGCGCAGAGCCAAGGAACGGTGCTGGGGCAGATCAAATAATAGGAAACTGTGATCAGTTGGAAGGCAAGAGTGATTAAATGACAGAAGAGATGATGGTGCAAGGCAAAAGTCAGGGACAGAAAAAGTAACATTTCGTAAGCACAAATACCACGAGTGGGGCTTGAACCCACGCAGACACATGTCTATTGGATCTTAAGTCCAACACCTTAACCACTCGGCCATCCTGGTACATTAACCCCCCACTGAAAATGAAATTTAATGTGATCCGGGTGCCATTTAGCCTTTTCCAATATAAAGTTTTGACTCCTCTCCCATGCTAACTTGGACCCTTCATTATTTATGAACCTCAATCGGATCACCCCTCAGTCTAGGTTTCTCTAAGGTGTAGGGTCCCAACTCTTTTAGTCTAACTTGAGAACCAAGATGTCTTATACTGGGAATTCGTCGAATGTCTCTCCTCTGGACCCTTTCCAAAGCCTCAATATCACCCATCATGTGAGGAGACCAATACTGGATACAATATTCCAAGTGAGTCCTGACCAAGGTTTCATAAAAGGACAAATTCGGGACATCTCAGATACTGAAGGAGTCCGTGTCCAGAAGCAGCAAGACCTGGACAACATTCAGATTGGGCTGCTAAGTGGCAAGTAACATTCACACCACATAAGTACCAGGCAATGACCATCTCCAACAAGAGAGAATGTAACCATCTCCCTTTGACGATCAACAGCATAACCATCTCTGAATCCCCCCACCATCAACATCCTGGGGGTTCCCATTGACAGAAGCTGAACTGGACCATTCATGTAAATACTCTGGCTACAAGAGTAAATCAGATAGTGGGAATTCTGTGATGAGTAACTCAGCTCAAGGCACTAGGTGAAATGCTCATTAGGAGAGCTGGAGAAATGGACTGGTCAGGTGGGCAGAAAAGTGGCAAATGGAATTCAACTTGGAGAAGTGTGAGGTGATGCCTTTGGTGAGGTCAAACACAGCAAAGGAATGCACAATTAATGGGTGAATGCTGAGAGGTGTAGCGGAAGTGAGGGACCTTGAAGTGAATGTCCACAAATCCCTGAAAGTAGCAGGACAGGTTGATAAGTTGGTTGAGAAGGCTTTTGGAATCCTTTCCTTTATTAGCCGATGCATAGAATATAAGAGCAGGGAGGTTATGCTGGAACTGTACAAATCATTAGTTAGGCCACAACTTGAGTTCTGTGTGCAGTTCTGGTCACCTCATTCCAGAAAGGATGTAATTGCACTCGAGAGGTTACAGAGGAGATTTACGAGGATGTTGCCAGGACTGGAAAAATGCAGCTATGAGGAAAGATTGGATAGACTGGGGTTGTTCTCCTTGGAATAGAAGAGGCTGAGGGGAGATTTGATTGAAATGTACAAAATTGTGAGGGGTCTGGATAGAATGGATGGGAAGGGTCTATTTACCTTAGTAGGGAGGTCAGTGACTAGGGAGCATAGATTTAAAGTGATGTGTTGAACAATTAGAGGGGAGATGAGTAAAGGTTTTTTCACCCAGAGGGCTGTGGGAGTCTGGAACTCACTGCCTGTAAGGGTAGCTGAGGCAGAAACCCTCAACTCATTTAAAAGGAGTCTGGATGTGCACCTCAAGTTCCTGAACCTGCAGGGCTACGGTCCAAATGCTGGACAATGGGATTCAGCTGGGTGGCTCATTTTTTGGCCTGCCTGTGCTTTAAACTTTCTATGTTCTATGATTCTATGCAGACACAATGGGCCGAATGGCCTCCTTCTGCACTGTAATAATTTTGTGATTTTTGACTCTCCAAAACTTGTCAACCATCTACAAGGCACAAACCAGGATGAGTGCAGCACCAACAATACACTAGAAACTCGACACTGTTCAGGACAAAGCAGACGCCTTGATTGTCACCCCATTCACCACCTTAAACATTCACTCCCTTCACCACTGACGCACAGTGGCAGTAGTGTGTACCATCTACCAGATGCACTGCTGCAACTCACCAAGGCTCCGCAGACAGCACCTTCCAAACCGAAGACCTCCACCACCTTGAAGGACAAGGGCTGCAGATGCATGGAAACACCACCATGTGCAAGCTCCCCTCCAAGTCACACACCATCTGATCTGCAAATATATCGCTGTTCATGCACTGATGCTGGGTCAAAATCCTGGATCTCCCTTCCTAACAGAACTGTGGGTGTACCTACACCACATGGAGTGCAGCAACTCAAGAAGGGAGCTCACCGCCACCTTGTCAAGGACAATTAGGGATGGGTAACAAATTCTGGCCTTGCCAGTGTCGCTCACATCCCATGAAAGAATATGCCTCATTTTATACTCAATTGTCCTCTGAATGCAGCCCAACCCTCTATTTGCTCCAACTATCACTTCACAGCATTGCTGCTGTACCTTTAGAGATCTGTGCACTAGAACATCCAGATCTCTGCTCAAAATTATTTTCTTTCTCCACCTGCTTCAATGTTTTTCCCTGAAGGGTGTATGAATGTTGAACATTCGCCCTGTCCACATGAATAACACTGCACTTACCCAAATTAAACATCATTTACCAGTCATGAACCCAATCTCCCAACACATTAAGATCAGCCTGAAACAGTCGAGTATCGTCTACAGTCTAAACACTCGCACAGATCTTCAAATCATCTGTAAATTTACAGATGGTGCCTCCTACACCTACATCCAGATCATTAATAAAAATAGTAAAGAGCAACAGTCCCAACACCGATCCCTGTGAGATACCATTGGTGACTGGTCTCCAAACAGATCCAGATACATCTGTAACTACTTTCTGCCTACGTCGTGACAGTCAGTTCCCAATCCAGATCAATATATTACCACTGATACCAGGGACTTTAATCTTATAGAGAAGCCTCTTGTGTGGAACCTTATCAAAATCTTTTGGATGAGATCAGCTGATTGAACACAGGCCGAGGATTAGGCCTAGGCCTGTCCTGCTCTGTGTATGGGTCGCAGGACCAAACAAGGTGAGATCTGCTCACTGAGCACAGGCCCATCCTGCTCTATATGGTGCTCAGTACCTCACCAAATGAGAATAACTAACACAGCACAGGCCATAGAGCCTCGGCCCATCCTTCTCTGATTGTGGTTCAGTGCCAACCAGGTAAGATCAGCTAATTCAGCACAGGCCGGAGATGGAAGCTGGACTTTTCCTGCTCTGGGGACTCCGTACCATACCAGGTGCGATGAAGTAAAATACCACAGGCCGGGGATGGAGCCTGAGATTTCCCTGTTCTGTGTGGGGCTCTGTACAACAACGTGTGAGAAGAACTATCATCCCTCAGGCTGAGGAAGGAGCCTGGGCCCATTCTGTTCTGTGTGGCTCCTACCACACTGAGTGGGATCAGTTAACTCAACACAGGCCATGAATACACCCAGGCCCTTTCCTGCTCCGTGTGGCTCAGTATCACACCAGGTGGCATCAGCTAACACAGCACAGGCTGGGGCTGGAGCCTGGGCCCGTCCTGCTCTGTGGGCTCAGTAACAACCCGTAAGATGAACTTTTTTCAAAAGACTTCAGTGTAATTAACTCTGTCCAACACTGTGAGGCAGCTTTCTGTGTTCAGAAAGGGTGTAATTTATTGACTGGTCTCTTGGATCAAACAGGGTAACAGACAGAGGTCTGTGTGCAGAGGGTTTGGGAGTGAGCTCTGATTCCTAACTCTTTCTGGACAGTCAGGAATAAAGAATGAATGAGAGAGAGAGAATGTGGGAGAAGGGATGATGGAAGAATTTGTCCGTGAACCTGATTAAAAGTGGCTCAAACGCAAGATAATATTAAGGTATCAAGAGCAGAACATTAGCATAATCTGAGTTCCGCGATCTGGTCGGGTCCCATTCCCCTGAAGTGAGGAATGAACGGGTGGGGAAATTCTGCCTGGAGTTATATTTGTCTCCAATGAAGATGAGTTCACAGTGAGGCCGGAATAGCTCAGTTGGGAGAACACTAGATTGAAGAACCAGGATACAATCCCTGGTTTCATCAGTTTTAATTTGGTGTCTCCATCAGTTTAAGTAGAGAGAATCAGAGGGGGGATTTTCCACTCTTGATCCCATGGGCTGAATTTTAAACTAACCGTGCGGCTCTCGGCAGAGGCACCGGAAGCGGGTGTCATCACCACACGAGTGAAATGTGGCCGACCGACCCCGATCATGGAGCAGCCGACCAATTAATGAAGGGGAGGCATGGGGCCCAGGTAAACAAGGACCAGAGGCAGGGAACGAGGCACCGATGGCACCGACATCTGACACAACGGCAGGTGCTGGCACCATATTGAATGGGCTGCCAGACCTGCATTCACCGCTGCCTGGTTTAAAGGAGTGTCTTCCTGAGAGCCCTCTGCTGTCCCAGGACCTGTTCTGCTGCCTCTGCTGTCCCAGAACCCGTTCTGCTGCCCCAGGACCCATTCTGCTGCCTCTGCTGCCCCAGGATCCGTTCTGCTGCCTCTGCTGCCCCAGGATCCGTTCTGCTGCCTCTGCTGCCCCAGGACCCGTTCTGCTGCCTCTGCTGCCCCAGGACCCGTTCTGTTGCCTCTGCTGCCCCAGGATCTGTTCTGCTGCCTCTGCTGCCCCAGGACCCGTTCTGCTGCCCCAGGACCCGTTCTGCTGCCTCTGCTGCCCCAGGATCCGTTCTGCTGTCCCAGGACCCATTCTGCTGCCCCAGGATCCGTTCTGCTGCCTCTGCTGCCCCAGGATCCGTTCTGCTGTCTCTGCTGCCCCGGGATCCATTCTGCTGCCTCTGCTGCCCCAGGACACGTTCTGCTGCCTCTGCTGCCTGATAGGTAAGGAGCTGAATGCGAGCCTGCAGTGACCATGGTCCCACAGTTTAGCGATGCCTTCCAGCAGGTTCGCCTCCAGGTGGCAAGAGATAGGTGGAAGATCCTCTTTCCCAGGGATGGGAGGTGAAGACCAGCCCACCTGACCAAGTAGAGCTGGCTGGAGATAGTAGGTGAAGTCAGCAGCCGTGGTTTAACCCCGAGGACATGGATCCAGTGCAGGAAGTGGGACTATGACCTGATCCAGGCTGCTCAGGTGAGAACTCCAAACACTTTGGACCCTTTGGACATTGCGTGTGGCAGAGTGAGAGGGAGTGTTTGGTGGACAGGGAGTGACCACCCAGTCATGTGTATTGGGGAAGGGCAGCAGGACATGCTGCCTGAGGCTTGGCTGCATCTCGGTGGGAGGTGCGCGTCAGTCATTGTATAAACTCACACAGTCCCTCGAGAGGGGGCCACATGCAGGAGGAATACGTGTGTCCCCATCATGGACTGCTGGACTATCACCATCAGAGATGTTGGTCTTGTCCCTGCTGGGAGACTAACTTTGTTCATCATAGTGGCTGCAGGAGAAGACAGCCCACAATCGGAAAGAGCGTGTCAAGACTGGCGGTGGAGTGCCTTATCTCCGTGTCCTCATCCCGATGGAGGAGGAGGCCATGGAACAGGCCGGGCAGCAAGGCAGCTGCTCCATAGCTGATGGAGAGACAGGGACACCTACCCAAGAGAGTGACTGAACATCTCCTGGGGCACAAGGGAGCATCCACTGCAAAGGAGCCACACTGCACATCTGTTCACCACTGCATCAATGGAGCTGCACAGTAGGGGTGGTTGGAATGTCATGATGGGCAGACGCTAACCCTTCAATGTCACTGTTTTTTCATGCAGGCTAGGATGAACGACAAGCGTGAAGAGCTGGAGAGACTGGGGGACAGCCGGACACCTCTGAGGAGGAGGTGGGAGCCTCAGAGGGTGCACCGTCGCATCATTCCCCTGCACCCTCCACCAGCACAGAAACCCTCACTCGGTGGGTATCCACTCGCTGTTAGATTTGGGCACACAAGCTGGTGAGCACGACACAGACAGGCCCGGGCAGCTGACGGAGGCTGTGACAGCCGAGGCCACTGGCAGTTGGGAGTCTGTGGGAGGCCAGGCCCATGCTGAGTCCCAGGCTGATGACGTGCCTCTGGTGTCACCAGCAACACGGGAAATGCTGCAGCTGCAGCAAGAGGTCAGGCAACATCTGGCAGAGTTGCCGGAGGTTATGTGTACCCAAGCTCGATGATGGAGGAGTCCATCCAGGCCTTGCATGCTGTACAGTCTCCGATGGGGGTGTGTCTGGCTTCCTTCCTTGAGAGATTGGTGACTCTGATGGAGAGCCAGATCCAGCCGACCAATCAGTGGCTGCCGGAGATGTGCGCAGACCTGCACTCCATCACTTTGTCCATGAGCTCCATCCAGTGGTGACAAGGCGAGAGGGGGGGACGAGGCACCTGAGCTGTCCACCAGCTCCACGTCCCTCTCAGGTCAGCAGGGACGTACAAGTGTGTCTTATAACTGGGGAGGAGCAGCTGGCTGCTACATCTGGGGTCTTCTCTATGGGTGCTCCTGGTGTGGACAGTAGCTCTAAAGCCCCTCTGCCAGTGACACCAGTGATGCCAGTGCCTGCCTACATCACCCTCGATGACAGAGGGGGGTCCCTGTACCTGTGCAGGAGGCCCTCAGTGTGCCGGGGCCCTCCAGGCCTCAGGCAGCAAAAGGACGGCCACCAATGTCATCCCAAGCCATGGGGCAGCAAGGTCAGCAGCCTGTCTCCATCTCAGCTGACAGAGCAGGGGGAGCACCACGTAGGAGCACCCGGAAAAGATATAAGAAGAGCACCTAGATTCACTGAGGGGTTCACGGTGAATGTACATTCCATATGGATAGGGTTGCGTTTGGTGTCACACGGAAGAAATAAATGATTTTCTCTCACTATGTCTCCTTCCTCTTGTTGATGCCCTTTGGGACTTCATTTAAACCCTTCCTCCCAAGGGGCTGGAAGTGAGGGACCAAGCCATGAGTTCACAAAGCTTCGGCCTTGTCACTGTGCGATGTGTACCTGGATGCTGTGGTGTTGAAGGAAGGAGGCGACAACAGGGCTGCTTAAAGCTAAGACTTTATTACTGTGGTTCCAGAAGGTGGTAAGGCTCAAAGGAAACTTGAATGTAAAGGGTGTCTCATGTCTCCCTTGTGTGTGTCTCATGGCCCCTTTCCTGCTGTGCCTGAGGTTCTTCATCTGGCACTGCTTGGGCAGCATCCTCCTCCACATCCTCATCATCAGAGGAGACATCACACTCCACGTTTTCGTCACTAGTCAACACCTCACCCCTCTGTAATGCCAGATTGTGCTGTGCACAGCAAACCACCACGATATGTGAGACCCTCGCCGGGTCATACTGAAGGGCTCCACTGGATCGATCTGGGCACCTGAATCTCATCTTCAGGAGACCAATGGCCTCCTTGATGGTCGCTCGGGTTGACCCGCAGCAGGTGTTGTACCTCTCCTCTGCATCCGTGCGTGGGTTCCTCACAGACGTAAGTAGTCATGTCCTCAGTGGGTAGCCCTTGTCTCCAAGGATCCATCTCTGAAAGCGGATGGGGCCACGGAAAGGTTCTGGCACCTGGGAGTGCCTTGGTATGCAGGAGCTGTGGCTGCTTCCCGGGATTTGTGCACACACCTATGGGATCCATTTGCAATGGTCGCAGACCAATTGCACACTGAGCAAGTGGAAGCCCTTCCTGTTGAAGGCTGCTGGCTGGTCTGTAGGAGCCTTGATGGTCACATGGGTGCAGTCATTGACACCCTGCACCTGGTGGAATCCAGCGATGGCCCCGACTCCTACAGCTCTCTCAGCTTGACTGTTTGGATCAATGTGCACATAGTCACCGGCCCTCCTGAACAGGACATTGGTGACCTCCTTGATGCACTGATTCACTACAGACTGTGAGATTCCACACATATCTCCAGTGGATCCCCGCAATGATCTGGTGGTGAAGAAGTTCAGTGGCACGGTGACCTTCAGTGACACTGGCATCAGGTGCCCACCAAGTCGCATGGGGCACAGCTGCATCATGGCAGAGAGGTCAGTGACGACCTCCGTGGAGAGGTGCAGTCTGCGGAGACACTGTCACTCAGACATCTGCAGGTAGTTGAACCTCGGCTGACGTGATCCTCTGCCTCCTTCTCCAGCCTCCTGTTCGAGGCTGGCCTTCCTGTGGGCCCCCAAGCCGCTGTGGTGCCCCTGCTGGTGCCTGCGCCTCCCTCCATTCCTCTCTACCCATCCTCCTCCTCCTCAATTGGAGCCTCGAATCCAATGAGACCCTCGAATGAGGCCCATGACAGGTTGCACCTCCCTGAGTGCAACGCCTTCACAGTAAACAACACCCAGCCACATTTACCTCACTTGTCATCCTCAATGTAGTGGCACTGCCCCAATGACACCCTGGTGTGGCTCACCCTGCAGAGCTGGCACATTAGCCCCCACTCCTGACAGTGTTTCCCGATGCCCTTTCCCCCTCCACCCTTGCTGCCAAGTGACGCTGCCTCACCCAATAGCTTCCCAGTGAAGCCAACACTCAGCTCCCACGTCCCAGTTGCCTCCTTTAACCAGGCGAGGCACTGAAGCCCCGTGGTTCCCGTGTGCTATTAGTTCAATTGGATCCAGTGAATAAAATTGCTGACAATTGGATTCATAAATACTTTAAATGCCTTCTTGCCGTGTGGATGTGAGAAGTCTGCCCTCCATGTCAGCCGCCGACAGAAAAATCCGGTCCAACGTCTTCCATCCCTATTTTATACACCCCCCCTCCCCGTTCCCGGCCTCCATTCCCGTCTCCAACGGTCCCTTAAAATTCTGGCCCATGTCTCTAAGACTAATGGGAGTGAAACCACATCTGCTCCTTAGAATGAACAGGGAGAGCTGCTCTCTCTGTGTTTAAAGTGAATGAATCTGATCTTTACCTTGTCTTACTGGAACGTTCACTGTCTGGAAATGTCTGTTTGAAAATGTTTTCCTGTTATATTAATGGAGCAGAGGAGCAGATGTGAGGTACTGTTCAACAGAAAGGTTTGGAAGTGGGTGAAGGGGTGGAGTGACAGTGTGAGTGAGCAGTGAGTTGGCCATTCTCAATGGAGTGTCAGGAATGAAGGTCAGAGGAACAGACCAGGCAGGAAACACAGAAATAGCGAGGAGAAGCTGGTGTGAAAAACAGAGATTAAACAACGGGCTTGTTCATTTGGTTTGGGTCTGGTGTTTAGAATACCCGGAATCTGGGTTCACTTCCCTTCCAACTCAGCGAATTGTATCAACATTATGTTCAGAAAACCATAGAATGATACCCAAAGAAGGAGACCATTTGGTCCATTGTGTCAGTGCTGTCTCCTGTAATCTGTACATTTTTCCTTCCAGTATTTTTCCCAATTGCTTTTCAAAGTTACGACTGAATCTGCTTTCAAGTCCTGATCAGACAGTGCATTCCAGATCACAACACATCACTGTATAAAAAAATCATTCCTCATTTCGCCTCTGGTTCTTTTCTCAATCACCTGATGAATACATCCTCTGGTTACTGACCCTTTTGCCACTGGAAACAATTTCTCCTTATTTAACTTATTGAAAACCTACTTGATGATGTCACATACTAGACTGCCAGTAAAACTGAAGCCCATGGAATAAAAGGGACAATGACAGCATGGATATGAAGTTTGCACACTTAGAGGAACATAGGAGCAGGAGTAGGCCATTCAGCCCGTCGAGCCCACCCTGCCATTCAATATGATGATGACTGATCATCCACATCAATGCCTTTTTCCCACACTATCTCCATCTCCCCTATGTCATTTGTATTTTGAAATCTGTCAATCTCTGCTTTAAACATACTCATTGACTGAGCTTCCACAGCCCTCTGGGGTAGAGAATTCCAAAGATTCACAACCCACTGAGTAAAGAAATTTCTCCTCATCGCTGTCCGAAGTGGCTTTCCCCTTACGTTGAAATTGTGTCCCCTGGTTCCAGACTCATCAACCGGGGGAAACATCTTAGCTTCATCTACCTGTCTATCCCTTTAAATATTTTGTAAGTTTCAATGAGATCACCTCTCACTCTTCAAAACTCTAGAGAATACAGGCCCAGTTTCCCCAATCTCTCTTCATTTGACAGTCCCGCCATCCCGGGATCAAGTCGGGTGAACCTTCGTTGCACTCCCTCGATGGCAATGATATCCTTCCAAAGGTGAGGGGAACAAAACTTCACACAGTATTCCAAACTGCAGACCAACAAAGGTTATATGCAAATGAAGCAAGACTTCACTACTCCTGTACTCAAATCCTCTTGTGATAGAGGCTAACATATCATTAGCCTTCCTAATTGCTTGCTGCACCTGCATGTTAGCTTTCAGTCACTTATTGACAAGGACACCCAGGCCCCTTTGTACATTCACACTCTTACCATTTAACAAATAATCTGCGCATCTGTTTCTCCTACCAAAGTGGATAACCTCACATTTTTACACATTATATTTCATGTTCCACTTTCTTGTCCACTCACGAAGTCTGCCAAATTCCCTTGAAGCCGCTTTGCATCTTCCTCACAACACACATTCCCACCTAGTTTTGTGTCATCTGCAAACTTGGAAATACTACATCAGGTCCCCACATCCAAATCATGTGAACAGCTGGCTCACAGTGTGGTGGTGAACAGTTGTATTTCTGTCTGGAGGAAGGTTTACAGTGGGTTCCCCATGGTTCCTCATAACTTCAGTTATGTGCAGACACTGGAAAAGCTGGGGTTGTGTTCCTTGGAGCAGAGCAAGTTCAGAACAACTTTGACAGAGTTAGAATCAAGGAATCAAATGGTTACAGTACAGAAGGAGACCATTCAGTCCATCATGTCCATGACAGCTCTTTGCAAGAGCAGATCAGCTAATTCCACTCCTCTGCCCTTTCATTGTAGCCCTGCAAATTTTCTCTATTCAGGTGTTTATCCACTTCCCTTTTGAAAGCCACGATTGAATCTGCCTCCAGCACACTCTCAGACAGTGTATTCCAGATCCAAACCACTCACTCCGTCCCACACCCCTGGTACTATTGCAGAAAATCTTTTCTGTTCATATCATCCCTCATAAATAATTGAAATGAAATGTTTATTAGGAAATGCACAACATAAAAAGGAGAGAGAAATAAATGCTGAGTAAAATAGAAGTCAATGTTTGGAAGGTAAAAAGAGCAAAAGATGTAACTTTTATTCTGGATGAGTGAGAGGAATATATCACACTTTGGGGCTTTTGTAAGAGGATTTACTGATAAACCTGGGATTTGAGAGGAAGCTGGTTCATGGTTAACAGAACAAATTCAGCCCCTGGGGTGGAGCCAACAGCTGCACCATCCAATAACAGACAGGACGGGGACACTGTCTCAGGCCTGGTGAGCTCAGTCGATGAAAGCATGAAACTCTGAATCTCAAGTTTTTGAGTTTGAGCCCACGGTGGGTGTTTTCTATTTCCTTTTTAGGCTGATTTTACAGGCGTTACCCATCTCTGAATTCCTCGTCAGAGAGTTCAAGGAGCGTTTGAAATGAGATTCAGCAGCAGTATGAGAAAGTCTCTCCTTGATTCAGGACTCTTACCTCTCTGCAGCATCTCACTGCTGGAGATTGAACGTTTTCTCATTTCATTCTCAGCTCAGGGTCAGTGTGGATCAGTGAGACTTCTGGCTGTCTCCCACTTCACAATGCATCAGTGCTGAGAAATCAATGGGGAATATTACTCACATGTTGTAATGTTTTATAAATACTTGAATGTATTTCACACTGTGTCAAACAGTGTGAATCTCCCCTGGTATATCAGCTCACCAACACTTCAACAGAACATTCACATAATGTGAGCTCTGAGATCTGTTCAGATCCCTTTCCAAAGACCTGGAAAGTGGGATTGGGCTGGATCGCTCTTTTTCAGCTGGCACAGACACGATTGCTAAATGGTCTCATTCTGTGCCATAAATTTTCTCAATTTTCTATGTTCTATGAAGTGAGGTGTGATTGGGAGGGGCAATTCCACCAGGGTTATATTTTCTACCAAAACAATGACACAAGGGATACTTCACTTTTTATTCATTCATTCATGCGATGTGGGCATCGCTGGCTCGGCCAGCATTTATTGCCCATCCCTAATTGCCCATGAGAAGGTGGTGGTGAACTGCCTTCTTGAACCACTGCAGTCCATGTGGGGTAGGTACACCCACAGTGCTGTGAGGAAGGGAGTTCCAGGATTTTGACCCAGCGACAGTGAAGGAACGGCGATATAGTTCCAAGTCAGGATGGTGTGTGGCTTGGAGGGGAACTTGCAGGTGGTGGTATCCCCTGCATTTGCTGCCCTTGCCCTTCTCGGTGGTAAAGATCGCTGGGTTTGTAAGGTGCTGTCTAAGGAGTCTTGGTGCATTGCTGCAGTGCATCTTGTAGACGGTACACACTGCTGCCACTGTGTGCCGATGGTGGAGGGAGTGAATGTTTGTAGATGTGGTGCCAATCAAGTGGGCTGCTTTGTCCTGGACGGTGTTGAGATTCTTGAGTTGGAATTGCACCCATCCAGGCAAGTGGAGAGTATTCCATCACACTCTTGACTTGTGAATTGCAGATGGTGGACAGGCTTTGGGGAGACAGGAGTCATGGATGAGTCAGAGGAATATATCACACTTTGGGGCTTTTGTAAGAGGATTTATTGATAAACCTGGGATTTGAGAGGAAGCTGCTTCATGGTTTACAGAACAAATTCAGCCCCTGGGGTGGAGCCAACAGCTGCATTGTAATTACTCACCTCAGGATTCCAAGCCTTTGACCTGCTCTTGTAGTCACGTTATTTGTATGGCTACCCATGGTAACCTGCATGATGTTGATGGTGGGGGATTCAGTGATTGTAATGCTATTGAATGTCAAGGGGAGATAGTTAGATTCTCTCTTGTTGAAGATGGTCATTGCCTGGCACTTGTGTGGTGCGAATGTTACTTGCCACTTATCATCCCAAGCCTGTGAGACTGAAATAGCTCAGTTGGGAGTGTGTTAGACTGAAGATGCCTGGTTCAATCTGGGGTTTTGGCAGTTCTCCTTTATTCTGCATCGCCCTTTGGTTTTGACTCTTGAGCTGCACAATTTACACTGAAATTATTTACCCAACTCTGAAGGTTGGATTGGAATAGAGAGATATCAATGATGGGAAATATTTACATTGTCAGCTTTAGCTTATTCTCTATCTCCTTGTGTCCTTTTCCCCAGTTTTTGAATCTTTCGGGGCCGGGTGAACATTTGATTTGCTGCATATGTCCCAAACTGAAGCCTTTTCCACATCTCTGGGCGGTCAGACTTGCTCTGTCTGTTTTTGCTGCTCGTGACCATTAACGAGAACAGGCCACGAGTTCAATGTTTATCAGCAAACGGAAGATAATTGGAAAGAATTCTGTGTTACTCCAGACCAGTGACAAAGATACAATGGATGTTATTCAAAATAAATTCCCTTTGACATTTTATGTAAACTTGTTTGCATCTAAAAGTTGGGTTTTAAGTGTGACAAAAATGTGTCAAATTAATGACTGACCATGTGACAGCGCACATGGGGATTAAATCCACAGCCTTGTTGTTATCAACACTGCGTCCTAACCAACTGAACTAAGCGGCCAAGAGACAGAGCCAGGTATGGGTTTGAGCCGCACGCTGTGCGGTTTGTGTTTTATTTCTCACAATGGGTGACAGAGCGATTGTACAAACAATGGACACATCACATCCCTGAAACATTGTTCTGATATAAAACAGTGTGAAATAAGAACTGAGCATGGAAATGGAACGGAACCAGAAATCAGGACTTTAATCTATTAAAGTTGATCTTGAAATTCTCCCATGCACGAACATTCCAAGAGAACGAACTCTCTTCTGATATAAAATCCAGGAACTTCAGCTGCTGTAAAACGTAACTGAGCCTGACGTGATTTGAACATGCAACCTTCTGATTTGGAGTCAGACGCGCTACCGTTGCGCCACAAGCTCACAAAGGAAGCAAAGTCTTCCATTCCTGGCAGATTTACTTCCTGTTTAGATTCAGTGATTGAAATTAATTCAATCCTCATCTGACCTCCGCTCTGCAAAGGCCTGCCACCCGACCTGAACCCGACGGGACCCGACGACCTGTGTCGGGTCCGGGTCGTGTCGGGTCGCTCTTCCGGGTCTGGCTTTCGGGCTCGGGTCAGGTCGGGCCAGGTTCGGGTCGGGCTGGGCCCAGCTCGGGCTGAGTCCGTGTCGGACACACACAGTAAGTATTACATTTAACTCTGCTGGGAAGTTGAGTTTAATAATTGTCAAAAGTTGAAAAGCCAACCGAAGCTGGGAGTCCGGGTCATCAAGGAGGGAAACTCTGAGTCTGCTCAGTGAGCAAGTGAGCATCTCTATGAAGTCATTGCGCTCATGCTGCAGCTTCCTGTAGATTCGGAATCGGGAGGTAGATAAAGTGAACATTCCGGTGGTCGGGTAAGGCTCGGGTTAGTTTGGGCGTGGGAATAAATGGAGATACTCGGGCCGGGTCGGGCTCGGGTCCAATGTGGTTCTGTTGGGTTCGGGTCGGGTTTTTTTTCCTGACCTGAGCAGGCCTTTACCGCTCTGTCAGTTCAGTGCCTTATTTAAAATATTACTTGGAGTTCTGTTTTACAGGGTCTCGGCTGTTTAAGTGTTTCCCAGACCCACTACTCTGATTAATCAGACATTTTGCTGTTAACTGCTGCTGCTACAATTGAAATGTAAAAAAGAATTTCCAGTGACCTGCAACCAATGGACAAATACATTTCAGAAAGTTAAAGCTCATTCACCAATCCACAAATGTGTCTTTCTGCTTCTATTTATAAACAACTCCTTCTCTCCACTATGAGAACTATACAATCACTCCAGTTATTTGAAAGTTAGTATGAGATGTTCCAGTTCATCAATTTTAAAACTGCAGCAGGTATTTTCCAGAAAACTCTCTGTTGGAACCTCAGTCCCATTTAGATTGAAAGTGGACAATTAATGTATTCATTTGTTCATTGTGGACAGGTGTCTGACTTAGAATAAATCTCATTAACCTTCAATGAGGTGGCAGTATTTCTGTGCTCCCATTTTACACAGTCTGTCCTGTTCATGCACCATGTTTTTATTCTCCTCTCCCATTCTCCACAGGATACAGATTACAAACATCATCAATCCAGCTGTTGAAAAGCATTGGAAGAATCTGGTCACACAGGTATTGAAACATTCATTTCCTGCCATTTTACAAGTTGGTTGCTTTAAACACAGTACGATGTGCAATAATCTTGAAAAGAGATTCTCTTCAATATCCAATACAAACTGAATTACAAACCTGACAGACAAACACAGGAGAACAAGTGACTAGTGAACACAAACCTCGTGGTGCTCATTTTCAGATTTATTGCAGTCATCCGACAAAACAAATGAAAGAATATTCCAGTGAAATGATTTGGAAAGTAGGTGTGACTCGGATTGGATTGGTTGCCCACAAAGTACCCTGATTTTTACCTGGGTTGGATTATAGCCGGTACCAACCGGCTCAGGGCTGCTCGGGAAGGACTTTTCTGTTGACACAACAGCTCCACTATTCCAGGAAGACACCGGCAGCAGCAGGGGTCAACTTTCAGAGGGAGTTCAGACATTTTAAATGTTGTATTTTGTTTCTTAATTGTATGTAACATTTTAGCATGGCCACATCAGAGTTCTTAAATTTACATCTGACTTTTTATTAACAAGATTGAAGTGCTTTTAAAAGATCTCTAAATGTATATGACTTTTCATCAAAGATTTAGCTGGCTTCTTTGTAAAGACTCCTGAGCAAGATTGAAGTGACTTTTAAAAACTACATCTTATCCTTTAAAATCCTGCTTCCATGTAGATGACATTGGAAGATGACTTCAGAATAGCTTAGACTATCTTTCTAACAGGTACTACAACAGCTTAAGACCTGCTTTTCTGCAAAAGCTGGTGAATTACCTTCCGGGAGAGGAGCGGAGCGGAGCAGAACTATCTGGACCGATATGAGGAGAACGACGAGAGCGGAGCCTATAAATCCAATCCGAGGATCGAGGCCCAGTCTCTTACCTCCCAGGAGTGGAGTGGAGCTCTTCCAGTGTGCTGGAGTTTTGAAAAAAAAGAAGCCAACTGTGACGTCAGAGGAGAGCAGCAAGGTGATTGGTTGGTGAGTCACTGCTGTGAGTGTATTTAAATATCTTAAAGAAAAGGGCAAAGTTTTTCTGTTGAAAAAAACCTCTGCTGATAAGATGTGTACTACTAAAGTGTTTTTTTTATTCAGTGCAGCTTATGAAGGACTTTAGATTGTAATGGGTAGAACAAGGCCCCTAGTGTCGTTAGTATTTTTTAATTAAGGGAGTAACTAAATAATCTAAGGGTAAGTCATGGCAGAAGAGCTCAGCCCCGTGATATGCTCCTCCTGCGCAATGTGGGGATTCAGGAACCCTCCCAGTCTCCATGACGACCATGTGTGCAGGAAGTGTATCCAGCTGCAGCTACTGGCTACTCGCATTATGGAGCAGGAACTGCGGGTGGTTTCACTGTGGAGGTTCCCCGAAGCTGAGGGCGTCATGGATAGCATGTTTAGTGAGGTGGTCGCACCGCAGGTAATGGATGCACAGGCAGAAAATGGATGGGTGACCACCAGATGGAATAGTAGGAGCAGGCAGGTAGTGCAGGAGTCCCCTGTGGCCAGCCCCCTCTCAAACAGATACACCGCTTTGGTTACTGTTGGGGGGAAGACCTCCCTGGGGAAAATAGCAACAGCGCGGTCCGTGGCACCACGGAGGGCTCTGCTGCACAGCAGGGGAGGATAAGGGGAGGAAGAGCTATTGTGATAGGGGATTCTATCATAAGGGGTGCAGATAGGCGTTTCTGTGGCCGCAAACGAGACTCCAGGATGGTATGTTGCCTCCCTAATACTAGGGTCAAGGATGTTTCGGAGCAGCTGCCGGAAATTCTGAAAGGGGAGGGTGTGCAGCCAGAGATCGTGGTCCATATTGGTACGAACGACATAGGCAGGAAGAGAGATGAGGTTCTGCAAAGTGAATATAGGGAGTTAGGCAGAAGGTTAAAGAGCAGGACCTCTAGGGTTGTAATCTCAGGATTACTCCCTGTGACACGTGCTAGTGCGGGTAGGAATAGGAGGATTAGGCAAATGAATGCGTTGCTGAAGACTGGCGAAGGCGGGGGGGGCATCAGGTACTTGGATCATTGGGATCTCTTCTGGTGCAGAGGTGACCTGTACAAGAGGGACGGGTTGCATCTGAACTGGAAGGGGACCAATATCCTTGTAGGGAGATTTTGTAGTAATACACGGGAGGGTTTAAACTAGTCTTGCAGCGGGGGTGGGACCCAAAGTATTAGTCTCTCCAATGAGATAGTTGAGGCAAATGGAGAGGTTAAAGCAAGCAAGTCCAGTAGGCAGGCCAGGCAGGGGCAGGACAGGGAGCGTGTAAGGTCTGGTAGGCTAAACTGCATTTACTTTAATGCAAGTATCCTTACAGGTAAGGCAGATGAACTCAGAGCATGGATCGGTACATGGGATTGTGATATTGTAGCTATTACGGAAACGTGGTTGAGGGATGGGCAGGACTGGCAGCTCAATGTTCCGGGGTACCGATCCTTCTGGCGTGACAGAGGTGGAGGTAAGAGAGGAGGGGGAGTTGCACTATTGATTAGGGAGGACATCAGTACTTAGAGAGGATATCCCTGGGTGAATGTCCAGTGAGGCCATACTGGTAGAACTGAGAAATAATAAAAGGGTGATCCCTTTGATGGGATTATACTATAGGCCCCCCAATAGTCAGAGGGAAGTGGAGGAGCATATAAGTAGGGAAATCACAGATAGGTATAGGAATTATAGGGTTGTAATAATAGGTGATTTCAACTTCCCTAATATTGACTGGGACTGCCTTAGTGCTAAGGGATCAGATGGGGAAGAATTTGTTAAGTGAATTCAGGATAGTTTTCTGAAGCAGTACGTGGATGGCCCGACTAGAGAAGGGGCTACACTCGACCTCCTCTTAGGAAATGAGGATGGGCAGGTGGTTGATGTGTCAGTGGGGGAGCACTTTGGGACCAGTGACCATAACTCTATTAGCTTCAAGATAGTTATGAAAAAGAATAGGACTGGTCCTCAGGTTGAAGTCCTAAATTGGGGGAAGGCTAATTTCCATGGCATCAGACAGGAATTCTCAAAAGTTGAATGGGAGAGGCTGTTTACAGGTAAAGGGACGTCTGGCAAGTGGGAGGCTTTTAAAAGTGAGATACGAAGAGTTCAGGGCCAGCATGTTGGTGTTAGATGGAAGGGCAAGGCTGGCAAGTTCAGGGAACCTTGGTTGACGAGGGATATTGAGGGTCTGGTCAGGACAAAGAAGGAGGCATACGTCAAGTATAGGCAGCTGGGATCGAGCGAGTCCCTCGAGAAGTATAGGGGATGTAGGAGTACACTTAAGAAGGAAATTAGGAGGTCGAAAAGGGGCCATGAGATTTCCCTGGCAGATAAGATAAAGGAGAATCCTAAAAGATTCTATAAGTATATTAAGAGTAAAAGGGTAGCTAGGGAGAGAGTAGGTCCCCTTGAGGATCAGTGTGGCAATCTATGTGTGAAGCCACGCTAAATGGGCGAGGTCTTAAATGAATATTTCTCGTCTGTATTTACCGTGGAGAAGGTCATGGAAGCTAGTGAGTTCAAGGGAGGGAACAGCGATCTCCTGCAGCATATCAACATTACAAAGGAGGAGGTATTGGAGGTTTTGAAGCGCATTAAGGTGGATAAATCCCCAGGGCCTGATCAGATGTATCCTAGGATGCTATGGGAAGCAAGGGAGGAGATTGCTGGGGCTCTGGCAGAGATTTTAGTATCATCGTTAGCCACGGGTGAGGTACCCGAAGACTGGAGGATAGCTAATTTGTTAATTAATAAATTAAATAACAAATCATGTCGCCTCTTTCTCTTCTAAACTCTGGCGGAGACAAGCCTAGCTTGTCCAATCTTTCCTCGTAAGACAGCCCATCCATTTCATGTATTAGTCTAGTAAACTTTCTCTGTACTACCTCCAATGCATTTACATCCTTCCGCAAATAAGGAGACCAGTACTGTACTCAGTACTGCAGAAGAGGTCTCACCAATGTCCTGTATAGCTGAAGCATAACCTCCCTACTATTGTATTCAACTCCCATGGTGATAAATGATAACATTCTATTAGCTTTCCTAATTACGTGCTGGACCTGCATACTAACCTTTTGCAATTCATGCCCTCGGACACCCAGATCCCTCTGCATCTCAGATCTCTGCAATCTATCACCATTTAGATAATATGCTTTTTTATTCTTCCTGCCATAGTGGACAATTTCGCACTTTCCCACATTATACTCCATTTGCCAGGTCTTTGCCCAATCACTTAACCTATCTATATCCCTTTGTAGCCCCCTTATGTCCTCTTCACAACCTACTTTCCTACCTATCTTTGTGATCAGCAAATTTAGCAACAATACCTTCAGTCCCTTCATCTAAGTCATTTATATAAACTGTAAAACGTTGAGGCCCCAGCACAGATCCCTGTGGCACACCACTCGTTACTTCTTGCCAACCAGAAAATGACCCATTTATGCTGACTCTCTGTTTCCTGTCAGCTAGCCAATCTTCTATCCATGCCAATATGTTACACCCGACACCATGAGCTTTTATTTTCTGCCATAACCTTTCATATGGCACCTTATCCTTCTGGAAATCGAAATACAATACATCCACTGGTTCCCCTTTATCCACAGCACATGTAACTGCCTCAAAGAACTCCAATAAATTGGTTAAACATGATTTCCCTTTCAAAAAACCATGTTGACTCTGCCTGATTACCTTAATTTTTTCTAAATGCCCTGCTCTCACATCCCCTGTAATAGCTCCAAACATTTTCCCTAAGACAAATGTTAAGCTAACTGGCCTGTCGTTTCCTGCTTTCTGTCTCCCTCCCTTTTTGAATAAATGAGTTACATTCACTCTTTTCCAATCTAACGGAACCTTCCCGAATCTGGGGAATTTTGGAATATTAAAACCAGCGCATCAACTATCTCACTAGCCAATTCAGGACCTGGCGACTTGTCAACCCGCAGCTCCAACAATTTGTTTAGTACTACTTCCCTGGTGATTGTAATTTTCTTGAGTTCCTCCATCCCTTCAATTTCCTGACATACGGCTAATACTGAGATGTTATTTGTATCCTCAATAGTGAAGACCGATGCAAAGTATCTGTTCAATTCATCTGCCATCTCTTAATTAACCATTATTAATTCCCCAGACACACTTTCTATAGGACTAACAATCGCTTTGTTAACTCTTTTCTTTTTAAAATATCTATCGAAACTCTTACTGGTTGTCTTGAAATTTCTTGCGAGCTTACTCTCATCCTCTAATTTTACCTTCCTTATCAATCTGTTAGTAATTTTTTGCTGTTTTTCTTATATTCTGTCCAATCGTATGACCTGCCTCCCACCTTTGCACAATTATAGGCTTTTTCTTTAAGTTTGATAGTATCTTTAACTGTTTTCGTGAACCATGGATGGTGAGCCCCACCTTTGGAACTTTTCTTTCTCGTTGAAATGTATCTATTCTGTGTATTCTGAAATATCCCCGTAAATGTCTGCCACTGCATCTCTATTGACTTATCCCTTAACCTAAGTTGCCAGTTCACTTTAGCTAGCTCTGCTTTCATGACCTTATAATTGCCCTTATTTAAATTTAAAATACTTGTCTGGGACCCACTCCCCTCTCCCTCAAACTGAATGTAAAATTCAATCATATTATAATCGCTACTACCTCGGGGCACCTTAACTATGAGGTCATTAATTAATCCTATCTCGTTGCACAATGCCAGGTCTAGTATAGCCTGCTCTCTGGTTGGCTCCAGAATGTATTGTTGCAAGAAATTATCCCCAAAACATTCTATGTACTCCTCATCTCGGCTAACTCTGCCCATCTCAATTTTCCGGTCTATATGTAGATTAAAATCCCCCATAATTATCACAGTACCTTTCTGACAAGCTGCCATTATTTCTTCCTTTATATCCCATCCGACAGTGTGGTTAATGTTAGCTGTCCTGTACACCACTCCCACAAGAGACTTCTTGCCTTTATGATTTCTCATTTGTACCCAAACTGCTTCTGCATCCTGATCTCCTGAACTTAGGTCATCCCTCTCTATTGCGCTAATACCATCATTAATTAACAGAGGTACCCTGCCACCTTTTTCAAGCTTCCTGTCCTTCCTAAATGCCATGTAACCTCCAATATTCACATCCCAATCTCTGTTGCAGTGCACCCATGTCTCTGTAATGACTATCAGATCGTACTTATTTATTCTATTTGTGCTCTCAGTTCATCTGTTTTGTTTCGAATGCTCCATGCATTCAGATACAGAGCATTTAGTTTTGTCCTTTTATTATTTTTGTCACCTCTAGCCTTATCTGTCGATTTACTCTTAGATTTGTCTGCTCTGTCCCTTCCTGTCACAGTCTGTTTATCATTTCCCATATTTATACCTTTCTCTCTTGCCTTGTCTCTCCTCCTTGATTCACCATATCATCCCAAATTTGATCCCTTGCCCCCACTATTCAGTTTAAAACCGTCTCTACTTCCCTCGTTATGTGGCTCGCTAGACCACCGGCACCAGCACGGTTCAGGTGTGGACCATCCCAACGGTACAGCCACCTCTTTCCCCAGTACTGGTGCCAATGCCCCACGAACCAGAACCCACTACTACCACACCAGTCTTTCAGCCGCACATTACTTTCTCTAATCTTATTTGTCCTTTGCCAATTTGCACATGGCTCAGGTAATAATCCAGAGATGATTAACTTTGAGGTTCTGCTTCTTAATTTGGTGCCTAGTTCCTCATACTGACTTTGCAGAACCTCTATCCTTGTCCTGCCTATGTCGTTGGTACCGACATGGACCACGACGACTGGATCCTCCCCCTCCCATTGTATGTTTCGCTCCAGCCCTGAGCAGATGTCCTGAATCCTGGCACCGGCAGGCAACACAGCCGTCTGGACTCTTGCTCTTTGCTGCAGAGAACAGAGTCAATCCACCTTACTATACTGTCCCCTACTACCACTACATTCCTCTTTTCTCCCTCTTTGAGCCGCAAACACTTACTGCAGACGTGTTTGCCCTGGATCACACTGGCATCTAGGAGCTCTCACATGCTGCAGCTGTGACACATCACCTGTCCTGTCATCCTTAACGTGTTTCAATTAACTACTTAATTATTTTATTCAATTATTCATTTTATTGCATATTTTATTAAACTTACCACTAGTTTGCTACTATTTTAAATGTTAGGACTAAAATGGACCTCAATCACTTCCCAGATGCGCATCAAGCAGGTCGGTTCTTCCAAACCAATCAACTACCTGCTTGCCTGTGATATCACAGCTTACCAGATCCTCACCAAACAGCTCCTTCCACTGCACCGAAGAAAGAACCAAGTCCTGTAGACTCACCCCAGCGGCTCTCTGTTTCCCTGCTCTCACTCTCCATTGTGACGTCACTCCTCGATTTTTTTCCCCCCTGCTCTGCTCCTGCCGTGCTCCTCTCTCTCTCTGTCTTCGAGTCTGTGCTTTTGGCGCATTTTTTCATTTGTTGTTCCATTGCGCTCTTCTGTTTCTGGTCCAAAATCTGACTCTGGTGGGACTTGAACACACAACCTTTGAATACCTTCTTAGTCATCATTTAGAAGTCCAACACGCTATCCATTGCGCCACAGAGCCACACACATTTTTATCGACATCACTAAGGCCTTTGATCTTGTCAGCAGAGACGGCCTCTTCAAACTGCGATGGAACATAGGCTGCCCTCCTGAACTCTTGGGCATCATCTCTTCTTTCCACGAGAACATGCACAGTTCCATCAGTTACAATGGAGCAACATCAGACGCTTTCAAGATCAGCAGTGGGGTAAAGCAGGGCTGCACGCTGGCGCCAACTCTCTTAGGAACAGAGGAACATAGGAGTAAGCCATTCAGCCCGTCCAGCCTGCTCTGCCACTCAATTCGATCATGGCTGATCATCTACCTCAAAGCCCCTTTCCCGTGCTATCCCCATATCCCTTGATGTCATGAGTATCAAGATTTCTATCAATTTCTGTCTTGAACATGCTCAATGATTGAGCTGCCACAGCCCTCTGGGGCACAGTATTCCAATGATTCACCACCGTCTGAGTGAAGAAATTCCACCCATCTCAGTTTTAAATGGCCTACTCATTATTCTGATACGATGTCCTTTGGTTTTAGACTCACCAACCAGGGCAAACATCCTGTCTACATCCACACTGTCACGCCCTGTAAGAATTTTGTCAGTTTCAATCAGATCACCACTCATTCTTCGAAACTTTAAGGAATACAGGCCCAGTTTCCTCAGAAGACAATCCAACCATCCCAGGGATTAGTCTGGTGACATAAAAACAAGAAATGCTGGAACCACTCAGCAGGTCTGGCAGCATCTGTGAAAAGAGAAGCAGAGTTAACATTTCAGGTCAGTGACCCTTCTTCGGAACTGACATATATTAGAAAAGTCACAGGTTATAAGCAAGTGAGGTGGGGGTGGGGCAAGAGATAACAAAGGAGAAGGTGTAGATTGGACAAGGCCACATAGCTGACCAAAAGGTCATGCAGCAAAGGCAAACAATATGTTAATGGTGTGTTGAAAGTCAAAGCATTAGTACAGATTAGGTGTTAACGGACTTTATATTGAACAGCAGCAAGTACAAACCTGAAAAAACAGTAGGTAAGCAAACTGAACAAACTGAGATGAAATGAAATAAATGCAAAAAAAAGATTAGTCTGTTGACCCTCTGTTTCACCCCCTCTATGGCAAGTGTATCTTCCATAAGATGAGGAGACTAAACTGTACACAATACTCCAGTGCGGATTCACCAAGGCTCTATACAATTGCAGCAAGACATCTTTACTCCTGTACTCATGACCCCTCGTGTGGGTACAACATACCATTTGCCTTCCTAATTGATTGCTGCACCTGCACAAGAGCTTTTAGTGTCTCAGGAACAAGGACACCCTGGTCCATTTGGACATCAACACTTCCCAACTTCTCACCATTTAAGAAATACTCTGTCTTTCTGTTTATTCCACCAAAGTGGATAACTTCACACTTATTCACATTATATTCCATGTTCTTGCCCATTCACTGAGCCGCTCCAGGTCCCCTGGAAGCCTCTCTGCATCCTCCTCACAACTCACACTTCACCGAGCTTTGTGTCATCTGCAAACGTGGAAATATTACATTTAATCCCCACATCCAAATCATTTATATAGGTTGTTAACAGCTGTGGCTCCAACACTGATCCTTGCAGTACCCCAATAGTAACAGCCTGCCATCCTGAGAAGGACCCGTTATTCCTGCTCTCTGTTTTCGGTCTGTTAACCAATTCTCAATCCATATCAGTATATAATCACCAAGCCTATGTGCTCTAATATTGTTTACTCACCTCCTGTGTGGGACCTTACCAAAGGAAAATACAAATACCACACATCCACTGGTTCTCCTTTATCTGTTCTATAGGTAACATCCTCAAAAAACTCAACAGGTTTTTCAAACCTGTTTTCCTTTTCATAAATCTATGTTGACTCTGCCCAATCATATCATCATTTTCGAACTGTCTGGTTATCACATCATTTATAATTGGCATATTCTTCTCCATGCTGCTATTGTACGCTTTCAGTGACTCAGATGGGGGTGTTCACCTGCACATCAGAGCTGACGACAAGCTGTTCAACTTGGCAAGACTGTGCGCCAAGACCAAAGGGGGTAAATTCCTAGTCTGTGAGTTGCTGTTTGCTGATGATGCTGTGCTGACATCCCATAATGAAGTTCAGTCACAGCAGCTTGTAGATCGGTTCTCCCTGGCCTGCCAAGAGTTTGGACAGACGATCAGCATCAGGAAGATGAAAGTTATGGGCCAGGGCGGAGAGACTCCACTTTCCATCAACATCGACAACCTCACTTTGGAGGTTGTCAACAGCTTCACATACCTTCAATCAACAATCACCAGCAATCTGTCCCTTGATACTGAAATCAGCACCAGGATTGCCAATGCTGCAGCTGTCATGTCAAAGTTGAGAAGACAAGTGTGAACCGACAGCAAACTGACCGAAAATACAAAGCTCCACGTGTACCAGGCTTGTGTTCTCAGCACCCTCCTTTATAGTAGAGAAGCATCAACAACTTATACAAGCCAAAAAAAGCGGCTGAACAGCTGCCACCTCCACTGCCTCAGATGGATACTGGGCATCTCCTGGCAGGACAGAGTGCCGAATGCGGAAGTACACCAGCGTGCAGGGATCCGCAGCATGTTTGCCCTCTTGAGTCAGCGTTGACTCTGTTGACTGGGCCAAATGGATGACGGTCACATTGCCAAATACATGCTCTATGCTGAGCTTGCTATCAGCACGAGACCAACAGGTCAGGGCAAAAAATCAAGTCCTTTGGAGAGGTTTGAGTTAATTCAGGAGAGTGGGCATGGATTTATAAATGGGAGTTCATGCTTGACGAATCTAACTGCATTTGTTGATAAACTATCTGAGAATGTTGATGAAGGGAATGCAGTGGATGTTGTTTATATGGATGTTACGAAAGCATTTTATAAATTACCACATAAAAGGGTGGTTAACAAAATTGAGGTTCATGGATTAGGAGGGTCAGCGTCCATTTGGATAGTAAATTGTTTTAAAGACTGAAAACAGCGAGTCATATTAAATGGTTCTTGGTCAGACTGGAGGATAGTCGACAGTGGTGTTCCCCAAGGGTCAGTGCGAGAACCACTGCTTTTTTTGCTAAAGGTAAGTGACTTGGATCTTGGAATACAGAGTAGAATCTCAAAATATGCCGATGACATAAAACTTGGAGGAGTGGCAAACAGTGAGGATGATATGAACTGCCTGCAACAGGACAGTGATGGGCTAGCAGAATGGGCAGACAGGTGGCAGATGGAATTTAATAGTGACAAGTGTGAGGTGATGTATTTTGGCAGAAGAAATAGGGAGAGGCTATATATACTTAATGGCACAGTGCTAAAGAGTGTGCTGGAATAGAGGGACTTGGGGTTCATGTGCATCAATCTTTGAAGGTGGCAAGACATATTGCGAGAGTGGTTCGCAAAGCATATGGGATCTTGGGCTTTAGAAATAGAGGCATTGAGTACAAAAGCAGGGAAGTTATGCTGAACCATTATAAAACTCTGGTTAGGCCCCAATTGGAGTGTTGCTTCCAGTTCTGCTCAGCAGACTTTAGAAAGAATGTGAGGGTTGTTGAGAGGACGCAGAGGTGATTTACCAGAATGGTTCCAGGGATGGGGGATTTTAGTTACAAGGTTAGGTTGGAAAAGCTAGGATTATTCTGCTTATATCAAAGGAGATTGAGTGGAGAATTGATAGAGGTGTATAACACCTCTAGAGAACAGGCCATCCTGGACTGGGTATTGTGTAATGAGAAAGGATTAGTTAACAATCTTGTTGTGTGGGGTCCCTTGGGGAAGTGCGCCCATAATATGATAAAATTCTTCATTAAGATGGAGAGTGACAGAGTTGATTCCGAGACTCGGATCCTGTATCTAAACAAAGGAAACTATGAAGGTATGAGGCGGGAGTTGGCTTTGATAGATTGGGGAACGTTACTTAAAGGGTTGACAGTGGATAGGCAACGGCTAGCATTTAAAGAGCACATGGATGAATTACAACAATTGTTCATTCCTGTCTGTGCAAAAGTAAAACAGGAAGGGTGGCTCAACTGTGGCTTACAAAAGAAATTAAGGAAAGTATTAGATCCAAGGAGGAGAAATATAAAATGGCCAGAACAAGCAGCAAACCTGAAGATTGTGAGAAGTTTGGAATTTAGCAGAGGAGGACTAAAGAATTGATTAAGAAGGGGGAAATAGAGTATGTGAGTAAGCTAGCAGAGAACATAAAAACTGACTGTAAAAGCTTCTATAGATATGTGTAGAGAAGAAGATTAGTGAAGACAAATGTGGGCCCCTGACAGTCAGAAACGGGGGAATTTATAATGGGGAACAAAGAAATGGCAGACCAATTAAATACATACTTTGGATCTGTCTTCACAAAGGAGGATACAAATTATCTCCCAGAAATGTTGGGGAACATAGGTACCAGTGAGAAGGAGGAACTGTATGAAATCAGTATTAGTAGAGAATGTTTGGGAAATTGATGGGATTGAAGGCCGATAAATCCCCAGGGCCTGATAATCTACATCCCAGAGTACTGAAGGAAGTGGTCCTTGAAATAGCAGATGCATTTCTGGTCTTTTTTCAAAATTCTATCGACTCTGGAACAGTTCCAATGGAATGGACGGTAGTTAATGTAACTCCGCTATTTAAAAAAAGAGGCAGAAAGAAAACAGCGAATTATATACCGGTTAGCCTGACATCAGTCGTGGGGAAAATGCTGGAGTCCATTATAAAAGATGTAATAGCAGAGTGCAATAATAACTCGTCTCCACTCCTAGTATTTCTAAATCCCACACATTCACTATAATGTGAACAATTGTTTCCTGTTGTGTCTCTCTCAGATTTGTAAACTTCACTGTATTGGAGTGAGGTGACATCTACTGGCGGGAAGCAAGAACTGCAATCAAGCAGCAGAAATTCCACAGTCTGTCAGGGTTAAAGAAACATTGCAATGTGAGGAGACAGCGAACTGGTTTGATTGGGTAAATGGAGACATGATTCCACTTGTGATGGTGTCTGAAGCAAAGGCCAGAAATACAAAATTGTCATTAATAAAAGAAATGAGCAATTCATGAAAAATGTAGTAACGTAGTGAATGGTTAGAATGTGGATAGAATAGAAAGTGAGATTGGATGGACAGAAGCAGTCTGAAAGGATGCCTGAAACAAAAGGTGAGTGCCCTGAAACGTTAACTGTGTTTCTCACAGCACAGATGCTTACAGAGCTGCTGAACATTTCCAGCACTTTCTGTTTTTATTTCAGCTTTTGCAGGATGTTGCTTTGATCTGAAAAAAATGGATGATTGGCTGGGGGGTGCCAGTGAAATTCCACAGCAGCTAATAAAGCCTGACTTGTCAGTGGCACGTTGGTCTAGGGGTATGATTCTCGCGTAGGGCGTATGGTTAATTAATATGCGAGAGATCTGGGGTTCAAGTCCCGGACGAGCCCTGGTCTGCTGGCATTTTTTTAGATTAAGGTTATCTATTGGTTTCAGCCTTGCAGAAGGTGGAATTGACTTCCATACGGAGCTGGCTTGAGGACCAGACAACTGGATTCAAAGAGCTTGTCGACAAAATTGCAATTAACTAAATGTACAGATAGCCAAGTGGGAATATAAAGTTGTTGCTGTAATTGTGACCTGACTCCAAAAACAACAGGACTGGGTTCTGGACTGGAATGGAATGGAATTCTTCATTGTTTCTGTTGTTTGGCTTGCTTTGACTCATCGATTTTCTTGTTTTTCACTTTGTCGATGCCTTTGAATAATTGTGGATCCTTCTTCAGGGTGTCTTCTTTCACCAGGTAGTTCTGACCTCTGATGATGTTGATTGTAATCAGCTTCAATTCGCTGATAGTTTTGGAAGTGAGCAGATTTCCTTTGCTTGAGTGCACAACATGGAACTCAGTCTGACATGTGGACCCATTGGAGGATTTGAATGCCATCCCTGCATTGGAGTTGCATCCATCCAATAAGAAACCGAGTAGAAGTGACAGTTCAGTCAGTCGAATATGAGACTTTTAATGGCAGGGTTGTGAGTTTGAGTGCCATTCTGTTTTTCCCTTTTTTCAGGCTTCATGAGCAGAGAGTACAGGGAGTGTTTGAAATGAGCAAGTCTCGCTTTGATTCAGGACTCTTTCCTCTCAGCAGCATCTCACTATGAAAGATTGAATTTGATCTCATTTCATTCTCAGCTCGGGATCTGTGCGGCTCAGTGGCACTTCTGGCTGTCTCCCGCTTCACAATCCATCAGTACTGAGAAAGCAATGGGGAATATTACTCACATGTTGTGTTCTTTAATTTTTTGGAAAACTTGAATGTATGTATTTTCTTCCAAAACAAGGACACCAAGCCACTGTTAAGGTAGGGCTGAAATAGCTCAGTTGGGAGAGCGTTAAACTGAAGATCTAAAGGTCCCTGGTTCAATTCTGGGTTTCAGCAATTTCGCTTCCTTATGCGTCCCTTGCCTTGGTTCTGATTTTCCAGTTGCACAATTTACTTTGAGATTATTTGCCAAGCACCAGTGGATTGAATTTGAGAAACAACACAGAGTCATTTACAAGATAGAAGGTGGTCATTTGGCCTACCACGTCCATGCTGGCTCTCCCCGGAGCAATCTAGTCAGTTCCACTCACCAGCTCGATCCCTTTCCTCCTGCAAGTTTCTTTCCTTCAAGTATCCATCCAATTTCCTTTTCAAATCATTGATTGTCTCAGCTTCCACCACATTCGTGGGCCAAGACATTACCGCCCACAACATAAGAAAGTTGCCGGACTGAACATTGAGTTCAATAATTTCAGAGCATGACAGCCCCCCACTTTACTTTCATTTTCAGTCATTTTTAGTTATTTTTTCTTCCTTTTTTTTTTTTGCATTCCTTTTTACATTTTTTACAATCTTTTTTTGCATTTATTTAATTTCATCTTAGTTTGTTCAGTTTGCTTACCCACTGTATTTTTCAGGTTGTTTTTCTTCAGGTTTGCACTTGCTGATGTTCATTATTCAGTATATTCACACCTAATCTGTACTAATGCTTTGTCTTTCAACACACCATTAACATATTGTTTGCCTTTGCTCCGTGACCTTTTGGTCAGCTATGTGGCCTGGTCCAATCTGCACCTTCTCCTTTGTTATCTCTTGCCCAACCCCCACGTCACTTGTTTATAATCTGTGACTTTTCTAATATTTGTCAGTTCCGAAGAAGGGTCACTGACCCGAAACGTTAACTCTGCTTCTCTTTCCACAGATGCTGCCAGACCTGCTGAGTGAATCCAGCATTTCTTGTTTTTGTTTCAGATTTCCAGCATCCGCAGTATTTTGCTTTTATATAAGAAAGTTCCACCTCATCAAGGATGGAAAATACTTACATCTTCTATATTTGCTTATTCTCTATTTCTATGAGAATAGACTGGCAGTCAACATGAAAGGAAACCCAAAAATCTTCGAGCAGCATGTAAATGATAAGTGGGTAGTAAGAGGTTGAGTCGGGCCTATTAGGGACAAAAAGGATAATATAAGTTTAGAGGTGCAGGGCAATGTTAATCTACTTAATGAGTACTTTGCATCAGTGATCACTAAGGAAGTGGAATTTGACAAAATATCAGTGGAAGTGAAGAAAGTAGAGGCAATAGAGAGAGTACAAATTAGGAGAGGGAGGTACTAAAAAGGCTGGCTGTGCTTAGGGAAGATAAATCACCTGGTTCGGATTGCTCACATCCCAGGTTGCGAAAGGAAATGCGGATGCAGATAACGGAAGGGCTTGCTATAATCTTCCAATCTTCCCTGGATACGAGGGAGGTGCCAGAGGATTAAACAGTGGCAAATGTGACACCCTTATTCAAGAAAGGGTGTAAGGACAGTCCGGGTAACTACAGGCTAGTTAGATTAACAGCAGCGGTGGGTAAGGTTTTAGAAGGAATAATCAGTGTAAAAAATCAACAGTCACTTGGAGAGGTTCGAGTTAATTAAGGAGAGTGAGCATGGATTTATAAATGGGAGTTCATGCTTGACTAATCTAACTGCATTTTCTAATGAACTAACAGAGCAGGTTGATGAAGGGAATGCAGTGGATGTTGTTTATATGGATTTTAAGGAAGCGTTTGACAAGGTACCACATAAAAGGGCGGTTAACAAAATTGAGGTTCGTGGTATAGGAGGGTCAGTGTCCAATTGGATAGAAAATTGGTTTAAGGACAGAAAACAGCGAGTCTTATTAAATGGTTCTTTGTCAGACTGGAGGATAGTCGACAGTGGTGTTCCCCAAGGGTCAGTGCTAGAACCACTGCTTTTTTTGCTAAAGATAAATGACTTGGATCTTGGAATATTGAGTAGAATCTCAAAATATCCCGATGACAACAAACTTGGAGGAGCGGCAAACAGTGAGGATGATATGAACTGCCTGCAACAGGACAGTGATAGGCTAGCAGAATGGGCAGACAGGTGGCAGATGGAATTTAATAGTGAGAAGTGTGAGGTGATGTATTTTGGCAGAAGGAATAGGGAGAGGCAATATATACTTAATGGCACAGTTCTAAAGAGTGTACTGGAATAGAGGGACTTGGGGTTCATGTGCATCAATCTTTGAAGGAGGCAAGTCATATTGCGAGAGTGGTTCGCAAAGCATATGGGATCTTGGGCTTTATAAATAGAGGCATTGAGTACAAAAGCAGGGAAGTTATGCTGAACCATTATAAAACTCTGGTTAGGCCCCAATTGGAGTGTTGCTTCCAGTTCTGCTCAGCAGACTTTAGAAAGAATGTGAGGGTCCTTGAGAGGACGCAGAGGCGATTTACCAGAATGGATCCAGGGATGGGGGATTTTAGTTACAAGGTTAGGTTGGAAAAGCTAGGATTATTCTGCCTTTCTCAAAGGAGATTGAGTGGAGAATTGATAGAGGTGTATAACGCCTCTAGAGAACAGGCCATCCTGGACTGGGTATTGTGCAATGAGAAAGGATTAGTTAACAATCTTGTTGTGTGGGGTCCCTTGGGGAAGTGCGCCCATAACATGATAAAATTCTTCATTCAGATGGAGAGTGAGAGAGTTGATTCCGAGACTCGGGTCCTGAATCTAAACAAAGGAAACTATGAAGGTATGAGGCGGGAGTTGGCTATGATAGATTGGGGAACGTTACTTAAAGGGTTGACAGTGGATAGGAAATGGCTAGCATTTAAAGAGCACATGGATGAATTACAACAATTGTTCATTCCTGTCTGTGCAAAAGTAAAACAGGAAGGGTGGCTCAACTGTGGCTTACAAAAGAAATTAAGGAAAGTATTAGATCCAAGGAGGAGAAATATAAAATGGCAAGAACAAGCAGCAAACCTGAAGATTGTGAGCAGTTTGGAATTTAGCAGAGGAGGACAAAAGGATTGATTAAGAAGGGGGAAATAGAGTATGAGAGTAAGCTAGCAGAGAACATAAAAACTGACTGTCAAAGCTTCTATAGATATGTGTAGAGAAAAAGATTAGTGAAGACAAATGTGGGCCCCTTACAGTCAGAAACGGGGGAATTTATAATGGGGAACAAAGAAATGGCCGACCAATTAAATACATACTTTGGATCTGTGTTGACAAAGGAGGATACAAATTATCTCCCAGAAATGTCGGGTAACATAGGGTCTAGTGAGAAGGAGGAACTGTATGAAATCAGTATTAGTAGGGAATGTTTGGCAAATTGATGGGATTGAAGGCCGATAAATCCCCAGGGCCTAATAATCTACATCCCAGAGTACTTAAGGAAGTGGCCCTTGAAATAGCAGATGCATTTCTGGTCTTTTTTCAAAATTCTATCGACTCTGGATCAGTTCCAATGGATTGGACGGTAGTTAATGTAACTCCACTATTTAAAAAAAGAGGCAGAAAGAAAACAACGAATTATGTACCGGTTAGCGAGGCCTGGACAACGTATGCCAGCCAAGAGCGACGTCTCAATTCATTCCATCTTCGCTGCCTTCGGAGAATACTTGGCATCAGGTGGCAGGACTATATCTCCAACACAGAACTCCTTGAAGCGGCCAACATCCCCAGCTTATACACACTACTGAGTCAGCGGCGCTTGAGATGGCTTGGCCATGTGAGCCGCATGGAAGATGGCAGGATCCCCAAAGACACATTGTACAGCGAGCTCGCCACTGGTATCAGACCCACCGGCCGTCCATGTCTCCGCTATAAAGACGTCTGCAAACGCGACATGAAATTGTGTGACATTGATGACAAGTCGTGGGAGTCAGTTGCCAGCATTCGCCAGAGCTGGCGGGCAGCCACAAAGACAGGGCTAAATTGTGGTGAGTCGAAGAGACTTAGTAGTTGGCAGGAAAAAAGACAGAGGCGCAAGGGGAGAGCCAACTGTGCAACAGCCCCGACAAACAAATTTCTCTGCAGCACCTGTGGAAGAGCCTGTCACTCCAGAATTGGCCTTTGTAGCCACTCCAGGCGCTGCTTCATAAACCACTGACCACCTCCAGGCGCGTATCCATTGTCTCTCGAGATAAGGAGGGCCAAAAGAAGCCTGACATCAGTCGTGGGGAAAATGCTGGAGTCCATTATAAAAGATGTAATAGCAGAGTGCAATAATAACTCGTCTCCACTCCTCGTATTTCTAAATCCCACACATTCACCATAGTGTGAACAATTATTTCCTGTTGTGTCTCTCTCAGATTTGTAAACTTCACTGTATTGGAGTGAGGTGACATCTACTGGCGGGAAGCAAGAACTGCAATCAAGCAGCAGAAACTCCACAGTCTGTCAGGGTTCAAGAAACATTGCAATGTGAGGATACAGCGAAGTGGTTTGATTGGGTAGGTGGAGACATGATTCCACTTGTGGTGGTGTCTGAAGCAAAGACCAGAAATACAAAATTGTCATTAATAAAAGAAATGAGGAATTCATGAAAAATGTAGTAACGTAGTGAATGGTTAGAATGTGGATAGAATAGAAAGTGAGATTGGATGGACAGAAGCAGTCTGAAAGGATGGCTGAAACAAAAGGTGAGTGCCCTGAAACGTTAACTGTGTTTCTCACAGCACAGATGCTTACAGAGCTGCTGAACATTTCCAGCACTTTCTGTTTTTATTTCAGCATTTGCAGGATGTTGCTTTGATCTGAAAAAAAATGGATGATTGGCTGGGGGGTTCCAGTGAAATTCCACAGCAGCTAATAAAGCCTAACCTGTCAGTGGCTCGTTGGTCTAGGGGTATGATTCTCACTTAGGGAGTATGGTTAATTAACATGCGAGAGATCCCGGTTTCAAGTCCCGGACGAGCCCTGGTCTGCTGGCATTTTTAGATTAAGGTTATCTATTGGTTTCAGCCTTGCAGAAGGTGGAATTGACTTCCATACGGAGCTGGCTTGAGGACCAGACAACTGGATTCAAAGAGCTTGTCGACAAAATTGTAATTACCTAAATGTACAGATAGCCAAGTGGGAACATAAAGTTGTTGCTGTAATTGTGACCTGACTCCAAAAACAACAGGACTGGGTTCTGGACTGGAATGGAATGGAATTCTTCAGTGTTTCTGTTGTTTGGCTTGCAGTGACTCATCGATTGTCTTGTTTTTCACTTTGTCGATGCCTTTGAATAATTGTGGATCCTTCTTCAGGGTGTCTTCTTTCACCAGGCAGTTCTGACCTCTGATGATGTTGATTGTAATCAGCTTCAATTCGCTGATAGTTTTGGAAGTGAGCAGATTTCCTTTGCTTGAGTGTACAACATGGAACTCAGTCTGACATGTGGACCCATTGGAGGATTTGAATGCCACCCCTGCGTTGGAGTTGCATCCATCCAATAAGAAACCGAGTAGAAGTGACAGCTCTGTCAGTCGAATATGAGACTTTTAATGGCAGGGTTGTGAGTTTGAGTGCCATTCTGTTTTTCCCTTTTTTAAGGCTTCATGAGCAGAGAGTACAGGGAGTGTTTGAAATGAGCAAGTCTCGCTTTGATTCAGGACTCTTACCTCTCAGCAGCATCTCACTATGAAAGATTGAATTTGATCTCATTTCATTCTCAGCTCGGGGTCTGTGCGGCTCAGTGGCACTTCTGGCTGTCTCCCGCTTCACAATCCATCAGTACTGAGAAAGCAATGGGGAATATTACTCACATGTTGTGTTCTTTAATTTTTTGGAAAACTTGAATGTATGTATTTTCTTCCAATACAAGGACACCAAGCCATTGTTAATGTAGGGCTGAAATAGCTCAGTTGGGAGAGCGTCAGACTCAAGATTTTTCAATCCCAGGTTTCAGCAATTCTGCTTCCTTATGCGTCCCTTGCCTTGGTTCTGATATTCCGGTTGCACAATTTACTTTGAAATTATTTACCAAGCACCAGTGGATTGAATTTGAGAAACAACACAGAGTCATTTACAGCATAGAAGGTGGTCGTTTGGCCTATCACGTCCATGCTGGCTCTCCCCGGAGCAATCTAGTCAGTTCCACTCACCAGCTCGATCCCTTTCCTCCTGCATGTTTCTTTCCTTCAAGTATCCATCTAATTTCCTATTCAAATCATTGATTGTCGCTGCTTCCTCCACACTCGTGGGACAAGTCATTACCACCCACAACATCAGAAAGTTCCACCTCATCAAGGATGGAAAATACTTACATCTTCTATATTTGCTTATTCTCTATTTCTATGAGAATAGACTGGCAGTCAACATGAAAGGAAACCCAAAAACCTTCGAGCAGCATGTAAATGATAAGTGGGTAGTAAGAGGTTGAGTCGGGCCTATTAGGGACAAAAAGGATAATATAAGCTTAGAGGTGCAGGGCAATGTTGATCTCCTCAATGAGTACTTTGTATCAGTGATCACTAAGGAAGTGGAATTTGACAAAATATCAGTCGACGTGAAGAGAGTAGAGTCAATGGAGAGGGTACAAATTGAGAGAGGGAGGTACTAAAAAGGCTGGCTGTGCTTAGGGTAGATAAATCACCTGGTCTGGATGGCTGGCATCCCAGGTTGCGAAAGGAAATGCGGATGCAGATAACGGAAGGGCTTGCTATAATCTTCCAATCTTCCCTGGATACGGGGGAGGTGCCAGAGGATTAAACAGTGGCAAATGCGACACCCTTATTCAAGAAAGGGTGCAAGGACAGTCCGGGTAACTACAGGCTAGTTAGATTAACAGCAGCGGTGCGTAAGGTTTTAGCAAGAATAATCAGGGTAAAAAATCAACAGTCACTTGGAAAGGTTTGAGTTAATTAAGTAGAGTGAGCATGGATTTATAAATGGGAGTTCATGCTTGACTAATCTAATTGCATTTTTTGATGAACTAACAGAGCAGGTTGATGAAGGGAATGCATTGGATGTTGTTTATATGGATTTTAAGGAAGCGTTTGACAAGGTACCACATAAAAGGGCGGTTTACAAAATTGAGGTTCGTGGTATAGGAGGGTCAGTGTCCAATTGGATAGAACATTGGTTTAAGGACAGAAAACAGCGAGTCTTATTAAATGATTCTTTGTCAGACTGGAGGATAGTCGACAGTGGTGTTCCCCAAGGGTCAGTGCTAGAACCACTGCTTTTTTTGCTGAAGATAAATGACTTGGATCTTGGAATATTGAGTAGAATCTCAAAATATCCCGATGACAACAAACTTGGAGGAGTGGCAAACAGTGAGGATGATATGAACTGCCTGCAACAGGACAATGATAGGCTAGCAGAATGGGCAGACAGGTGGCAGATGGAATTTAATAGTGACAAGTGTGAGGTGATGTATTTTGGCATAAGGAATAGGGAGAGGCAATATTAACTTAATGGATCAGTTCTAAAGTGTTTGTTGGAATAGAGGGACTTGGGGTTCATGTGCATCAATCTTTGAAGGTGGCAAGACATATTGCGAGAGTGGTTAGCAAAGCATATGGGATCTTGGGCTTTATAAATAGAGGCATTGAGTACAAAGCAGGGAAGTTATGATGAACCATTATAAAGCTCTGGTGAGGTCCCAGTTGGAGTGTTGCTTCCAGTTTTGCTTACCACACTTAAGAAAGAATGTGAGCGTCCTTGAGAGGATGCAGAGGAAATTCACCAGAATGGATCCAGGGATGGAGGATTTTAGTTACAAGGTTAGGTTGGAAAAGCTAGGGCTGTTCTGCCTGTATCAAAGGAGAGTGAGGGGAGAATTGATAGATGTGTTTTCGGCTATGACAGTTTTAAATAAGTTGGCAAGGAAACATTGTTCCCGTTAACTATTGGTACAAGGACTAGGGGGACACAGATTGAAGGTTTTGGACAGGAGGTACAGGGGTAATGTGCGCAAGAACTTTCTTACACTGATTGGTGATGATCTGTAACTCGCTGCCCACGAGGGCGGTGGAAATGGAGACAATCGAGGATTACAAAAGGAATTTGAATGGGCACTTGAAGGAAATAATTTTACAGGGCTATGGGGATCGAGCAGACAAGTAATAACTCGTCTCTACTCCTAGTATTTCTAAATCCCACACATTCAATATAATGTGAACAATTATTTCCTGTTGTTTCTCAGATTTGTCAGCTTCACTGCATTGGAGTGAAGTGACATCTACTGGCAAGAAACAAGAACTGCCATGATGAGATCAGCCATGATTGTATTGAATGGCAGAGCAGGCTCGAGTGGCTGACTTGCCGACTCCGGCTCCTCGTTCTTTTGTTCATAGAATCATGCAGCACAGAAGGAGGCCATTCGGCCCCATTGTGCCTCTGCTGACTCTCTGACAAAAAGATGCAATTAGTCCAACCCCCTGCCAATTTCCCCATAATCCTGGAGAATTTCACTTGGAAATATTTGTCCAATTCCTTTATGAAAGTTATAATTGAATCTGTTTCCACCACCCTGTCAGACAATTCATTCCAAATCCGAATCAGTTACTGGGTAAAAAGATCTCTCCTCACCTCCCCTTGACATTTTTGGCCAATTATTTTAAATCTGTGTCCTCTGGTTACTGACCCCCAGGACAGTGGAAACAGTTTCTCCCTCACTACCCTATGAAAATCCTTCATGATTCTGAACATCTCTATTAAATCTTCCCTTAACATTCTCTACTCTGAGGAGAACAATCCCAGCTTCACCAGCCTGTCCAGAGAACTGACACCCCTCAACTCTGGTATCATTCTAGTAAATCTCCTCTGAACTGTCTCAGAAGCTTTGATGTCCTTTCTGAAGCCTGGTGCCCAGAACTGGATACATTACTCGAGCTGAGATCGAGCCAGCGACGCCCACATCCCACGAACGAATAAAAAAACGCTCCCGAACCAGTCCCCAATTCTTAAGCATTTATCGACGCTCCCTGCCCAGTCCCCAAATCTTATTCATTTAGAAACGTTCCCTGCCCAGCCTCCAACTCTTATTCAATTATAAACTCTCCCTGCCCAGTCCCCAATTCTTATCCATTTACAGACGCTTCCTGACCAGTACCCAAATCTTATTCATTAAGAGACGCTTCCTGCCCTGTCCCCCAATTCTTATCCATTTGCAGACGCTCCCTGCCCTGTCCCCAATTCTTATCCATTTACAGACGCTCCCTGACCAGTCCCCAAATTTTATTCATTTAGAGACGCTCCCTGCCCAGTCTCCAATTCTTATCCATCTCCAGACGCTCCCTGCCCAGTCCCCAATTCTTATCCATTTATAGACGCCGTTTCGGGAAGCCTCACCGGGAAAAGCTTCACCACCTCCATCCGCAGGGATACAGATGGGATTGTTCCATCTTATTGTGGCCCTGAGGCCCTGCTCCAGCTGTGTGAGCCCACAAAGTCTTCTCGCACTTTGTGAATATCCCGCTCCAACTCCGAACCCGCAGCTCTCGCTGCTGCCAAAGCTCTCTACTGCGCCTGCGCGCCCCGCTCCTGTCACAGATAGGGCGGATTCTAGGCTGCTGAGCATTCTGGGTATCACACCTGTCACTAATACTATTCTTTCAGCTGAAAGGTTTTATTACGTACATTTCATGACCTGGATTCGTCGTGAGTGTTTTCGTTTGCACCTGTCAATGCCTGGGAGGATCGAGTCAGCTTCACTTTGTAGCCATGAGTTTCTGGTGTGAGAAAGTGGTGTTTAACTCAGTATATTTCAGTTTTTGGTCTGTGACTGTGGGTATTATTCAGTACTTGTTTGTTTCTGCTATTGCTCTGTGAGTTTCATCACATATCTTTCAACAACTTGTATGTGAGCATCAGCTTTTGTCTAGATCTATCAGTTTCTGAGAAGTGAGAAAGGGTTTGATTCTATCCCAATCAGTTTCTGTTACATGCATGTGTCTTTAATCTGCACCTCCTCTGAGTGTGTCTTCGTCTCTGTACTTGTAGGTGAATATGTGTTTTGCTTTGTATCTCTCAATCTTTGAAGTGTGAGCCTGGGTTTGTACCTAATTTCCATTGTACCTTGCAGTTGGGATATGAAAGAAAGATTTTTCCACGTTACCTGCCAACTGCTGCTACGTGACTGTGGGTTTCACACTGTATCTGTCAACTTCTTGTCTGGTAATGCGAAGTTTACAGTGTACCTGTCAGTTTCTTGTATGTGAGTGTTGATTTCACTCTGAAAAGAATCATTGATCATAGAATAGTTACAGAACAAAAGGAAGCCATTCAGCTCATTGTGCTTGTGCTGCTTCTATGCACGAGCAACTCAGCTCATGCCACAGCCTCGTGTATTCCATGAAAACATGCAATTTTTTTCACTTCAGATAATTATCTTGTACCATTTTGAAAGCCATGGTTGAATCAGCCTCCATCACACTCTCAAGCAGTGCATATCAGATCTTAACCACTCGCTGTGCAAAAGTAGTTTTTCCTCATGTTGCCTTTGGTTCTTTTGCCATTCACCTTAATCGGTGTCCTCAGGTTACAGAGCCGTGAATAATATTCCCCATTGCTTTCTCAGCACTGATGGATTGTGATGCAGGAGACAGCCAGAAGTCCCACTGAGCCGCACTGACCCTGAGCTGGGAATGACATGAGATGAAGTTCAATCTTTCACAGCGAGATGCTGCAGAGAGATGAGTCCCGAATCAAAGTGAGACTTTGTCATACTTTTGCTGAATTTCATTTCAAACACTCCTTGTACTCTCTGCCAATGAAGCCTTAAAAAAGGGAAAAACAAAATGGCACTCAAACTCACCACCCTGAAATTAAAAGTGTAATGTTTGACTGACTGAACTGTCACTTCTACTCGGTCTCTTTTTGGATGGATGCAACTGTATTCTCCAACGCTGGGGTGGTATTCAAATCCTCCCATGGGTCCACATGTCAGACTGAGTTCCATGTTGTCGACTGAAGCAAAGGAAATCTGTTCAGTTCCAAAACTATCAGTGAGTTGAAGCTCATTACGATCATCATCATCAGAGGTCAGAACTACCTGGTGAAAGAAGACAATCTGAAGAAGGATCCACAATTATTCAAAGGCATCGACAAAGTGAAAAACAAGAAAATCGATGAGTCAATGCAAGCCAAACAGCAGTAACACTGAAGAATTCCATTCCATTCCAGTCCAGAAGCCAGTCCTGTTGTTTTTGGAGTCAGGTCACAATTACTGCAACAACTTTATATTCCCACTTGGCTATCTGAACTTTTAGTTAATCAAGCTCATTGAATCCAGCTCTCTGGTCCTCAAGCAGGCTCCATATGGAAATCAATTCCGCCTTCTGCAAGGCTGAAACCAATCAATGACCTTAAACTAAAAATGCCAAAGAAGAAGGGCTTGTCCAGGATTTGAACCCAGGATCTTTCACACATTAATTAATCACTCACCCTAAGCAAGAATCATACCCCTAGATCAACATGCCACTCATATCAGAACTTTCTTTTAGCTCCTGTGGAATTTCACTGGCAGCCAAAGCCGATCATCCATTTTTTTTCAGAGCAAAGCAACATCTTGCAAATTCTGAAATAAAAACAGAAAGTGTTGGAAATGTTCAGAAACTCTGGCAGCATCTGTGGAGAGAGAAACAGAGTTCACCTTTCAGGGCGTTTACCTTTTGTTTGAGCCATCCTTTCACACTGCTTCTGTCCACCCAATCTCACTTTCTATTTTATCTAGATTCCACCCACTCACTACCTAAATACATTTATCATGAATTCCTCATATCTTTTAATAATGACAATTATATATTTCTGGCCTTTGCTTTGGACTCCACCACAAGTGGAATCATGTCTCCATCAACCCAATCAAACCCATTCACTATTTCCTCACATTGCAATGTTTCTTTCACCCTGACAGACGATGGAAGTTCTGCTGCTTGATTGCAGTTCTTGCTTCCTGCCAGTAGATGTCACCTCACTCCAGTGCATTGAAGGTGACAAATCTGAGAGCACACAAGAAGAAGTAATTGTTCACGTTGTTCATTGTTCAGTGAACAGGTCCCTCTATTCCTGCACACTCTTTAGAACTGTGCCATTAAGTATATATTGCCTCTCCCTATTCCTTCTGCAAAAATGCATCACCTCACACAAGTCACTATTAAAATCCATCTGCACCTGTCTGCCCATTCTGCTAGCCTATCACTGTCTTGTTGCAGGTGGTTCCATTCATCCTCACTGTTTGCCACTTCTCCAAGTTAGGTGTTATCGGCATATTTTGAGATTTTTTTTTAGAATTAGAATATTACAGCGCAGTACAGGCCCTTCGGCCCTCGATGTTGCGCCGAGCTGTGAAACCATCTGACCTACACTATTCCATTTGCATCCATGTGTCTATCCAATGTCCACTTAAATGCCCTTAAAGTTGGCGAATCTACTACTGCTGCAGGCAGGGCATTCCACGCCCTTACTACTCTCTGAGTAAAGAAACTACCTCTCACATCTGTCCTATATCTATCACCCCTCAACTTGAAGCTATGTCCCCTCGTGTTTGCCATCACCATCCGAGGAAAAAGACGCTCACTATCCACCCTATCTAACCCTCTGATTATCTTATATGTCTCTATTAAGTCACCTCTCCTCCTCCTTCTCTCCAACGAAAACAACGTCAAGTCCCTCAGCCTTTCCTCGGAAGACCTTCCCTCCATACCAGGCAACATCCTAGTAAATCTCCTCTGCACCCTTTCCATAGCTTCCATAGATTCTACTCTATATTCCAAGATCCAAGTCATTTATCTGTCGCAAGTAAAAAGCAGTGGTTCCAGCAGTGACCCTTGGGGAACAGCACTGTCGACAACCTTCCAGTCTGAGAATGAACCATTTATTACGACTTGCTGTTTTCTGTCCTTAAGCCAATTTTCTATCCAATTGGACACTGACCCTCCTATTCCATGAACCTCAATGTTGTTAATCACCCTTTTATGTGTCGTTTCTTAAAATCCATATAAACAACATCCACTGCATGCCCTTCATAAACCTTCTCTGTTAGTTCATCAAAAAATGCAGTTAGATTAGTCAAGCATGAACTCCCATTTATAAATCCATGCTCACTCTCCTTAATTAACTCAAACCTCTCCAAGTGACTGTTGATTTTTTCCCTGATTGTTCTTTCTGAAACCTTACCCACCACTGCTGTTAATCTAACTGGCCTGTAGTTAGCCGGACTGTCCTGACACCCTTTCTTGAATAAGGGTGTCACATTTGCAAATGTTTAATCCTCTGACACCTCCCTCGTATCCAGGGAAGATTGGAAGATTATAGCAAGCCTTTCTGTTATCTGCATCCACATTTCCTTTCGCAATCTGGGATGAAAGCCATCCGGACCAGGTAATTTATCTTCCTGAAGCATAACCAGCCTTTTCAGTGCCTCCCTCTCTCAATTTGTACCCTCTCCATTGCCTCTACACTCTCCACTTCTCCTGATATTTTGTCAAATTGCACTTCCTTAGTGATCATTGATACAAGGTACTTATTAACTAGATTAACATTGCCCTGCAGCTCTAAGTATATATTACCCTCTTTGGCCCTAATGGGGCCCACTTCACCGCTGACTACCTGCTTATCATTTATATGCTGCTCGAAGATTTTTGGGTTCCCTTTCATGTTGACTGCCATTCTATTCTCGTAGAGATAGGGAATAAGCTAAATATAGAAGATATAAATATTTCCCATCCTTGGGTGAAGTGGAATTTTTTTATGCTGTGAGTTGTAATGTACTGACCCACGAGTGTGGTGGAAGTAGAGACAATCAATGATTTGAAAAGGAAATTGGATGGATACCTGAAGCAAAGGAACTTGCAGGAGGAAAGGGATCGAGCAGGTGAGTGGAACTGAGTAGCTGGCTCCGATAATTGCTGCAGTCACTGCGATCCCCCTTAATTTTGTACAAGGTGACAATGTTTGCGTCACGCATGTTTTGAGCCCTTGCTGAGCTGGACTATGGTGGGCTCACTGTCCAGTTCCTCCATGACAGGGAAGTCTGGAATGGCACTGAGAGCTACTTCAATGACAATGTTCTCCGTTATGTAGAGTTCAAGGTAATGCTGCACTCACCTTTCCATCTGCTTGTTAGGTTCAGTGATGATCACCCCTGTCTTTGTCTTCAAAAGGTGCTGATTTAGTTACTACTGGGCCATTGCTTTCTTAATTCCTTCATACATCCCTCTAGCATCCCAGGATTCAGCAGCAGAGTTTTAACCAGTATTGATTGGTGCAGTGCCGAGCAGTCTTCAGAGACTTGTTTCTGACAGCTCTGAAAGCATCTAGATGTTGTTTGCTGGGGACTTGTTTCTGGTTCATGAGAGCCCTCCTCTTAGTAACAGTAACTGACTCCATTTCAGTCCAATAAGCCTCAGACCAGTCAGCATTCCTCCCATCTCTTTTCCCATACACAGTGAGTGCAGAGTTATAGATGGTGGTGTGCAGATGATTCCACTTTGACACTGCACTGAGGCCTTGAGCATTGTTGTCTGAAAGAGCCTGATCGAGGATGTTGAGGAACTCCTGGGTCCTTTCTGGATCAGTGGTTCGGCAATGTTGATCAGAAGACGACCTTTCTTCATGGATGGATGAAGCTTCCTTGTCTGAAGCCTGACCTTGTTACACACCAGGGAGTGGTCAGTGTCACAGTCAGCGCTGTGATAGCTGCGAGTGATGAGGACACTGCTGAGGGTGGTATGTCTGGTGATGATAAGGTCTAGCTGATGCCAGTGGCGTGATCTCAGATGTCTCCAGGACACCTTGTGGCACAGCTTGACCTGGAAGTAGCTGTTCATCACACAGAATCCATGGTGACAGCATAGCTCCAGCAACCTCTGTACATTTTCGTTCATCTTGCAAATCCCCTGGTGCTCTATGCACATTGGCAAAGCTGTGTAGTCAGTACCCAAGCTTGTGTTAAAGTCTCCTAGAAGGTACAGTCCCTCAGTGCTGGGAATTCTACTGATGGCAGTGTCAAGTGTCACATAGAATTGATCCTTGACATCTGGGGTGGAGGTGAGTGTCGGGACATAGATGCACATGAGATTAACTGGGACTACGCTTGTTGACAAGTGAAGAGTAAGATGTCTCTCTGAGCCTACTGTGGGTGGTTCACTCATCTCAAGTGGCGTGTATTTGACTGTGAAACCCACTCCATGCTCACGAGTTGCCTCTTGGGCTTTCCCCTGCCAGAAGAAGGTGTAGTGTTTCTCTTTGAGGGATCGCTTTGAATGAGTCTAGTTTCTTGCAGCAAAGCAATGTCCACATTGAGTCTTGTGAGTTCCTTGTCCATCACAGCTGTCTTGTGTGTGTCATCAACCTGCAGAAGGTTGTCGGTAAGGCCAGGACACATGGTCCTTACATTCCAGCTTGTGATGCGAAGGACTGGTGTCTTCTTTGTTGAGTTTGTTTTTCTTGGTGCATAGATTATCAATCCGCCTGTTGAGAGATGACTCTCCAAGCTCCAAGCACCCATTGATGCAAGCAGGTCGTGGCTTCACAGCACCTAACTGACTGGGGGCTGCCCATTTTGGAGTGAATGGTAGCTGTCCAATGAGACACTAAGAGCTCTCCCACTGTCCGAAGTAACCCCTGGCGCTCATACTCTACACCAATTGAATGACAGCTTATAATCAGTAACTGTTTATTCCCGGGTTGTGCAAATGTTTAACCACGAAGCTGGAGTGTCCTCTCCAGGGCACAGGCCTGGGCAAATAGTATGGAGACCCTGAGCATCAGGACCCCCTCTCAGCATTGCTAGTATTGTCCAAAGTAAAGGAAAATCCAGTACTGTTTGTTACCAGCTGTGCTGTTGGAGTTGCTGGAAAACCGCCTGATAAGTCACAGGTAACCGCCTCCAGGACTGCACTCCGGATTGACTGACCAGGTTTACTCCCTCAGCCTTCTTATTTATTTATTTAGAGATACACGACTGAAACAGGCCCTTCCAACCCACCGAGTCTGTACCGACCATCAACCACCCATTTATACTAATCCTACATTAATCCCATATTCCTAGCACATCCCCTCAATTCCCCATCACCTACCTACACTAGGGGCAATTTACAATGGCCAATTTACCTATCAACCTGCAAGTCTTTAGCTGTGGGAGGAAACCGGAGCACCCGGCAGAAACCCACGTGGTCACAGGGAGAACTTGTAAACTCTGCTCAGGCAGTACCCAGAATCGAACGCGGGTTACTGGAGGTGTGAGGCTGTGGTGCTAACCACTGCGCCACTGTGTCTTCTCGAGACACCCATCGAGAAGTGAGACTTTTTGCCCAGAGATGGGGCTCTGTTTCTTGGCTTCAGGATGGAACCACACACCAGTGGGCCTGCATGACATGCACAAGGATATCACACACTGCCCCATCCCTGGGACAGCTCAGAGTCAGACACTGAACAGATTGCAACCCACAAGGACATCACAACCTTCCCACTCTCTGGGACAGGTCAGTGTGATACACCAAACAAACAGCACCCCAGAGGGACCTCATAAATGCCACGTCCCTGTGACAGATCAAGGTCAGACACTGCAAATATTGCAACCACAGGAACGTCACAAATTGCCACATCCCTCGGTCAGCTCGGGGTCTGACATTGAACATATTGCAACAACAAGGACATTACTGTATAACTCCCTCCATTCTGAAAAACAAGCATTCACCCTACTTTTTACCCTGCAGCCAATTTTGGATCCACACTGCCACTGCCCCTTTAATCCCATCTGCTTGAATTTTGTTAGCAAGTCATAGAGAGATGCAAAACTGAAACAGGCCATCCGGCCCACTGAGTCTGTGCTGACCAACCACCACCCATTTATAGTAATCCTACACCAATCCCATATTCCCTACCACATCCCCACCATTCTCTTACCTACACTCGGAGCAATTTGCAACAGCCAATGGACATATCAACCTGCAGTCTTTGCTTGTGGGAAGAAACCGGAGCACCCAGCAGAAACACACACAGTCACAGGGAGAACTTGCAAACTCTGCACAGGCAGTACCCAGAACTGAACCTGGGTTGCGAGAGCTGTGAGGTTGCAGTGCCAACCACTGTGCCATTGTGCTGCCCAAAGTCTAGTTTATGGTACCTTTTCAAACACAATTTTGATGTCCAGACACGTACCATCAACCTCACCACCCTCGTCAACTCTCTCTGAAACTTCATCAAAGAAATTAATTCATTAATTATTTCAGACACAATCTTCTGTTAACCAATCTGTACTGGCTGTCATTTATTAGCCCATGTTCTACCAAGTGACAGTTAATTTCCTCCTGGATAATTGTCTCTAAATGTTTCCCCACCACCGACATTAGACTAATTGGTCTGTAGTTCCTGGGTTTATCTCTCTTTTTAAACAGGGCTGTAATATTCGCAACCCTTGCAGACTTATCTTTTAATTCTGGAAAGTCTATTGCAGACAATCTCTTTGGGCATGACTTTAACCAATTAAAGCAACAGGATACTTGATTAATAAGTCCAGAACTTTTATTGAGAGTAAAATAGTACTTAATAATTGAAAGTAAAATTATACTTAACAAACTTGGGGAATAGAACTTTACAGCTCTGGGGACTGGTCGAGCTTGGTCTCAGAGCGTCACGGTCCTCTTTGTCCAGTCTAGATCCCTCATCAGGTGGAGAACTTGGTCGATGATCTGAGCCTTTACCCCTGAGGTTTTCTAGTGTTCCTGCACACTGAAACCTTACAAGCTCCCTACTTTTAACCCCTGGATGGCCATCACACCACCATGTAAAATAATAATTGGTCCTAGCTGTTGCTCGGTACATTTCTTTAGTTCTTAATAATGTCTTCCACTAACAGCCACCTGTCCTCAGAATCTCAGACATGAGTACAATGGAGTGGTTTCACACTGTCTCCCAATCTGATCTGAAACAAGTTTCCTGTTCATTAAATCTAGACTCTTGAAGGTCACGATGTACCAGACCATGGGTTTTATCAGGGGTTCGAGAAAGGTCCATTGTTTGAATAAATTTAGCTGAAACTGCCCTTTCCCACAAAGACACAGAAACTCACAGTAATTAGATTGAACAAACTTTAAATCAAAACCCATTACCTCTAAAATGTTTATTGATTCATTAATTATAACTCAATCAAGGTTCATTACTTTTACAATCATCTGTTTCAGGATGGGTAGCTACTCATTAATTATACAGGATATAAACATTAGTACTGAACACAAAATGGTTCCTTTGGTCATGTGTTAATTATAAAATGGCTTTCGTAACGTTGTTAGTTCTGACAATGGATACATTATAAAAATGGTCAAGTTAAACTAAGATCGAACTACCCAAGCTTCCCTCCATCCTCCAGTCCTCTGGCATCATTCCCATATTCAAGGAGGATTGAAAGATTGTGGTTCGAGTCTCCGCTATTTCCACCCTTACTTCCCTCAGCAACCCAGGATGCAGCCCCTCCAGACGGGTGACCTTTCTACTGTGAGAAATGCTAACCTTGTCATTGTCTCCTCTTATCTATTTTCATCCCGTCCAAATTCTCCACTTCCTCCTCCTTTACTGTGACATTTGCAGCACCCGTTTGTTTAGTGATGACAGATGAAATGTACTTAATTAGTACCTCAGCCACACCCTCTGCCTCCACAGGATCTCCTAATTGACCCACCCTTTCATTGACTGTCCATATGTTTGGTAAAAGACTTCAGTGTTCCCAGTTATGTGACCTGCTAATCTTTTCTCATACATCTTTTTGATCTCTTTTCCTTTTTCAGTTCTCCTGCATATGAATCCTCACATGATTTCTCAGTGAATGGTTTTTGAACTATTGTGTAAAAGGATTTAGTTTTGTAAATTTCTCCCCAGCTCCCCTCATGGTCAGGCAGAAAGTTTAACTGCTGTGTTTTCAAACAGCAACAGCTTTATTTGAAAAGCCATTGTGACAGGATTCCGGGTTTTAATCCATTCACAAATCTGGTTCTGATGTCTTGTGGCTCCAGCTGTCACATGACCTGTCAGAGGATGACCTCATAATTGACCCAGTCATGGAGCTGTGGGTTGATGTTTAAATTGTTTCAAAATAAATTTCCAGTAGGACAATCAAAAGGAATCGATATATAAAAGGTAGATATTGTGAATTTGTGCTCCCAGTGGAAATTCCTGCAGAGTCTGCTGGTTTTCATATCCCCAATTCCCCACAGGAAGCTCTGTGCTCGGAGTCTGTATTCCTTACATCAACATTATACAGAATCATTTCATGGGAGACCCCAGTGTGAATTGTAAAAAGGTGGGTCAGTTTTAACTTTCAAAGTAACACAGAAGCAAAATACTGCTGATACTGGAAATCTGAAATAAAAACAGAAAGTGCTGGAAATGCTCAGCAGGTCTGGCAGCATCTGTGGAGAGAGAGACAGAGTTAGCGTTTCAGATCTGTGACCTTTCATCAGAATTGAGCTGAAATTGTCTGAGGGACTGAGATTGTGGAATCAATTTCAGGGTCAAAGACATTGTACTTGGTAAGGATAGAAAGATGGAGATTATTAAGTACAGTGCAAAAATATAGATGCTTTTACATTATTTTAATCAAAATTGATTTAAACTTTGTGCTCATGAATCCTATCTTTTGATCACAATGACACTGATAACAATGGAAAAAGCAAGACTTGCATTTCACGACTTTTCAAGTGTAGTCACTCAACAGTGCAATAGAGTACTCTGCAATAAAGATGTATAAGATTCCCACCACACAACTGCCAGACGATGACCATCCCAAACAAGAGAGAATCTAACCATCTCCCTTTGACATTCAATGGCATTTACATCGCTGAATCCCCCACTATCAACAATCTGGGGGTTAGCATTGAGCAGAAACTGAACTGCAGTAGCCATATAAATATTATAGCTGCAAAAGCAGGTCAGAGACTGAGAAACCTGTGGCGGCACAGTGGCGCAGTGGTTAGCACCGCAGCCTCACATTCGATTCCGGGTACTGCCTATGTGGAGTTTGCAAATTCTCCTTGTGTCTGCGTGGGTTTTCTCTGGGGACTCCGGTTTCCTCCCACAAGCCAAAGGACTTGCAGGTTGATCGGTAAATTGGCCATAATAAATTGTCACTAGTATAGGTAGGTGGTAGGGAAATATAAGGACAGGTGGGGATGTTTGGTAGGAATATGGGATTAGTGTCGGATTAGTAGAAATGGGTTGTTGATAGTGGGCACAGACTCGGTGGGCCGAAGGGCCTGTTTCAGTGCTGTATCTCTAATCTAATTAACTCACCTCCTGACTCCCCAACGCCTGTCCAAAAGTCAGGAGTGTGATGGAATACTCTCCACTTGTCTGGCTGGGTGCAGCTTCCAACAATACTCAAGAAACTCAACAGGACAAAGCAGCCCGCTTGATTGGCACCACATTTACAACATTCATGCCCTCCATCACTGGCACACAGTGGCAGCAGTGTGTACCATCCACAAGATGCACTGCAGCAATGCGCCAAGGCTCCTTAGACAGCACCTTCCAAACCCGTGACCTTTATCACCTCGAAGGACAAGGGCAGCAGATGCATGGGAACACCACCACCTGCAAGTTCCACTCCAAGCCACACACCATCCTGAATTGTAACTGTATCACCGTTCCTTCACTGTTGCTGGGTCAAAATCCTGGAACTCTCTTCATAACAGCGGCACATGGACTGCAGTGGTTCAAGAAGGCAGCTCAGCACCTCCTTCTCAATGCGATTAGGGATGGATAATAAATGCTGGCCTAGCCAGCGACACCCATGTCGCTGACATGATAAAATGATAATATCCTGTAATCCTCCAAAGTAGAAAATACAGATGGAAATGAAAAATAATAAAACACAGTCAGAATGGATTTCACAAAGAAAGACTTGATTAACCTTATCTTTGAAGAATCAACAGCAAGAGTAATGTAGAAGAGTTTGAGTTAATAATGCCTCATCCGTTTATGTGCCTGAACCGTCAAATTGTGGGTGAACAAACAAGCACACTAACTGACAGAGCTGGGTGTTGTGCTTTCTAAATTACCGTAAAGTAGGGTGTTAATGAGTTAAAGCTTCAGGTTGCTGTAACCAGAATAGCCATTGTCCACTATCAGTTTTACTGTTATAAATAAAGATGGAACATTCATCGTGAAACTATAGAAACAGTCTGGTCCTGCACACTGCAGACACATCCACGTCATCACCAACCAGCTCTCCTATAATTGGTGCAGTTATTTGACTTTGCCCCATTAGCTCCATGGAATTACTTTTAAAAGATTTTAAATTACAAGCGGTTTTGTTAATGTTCAGCCCTTGAGAAGAAATCATTCCCTGGCCACAGTGGAGAGAGCATTGAATATAAAACTGTAGACTACCAGGTAACACAGAGAAAGCTGATCAGCTAATCTATAATTACTTACTTTTCTTATTTTTGTTCCTGCTATTCGGTTTTTCATCATTTTCAGCTCCTGACTGTGGATATTATTGTGATTAAATGTGAAAAGATGCACTGTGTCTCAGCCCCGGTAGATTGACTCTTTCTCTGTACAGTGCTGTATACACTCAGATACTGACAGTGTCTCTCCCTCCCTCAACTTTCCAGCCCTGACGGTGCAGAAAGTGCTGCTCAAAGTTACACATTCTGACTGTTTGCAGTTGATGAGTGAGAGATTATTAACGTATCCTTCTGCAGCGCTGCCTCGGTTAATAACAGCAGATCGAAGTCACATTTCAGATACAGAAACAGATGCATCAATTATTCACTCTTTCCCAGAGTGAGTGAGGCCGGGACAAGCAGCAACATTCCAGCCCCACACTCTGCAATTACCCAGGGTATTGAGTCCAAGAGTTGGCAGGTCATGTTACAGTTGTATAGGACTTTGGTTCGGCCACATTTGGAATACTGCGTACAGTTCTGGTCGCCACATTACCAAAAGGATGTGGATGCTTTGGAGAGGGTGCAGAGGAGGTTCACCAGGATGTTGCCTGGTATGGAGGGGGCTAGCTATGAAGAGATGAGTAGATTAGGATTATTTTCATTAGAAAGACGGAGGTTGAGGGGAGACCTGATTGAGGTGTACAAAATCATGAGAGGTATAGACAGGATGGATAGCAAGAGGCTTTTTCCCAGAGTGGGGAATTCAATTACTAGAGGACACGAGTTCAAAGTGAAAGGGGAAATGTTTAGGGGGGATATGCGTGGAAAGTTCTTGACGCAGAGGCTGGTGGGTGCCTGGAACGCGTTGCCAGCGGAGGTGGTAGATGCGGGCACGATGGCGTCTTTTAAGATATATCTAGACAGATTCATGAATGGGCAGGAAGAAAAGAGATACAGAACCTTAGAAAATAGGCGACATGTTTAGAGAGATTCTGGATCGGCGACAGGCTTGGAGGGCCGAAGGGCCTGTTCCTGTGCTGTAATTATCTTTGTTCTTTGTTCTAGCACCAGTGGAAAGCAGTGAATACAGATTCAATCAGTGGGTTAATGTCCATTACAGGGATGCAAGATTCCACGGCCCAGGATAAACATCCCCATACACCGAGAACAAGCTCAGGAAAACCCGGGGGAGTTAATATCCCAGTCACTGAGCATTCCAGTAACATTGAACAAGTTCCTGAACTGAGTGAACCTTTCAAAGTACAGAAGTGATGACGAGGTCAGAAAGGTCTGAACAGTTGAGGTGATTGAGCAGTTTCAGCTTCTCTGTTCAGGTTGCAGCTTTCACTGGAGGCATGTGTTTAAATCCCACTTCTGACAACTTGATTTTCAGTTACTTTGCAGAGCTTCCTTGAAGGTTTGAGGTAGAGTAAATACTGAGGAACTGTTTCTAACTGCTGAATGGTCAATAACCGAAGGTTACAGATTTAAGGTGACTCACAAAACCAGAAGGAACTTGAGGAAAAATTCCTTTCTGCAACGTGTGGTTAGGATTTCATTTATGTGGATAGATTGGAGAAGCTGGGGTTACAGTTACAGTTACAGAAATACTGATCCTACCGTCATCCCAAATTCCCGACATGCACTTGGGGCAATATACAACAGCCAATTTACCTATCACCTGCAAGGGAGGAAACAGGAGCACCCGGCAAAAACCCACACGGTCACAGTGAGAACTTGCAAACTCCGCACAAGCAGTACCAGAGTCGAACCTGGGTCGCTGGAACTGTGAGGTTGCAGTGCTAACCATTGCACCACCCCTGGTGTTGCGATCAATATTTGCCCCTCAATCAGATGAGTTAGACATTATCACATTGCTGTTTGTGAATATCAGCTGCTGCGTTTCTGACATTACAACAGTGATTACACTTCAAAAGTATTTCATTGTCTACAAAGTGCTTTGAAATTTCCAGTGGTCATTAAAGGTGCTATCTAAATGCAAGTCTTTTCTTTCTTTATCACAACACATTACTGTGTAAAAAATGGTTCTTCATGTCACCTCTGGTTCTTCTGCCAATCACCTGATATCAGTGTCCTCTGCTTACTGACTCTTTTACCACTGGAAACAGTTTCTCCTTATTTAAACTATTGAAAACATCCATGATTTTGAACAAATGTGTCAAATCTCTTCTGAAGTTTCTCTGCTGCAAGGAGAACAACCCCAGCTTTTCCAATCTCTCCACATTACTGAAATCCCTCACCCTGCTACCATTGTGGCAAATCTCTTTTTTATTCTTTCCTGGGTTGTGGGCACTGCTGACACAATGTGATTCCTGTCAATGCAGCGGCCCGCTGACATCATCGGAGAGCACCAAGCTGCGCATAGGCACAGCTACATCTTGCCAGGATTAAGTGGCACATGCGCAGGATGATGTCATTGCACAGCGCCAACGTCATCGCAGATCCGTTCATGGTCCATCTTCACACATGTGCGCTAAAGCGTCATCGGGTATCCAGCCCCTCACTCAGCTGGAGGAAGCGGCTGAATTGGAGACTTTGAGGCTGGAGCTCTCCCCCCTCGGCAACTCGCTCCAGGCCTCGACGCTTCCTCCTCTCAGCCGCTCGCTCCACACCTCGATGCTCCCCTGGACAATTGTTCCCCGCTCGCGTCATCCAGCTCTATGGCCGCTTGCTCTCTGCTCCCCAACCCCCGCTCCATCCGCCAGCTCTAGGCCGTGCCACTTCCCTCCTCCAGGCCACTCACTACTCGTTCCTACGTCACACTTTGTAGCCCACCTTACTTCTTCGGGCGGCGCGTGGAGACTGAACAAACGTGGGAGCAAGTAGCCGAGAGAAGGGAAGCAGCGCGGCCTAGAGCTAGTGGCTGGTGGGGAGGGGGGGCGGGGAGTGAGAGAACGACCGGAGAATGGGGTGACGTGATCGGGAGACAATTGGCCAGGGAAGTAGTTGGGGGGAGCAGCGAGGTCTGGAGCGAGCGACTGTGGAGGGTGGAAGCGGCCAGTGCGAAGGAGGGGGGAGAAAGCGAGTTGTGCCACCTAGTGGTTGCGTTGTCAGCAAACGCAGCCTTTATTGTCCATCCTTAATTGCCCTTGAGAAGGTGGTGGTGAGCCGCCTTTTTGGATCTGCTGCAGTCCATGTGTTGTACGTAAACCCACAGTGCTGTTAGGAAGGGAGTTCCAAGATTTTGATCCAGTGACAGTGAAGGAATGGTGATATCGTTCCCAGTCAGGACAGTGTGTAACTTGGAGGGGAGCTTGCAGATGGTGGTGTTTCCATTCATCCAATGTCCTTCCAGGTGGTCGTGGTTGGGGGTTTGGAAGGTGCTGTCGAAGGAGGCTTGGTGAGTTGCTGCAGTGCATCTTGTAGATGGGACAGACTGCTGCCACTGTTCACTGGTGGTGCAGGAAGTGAATATTTAAAGTAGTGGATGGAGTGCTGATCAAGTGATCTGCTTTGTCCTGGATGGTTTTGAGTTTATTTGGTGTTGTTGGAGCTCCACTCATCCAGGCAAGTGGGGAGTATTGCTTCACACTCCTGACTTGTGCCTTGTAAATGGTGGACAGGAGGTGAATTACTTAGAATTAGAATTAGAATTAGAATTAGAATTAGAATTAGAACATAACAGCGCAGTACAGGCCCTTCGGCCCTCGATGTTGCGCCAACCTGTGAAACCATCTGACCTACACTATTCCATTTTCATCCATATGTCTATCCAATGACCACTTAAATGTCCTTAAAGTTGGCGAATCTACTACTGCTGCAGGCAGGGCGTTCCACGCCCTTACTACTCTCTGAGTAAAGAAACTACCTCTCACATCTGTCCTATATCTATCACCCCTCAACTTGAAGCTATGTCCCCTCGTGTTTGCCATCACCATCCGAGGAAAAGGACGCACACTATCTACCCTATCTAACCCTCTGATTATCTTACATGTCTCTATTAAGTCACCTCTCCTCGTCCTTCTCTCCAACGAAAACAACCTCAAGTCCCTCAGCCTTGCAGCAGAATTCCCAGCCTCTGACCTGCTCTTGTAGCTACGGTAGTTATATAGAACATAGAACATAGAAAAATACAGCACAGAACAGGCCCTTCGGCCCACGATGTTGTGCCGATCCTTTGCCCTCTGTCAAGGACAATTTAATCTATACCCCATCGTTCTCCCTTATCCATATACCTATCTAAAAGCCGTTTGAAAGTCCCTAAAGTTTCTGACTCAACAACTTCCACAGTCAAGGCATTCCATGCCCCGACCACTCTCTGGGTAAAGAACCTTCCCCTGACATCCCCCTTATATCTCCCACCCTTCACCTTAAATTTATGACCCCTTGTAACGCTTTGCTCCACCCGGGGAAAAAGTTTCTGACTGTCTACCCTATCTATTCCCCTGATCATCTTATAAACCTCTATCATGTCACCCCTCATCCTTCTCCGTTCTAATGAGAAGAGGCCTAGAATGTTCAGCCTTTCCTCGTAAGACTTATTCTCCATTCCAGGCAACATCCTGGTAAATCTCCTCTGCACCCTCTCCAAGGCTGCATTGACAGCAGCTTCCCAACAATTCCCCAGATTATCGGTAAATCCACTTCCAGAAGCCCCAAAGTGTGATATATTCCTCTCACTCATCAATGATAAAACTGAAATCTTTTTACCTTCCAAATGCTGCCATCTATTTTGTCAGTATTTATTTCTCTCTCCTTTTTATTTAGTTCATGCATTTCTTCAGAATTTTTTTTTCAATTAAATCTGAGGGAAGAAATGAACAGATCTGGCAGCTCAAAACTGGGCATCCATGAGGCACTGTAGGCCAGCAGCAGCAGAATTGTATTTAAACACAATATGTTACCTCCTGGCCTGACATATCCCTCACTCTCCCATGACCATCAAGCCAAGGGAGCAATAGTGGTTCAATGAAGTGTGCAGGAGGGCATGTCAGGAGCAGCACCAAGCAGACCTAAAAATGAGTGAAGCGACAACACAGGATTACTTGCATGTCATATAGTGGAAGCAGCATGCAATAGACAAAGCTGAGTGATCTCACAACCAACAGATCAGATCAAAGCTCTGCAGTCCTGCCACATCCAGTCCTGAATGGTGGTGGATAATTAAACAATTAACAGGAGGACGAAACTCCATAAATATCCCCATCCTTAATGATAAGGGAGACCAGTATATCAGTGCAAAATACAAGGTTGAATCATTTGCAACCATCTTCAGCCAGAAGTGCCAAGTAGATGATCAATCTCGGCCTCCTCCTGAGGTCCCCAGCATCACAGGTGCCAATCTTCAGCTAAATCCACTTCACTCCACATGATACCATGAAATGGCTGAAGGCTCAGGATACTGACAACATCCTGGCTGCAGTGCTGAAGACTTGTGCTCCAGAACTAGCCACGCTGCCCACCAAGCTACAACACTGGCATCTACCCAGCAATGTGGAAAATTGTCCAGGTATGTTCTGTATACAAAAGGCAGGGCAAATCCAACCTGGTCAATTCCTGCCCCATCAGCCTCCTCTTTATCATCAGTAAAGTGATGGAAGGTGTCGTTGACAGTGCTATCAAGCAGCACTTACACAGCCATAACCTACTCACCAATGCTCATTTCGGGTTCCGCCAGGGCCACTTAGCTCCTGACCTCATTATGGCCTTGGCCCAAATATGAACAGAAGAGCTGAATTCAGGAGGTGAGGTGAGGTGAGGTGAGAGTGACTGCTCTTGCCAAGGGCATCAAGGAACCCTTGCAAAATTGAAGTCAATGGCAATCAAGGAGAAAAATCTCCACTGGTTGGAGTCATACCTTGCGCAAAGGAATATGGTGCTGGTTGTTGGTGGCCAATCATCTCAGTACCTGACATCGCTCAGGGTAGTGTCCTAGGCCCCAACCATCTTCAGTTGCTTCATCAATAAACTTCCTTCCATCATAAGGTCAGAAGTGGAAATGTTCACTGATGATTGCAAAATGTTCAGTTGCATTAATAACTCCTCAGATACTGAAGCAGTCCATTTCCACATGTAGAGAGACCTGGGCAAGATTGGGCTTGGACTGATAAGTGGCAAGTAACATGCACGCCACAAAAATGCCAGGCAATGACCATTTCCAACAAGAGTGAATCTAACCATCTCTCCTTGACAGTCAATGACATTACCATTGCTGATTCCTTCACTATCAACATCCGGGGGGTTACCAATGAGCAGAAACTGAATTGGATCAGAGCATGACTGGTGTCAGGCAACCACAAGCATTAACACACTCTTTGCCTTTGTCCCAGGACAGCTTTGTTATTTAATCTCTCCTGCCCTCTGCTCTATCAAACACCTTCCCCTTTGTTCTCTCCCACATGCCCCTCCCCTTCACTTGTTTAAAACGTAATTCTTTTCTAACCTGTGTCAGTTCTGATGAAAGGTCACAGACCAGAAACGTTAACTCTGTTTCTCTCACCACAGATGCTGCCAGAGCTGTTGAGTATTTCCAGCACTTTTTGTTTTTATTTCAGATTTCCAGCATCTGCAGTATTTTGCTTTTATTGCGTCAGAAAGTCTTTCCTTGATTCAGGGCTCTTACCTCTCTCCAGAATCTCTCTGCTAAAGATTGAACTTTATCTCATTTCACTTACAGCTCAGGGTCAGTGTGGCACAGTGGGACTTCTGGCTGTCTCCCACTTCACAGTCCATCAGTACTGAGAAAACAATGGGGAATATTACTCACATGTTGTGTTCTGTAACTTTTTACAAACACTTTAATGTATATATTGTCCTCTAAAGCAGTGACAGAATGGTGGCTTTAGTGTGTTGTTGAAATAGCTTTGTTGAGTTCGTGCTGTACTAACAGTTAAATAGTTCTTGGTTCAATCCCAGGTTTTGGCACTTTCAACCTCTCCTGTGACTTTTTCTTTGGCTCCAATTGTCAAGCTGCATGATTTACTCTGAAATTAGCACCAGAGAACCAAGGCACCAGCGAGCATGAGGAGCTGAAATTCGCACAAATCAAATCCATTTAATATTTCTGACTGAAGATGGTTGCAAATGCTTCAGCTTCATCTTTTGCACTGACGTGCTCAGCACCACCATCATTGAGGATGTGAATGTTTTTGGAGTCTCCTCATCTTGTTAGTTATTTAATTATCCACCACCATTCACGACTGGATGTGGCAGGACTGTGGAGCTGTGATCTGATCCTGAGGGAGATATCCGTGCGTGGAGTGGCGGGATGTTTGGAGAGTGATCCTGAAGAGGGTGTCTGAGCCTGGAGTGGAAGCTTTCCGTGGAGGTGCAGGAGTCGGCTATTCAGCCCCACTGTTTTATAAAGGTTTAGCATAACTTATTTGCTTTTACTCGATGCCTCTATTAATAAAGCCAAGTGTCCTGTTTGCTCTTAGCAACCTTTTCAAACCTTGATCAAAAAAGATTGGTGTACATTGTCTCATTCTTCCTCCCAAACTGTATCACTTCACAATTTTCTGTGTAAAATTTTATCTGTTGTGTGAAAGCCTATTTTACCAGTGTGTTTAAGTTCCTCTGAAGTGTGTTACTGTCACTGGCATAGGACGAAATTCACGAGCATTCTTTGATGCTATCTCTGTGGAAAGAGCAATCTTACACAATAGCTCAAATTGGGATTATGTGTGTTTAGTATCCTTCCTCATCCACCAATATAAGCACAAATCTGTCTCATAATGTACGGTCTAAGAATGTGCCAATGTTGCAATGTGGTGATAAATTCTTCAGTGTCACAATGTACTCACGAACTGTTTCACTACTTTTCTGATTTCTGGATCCAAGTTTGTAGCTTTCCGCGATCTCTGGTGGCTTAGGGTTGAGCCTCACTTCAACGAAGAAATGGAAAATTATGATTTAAAGATTACACTGTCAATCATTCACATCTCTGTCTTCTCCTGAACTTCGAGTTCAAATTTGTTTGTGAAGTTGAGTCACACGTTAAGACAGCATAGTCTTTGTCTTTGTGAAGGAAGTGATTTGGCAATGACTTTTTGAAACTGTCCCTTGTTGCACAGAAATTCAGTGCAAATACTTGATCACTCACAATTTCCTTGAGAGAAATTTGTTCACAATCGCATTCGACACGGAAACTGCCTCAGCATTAATCTCACTGAAGCAGAATGTGACCGAGTTGTATGTTTCAGAATGTTGGTGCCGTTATTTGTCGCTTTTAACCGAGACTGGGAGACAGGGCAAGTTTGAACCGAGGTTGGAATATATTATAATTCAGGAGCAAGAAAAATCAAAAGGAACAAAATAAGAAAACCCAGTCTCTGGATTTGAGAATCTTAGATCCGCTTTGGAAAAGTGAATCAGAGCAGAATGAAGGGTGAACTGTCCAGAAGAGATGAAGACACAGCTCAGTCAACACGTTCCCCTGGTTTAAGATGCTGGAACATTCCTCTCACAGAAATGATTCAACCCAATGACAAACATTCTTGCAGCTGATAATTTATGCTACTGATTTAAGGACTGTCTCATGTGGTTACTGAGTGACGACGAGAAGATATTAAACTTTGTTCTATTCAATCTAGCTGTGATGAAGTTTGAATTTTTCTGCCTTTTATAAACAGTATTTGAAGGGTCTCGGTAACAATGTTCAGTGTTGATGAGAGTGGGGTCTGGGTGAGAAGCCGCTGAGTGTGACAGGGTCAGGACTGGATGCAGGAAGTTCTCTGACAGTCTCCCTCTTTCTCTCTAATGGGTTTGAGTTGATTTACGACTGGTCGCTTTTATTTTACTTTTCTTATTTCGAGATACAGCACTGAAACAGGCCGTTCGGCCCACCGAGTCTGTGCCAACCAGCAACCACCCATTTATACTAATCCTACATTAATCCCATATTCTCTACCACATCCCCACCATTCTCCTACCACGTACCTACAGTGGGGACGATTTACAATGGCCAATTTACCTATCAACCTGCAAGTCTTTTGGAGGTGGGAGGAAACCAGAGCACCCGGCGGAAACCCACACAGACACAGGGAGAACTTGCAAACTCCACAGGCAGGTAGTACCCAGAACGGAATTCTGGTCGCTGGAGCTGTGAGGCTGCGGTGCTAACCATTGCGCCACTGTGCTGCTGTTGGTGTTTTGATAAATGAAGGAAGTTCCCTCCACCCATTTTCTTTGGACAGACAGTGTGGTATAAGGATGTAAATGGTTAATGCTGAAGATAGTGGGATCAACCCCTCCCACTGTCAGAGTGATGATGTAACAGTCACATGAGATGAAGTTTGGGAGAAGAGAAAGCAGCACCAAAGATGCTAGCTTAGCAGGCTTGATGAGTGTGTATATAGTATTGTGTAAATTAGAAAATAGTTGTTAGTTCTTTCAGCAGGAACTGTGTCCAGAAAATATCGAGAAACTCACAATTTTATTATTCAGGAGTCGGAACACAGATATTAATTCCAAGTGACAGTTCTGGGACCAATTAGCAAAAAATGTAGAGAATAATATTACTCACTGATTGAAATCCCCCAGTGAGGAGACAGTTAAACAGGTGATCTGTTGGGGCATCCTTTGATCCAAGTTTTCAGCAACATTTAATCTCCCTTTTTGGTGAAATTCTCTGTTATTTGCAACTTTTTTTATCAGCTTTGATGGGCGAGTGAAAACACTGAAAAAATTGAACAGTTCCATCCTTTCTTTTCTTCCTTCTTCTCTTCTTTCCATCAGTTTCTCTTTTCTGCCCCAGATCAATATAATGATAAGAATCCCAATTTAATCTGCTGTTTCTGGTGTTTTATCCATTCCAATCAAAATTTCAACATTCCAATCAAATCTATTTGTTATTCCACAGTGTCTCTCCATGTATTTTATTCTGTTGTATTCTCTCACAGTCTGTTTGATGATCAATGTTACATCTCACTCCCTGTTCTGGAGAAGATCAGAAGCAGTGATATCTGTTTACACCACCTGACAAGTCGGCCTGAGGCTGTGCCTCACCGATCATGTGGGGTTAAAGCAATTCTTCCAGTCAGTTAGTTCAGTTGTCATTTCATGAGAAATTCGAAGTCATCATGACTTCGTCAGTGACCTAATGGTTCAGGTGTCTGAGTGATGTTAATTATGATGTGATGAAATGATTGTATGTTCCAGTCTTCCCGTGGTGGGTTTTCACACTGAGTAGAAACGTGTTGGACATGGTCTGGAAATGTTTCACACCGCTCCATTCCCAACTTCATTTCCTGACAGAAGGTATATTTCCATCATTGCACAGTTCGCTGCACAGCCAGAAGCTGTGCTGAAGGTGACAGCTATACTTATGCAACTGACATGGTGGCTGAGAGGTTAAAGCGATGGTTTGCCGATCCGTTGTGCTCTGCACGCGTGGGTTCAAATCTCATCCGTGTTGCTAGTTTATGAACTTTATAATGTTGGGGGAGTTTATGTGTCAAGTCAGCCTCGAAACCTATTCTTGTCGATGTCCAGACAGTGATTCCAGAATTGGTTATACTTTATTAAAATTGAGACAGACAATTGGAATTCTTCACCCAAACTGCACTGGAATGAAGATCGAATAGGGATCACGAAACGGAGCAGGATTTTTCCTCCCCTCCTTCCTTCCATCTTTACTTTCTCTGGCTTTGCACCAAGTGAAAGACAAATGGGAAAAGCAAATGGCGAGGGAGCAGATGCAGAAAATTATCCTTTGGCAAGAAATTTATTTTCAAATCTTCTTGATAGATTAATTGAGTGAGCAATGCTTTGGCAGATGGAGTTCAAAATGAGGGGTCATCTACTACCTACGATAGATCAGAGTGTTTTTTGTAAGAGCTGAGATGTTAGAAACGGCGGAGGAGCAGAGACCCGAATACTGAATTAATAAAAGCTCGTGGACTGGTAGAAAATAATGTGAAAAGTGAACAGAATATGAAGATTGGAACTCATGTTGCAGTGATATAAAGCTCTGTGCTCCTGAAGTAAATGTCCAAGCCCAGATGGTGAGGAATCTATGGAGAGTGATTTGGTTTTTATTCATTCTTGGGTGTGAGTATCGCTGAAAAGGCGAGCATTTATTACCCATTCCGATTGCCGTTGAGAAGGTGGTGGAGAGCTGACTTTTTGAACTGATGCAGTCCATATGGTGCACTAACGTCCACAGTGCTATTGGGGACGGAGTTCCAGGATTGTGACCCAACAACAGTGAAGAAATGGCGATATCGTTCCAAGTCAGGATGGTGAGTGACTTGGAGGGGAACCTGCAGGTAGTGAGTTCCCATGCATCTGCTGCCCTTGTCCTTCGAGGTGGTAGTAGTCACGAGTTTGCAAGGTGCTGTTGAAGGATACTTGGCGAGTTGCTGCAGTGCATATGGAGATGGTACACACTGCAGCCACTGTTTACTGGTTGTGGAGGGATTGAATGTTTAACGTGGCGGGTTAGGTGCCGATCAAGTGGGCTGCTTTGTCCTGGATGGTGTTGAGCTTCTTGAGTGTTGTTGAGTGGGATGTATTCCATCCCACTCCTGACTTGTGCCTTGTAGATGGTGGACAGGATTTGGGGTGTCAGGAGGTGAGATACTTGCTGCAGAATTCGTAATCTCTGACCTGCGCTTATAGCCACAGCATAGATGTGACTGATCCAGTTACGTTTCTGGTCAAGGTGTTGATGGTGGGGGATTTAACCATGATAATGCTTCTGAATATCAAAAGGTAGATTTTCTTTTTCTCTCATTGGAGATGTTCACTGCTTGGCACTTGTGTGGCCAGAAGGTTGCTTGTCACTTATCAGCTCAAGACTGAATGTTGCTCAGGTCTTGCTGCCTGCAGGCACAGACTGCTTCAGTATCTGAAGAGTTGTGAGTCATCATCTAACATTCCCACTTCTGACTTATGTTGAAGAGAAAGTCGTCAATGAAACAGCTGGGATGTTTGGGTCTAGGACACTACCCTGAGAAACTACTGAGGCAATGTCCTGGGCTGAGATGATTGGCCTCCACTGACTACAACATCTTGCTTTGTGCGAGGTATGACTTCAATAGTGCAGAGTTTTCCCCCTGATTCCCATTGACTTCAATTTTGCGAGGGATCCTTGATGCCACACTCACGCAAGGGTAATTACTCTCACCTCTCCTCTGGAATTCCACTCTTTCATCTCTGTTTGGACCAAGCTGCAATGAGATCATAAGAACAGAAGATCGGAAGAACTAGTAGCAGGAGTAGGCCATTTGGCCCCTCGAGCTTGCTCCGCCATTCAATAGGATCATGGCTGACCTGATCATGACCACAACCCCACTTTCCTGCCTGCCCACATAACCCTTGCCTCTCTTGAAGATAAAAATCTTGAAGACATTCAATGACCCAGCCTCCACTGCTCTCTGCGGTAAAGAATTCCAAAGATTAATGACCCTCTGAGAGAAGAAATACCTTCTTAAATGAAAAAGCCCTAAATCTGAAACTGTGTCCCCTCGTTCTAGATTCCACCACGAGGGGAAACATCCTCTCAGCATCTACCCTGTCAAGCCCCCTCAGAATCTTATATGTCTCAATACGTTCTCCTTTTATTTTTCTCAACTCCAATGAGTATCGGTCCAACCTGCTCATCTTTCCTCATGGGACAACACCTTCATCACAGGAATTAATCCAATGAACCTTCTCTGAACTGCCTCCAAAGCAAGTATATCCCTCCTTAAATAAGGAGACCAAAACTGTACACAGTACTCTAGGTGTGGTTTCACCAGCACCATGTACATTTGTAGCAACACTTCTCTACATTTATACTCCATCCCCCTTGCAATAAAGGGTAACATTCCATTTGCCTTCCTAATTATTTGCTGTACCTGCATGGTAACTTTTTGTGATTCATGTACGAGGACACCCAGATCCTTCTACAATGCAGCATTCTGTAATCTCTCACAATTCAAATAATATTTTCCTTTTCTATTCTTCCTACCAAAGTGGATAACCTCACATTTTCCCACATTATACTCTATCTGCTAAATTATTTCCTGGAGCTGAGAGACCCTGGCAGAACCTAAATTGAGCATCGATGATCAGATTATTGCTAAGTGTGTGGTGATTGATAGCACTGTTGGTGACATCTTCCATCACTTTGCTGATGATTGATAGTAGACTGATGGGGCGGCAATTGGTCAGATTGGATTTGTCCTGCATTTTTTTTTTATGGAGAGGGCACACTTGGGCAACTTTCCACATTGTCAAGTAGATGCCCGTGTTGTAGCTCCACTGGAACAGCTTGGCTGAGGGCGCAGCTAGTTCTGGAGCACAAGTCTTCAGTACACGTGTGGAAGTGAGCAGAAAGGCATGGCACTATGCTTAATGGGAAATATAGCCAAGTTAGGAATAGTAGCTTTGCTGAGCTTTGATTTTAAGTGGCAGAAACCACAATGAAATAGTTAAAAGTAAAGGCAGAGCGTGTGAGACTGTAAAGACTAGCCGACACTGGTAATTGCAAAGACATCTGTTCTTTATGGCCTGATTGTGTGACTCCCTGTGGTTTGGAACAAATGGACTCCTGTGAATCAAATGATGTCCATCCCTGTGTGAGTGATAAGGAGTTCTAGGCCCCTCTTATCTTCGTGAACTGCCACTACTTGATGTAGCTGCAGACTGCACGAAACACTCAGGAATGTACACCTAATAAAGATAGCAGGATGCGCCGCAATTACTTGTCACAAGGCAGAGACAGACTCATGACCCATGCAGGGAGTGAGACTAGAATGATTATTGATGATTCCTATGCTCTTGCTAATTAGCTTGCTTGTCCGCTTTGTTTTATCTTGCTGGTACAAAACAATATTTTATTAGTAACAAGTATGTATTGAAAATGGAGTGTATTGTAACCTCAGTAACAGATGTACTGCATGTCACCACATGGGTGAAGTCGAATTGTATCGCACTGATTGGTTAAACAAGGGGGTGTAGCATGAATCTTAATGTATAAACAGTAGTACCTGTATCAAAAAACTTTACTTACTCCAGTGGACCAGACAGACTCTGGGTGGAGACAGTGTCGTTGCATTAGAGGAAGTCAGCTGGCTAAATGCGCAAATTAAGAAATTGATTTTACCTACACATCCGACGCTGTATATTTACTGAACCAGACTGAAGGCAAAAAGAACTCAGATTTACACTGGAGCCGGAATGTTGTTAGGGCCCATAGTCTTTGCTGTATCGAGTGCCTTCAGCTGTTTCTTGCCATTATGTGGAGTGAAGCAAATTGGCTGAAAACTGGAAGCTGTGATGCTGGGGACCTCAAGAGGCCGAAATGAATCATCCACTGAGCAGTTTCTGACTGAAGATGGTTTCAACTGCTTCAGCTTCATCTTTTGCACTGACGTGCTCGGCTCCACCAACATTGAGGATAGGGATGTTTTTGGAGCATCCTCATCTGGTTCGTTATTTATTTGTCCTCCACCTTTCATGACTGGATACCTAGTTTCTCAGGGCAGTGTCCTAGGCCCAAACATCCTCAGCTGTTTCATTGATGGCTTTCTCTTCAACATAAGTCAGAAGTGGGAATGTTCTCTGATGATTCACAACTCCTCAGATACTGAAGCAGTCTGTGCCTGCAAGCAGCAAGACCTGAACAACATTCAGGCTTGAGCTGATAAGTGACAAGCAACATTCTTTGATCGGATCCTGATTGAGATATCCGTGCGTGGAGTGGCGGGATGTATGGAGAGTGATTCTGAAGAGGATGTCTGAGCCTGCAGGGCAGAATCTGTGGAGAGTGGTCCTCAAAGGATGTCCGTGTCTGGAGATTTAGGATCTCTGAAGAGGGTCTCCGAGCCCATAGTGCTGGGATCAATGGAGAGTGATCCTGAAGTGGGTGTCCGAACCTGGAATGGCGGGATCTGTGGAGAGTGATCCTGAAGTGGGTGTCTGAGCCTGGAGGGCAGAATCTGTGGAGCGTGATCCTGACGAGTGTGTGTAAACCTGGAATGGAAGCTTTCTGTGGAGGTACAGGTGGAGGCCATTCATTCCCAGTATTTTATAAAGGTTTAGCATATCTTATATGTTTTTACTCTATGCCTCTATTAATAAAGCCAAGTGTCCTGTTTGCTCTTAGCTACCTTTTCAATCCTTCCAACATTGGTGTATATTGTCTCTCTGCTCCTGCACCCACTTTAGAATTGAAACGTTTCATTTATGTGGCATTCTTCCTTCCAAATTGTATCACTTCACACTTCTCTGTGTAAAATTTCATCTGTTATGTGAAAGCCCATTTTACCATTTTTTTTTAAGTTCCCCTGAAGTGTGTTACGATCACTGGCATAGGACAAAATTCCTGAGCATTCTTTGATGCTATCTCCATCGACAGAGCAATCTTTTACGCGAGCTCAAATGTAGGATTTTGTGTGTTTAGTATCTTATTTCACCCACCAATGTAAGCACAAATATGTCACGTAAATCTTATTCACTGCAGTCCCTGCTGCTGTTTGATGCCTATATTTACAGACTTTTATCTCAACCTCGTCACCATGTTCTCTAATATATTCAGGGGGCATCAGCAGAGAAAATGTTCACCAAGCGTGGCAAGTGCAAGGAAATGTTTATTTATGTCATTATGTCATGAACAGAATTTACAAATTTTTACATGTGTGAATCATCAAGATGTGTCTTCATAAATGGAACCCCGTCACAATAAACACTGTCACCTTTCAATGTTTAGCAGACAGGTTTGACGGCCTGATGTGTGTGATTCCCAGATTAATGTGTTTGTACAAAGTTCGGGGAAAGATGGAGATACGAATAATTTACATGGAAATCCTTTAAGCATATTACCACATCTCTCACTCACAAAGATCTGCAAACACATGGATTCCAAAAGAACCTGAGTACAAAATCACCTAAAATAAACACAGCCAGAGAGACTTGCAATAACCTGTAGCTCAGGGAAAATGCATGATGTTATGCAAGTGATTCTGTTTCTTTTGTTAAAATATTTTTTGAAGAAGTCATAATCAAACTGAATAAATGTAGGACCAGTTCTTTTTCAAGAGGGCACCAACAGAATCAATTTGGCAACTATGTTTACTGGTTGTCACATGATTCAAGTTAAATATAGAACAGAAACCCTGGTAACCGGGAGAAATGTGGTTAGTGAAGTCAGTCATGCCCCTTGATTGGACAACCTTGGCAGCAGCAGCGCAAACCTAAGACAGCAGAAAACTCACAACCTTTGATTGTAGCAGTCAGTGTGTTTTACCTGGTGGAGTGAGCAGCTGATAAAGTTAGCCTGAAGAATCGTCAAGGAAGGAGAGAAGACCACAACCCAGTTTGTTTTCCAGAAAAGCTTTAAAAGACCCTGCGAAGTCCACTGAGTTAATTCATCTTGTTACATGTCTTTGAAGAAGGCCTGCTAAAATTAATTCTCAATGCCTTCTGAAAAGAACTGTTCTAAAATACCCTAGTGACCTGTCTACGTATACTCGGAAGTTAGACTGTATTCTAGTTTTGGAGCAACATATCTCATCTGATGATTTCTTCAAAAATGTGCAAATAAGCAGCCCAATAGGTTTTTGTTGTCTGTCACAGAGTTTTTGAATTTAAAAAAAAAAATCCCTTTTATTTTTTCAGCTATCCGGTGTGTGTGTGTGTGTGCGGCTCTAAGATAAAAAAAAAGGACTTTAAAAGTTGTTCAAGGTGAAAAAGGAGCTTTTAAAATTTCCACCTGTGTGTTTATGCTTTACCTCATGACTAGTTAAAACTTGTTCGACAATAAATGGATAATTTTGTTGTTCATTAAAGAAACCTCGTCAGTGTCTTCTATTCTGGGAAAAATAGAGTATATGATTGACTGTATCAGTATGTGAGAAAAGTTCACATTGATGTTGTGACCTGTGGAGAAGTGGGATGAGAATAAAGAGTGCCCTCCTCTGCCCTTAGTTGTCACAGCACTTGTGATCTGGCTCAGCAGCTTAATTGGTTCGAGTGTTTGTCTAATAATCAGAAAATCTTGGATTCATATCCTTGCTTCAAAAGTTTAGCTATCAATCATTTACATCCATTTTCTTGTGAACTTTAACTTTTCTTATGAATTTCATTCACAAAAGAAAACAGCTCAGTTGTTGCCTTTGTGAAGGATGTGAGTTTGCAATGGTTGTTCCTGCTCGTACAGATGTCCAGTGCTAATATTTCAACGGCAACTCAATCCCCTACAATTTCTTTGAGAGCAATGTGTTTGCAGTTGCATTTAACCTGGAAAACAGCTCAACATTAATCTCACTGAAGGAAAGTGTGACCGTGTTGTATGCTTCAGAGTGTTTGTGTCGTTTTGTGTCTCTTTTAACCAAGACTATAACACGATGCAAAGGGGAGGGTTGATCCGAGGTTTCGAATATATTATCATTCAGGAACAAGTAAAATCAAAAGGAACAAAATAAGAAAACCCAGTCTCCAGATTTGAGAATCTGTAGATCCACTTTGGGAAAGTGAATCAGAGCAGAATGAAGGGTGAACTGTCCGACTGCCCAGAAGAGATGAAGACACAGCTCAGTCAGCATGTTCCCCTGGTTTATAATGCTGGAACATTCCTCACACAGAAATTATTCAATCAATATTCATCTGCCAAGTCGGTCTGAGGCTGTGCCTCTCTGATCATGTGGAGTTAAAGCAATTCTTCCAGTCAGTTAGTTCAGTTGTCATTTCATGAGAAATTCGAAGTCATCATGACTTCGTCAGTGACCTAATGGTTCAGGTGTCTGAGTGATGTTAATCATGCTGTGATCAAATGATTGTATGTTCCAGTCTTTCCGTGGTGGTTTTTCACACTGAGTTGAAACGTGTTGGACATGGTCTGGAAATGTTTCACACCGCTCCATTCCCAACAGGCCATGACCTGATGTGATGGAAATTTCATTTACTTACAGAAGCTACATTTCCATCATTGCACATCTGGATGCACAGTCACGATCTGAGCTGAAGGTGACCGTCCTGCCCAAATTTCCACAGAGGCAAAACAGACATGTGATGGGTTGCTGTCACAAAGTTGGGTGATGAGGTGTTTGAGAGGTTAAGATGATGGATTATTAATTCCTTCTGTTTTACCTGTATGAGTTTGAATCTCATCTGCATCAACAGTTTATAAAATGTTCAGTACATTGTTTCTTTGTAATTCACCAGCTTTTACAGAAAGTAGGACCTCAGCTGTTGTAGTACCTGTTAGAAAGATAGTCTAAGTTATTCTGAAGCCATCTTCCAATGTCATCTACATGCAAGCAGGATTTTAAAGGATAAGATGTAGTTTTTAAAAGTCATTTCAATCTTACTCGAGTCTTTACAAAGAAGCCAGCTAAATCTTTGATGAAAAGTCATATACATTTAGAGATCTTTTAAAAGCACTTCAATCTTGTTAATAAAAAGTCAGATGTAAATTTAAGAACTCTGATGTGGCCATTCTAAAATGTTACATACAATTAAGAAACAAAATACAACATTTAAAATGTCTGAACTCCCTCTGAAAGTTGACCCCTGCTGCTGCCGGTGTCTTCCTGGAATATTGGAGCTGTTGTGTCAACAGAAAAGCCCTTCCCGAGCAGGCTCTGAGCCTGCTGGTACCGGCTCTAATCCAACCAAGATAAAAATCAGGGTACATTGTGGGCAACGAGCCCAAATTGCTGAACTACAGGTCCCTGTCACTTTAAAGAGTGGGCTGGTGCGATTATGATCAGTGGCTCCTTCTGAGCACATTTCTCACCACCACAACTTCCAGATGCTGGTGTTAGTGTGTGCATGTACCGGCAGTTGCAGTGCTGTTCAGACCCTCAATAGCAGTGAAAGTCTCAGAGTTCACCGCTATTGGGGCTGTAAAATCCAGGCCAATATCTCAAAGCCCTGCTAGATATGCTCTCCCTCTGTACAAAATCAAACTCCACACATTGTCTTTCACTCACTCCTGTTTCCAGCCCTGATGGTGCAGAAATACCCTCTCAAAGGTACACAATCCAGTTGATTTCTGATCAAATACCTCCTTCCTCATGCAATAGAGGAAACAGAGACATGAACAGGAGTCAGGTGCAAGAACGTTTCACCAACATAGCAAAGAAAGGCACCAACAAAAGTTACACCTACTTTCCAAATCATTTCACTGGAATATTCTTTCACTTGTTTTGTAAGATGACTGCAATAAATCTGAAAATGAGCTCCACGAGGTTTGTGTTCACTTGTCATTTGTTCTCCTGTGTTTGTCTGTCAGGTTTGCAATTCAGTTTGGATTGGATATTGAAGAGAATCTCTTTTCAAGATGATTGTACCTTGTACTGTGTTTAAAGCAACCAACTTGTAAAATGGCAGGAAATGAATGTTTCAACACCTATGTGACCAGATTCTTCCAATGCTTTTCAACAGCAAGATTGATGATGCTTGTCATCTGTATCCTGTGGCGAATGGGAGAGGAGGATAAAAACATGGTGCATGAACAGGACAGACTGTGTAAAATGGGAGAACAGAAATTCTGCCACCTCATTGAAGGTTAATGAGATTTATTCTAAGTCAGATACCTGTCCACAATGAACAAGTGAATACATTACTTGTCCACTTTCAATCTAAATGGGACTGAGGTTCCAACTGAGAAGTTTTCTGGAAAACCTGCTGCAGTTTTAAAATTGATGAACTGGAACATCTTATACTAAGTTTCAAATAACTGTAGTGATTGTATAGTTCTCATAGTGGAGAGAAGAAGTTGTTTATAAATATAAGCAGAAAGACACATTTGTGGATTGGTGAATGAGCTTTATCTTTCTGAAATGTATTTGTCCATAGGTTGCAGGTCACTGGAAATTCTTTTTTACATTTCAATTGTAGCAGCAGCAGTTAGCAGCAAAATGTCTGGTGAATCAGAGTGGTGAGTCTGGGAAACACTTAAACAGCCGAGACTCTGTAAAACAGAACTCCAAGTAATATTTTAAATAAGGCACTGAACTGACAGAGCGGTAAAGGCCTGCTCAGGTCAGGAAAAAAACCCGACCCGAACCCGACAGAACCACATTGGACCCGAGCCCGACCCGGCCCGAGTATCTCCATTTATTCCCATGCCCAAACCGACCCGAGCCTTACCCGACCACCGGAATGTTCCCTTTACCTACCTCCCGATTCCGAATCTACAGGAAGCTGCAGCATGAGCGCAATGACATCATAGAGATGCTCACTTGCTCACTGCGCAGACTCAGAGTTTCACTCCTTGACGTCCCAGACTCCCAGCTTAGGTTGGCTTTTCAACTTTTGACACTTATTAAACTCAACTTCCCAGCTGACCCGTCGGGTTCAGGTCGGATAGCAGGCCTTTCCAGAGCGGAGGTCAGATGAGGATTGAATTAATTTAAATCACTGAATCCAAACAAGAAGTAAATCTGCCAGGAATGGAAGACTTTGCTTTAACTGTGAGCTTGTGGCACAACGGTAGCGTGTATAACTTCAGCTCCGAAGGTTGCGTGTTCAAATCACATCAGGCTCAGTTATGTTTTACAGCAGCTTCAGTTCCTGGATTTTATATCAGAAGAGAGTTCGATCTATTGGAATGTTCGTGCATGGTGGAATTTCAAGATCAACTTCAATAGATTAAAGTCCTGATTTCTGGTTCCGTTCCATTTCCATGCTCAGTTCTTATTTTACACTGTTTTATATCAGAACAATGTTTCAGGGATGTGATGTGTCCATTGTTTGGACAATTGCTCTGTCCACCCAGTATGAGAAATAAAACACAAACCGCCCAGCATGCGGCTCAAACCCATACCTGGCTCTTTCTGTAGGCCGCTTAGTTCAGTTGGTTAGGACGCAGTGTTGATAACAACAAGGCTGTGGATTTGATCCCCATGTGCGCTGTCACATGGTCAGTCATTAATCTGACACATTTTTGTAACTCTTAAAATCCAACTTTTAGATGCAAACAAGTTTACATAAAGTGTCAGAGGGAGCTTATTTTGAATAACATCCATTGCATCTTTGTCACTGGGCTGGAGTATCACAGAATTCTTTCCAATTATCTTCCGTTTGCTGATAAACATTGAACTCGTGGCCTGTTCTCGTTACTGGTCACGAGCAGCAAAAACAGACAGAGCGAGGCTGATCGCCCAGAGATGTGGAAAAGGCTTCAGTTTGGGCCAAATGCAGCAAATCAAGTGTTCACCCTGCCCCGAGAGAGTCAAAAACTGGGGAAAAGAACACAAGGAGATAGAGAATAAGCTAAAGCAGACAATGTAAATATTTCCCATCCTTGATATCTCTCTATTCCAATCCAACCTTCAGAGTTGTGGAAATAATTTCAGTGTAAATTGTGCAATTCGAGAGTCGAAACCAAATGGCGATGCAGAATAAAGGAGAACTGCCAAAACCCCAGATTGAACCAGGGATCTTCAGTCTAACACTCTCCCAACTGAGCTATTTCAGTCTCACAGGCTTGGGATGATAAGTGGCAAGTAACATTCGCACCACATAAGTGCCAGGCAATGACCATCTCCAACAAGAGAGAATCTAACCATCTCCCCTTGACATTCAATAACATTAAAATCACTGAATCCCCCGCTATGAACTTCATGGAGGTTGCCATGGGTAGCCATACAAATAACGTGGCAACAAGAGCAGGTCAGAGGCTTGGAATCCTGAGGTGAGTAATTACGGTGCAGCTGTTGGCTCTCAAATCCCAGGTTTATCAATAAATCCTCTTACAAAAGCCCCAAAGTGTGATATATTCCTCTCACTCATCCATGACTCCTGACTCCCCAAAGCCTGTCCACCATCCACAAGGCACAAGTCAAGAGTGTGATGGAATACTCTCCACTTGCCTGGATGGGTGCAATTCCAACTCAAGAATCTCAACATGATCCAGGACAAAGCAGCCCGCATGATTGGCACCCCATTTACAAACATTCACTCCCTCCACCATCGGCGCACAGCGGCAGTAGTGTGTACCGTCTCCAAGATGCACTGCAGCAATGCACCAATACTCCTTCGACAGCACCTTCCAAACCAGCGACCTTTACCACCTGGAAGGGCAAGGGCAGCAAATGCACGGGATACCACCACCTGCAAGTTCCCCTCCAAGCCACAAACCATCCTGACTTGGAACTATATCGCCGTTCCATCACTGTCGCTGGGTCAAAATCCTGGAACTCCATTCCTCACAGCACTGTGGGTGTACCTAGCCCACATGGACTGCAGTGCTTCAAGAAGGCAGCTCACCACCACCCTTTCAAGGGCAATTAAGGATGGGCAGTAAATGCTGGCCTAGCCAGCAACGCCCACATCGCATGAATGAATGAATAAAAAAGTGAAGTATCCCTTGTGTCATTGTTTTGGTAGAAAATATAACCCTGGTGGAATTGCCCCTACCAATCACACCTCACTTCACAGAACAAAGAAAATGGAGAAAATCTATGGCACAGAATGAGACCATTTAGCAAACGTGTCTGTGCCAGCTGAAAAAGAGACACAGTGTGAAATACATTCAAGTATTTATTAAACATTACAACATGAGAGTAATATTCCCCATTGCTTTCTCAGCACTGATGGATTGTGAAATGGGAGACAGCCAGAAGTCCCAGTGATCCACACTGACCCTGAGCTGAGAATGAAATGAGATAAAGTTCAATCTTCAGCAGCGAGATGCTGCAGAGAGGTAAGAGTCCTGAATCAATGAGAGACTTTCTCATACTGCTGTTGAATTTCATTTCAAACACTCCTTGAACTCTCTGCCGAGGAATTCAGAGATGGAGAATGCCTGTAAAATCAGCCGACAAAGGAAATAAAAGACACCCACCATGGGGCTCAAACTCAAAAACTTGAGATTCAGAGTTTCATGCTTTCATCGACTGAGCTCACTAGGCCTGAGACAGTGTCCCCGTCCTGTCTGTTATTGGACGGTGCAGCTGTTGGCTCCATCCCAGAGGCTGAATTTGTTCTGTAAACCATGAACCAGCTTCCTCTCAAATCCCAGGTTTATCAGTAAATCTTCTTACAAAAGCCCCAAAGTGTGATATATTCCTCTCACTCATCCAGAATAAAAGTTACATCTTTTGCTCTTTTCACCTTCCAAACATTGACTTCTATTTTGCTCAGCATTTATTTCTCTCTCCTTTTTATGTTGTGCATTTCCTGATAAACATTTCATTTCAATTATTTATGAGTGATGAAATGAACTGAAGATATTTTCTGCAATGGTACCGGGGTGTGGGACAGAGCGAGTGGTTCGGATCTGGAATACACTGCCTGAGAGTGTGCTGGAGGCAGATTCAATCGTGGTTTTCAAAAGGGAATTGGATAAACACCTGAATAGAGAAAATTTGCAGGGTTACAATGAAAGGGCAGAGGAGTGGAATTAGCTGATTTGCTCTTGCGAAGAGCTGTCATGGACATGATGGACTGAATGGTCTCCTTCTGTACTGTAACCATTTGATTCCTTGATTCTAACTCTGTCAAAGTTGTTCTGAACTTGCTCTGCTCCAAGGAGAACAACCCCAGCTTTTCCAGTCTCTGCACATAACTGAAGTTACGAGGAACCATGGGGAACCCACTGTAAACCTTCCTCCAGACAGAAATACAACTGTTCACCACCACACTGTGACCCAGCTGTTCACAATATATATCAATGATTCGGATGTGGGGACCAAATGTACTATTTCCAAGTTCGCAGATGACTCAAAACTAGGTGGGAATGTGTGTTGTGAGCAAGATGCAAAGCGGCTTCAAGGGGATTTGGACAGACTTAGTGAGTGGACAAGAAAGTGGCACATGGAATATAATGTGCAAAAATGTGAGGTTGTCCACTTTGGTAGGAGAAACAGATGTGCAGATTATTTCTTAAATGGTAAGAGATTAGAAAGTGTAGATGGACAAAGGGGCCTGGGTGTCCTTGTCAGTAAGTGACTGAAAGCTAACATGCAGGTGCAGCAAGCAATTAGGAAGCCGAATGACATGTTAGGCTCTATCGCAAGAGGATTTGAGTACAGGAGTAGTGAAGTCTTGCTTCAATTGTATATAACCTTGGTTGGACTGCACTTTGGAATACTGTGTGCAGTTTTGGTCCCCTTACCTTAGGAAGGATATCATTGCCATAGAGGGAGTACAACGAAGGTTCACCAGACTTGTTCCCGGGATGGTGGGACTGTCCTATGAAGAGAGATTGGGGAAACTGGGCCTGTATTCTCTAGAGTTTCGAAGAATGAGAGGTAATCTCATTGAAACTTACAAAATATTTAAAGGGATAGACAGGGTAGATGAAGCTATTTCCTCCGGTTGAGGAATCTAGAACCAGGAGACACAATTTCAACATAAGGGGAAAGCCGCTTCGGACAAAGATAAGGAGACATTTCTTTACTCAGAGGGTTGTGAATCTTTGGAATTCTCTACCCCAGAGGGCTGTGGAAGCTCAGTCATTGAGTATGTTTAAAGCTGAGATTGACAGATTTCTAAATACAAATGACATAGGGGATATGGAGATAGTGTGGGAAAAAGGCATTGAAGTGGACGATCAGTCATCATCATATTGAATGGCGGGGTCGGCTCGATGGGCTGAATGGCCTACCCCTGCTCCTATGTTCCTATCAGTCTGCAAACTTCATACCCATGCTGTCATTGTCCCTTTTATTCCATGGGCTTCAGTTTTACTGGCAGTCTAGTATGTGACATCATCAAGAAGGTTTTCAATAAGTTAAATAAGGAGAAATTGTTTCCAGTGGCAAAAGGGTCAGTAACCAGAGGATGTATTTATCAGTTGATTGAGAAAAGAACCAGAGGCAAAATGAGGAATGATTTTTTATACAGTGATGTGTTGTGATCTGGAATGCACTATCTGATCAGGACTTGAAAACAGATTCAGTAGTAACTTTGAAAAGCAATTGGGATAAATACTGGAAGGAAAATGTACAGATTACAGGAAAAAGCTGAGCAGTCGGACTAATTGGAAAGCACCACCAAAGAGACAGCACTGAAACAACGGACCAAATGGTCTCCTTCTTTGGGTATCAGTCTATGGTTTTATGAACATAATGTTGGTTCAATTGCCTGAGTTGGAAGGGAAGTGAACCCAGATACCGGGTATTCTAAACACCAGACCCAAACCAACTGAACAAGCCTGTTGTTTAATCTCTGTTTTTCACACCAGCTTCTCCTCGCTCTTTCTGTGTTTCCTGCCTGGTCTGTTCCTCTGACCTTCATTCCTGACACTCTATTGAGAATGGCCAACTCACTGCGCCTCTCACTCACACCGTCACTCCACCCCTTCACCCACTTCCAAACCTCTCTGTTCAACAGTACCTCACATCTGCTCCTCTGCTCCATTAATATAACAGGAAAACATTTCAAACAGACATTTCCAGACAGTGAACGTTCCAGTAAGACAAGGTAAAGATCAGATTCATTCACTTTAAACACAGAGAGAGCAACTCTCCCTGTTCATTCTAAGGAGCGGATGTAGTTTCTCTCCCATTAGTCTTAGAGACATGGGCCAGAATTTTAAGGGACCGTTGGAGACGGGAATGGAGGCTGGGGAGGGGGAGGGGGTGTGTATAAAATAGGGATGGAAGACGTTGGACCGGATTTTACTGTCGGCGGCTGACATGGAGGGCAGACTTCGCACATCCACACGGCAAGAAGGCATTTAAAGTATTTATGAGTCCAATTGTCAGCAATTTTATTCACTGGGTCCAATTGAACTAATAGCACACGGGAACCACGGGGCTTCAGTGCCTCGCCTGGTTGAAGGAGGTGACTGGGAGATGGGAGCTGAGTGTTGGCTTCACTGGGAAGCTATCGGGTGAGGCAGCGTAACTTGGCAGCAAGGGTGGAGGGGGAAAGGGCATCGGGAAACACTGTCAGGAGTGGGGGCCAATGTGCCAGCTCTGCAGAGGGAACAACACCAGGGTGTCATTGGGGCAGTGCCACCTCATTGAGGATGACAAATGAGGTAAATGTGGCTGGGTGTTGTTTAGTGTAAAGGCCTTGCACTCAGGGAGGGGCAACCTGTCATGGGCCTCATTCACCCTGGATTCGAGGCTCCCATTGGAGAGGAGGAGGTATCGAGAGGGAGGGAGGGAAGCGCAGGCACCAGCAGGGACACCACAGCAGCTTGGGGGCCCACAGGAGGGCCAGCCTCGAACAGGAGGCTGGAGAAGGAGGCAGAGGAACACGTCAGCCGAGGTTCAACTACCTGCAGATGTCCGAGTGACAGTGTCTCCACAGACTGCGCCTCGACACGGAGGTTGTCACTGATCCCTCTGCCATGATGGGACTTGGTGGGCACCTGATGCCAGTGTCACTGAAGGTCACCGTGCCACTGAACTTCTACACCAGCAGATCATTGCGGGGATCCACTGGAGATATGTGTGGAATCTCACAGTCTGTGGTGAATCAGTGCATCAAGGAGGTCAACAATGTCCTGTTCAGGAGGGACGGTGACTATGTGCACATTGTTCCAGCAGTCAAGCTGAGAGGGCTATATGATTCGGGGCCATCGCTGGATTCCCCCAGGTGTAGGGTGTCATTGACTGCACCCATGTGACCATCAAGGATCCCGCAGACCAGCCAGCAGCCTTCAACAGGAAGTGCTTCCACTTGCTCAGTGTGTAACTGGTCTGTGACCATCACAAATGGATCCTACAGGTGTGTGCACAAATCCCGGGAAGCAGCCACAACGCCTGCATACCAAGGCAGTCGCAGGTACCAGATCTTTTCCGTGGCCCCATGCGCTTTCTGAGATGGATCCTTGGAGTCAAGGGCAACCCAGTGAGAACATGAGTCCTGACGCCTGTGAGGAACCCACACAAGAATGCAGAGGAGAGGTACAACACCTGCCACGGGTCAACCCGAGCGACCATCAAAGAGGCCTCCTGAAGATCAGATTCAGGCACTTAGATTGTTCCTGTGGAGCCCTTCAGTATGTCCCGGCGAGGGCCTCGCATATCGTGGTGGTTTGCTGTGCACTGCACAATCTGGCATTACAGAGGGGTGATGTGTTGACTCGTGAGGATATCATGGAGTGTGATGTCTCCTCTGATGATGAGGATGTGGAGGAGGATGCTGCTCAGGCAGTGCCAGATGAAGGACCTCAGGCACAGCAGGAAAGCCTCCATGAGATACACACAAGGGAGACACGAGACACCCTTATACATTCACGTTTCCTTTGAGCCTTACCAACTTCTGGAACCAAGGCAATAAAGCCTGAGCTTTAAGCAGCCCTGTTGTCACCTCTTTCCTTCTACACTGCAGCGCCCAGGTACACATTGCACACTGGCAAGGCCGAAGCTTTGTGAACTCAGGGATTGATCCCTCACTTCCAGCCCCTTGGGAGGAAGGGTTGAAATGAAGTCCCAAAGGGCATCAACAATAGGAAGGAGACATAGTGAGATAACATCATTTCTTTATTCCGTGTGACACCAAACACAACCCTATCCATCTTGAATGTACATTCACCCGTGAACCCCTCAGTGAATCTCGGTGCTCTTCTTAAATCTTTTCCGGGTGTTCCTACCTGCTCCTCCCCCTGCTCTGTCAGCTGAGGTGGAGACAGGCTGCTGACCTTGCTGCTCCATGGCTTGGGATGACATTGGCGGCCGTCCTCTGGCTGCCTGAGGCCTGGAGGGCCCTGGCACACTGAGGGCCTCCTGCACAGGTACAGGGATCCCCTCTGTCATCGAGGGTGATGGAGGCAGGCACTGGCATCACTGGTGTCACTGGCAGAGGGACTTTGGAATTACCGTCCACACCAGGAGCACCCTGAGAGGAGACCCGAGATGTAGCAGCCAGCTGCTCCTCCCTCTTATAAGACACACTTGTACCTCCCTGCTGACCTGAGAGGGATGTGGACCTGGTGGAGAGTTCAGGTGCCTCATCCCCCCTCTCACCTTGTCACCACTGGATGGAGCTCATGGACAAAGCGATGGAGTGCAGGTCAGCGCACATCTCTGGAAGCCACTGATTGGTCGGCTGGATATGGTTCTCCATGAGAGTCACTAATCTCTCAATGGAGGAAGCCAGACACACCCCCATCAGAGACAGTGCAGCACCCAAGGCCTGGATGGACTCCTCCATCATTCGAGCTTTGGTGCACATAGCCTCTGGCAACTCTGCCAGATGTTGCCTGACCTCTCACTGCAGCTGCAGCATTTCCCGTATTGCTCGTGACACCAGAGGCACATCATCAGCCTGGGGCACAGCATGGGCCTGGCCTCCCACAGACCACCAAATGCCAGTGGTCTCGGCTGTCACAGCCTCCGCCAGCTGCCTGTGCCTGTGCCTGTCTGTGATGTGCTCATCAGTTTGTATGCCAGAATCTAACCGCGAACGGATACCCACCAACGTGAGGGTTTCTGTGCTGGTGGAGGGTGCAGGGGAATGAGGTGATGGTGCACCCTCTGAGGCGCCCTCCTCCTTGTCAGACGTGTCCGGCTGTCCCCCAGTCTCTCCAGCTCTTTGCTTTTGTCGTTCATCCTAGCCTGCATGTGAAAACAGGGACATTGATGTGTTAGGGTCTTCACATCGTGACATTCCAACCACCCCTACTGTGCAGCTCCATTGATGCAGTGGTGAGCAGATGAGCAGTGTGGCTCCTTTGCAGCAGATGCTCCCTTGTGCCCCAGGAGATGTTCACTCACTCACTTGGGTAGGTGTCCCTGTCTCTCCATCAGCTGTGGAGCAGCTGCTTTGCTGCCCGGCCAGTTCCATGGCCTCCTCCTCCATCGGGATGAGGACATGGAGATCAGGCATCCACCGCCAGTCTTGACACGCTCTTTCCAATTGTGGGATGTCTTCTTCTGCAGGCACAATGATGAACAAAGTTAGTCTCCCAGCGGGGACAAGCCCAGCATCTCTGATGGTGATAGTCCAGCAGTCCATGATGGGGACACACGTATTCCTCCTGCATGTGGCCCCTCTCGAGGGACTGTGTGAGGTTATACAATGACTGACGTGCGCCTCTCACCGAAAGGCAGTCAAGCCTCAGGCAGCATGTCCTGCTGCCCTTCCCCAATACACAAGACTGGGTGGTCACTCCCTTTCCACCAAACTCTCCCTTTCACTCTGCCACATGCAATGTCCAAAGGGTCCAAAGTGTTTTGAGTTGTCGCCTGAGCAGCCTGGATCCGGTCATTGACCCACTTCCTGTACTGGATCCATGTGCTGGGGGTGACCCCACATCTGCTGACCTCACCAACTATCTCCAGCTAGCTTTGCTTGGTCTAGTGGACAGGTCTCCACCTCCCATCCCTGGGGAAGAGGATCTTCCACCTTTCTCTTACCACCTGGAGGAGAACCTGCAGGGAGGCATTGCTAGACCGTGAGACCATGGTCACTGCAGGCTCGCATTCAGCTCCTTACTCAACAGGCAGCAGAGGCAGCAGAACGGATCCTGGGACAGCAGAGGCAGCAGAACGGGTCCTGGGGCATCAGAGGCAGCAGAACGAGTCCTGGGGCAGCAAGGGCTCTCAGGAAGACACTCCTTCAAACCAGACAGCAATGAATGCAGGGCTGGCAGCCCTTTAAATATGGTGCCAGCACCTGCCGTTGTGTCAGATGTCGGTGCCATCGGCACCTCGTTCCCTGCCTCTGGTCCTTGTTTACATGGGCCCCACGCCTCCCCTTCATTAATTGGTCGGCTGCTCCGTGATCGGGGTCGGTCGGCCACATTTCACTCGTGTGGTGACGACACCCGCTTCCGGTGTCTCTGCCGAGAGCCGCACCGTTCGTTGAAAATTCAGCCCATGGGGTCAAGAGTGGAAAATCTCCCCTCTGATTCTCTCTACTTAAATTGATGGAGACACCAAATTAAAACTGATGAAACCAGGGATTGTATCCTGGTTCTTCAATCTAGTGTTCTCCCAACTGAGCTATTCCATCCTCACTGTGAGTTCATCTTCATTGGAGACAAATATAACTCCAGGTGGAATTTCCCCACCCGTTCATTCCTCACTTCAGGGGAATGGGACCCGACCAGATCGCGGAACTCAGATTATGTTAATGTTCTACTCTTGATATCTTGTGTTTGAGACACTTTTATTCAGGTTCATGGAAAAATTCTTCCTTCATCCCTTCTCCCACATTCTCGCTCTCATTCATTCTTTATTCCTCACAATCGAGAAAGGGGGAGGAATCAGAGCTCACCCCCAAACCCTCTGCACACAGACCTCTGTCTGTCACCCTGTTTGCTCCAAGATTCAAGAGACCAGTCAATAAATTACACTCTTTATAAACACAGAAAGCTGCCTCACAGTGTTGGACACAGAGTTAAATACACTGAAGTCTTTTGAAAAAAGTTCATCTTATGGGTTGTGTAATGATGGAAATATACCTTCTGTAAGTAAATGAAACAGGGAATGGAGCGGGTTGAAACATGTCCAGACCATGTCCAACACGTTTCCACTCAGTGTGAAAACCCACCACGGAAAGAGTGGAAACGACAATCATTTGATCACATCATGATTAACATCACTCAGACGCCTGAACCATTAGGTCACTGCAGCTGGCTGCACAGCCAGGAGTTGTGCTGAAGGTGACAGCCATGTTTGCGCAGCTGTTCAGGTGGCTGAGAGGTTAAGGCGATGGATGGCTAATCCATTGTGTTTTGCACGCATGGGTTTGAATCCCATCCTTGTTGTTAGTTTGTGAGCTGTGTAGTGCATTGTTTCCAATGGGGGACTTTTTGCATAAAGTCAGCCTGGAAACCTGTTATTGTCAATTTCCAGATGGTGATTCCAGAATTGTTTATCCTTTATTAAAATTGAGACAGACAATTGGAAATCTTCACCCAAATTGGACCGGAATGAAGATCAAATTGGGATCACGAAACGGAGCAAGATTTTCCCTCCCTCCCTTCCTTCCACCTTTACTTTCTCTGGATTTACACAAAGTGAAAGACTAACGGGAAAAGCAAATGGCGAGGGAGCAGAAGCAGAACGTTATCCTTTGGCAAGAAATTTATGATCAAATCTTCTTGATAGATTAAGTGAATGAGCAATGCTTTGACAGATGGAGTTCAAAATGCGGGGTCAGAGAGTACCGACGAAAGATAGATCAGAGTGTTTTTTTGCAAGAGGTGAGATGTTAGAAACTGTGGAGGAGCCGAGACCCGAATACAGAATTACAAAAAGCTAGTGGACTGGGAGAAAAATAATGTGAAAAGCGAACAGAATATGAAGTTTGGAACTCATGTTGCAGTGATATTAAGCTCTGTGCTCCTGAAGCGAATGTCCAAGCCCAGATTGTGGGGAATCTGTGGAGAGTGATTTGTTTTTTATTCATTCTTGGATGTGAGTATCGCTGATCAGGCGAGCATTTACTACCCATCCCTAATTGCCCTTGAGAATGTAGTGGTGAGCTGCCGTCTTGAACTGCTGCAGTCCATGTGGTGCAGGAACACCCACACTGCCGTTCGGGAGGGAGTTCCAGGATTGTTACCCAACAACAGTGAAGAAATGGCGATATAGTTCCAAGTCAGGATGGTGAGTGACTTGGAGGGGAACCTGCAGATGGCGAGTTCCCATGCATCTACTGCCCTTGTCCTTCGAGGTGGTAGAGTTTCCGGGTTTGAAAGGTGCTGTTGAAGGATACTTGGCGACTTACTGCAGTGCATATAGAGATGGTACACACTGCAGCCACTGTGTACTGGTGGTGGAGAGAGTGAATGTTTAAGGTGGTGGGTTAGGTGGCGATCAAGTGGGCTGCTTTGTCCTGGATGGTATTGAGCTTCTTGAGTGTTGTGAGTGGGATGTATTCCATCACACTCCTGACTTGTGCCTTGGAGATGGTGGACAGGTTTCGATGTATCAGGAGGTGAGATACTTGCTGCAGAATTCCTAATCTCTGACCTGCGCTTATAGCCACAGCATAGATGTGACTGGTCCAGTTTAGTTTCTGGTCAATGGTAACCCCCAACATATTGATGGTGGGGGATTCAGCAATGATAATGCTTCTGAATATCAAAAGGTAGATTTTTTTCTCTCTCTCATTGGAGATGTTCACTGCATGGCACTTGTGTGGCCAGAAGGTTGCTTGTCGCTTATCAGCTCAAGCCTGAATATTGTTGCTTGTAGGCACAGACTGCTTCAACTGAGGAGTTGTGAATCATAAACTAACATTCCCACTTCTGACTTATTTTGAAGGGAAAGCCGTCAATGAAACAGCTGAGGATGTTTGGGTCTACGACACTACCCTGAGAAGCTACTGAAGCAAGTCCTGGGCTGAGATGATTGGCCTCCACGAACCACAACCATCTTGTTTTGTGCGAGGTACGACTCCAGCAAGTGGAGAGTTTCCCCCCTGATTCCCATTGACTTCAATTTTGCTAGGGATCCTTGATGCCACACTCACTCAAGGGCAATCACTCTCACCTCTCCTCTGGAATTCCACTCTTTCGTCTCTGTTTGGACCAAGCTGCAATGAGGTCATAAGAACAGAATATCAGAAGAACTAGTAGCAGGAGTAGGCCATTTGGTCCCTCGAGCTTGCTCCGCCATTCAATAGGATCATGGCTGACCTGATCATGACCTCAACTCCACTTTCCTGCCTGCCCTCATAACCCTTGGCTCTCTTGTGGATAAAAATCTTGAAGACATTCAATGACCCAGCCTCCACTGCTCTCTGCGGTAGAGAATTCCAAAGATTAATGACCCTCTGAGAGAAGAAATTCCTTTTTAAATGAAAAACCCCTGAATCTGAAACTGTGTCTCCTAGTTCTAGATTCCACCACGAGGGGAAACATCCTCTCAGCATCTACCCTGTCAAGTCCCCTCAGAATCTTATATGTCTCAAGACATTCACCTCTCATTTTTCTCAGCTCCAATGAATATCGGTCCAACCTGCTCAACTTTCCTCATACGACAACCCCTTCATCACTGGAATAAATCTAGTGAACCTTCTCTGAACTGCCTCCAATGCAAGTATATCCCTCCTTAAATAAGGAAACCAATACTGTACACAGTACTCTCGGTGTGGTTTCACCAACACCATGTACATTTGTAGCAACACTTCTCTCCTTTTATACTCCATCCCCCTTGCAATAAAGGGTAACATTCCATTTGCCTTCCTAATTATTTGCTGTACCTGCATGGTAACTTTTTGTGATTCATGTACGAGGACACCCAGATCCTTCTACACTGCAGCATTCTGTAATCTCTCACAATTTAAATAATATTTTCCTGTTCTATTCTTCCTACCAAAGTGGATAACCTCACATTTTCCCACATTCTACTCTATCTGCCAAATTATTTCCTGGAGCTGAGAGACCCTGGCAGAACCTAAACTGAGCATCGATGATCAGATTATTGTTCAGTGTGTTGTGTTTGATAGCACTGTTGGTGACATCTTCCATCACTTTGCTGATGATTGACAGGAGACTGATAGGGGGGGGGGGGCAATTGGTCAGATTGGATGTGTCCTGCTTTTTTATGGACAGGGCACACCTGGGCAGTTTTCCTCATTGTTGAGTAGATGCATGTTTTGTAGCTCTACTGGAACAGCTTGGCTGAGGGCGCAGCTAGTTCTGGAGCACAAGTCTTCAGTACTAGAGCCGGAATGTTGTTAGGGCCCATAGTCTTTGCTGTACTGAGTGCCTTCAGCTGTTACTTGCTATCATGTGGAGTGAAGCGAATTGGCTGAAAACTGGAAGCTGTGATGCTGGGGACCTCAAGAGGCCGAGATGAATCATCCACTGAGCGATTTCTGACTGAAGATGGTTTCAAATGCTTCAGCTTCATCTTCTGCACTGACGTGCTCGGCTCCAACAACATTGAGGATAGGGATGTTTTTGGAGCCTCCTCATCTGGTTCGTTATTTAATTGTCCTCCACCTTTCATGACAGGATACCTAGTTTCTCAGGGCAGTGTCCTAGGCCCAACCATCCTCAGCTGTTTCATTGATGGCTTTCTCTTCAACATAAGTCAGAAGTGGGAATGTTCGCTGATGATTCACAACTCCTCCGATACTGAAGCAGTCTGTGCCTGCAAGCAGCAAGACCAGAACAACATTCAGGCTTGAGCTGATAAGTGACAAGCAACATTCTTTGACCTGATCCTGAGGGAGATATCCGTGCGTGGAGTGGTGGGATGTATGGAGAGTGATTCTGAAGAGGATGTCTGAGCCTGGAGGGCAGAATCTGTGGAGAGTGGTCCTCAAAGGATGTCTGTGCCTGGAGTGTTAGGATCTCCGAAGAGGGTCTCCGAGCCCATAGTGCTGGGATCTATGGAGAGTGATCCTGAAGTGGTTGTCCGAACCTGGAATGGCGGGACCTGTGGAGAGTGATACTGAAGTGGGTGTCCGAGCCTGGAATGGCGGGATCTGTGGAGAGTGATCCTGATGAGTGTGTGTAAACCTGGAATGGTAGCTTTCTGTGGAGGTACAGGTGGAGGCCATTCATTCCCAGTATTTTGTAAAGGTTTAGCATAACTTATATGCTTTTACTCTATGCCTCTATTAATAAAGCCAAGTGTCCTGTTTGCTCTTAGTTACCTTTTCAATCCTTCGAACATTGGTGTACATTGTCTCTCTGCTCCTGCACCCAGTTTAGAATTGTAATGTTTCATTTATATGGCATTCTTCCTTCCAAATTGTATCACTTCACAATTCTCTGTGTTAAATGTCATCTGTTATGTGAAAGCCCATTTTACCATTTTTTTTAAGTTCCCCTGAAGTGTGTTACGATCACTGGCATAGGACAAAATTCCTGAGCATTCTTTGATGCTATCTCCATAGACAGAGCAATCTTTTACGCGAGCTCAAATGTAGGATTTTGTGTGTTTTGTATCTTATTTCACCCACCAATGTAAGCACAAATATGTCACGTAAATCTTGTTCACTGCAGTCCCTGCTTCTGTTTGCTGCCTATATTTACAGACTTTAATTCAGCCTCGTCACCATGTTCTCTAATCTTTTCAAGGGGCATCAGCAGAGAAAATGTCCACTAAGCATGGCAAGTGCAAGGAAATGTTTATTTATGTCATTATGTCATGAACATAATATACAAATTTTTACATGTGTGAATCATCAAGATGTGTCTTCATAAATGGAACCCTGTCACAATAAACACTGTCACCTTTCAATGTTTAGCGGACAGGTTTGACGGCTTGATGTGTGTGATTCCCTCATTAATGTGTTTGCACAAAGTTCGGGGAAAGACGGAGATATGAATAATTTATAGGGATATACTTTAAGCATATCTCCACATCTCTCACTCACAAAGATCTGCAAACACATGGATTCAGAAAGAACCTGAGTACAAAATCACCTAAAATACACACAGCCAGAGAGTCTTGCAATAACCTGTAGCTCAGGGAAAGAACATGATGTCATGGAAGGGATTCTGTTTCTTTTGCTAAAATATTTTTTGAAGAAGTCATAATCAAACTGAATAAATGTAGGACCAGTTCTTTTTCAAGAGGGCACCAAAGAGCCAATTTGGCAACGATGTTTACTGGTTGTCACATAATTCAAGTTAAATATGGAACAGAAACCCTGGTAACAGGGAGATGTGGTTGGTGAAGTCATTCGCGCCCCTTGATTGGACAAGCTCGGCAGCAGCAGCGTGCACCTAAGACAGCAGAAAACTCACAAGCTTTTGGTTGTAGAGTCAGTGTGTTTTACCTGGTGGAGTGAGCAGCTGATAAAGTTAGCCTGAAGAAGTGTCAAGGAAGGAGAGAGACCACAACCCAGTTTGTTTTCCAGAAAATCTTTAAAAGATCCTGAGAAGTCCAGTGAGTTAATTCATCTTGTTACATGTCTTTGAAGAAGGCCTGCTAAAATTAATTCTCAATGCCTTCTGAAAAGAACTGTTCTAAAATACCCTAGTGACCTGTCTACGTATACTCAGAACTGAGACTATATTCCAATTTTGGAGCAACGTATCTCATCTGATGTTATCTTCAAAAATGAGCAAGTAAACTGCCCAAGAGTTTTTTTTTGTGTTTGTAACAAAATTTAACATTTAAAAAAAAAAAATCCCTTTTATCTTTTCAGTTAACCGGTGTATGTATGTGTGCGCATGTGGCTCGAAGATTTAAAAAAAAAACTTTAAAAGCAAAGGTGGAAAGGGAACTTTTAAAATTTCCACCTGTGTGTTTATGCTTTACTTCATGACTAGTTAAAACTTATTCGACAATAAATTAATCATTTTCTTGTTCATTAAAGAAACCTGGTCAGTGTCTTCTATTCTGGGAAAAATAGAGTATATGATTGACTGTTTCAGTAAGTGGGAAAAGTTAAAATAGATGTTGTGACCTGTGGAGAAGTGGAATGAGAATAAAGAGTGCCCTCGTCTGCCCTTAGTTGTCACAGCATTTGTGATCTGGCTCTGCAGCTTCGTTGGCTCGAGTGTTTGTCTAATAATCAGAAAAATCTTTGATTCATATCCTTGCTTCAAAAGTTTAGCTATCAATCGTTTACATCTGTTTTCTTATGAACTTGAACTTTTCTTATGAATTTTATTCAAACAAGAAAACAGCTCAGTGGTTGACTTTGTGAAGGATGTGAGTTTGGAATGGCTGTTCCTGCTCGTTCAGATGTCCAGTGCTAATATTTCAACGGCAACTCAATCCCCTACAATTTCTTTGAGAGCAATGTGTTTGCAGTTGCATTTAACTTGGAAAACAGCTCAACATTAATGTCACTGAAGGAAAGTGTGACCGTGTTGTATGTTTCAGAGTGTTTGTGCCGTTTTGTGTCTTTTTTAACCAAGACTGTAACACGACGCCAAGGGGAGGGTTGATCCGAGGTTTAGAATATATTTGTCAGTCAGGAGCAAGAAAAATCAAAAGGAATAAAATAAGAAAACCCAGTCTCCAGATTTGAGAATCTGTAGATCCACTTTGGGAAAGTGAATCAGAGCAGAATGAAGGGTTGACTGCCCAGAAGAGATGAAGACACAACTCAGTCAACATGTTCCCCTGGTTTATGATGCTGGAACATTCCTCACACAGAAATTATTCAATCAATATTCATCTGCCAAGTCGGTCTGAGGCTGTGCCTCTCTTATCATGTGGAATTAAAGCAATTCTTCCAGTCAGTTAGTTTAGTTGTCATTTCATGAGAGATTTGAAGTCATCATGACTTCGTCAGTGACCTAATGGTTCAGGTGTCTGAGTGATGTTAATCATGATGTGATGATATGATTGTATGTTCCAGTCTTTCCATGGTGGATTTTCACACTGAGTAGAAATGTGCTGGACATGGTCTGGAAATGTTTCACACCACTCCATTCCCAACAGGCCATGACCTGATGTGATGGAAATTTCATTTCCTTACAGAAGCTGTATTTCCATCATTGCACATCTGGCTGAACAGCCAGGATCTGTACTGTCCAAACAGCTGACAAGGTGGTCGAGAGGTTAAGACGGTGACGTGCTAATGCATTTTGCTTTGCATGTGTGGGTTCGGATCCCAATTTTGTCGTTAGTGTATGAAGTGTCTAGTACATTGTTGTGGGGGAGCTTTTGTGGAAAGTTGGCCTGGAAACATGTTCTTATCAATATCTCGCTGGTGATTCCAGAATTGTTTATACTTTATTAAAATTGAGACAGACAATTGGAATTCTTCACCCAAATTGGACTGGAATGAAGATCAAATAGGGATCACGAAAAGGAGCAGATTCCCCCCCCCCCCCACTCCTTCCTTCCATCTTTACTTTCTCTGGATTTACACCAAATGAAAGACTAACGGGAAAAGCAAATGGCGAGGGAGCAGAAGCAGAACATTATCCTTTGGCAAGAAATTTATTTTCAAATCTTCTTGATAGATTAAGTGAGTGAGCAATGTTTTGGCAGATGGAGTTTAAAATGAGGGGTCATCTAGGACCTACGAAAGATAGATCAGAGTGTTTTTTATAAGTGGTGAGATGTTGGATACTGGAGAAGCAGAGAACCGAGTGCTGAATCACTAAACACGAACGGACAGGTAGAAAATAATGTGAAAGGCGAATGGAATCTGAAGATTGGAACTCATGTTGTAGTTATATAAAGCTCTGTGCTCCTGAAGTAAATGTCCAAGCCTGAATTGTGGGGAATCTGTGGAGAATGATTTGTTTTTTTTTATTCTTGGGTGTGAGTATCGCTGGCAAGTCTGGAATTTATTGTCCATCCCTAATTGCCCTTGAGAATGTGGTGGTGAGCTGCCTTCTTGAACTGCTGCAGTCAATGTGGTGTAGGAACACCCACAGTGCTATTGCGGAGGGAGTTCCAGGATTTTGACCCAACAACAGTGAAGAAATGGTGATCTAGTTCCAAGTCATGATGGTGAGTGACTTGGAGGTGAACCTGCAGGTGGTGGTGTTCCCATGCATCTGCTGCCCTTGTCCTTCGAGGTGGTAGTGATCACGGGTTTGGATGGTGCTGTCGAACGTTACTTAGCGAGTTACTGCAGTGCATCTTGTAGGTGGTACACACTGCTGCCACTGTGCTCTGGTGGTGGAGGGAGTGAATGTTTAAGGTGGTGGGTGAAGTACCGATGAAGAGGACTGCTTTTTGGGTGGTATTGAGCTTTTTATGTGTTTTTGGAGCTGCAGCTATCCAGAAAAGTGGAGAGTATTCCATCACACTCCTGACTTGTGCCTTGTAGACAATGGACAGGCTTTGGCATGTCAGGAGGTGAGATACTTGCTGCAGAATTCCCAATTTCTGACCTACGCAAAAAGCCGCAGCATAGATGTGACTGGTCCTGTTTAGTTTATAATCAATGGTCACCCCCAAGATGTTGTTGGTGTGGGATTCAGAGATGATAATGCTGCTGAGTATTAAAAGGTAGATGGTTTGATTCTCTCTCATTGGAGATGTTCACTGCGTGGCACTTTTGTGGCAACCAAGTCGCTTGTCACTTATCAGCTCAAGCCTGAATGTTGTTCAGTTCTCGCTGCTTGCGGACACGGACTGCTTCAGAATCTGAGGAGTTGTGAATCATCACCTAACATTCCCACTTCTGACTTAAGTTGAGGGGAAACTCATTCATGAAAGAGCTGAGGATGGTTGAGCCTGGGACACTACCCTGAGAAACACCTGAGGCAATGTCCTGGATTGAGATGATCGGCCTCCACCAACCATAATCATCTTGCTTTGTGCTAGGAATGAGTCCAACAAGTGGAGAATTTTCCCCTGATTCCCATTGATTTCAATTTTGCTAGGGATCCTTGATACCACACTCACTCAAGGCTAATTACTCTCACCTCTCATCTGGAATTCCACTCTTTTGTCTCTATTTGGAACAAGCTGCAATGAGATCATAAGAACAGAAAAAGTAGCAGGAGTAGGCCATTTGGCCCCTCGAGCCTTCTCCGCCATTCAATAGGATCATGGCTGATCTGATCATGGCATCAACCCCACTTTCTTGCCTGTCCCCATAACCCTTGACTTCCTTGCAGATAAAAATCAAATGATGAACGACTGTCTGAGAGAAGAAATTCCTCCTCATTTCCTTCTTAAATGGAAAATCCCTAATTCTGAAACTGTGCCCCCGAGTTCTAGATTCCACCACGAGGGGAAACATCCTCTCAGCATCTACCCTGTCAAGACCCTTCAGAATCTTATATGTCTCAATACGATCACCTTTCATGTTTCTAAACTCCAATCAGGATAGGTCCAACCTGCCCAATCCTCCTCATAGGACAACCCTTCATCACAGGAATAAATCCAGTGAACCTTCTCTGAACTTTTTTTTAATTTCCAAAATGTACTTTATTCGTTAAAAAACTATAAAAAGATACGTTACAAAACAGTTCAAAAACAGCACCAAGTCAACAAAACAAAGATTGCAAAGGAGATCAGTTTCCTTCAGTACAGGAGTGAATTGCCTCAAACCCTTCCATTTCATTTTACCTGCCATGTACTTGTTGCAGCAAACAAATATTTTCTGGAATAAAAACAAGAAATACTGGAACCACTCAGCAGGTCTGGCAGCATCTGTGGAAAGAGAAGCAGAGTTAACGTTTCGGGTCACTGACCCATCTTCGGAACTGACAAATATTAAAAATGTCACAGGTTATAAGCAAGTGAGGTGGGGGTGGGGCAAGAGATAACAAAGGAGAAGGTGCAGGTTGGACAAGGCCACATAGCTGACCAAAAGGTCATGGAGCAAAGGCAAACAATATGTTAATGGTGTGTTGAAGCACAAAGCATTAGTACAGAATAGGTGTTAACGGACTGAGTATTGAACAGCAGCAAGTGCAAACCTGAAAAAAAACAGTGGGTAAGCAAACTGAATAAACTAAGATGAAATGAAATAAATGCAATAGAAAAGGTTGGAAAAAATGTAAAAAAGAAAAAAGAAAAAACAACTGAAAATGAAAGTAAAATGGGGGGCTATCACGCTCTGAAATTATTGAACTCAATGTTCAGTCCGGCAAGCTGTAGTGTGCCTAATCGGTAGATGAGACGCTGTTCCTCGAGCTTGCGTTGATGTTCACTGGAACACTGCAGCAATCTCAGGACAGAGATGTGAGCATGAGAGCAGGGGGCAGTGTTGAAATGGCAAGCAACCGGAAGCTCAGGGTTCTGCTTGCAGACAGAGCGGAGGTGTTCCGCAAAACGGTCACCCAGTCTGCGCTTGGTCTGCCCAAGATAGAGGAGACCACATTGTGAGCAGCGAATACAGTATACCACATCGAAAGAAGTACAAGTAAATCGCTGCTTCACCTGAAAGGAGTATTTGGGGCCTGGGATAGTGAGGAGAGAGGAGGTAAATGGGCAGGTATTACACCTCCTGCGATTGCAGGGGAAGGTGCCATGGGATGGGGACGAGGTGGAGGGGGTACTGGAGGAGTGGATCAGGGTGTCGCAGAGGGAACGATCCCTTCGGAATGCTGACAGGGGAAGGGAGGGGAAGATGCGTTTAGTAGTGGCATCACGCTGGAGGTGGCGGAAATGGCGGAGGATGATCCTTTGGATATGGAGGCTGATGGGGTGGAAAGTGAGGACAAGGGGAACCCTGTCACGGTTCTGGGAGGGAGGGGAAGGGTTGAGGGCAGAGGTTCGGGAAATGGGCGGGACACGGTTGAGGTCCCTGTCAACAACAGTGGGGGGAAATCCTCGGTTGAGGAAAAAGGAGGTCATACCAGAAGCACCGTAATGGAAGGTAGCATCATCAGAGCAGATGCGTCGAAGACGGAGAAACTGGGAGAATGGAATGGAGTACTTACAGGAGGTAGGGTGTGAAGAAGTGTAGTCGAGGTAGCTGTGGGAGTCGGTGGGCTTATAATGGATATTAGTGGACAACCTATTCCCAGAGATGGAGACAGAGATGTTGAGGAAGGCAAGGGAAGTGTCAGTGATGGACCATGTAAAGGTGAGAGAAGAGTGGAAATTGGAAGCAAAGTTGATAAAGATTTCGAGTTTGGGGCGGGTGCAGGAAACGGCACCGACACAGTCATCAATGTACCAGAAAAAGAGTTGGGGGAGGGGGCCTGAGTAGGACTGGAACGTGGAACTGGAGTAGAATGGTCGACATATCCCACAAAAAGACAGGCATAACTAGGACCCATGCGGGTACCCATAGCGACACCTTTTACTTGAAGGAAGTGCGTGGAGTTGAAGGAGAAGTTGTTCAATGTGAGAACAAGTTCAGCCAGTTGGAGGAGGGTGGTGGTGGATGAGGACTGGTTGGGCCTCTGTTCCAGGAAGAAGCGGAGAGCCCTCAAGCCATCCTGGTGGGGGATGGAGGTGCAGAGCGATTGGACGTCCATCGTAAAGAGGAGGCCGTTGGGACCAGGAAACTGGAAATTGCCAAAATGACGTAGGGCGTCAGAAGAGTCACGGATGTAGGTGGGAAGAGAATGGACCAGCGGAGAAAAGATAGAGTCAAGATAGGAAGAAATAAGTTCAGTGGGGCAGGAGCAGGCTGACACAATGGGTCTGCCGGGACATTCCCGTTTGTGGATTGTGGGAAGGAGGTAGAAGCGGGCTGTCCGGAGTTGCGGGCCTATGAGGTTGGAAGCTGTAGAGGGAAGATCTCCTGAGGAGATGAGGTCAGTGACAGTCCTATGGATGGTGGCTTGATGTTCGGTGATGGGGTCATGGTCCAGACGGAGGTAGGAAGAAGTGTCTGTGAGTTGGCGCTGAGCCTCTGCAAGGTAGAGGTCAGTACGCCATACAACAACAGCACCACCCTTGTCTGCAGGTTTGATGACCATGTCGGGGTTAGACCTGAGAGGACGGAGTGCCTCAAGTTCAGCGGGGGACAGGTTAGAGTGAGTGAGGAGGGCAGGGAAATTGAGATGACAAATGTCTAGCCGACAGTTTTCAATGAAGAGATCAAGAGCGGGTCAGTGGCCAGGGGAGGGGTCCAGGTAAAGGGAGAATGCTGGAGGTGGGCGAATGGGTCTGCTGGTCGGGAGGAGGACTCCTTGCCAAAGAAGTGAGCCTGGAGGTGGAGAAATATTTTCTGGATACAGCCCGAGGGGATGTCCATGGATCCAGTCCCTCAGTTCACCTTGGTGGGGGTACCTTACACAGTGGTCTTCCCCAGGGAGCCTTGCAGCGGCTGCCCCAAGCTGTAGTGCGTCCCTCAGCATGTAGTCTTGGACCTTGGAATGTGCCAGTCTGCAACATTAGGTCGTGGACAACTCTTTGCGCTGGAAGACCAGCAAGTTTCGGGCAGACCAAAGGGCGTCTTTCACCGAACTGATAGTCCTTCAGCAGCAGTTGATGTTTATCTCGGTGTGCATCCCTGATAACAGCCTGGAGAGCACAGACTCCTGTGTTACACAGCTGCTTGGGATGAACCGCGATAAAAACCACTGCATCTTTTTCTACACCTGCTTTGCAAAGACAGACAGGGCAGTCCTATCTCCTCTGTCTTGTCTGTTTGCTGTATTGAACAATTTGCTGAGTCTATTAGGAAGGATGCAAGCATAAGGGGGGGGGGGGGGGGGGGTTACAATCCGAGGCAGTGGAGTCACTCAGGTTAAAACTTCCCTGTACCTGGATGACATCGCCGTCTTTTGCTCGGATCCGCTGTCTGTTCGCAGACTGATCAGCATCTGCGACCAGTTCGAACTCGCCTCGGTAGCCAAACTTAACCACGGCAAGTGCGAGTCCATGTTCTTTGGGAACTGGGCTGACCGATCCTTTGTCCCCTTCACCGTTAGATCGGACTACCTGAAGGTGCTGGGGATATGGTTTGGAAGGGCCGGGGCGTGCACCAAAACCTGGAAGGAGCGAGTAGCCAGGATACACCATAAGCTGAGCATGTGGGAGCAGCGATCTCTCTCCATTGTGGGTAAGAACCTGGTCATCAGGTGCGAGGCGCTCACATTGCTGTACGTGGTGCAGGTCTGGCCAATACGCCACTCCTGCACTGTGGCGATCACCCGAGCCATTTTCCGCTTCATATGGGATTCCAAAATGGACCAGGTCTGGAGAGACACGATGTTCAAACCCCTGGATAATGGCGGGAAAAATGTACCCAACGTCGCCCTCATCCTGATGACTACCTTCGTGTGCGGCTGCATCAAGCTGTGCGCAGATCCCCAGTACACAATCTCCAAGTGCCACTACGTGCCGAGGTTCTATCTGTCCCCAGCGTTGTGAAGGATGGACCTGCTCACATTGCTGCCGAATGCTCCATCCAGTTGGACCGTGCCGTACCACCAATCCTTCGTGGGAAAGTTTCTGTGGAAAAATATCTTTGACCACCAATCCTTCAGGTAGTGGTCTGCATGGAATGTCCTCAAGGCCCCACAGGAAAAGGAGATGGTGGATCCGGTCGGATGCTTCCCCGAACAAACTGCCAAAGTCATTTGGCGGAATGACTCATCACCAGAACTTTCAAACAAGCACCAAGATGTAACTTGGCTGGTGGTGAGAAGAACCCTCCCCATCAGATCTTTCCTGCACGCCCGAAGTCTCACCCCCTCCGCACAATGCCCTCGAGGTGGCTGTGGTGGGGAAGAGACAGTTGCCCACGTCTTTCTCTGAATTGCCTCCAAGGCAAGTATATCCCTCCTTAAATAAGGGGACCAAAACTGTACACAGTACTCCAGGTGTGGTTTCACCAACACCCTGTACAGTTGTAGCAAGACTTCTCTCCTTTTATACTCCATTCCCCTTGTAATAAAGGGTAACATTCCATTTGCCTTCCTAATTATTTGCTCTACCTGCATGTTAACTTTTTGTGATTCATGTACGAAGACACCCAGATCCTTCTATACCGCAGCATTCTGTCATCTCTCGCAATTTAAATAATATTTAATTTATCTGTTCTTACGACCAAACTGAATAACCTCACATTTTCCCACATTATACTCCAGCTTCCAAATGTTTGCCTGGATCCGAGAGGCCCTGGCGGAATCGAAACTGAGCATCGATGAGCAGATTATTGCTAAATGCGTGGTGATTGATAGCACTGTTGATGACATCTTCCATCACTTTGCTGATGATTGATAGCAGACTGATGGGGCGGTAATTTGTCAGATTTGATTTGTCCTGCTTTTTGTTTATGGACAGGGCACACCTGGGCAATTTTCCACATTGTCGAGTAGCTGTTTGTGTTGTAACTCAAAAAGAATTATCTTAATAAATTATCGGCTGGAAGCACGTTTGTCATCAGGTTGAATAATTTCTGTGTGAGGAATGTTCCAGCATCATAAACCAGGGGAACGTGCTGACTGAGCTGTGTCTTCATCTCTTCTGGGCAGTCGGACAGTTCACCCTTCATTCTGCTCTGATTCATTTTCCCAAAGCGGATCTACAGATTCTCACATCTGGAGACTGGGTTTTCTTGTTAGGTTCCTTTTGATTTTTCTTGCTCCTGAATGATAATATCTGCCAACCTTGGATCAACCTTGCGTTGTGTCCCAGTCTTGGTTAAGAGCGACACATAACGGCACCAACACTCTGAAACATACAACACGGTCACACTTTCCTTCAGTGACATTAATGTTGAGGCGGTTTCCATGTCGAATGCAATTGTGAACAAATTTCTCACGAAGAAATTGTGGGTGATTTGAGTATTTGCAATGAATTTCTGTGCAAGGAGGGGCAGTTTCAAACAGCCATTCCCAAATCACTTCCCTCACAAAGACAAATACTGTGCTGTCTTAACGTGTCACTCAACTTCACATACAAATTTGAACTCGAAGTTCAGGAGAAGACAGAGTGGTGAATGATTGATAGTGTAGTCTTTGGATGAGAAAAGATACTAAACATGCAACATCCAACATTTGAGCTAGCGTGTAAGATTGATCTTTCCATGGAGATGTTCACTGGAACACTGGAACAGGCCCAAGACAGAAATGTTGACTTGAGAGCAGGGGGGAGTGTGGAAATGGCAAGCAACCAGAAGCTCGGGGTCATGCTTTCGGACTGAGCAGAGGTGTTCGACTTAATCTGCGTTTGGTCTTCCCAGTTTAGAGGAGACCACATTGTGAGTAGTGAATACAGTATACATAATTGAAAGAAGTACAAGTAAATCGCTGCTTCACCTGAAAGGAGTGTTTGGGCTTTAGATAATGAGCAGAGAGGAGGGAAAAGGGCAGGTATTATATCTCCTGCGATTGCATGAGAAGGTGCCTTGGGAAGGGGACGAGGTGTCAGGGATAATGGAGGAGTGGACAAGGGTGTCGTGGAGGGAACGATCCCTTCGGAATGTTGACAGGGGAGGGGAAGATGAGGTAGGTGGTGGCATCATGCTGGAGGTGGCGGAAATGGTGGAGGATGATCCTTTGGATGTGGAGGCAGGTGGGGTGGAAAGTAAGTCGCAGTTCTGGGAGGGAACGGAATGGGGAGGGCAGAGGTTGAGGGACCTGTCAACTACACTGGGAGGGGATGGGGCGGCAGGGTTGAAATCCAGTGATGTTGTTGAATTTAATTTCAAACACTCCTTGAACGCTCTGCCGATGAAGTCTGAAAAAGGGAAGAACAACCACACAACACGAGTCTCAAATCGAAGACCCTGAGATTAAAGGTCTCATGCTCTACCAACTGAGCTAACAAGGCCTGATACAGTACTACTACTCTGTCTGTTATTGGACGGATGCAGCTGTTGGCTCTACCCCAAGGGTGAGAATTTGTTCCACCAAACATGAAGCAGTTTCCTATCAATTCCCCAGATTATCAGTAAATCTACTTACAGAAGCCCCAAAGTGTGATATATTCCTCTCACTCATCAATAATAAAACTTTCTTTTCACCTTCCAAATGCTGCCATCTATTTTGTCAATATTTATTTCTCTCTCCTTTTTATTTAATTCATGCATTCCTTAGGAATTTTTTCCCAATTATTTCTGAGGGAAGAAATGAACAGAGCTTTCATCTGATCTGTTGGTTGTGAGATCGCTTCGCTCTGTCTATTGCATGCTGCTTCTACTGTTTGACATGCAAGTAATCCTGTGTTGTAGCTTCACCAGGTTGACACCCCATTTTTAGGTCTGCTTGGTGCTGCTCCTGACATGCCCTCCTGCACACTTCATTGAACCAGCTCAAAACTGGGCATCCATGAGACACTGTGGGCCATCAGCAGCAGCAGAATTGTATTTAAACACAATATGTTACCTCCTGGCCTGGCATGTCCGTCACTCTACCATTACCATCAAGCCAAAAGAGCAATAGTGGTTCAATGAAGTGTGCAGGAGGGCATGTCAGGAGCAGCACCATAGCAGACCTAAAAATGAGGTGTCAACCTGGTGAAGCTACAACACAGGATTACTTGCATGTCAAACAGTGGTAGCAGCATGCAATAGACAGAGCTAAGCGATCTCACAACCATCAGATCAGATCAAAGCTCTGCAGTCCTGCCACATCCAGTCCAGAATGGTGGTGGATAATTAAACAATTAACAGGAGTTACAGAGAGTCACAGAGTCGTGCAGCATAGAACCAGGCCCTTCGGCCCACCGCGTCCATGCCGACCATAATGCCCATCTGTACTAATCCTACCTGCCTGCATTAATTCCATATCCCTCTATGCCTTGCTCATTCAAGTACCTGTCCAGATGCCTCATAAATGTCACTGCTGTTCATGCCTCCACCAGGCAGCTCATTCCAGATACCCACGATGCTTTCTGTGAAAAATTTACCCCTTTGATCCCCTTTAAACCTCCTCCCTCTTACCTTAAATCGATGCCCTCTAGTTTTAGTCACCCCTACATGGGAAACAGGCTCTGGCTATCTACACTATCTATGCTTCTCATAATTTTATATACCTCTATCATGTCCTCTCTCAGCCTCCTTCACTCCAGGGAAAACAGACCCAGCCTATCCAATCTCTCTTTATAACTCAGGCCCTCCAAACCAGGCAGCATCCTTGTGAATCTTTTCTGCACCCTCTCTAGCTTAATCACATCGTTCCTGTAGTGCAGCCACCTGAACTGCACACAGTACTCCAAATGCGGCCTAACCAACGTTATGTATAACTGTAACATGACGTCCCAACTCTTGTACTCAATGCCTCAGCCAATGAAGTCAAGCATGCCATACGCCTTCTTCACCACCCTGTCTACCTGTGTTGCCACTTTCAGGGAACTATGCACTTGCACCCCAAGGTCTCTATGCTCAACAACACTCCCCAGGCCCTGCCATTCAGTGAAAATGTCCTGCCCTGTTTTAACTTCCCAAAATGCATGACTTCACACTTGTCCACGTTAAATTCCATTTGCCAATCCCTTGCCCACTTTTCCAGTTGATCTATATCCTGTTGAAAATTAGACAACCTTCTTCACTGTCCACTATACCACCAATCTTGGTGTCATCTGCAAACTTACGAATCATGCACCTTACATTCACATCCAAGCCATGAATATGTACGACAAACAACAGAGGGCCCAGCACCGATCCCTGCGACACACCACTGGTCACTGGCCTCCAATCTGATAAACAACCCTCCACTACCACCCTCTGCCTGCTATCACCAAGCCAATTTTGTATCCAATTGGCTAGCTCACCCTGGATCCCATGTGTTTGAACCTTCTGGACCAGCCTACCATGCAGGACCTTGTCAAAGGCCTTGCTAAAGTCCATGTAGACAGCATTCATCGGCCTGCCCTTGTCAATCCTCTTGGTCACCTCCTCGGAAAACTCAATCAAAATCATGAGTCATGATTTCCCACGCACAATGCCACGCTGACTATCCCTAATCTGACCTTGCCTTTCCAAATGCATATAAATCCTGTCTCTCAGAATCCCTTCCAAGAACTTTCCCACCACTGATGTAAGGCTCACCAGCCTGTAGTTCCCTGGCTTATCCCTGCTGCCCTTCTTAAATAAAGGCACAGCATTAGCTATCCTTCAGTCTTCCGGTACCTCACCTGTGGCTACCGATGATATAAAAGTCTCTGCCAGTGCCCCAGCAATCTCCTCCCTTGCTTCCCATAGCATCCTAGGATACACCTAGTCAGACCCTGGGGATTTATCCACCTTAATGCTTCAATACCGCCAACACCACTTCCTTTGTAATGTTGATATGCTTCAGGATATTGCTGTTCATTCCCTTGAACTCACTGGCTTCCATGACCTTCTCCACGGTAAATATGGACGAGGAATATTCATTTAAGACCTCGCCCATTTCCCATGGCTCCACACATAGATTACCACACTGATCCTTAAGGGGACCTACTGTCTCCCTGGCTACCCTTTTACTCTTAATATACTTATCGAATCTTTTAGGATTCTCCTTTATCTTATCTGCCAGGGAGATCTCATGGCCCCTTTTCGCCCTCCTAATTTCCTTCTTAAGTGTCGTCCTACATCCCCTATACTCCTCGAGGGTCTCGCTCGATCCCAGCTGCCTAAACCTGACATATGCCTCCTTCTTTATCCTGACCAGGCCCTCAATACCCCTAGTCAACCAAGATTCCCTAAACTTGCCAGCCTTGCCCTTCCATCTAACAGGGAAATGCCGGCCCTGAATTCTTCCGATCTCACTTTTAAAAGCCTCCCACTTGCCAGACGTCCCTTTACCTGTAAACAGTCTCTCCCATTCAACGTTTGAGAGTTCCTGTCTGATGCCATCAAAATTAGCCTTCCCCCAATTTAGGACTTCAACCTGAGGACCAGTCCTATCCTTTTCCATAACTATCTTGAAGCTAATAGAGTTATGGTTACTGGTCCCAAAGTGCTCCCCCACTGACACATCAACCACCTGCCCATCCTCATTTCCTAAGAGGCGGTCAAGTGTAGCCCCTTCTCTAGTAGGGCCATCCACGTACTGCTTCAGAAAACTATCCTGGACACACAACAAATGTTTCCCCATCTGACCCCTTAGTACTAAGGCAGTCCAGTCAATATTAGGGAAGTTAAAATCACCTACTATTACAACCCTATAATTCCTACACCTATCTGTGATTTCCCTACAAATATGCTCCTTCAATTCCCCCTGACTATTGGGGGGTCTATAGTATAATCCCATCAAAGTGATCACACCTTTCTTATTTCTAAGTTCTACCCATATGGCCTCGCTTGTCGTTCCCCCCGGGATATCCTTTCTAAGTACTGCCGTGATGTCCTCCCTAATCAATAGTGCAACCTCCTCTCTTACCTCCATCTCTGTCACGCTGGAAGGATCGGTACCCCGGAACATTGAGCTGCCAGTCCTGCTCATCCCTCAACCACGTTTCCGTAATAGCTATAATATCACAATCCCATGTACCGATCCATGAGTTCATCTGCCTTACCTGTAAGGCATCTTGCATTAAAGTAAATGCAGTTTAGTCTACCAGACCTTTCACGCTCCCCGTCCTGCATCTGCCTGGCCTGCCTACTGGACTTGCTTGCTTTGACCTCTATATTCCCTCAAATATCTCATCAGAGAGACTACTACTTTGGGTCCCACCACACCTGCCAGACGAGTTTAAACCCTCCCGAGTAGTACTAGCAAACCTCCCTGCAAGGATATTGGTTCCCCACCAGTTTAGATGCAACCCGTCCCTCTTGTACAGGTCACCTCTGCACCAGAAGATCCAAGTACCTGAAGCCCTCCCGGCTTCACCAGCTCTTCAGCCACGCATTCATTTGCCTAATCCTCCTATTCCTACCATCACTAGCACTTGGCACAGAAAGTAATCCTGAGATTACAACCCTAGAGGTCCTGCTTTTTATCCTTCTGCCTAACTCCCTATATTCACTTTGCAGGACCTCAACTCTCTTCCTGCCTATGTTATTAGTACCAATATGGACCACGACCTCGAGCTGCTCACCGTCCCTTTTCAGAATGTCCTGCAGCCGCTAAGAGACATCCTTGACCCTAGCACCAGGGAGACAAGATACCATCCTGGAGTCTCGTTTTTGACCGCAGAAATGCCTATCTGCACCCCTTATAATGAATCCCCTATCACTAAAGCTCTTCCAAACCTTTTCCTCCCCTGCAGTGCTGCAGAGCCCTCTGTGGTGCCACAAACTCGCCTGTTGCTGCTTTCCCCTGGGTGGTCATCCCCCCAACAGTATCCAAAGTGGTATATCTGTTTGAGAGGGGGATGGCCACAGGGAACCCCTGCACTACCTACCTGCGCCTACTACTCCATCTGGTGGTCACCCATCTATTTCCTGCCTGTGCAGCCACTACCTGTGGTGCGACCACCTCACTAAACGTGCTGTCCACGACTTCCTCAGCATCGCGGATGCTCCACAGTGAATCCACCCGCAGCTCCAGCTCCCTAATGCGGGTAGCCAGTAGCTGCAGATAGATACACTTCCCGCACACGTGGTCATCAGGGACACTGAAAGCGTTCCTGATTTCCCACATAGCGCAGGAGAAGCATATCACGGGGCTGAGCTCTCCTGCCATGACTTACCCTTAGTTTAATAAGTTACTCCCTAAATTAAAAAATACTAATTATACTAGAGGCCTTGTTCCACCCACTTCAACCCAAAGTCCTTAAAAAAAAACTTTAGTAGTACTCACCTGAACACCAGAGTTTTTTTTCCAACAAAGAAAAACAACTTTCCCCTTTTTTTAAGAGCTGCTACTCACCAACCAATCAGCATGCAGCTCTCCTCTGACATCACTGTTCGCCTTTTTTTTTCAAAACTCCGGCGCGCTGGAAGAGGTTGAACTGCTCTCTGGTCCTGGAAGGTAAGGAGGACAAGGCTCCACAAATGCCCCCATCCTTAATGATAGGGGAGAACACCATATCAGTGCATAATACAAGGTTGAATCATTTGCAAACTTCTTCAGCCAGAAGTGCCAAGTAGATGATCCATCCCAGCCTCCTCCTGAGGTCCCCAGCATCACAGGTGACAATCTTCAGCTCATCCAATTCACTCCGCATGATATCAAGAAATGGCTGAAGGCACTGGATACTGACAACATTCCGGCTGTAGTGCTGAAGACTTGTGCTCCAGAACTAGCCACACCGCTAGCCAAGCTGTTCCAGTACAGTTACAACACTGGCATCTACCCGGCAATGTGGAAAATTGCCCAGGTATGCCCTGTACACAAAAAGCAGGACAAATCCAACCCGGTCAATTACTGCCCCGTCAGAATCCTCTTGATCATCAGTAAAGTGATGGAAGGTGTCGTTGACAGTGCTATCAAGCAGCACTTACACAGCAATAACCTACTCACCGATGCTCATTTTGGTTTCTGCCAAGGCCACTCGGTTCCTAACCTCATTATGGCCTTGGCTCAAATCTGGACAATTCAGGAGAATTCAGGAGGTGAGTTGAGGTAACAGTGACTGCTCCTGCCAAGGGCATCAAGGAGCCCTTGCAAAATTGAAGTCAATGTCAATCAGGGGGAAACTCTCCACTAGTTGGAGTCATACCTAGCGCAAAGGAATATGGTGATGGTTGTGGATGGCCAATCATCTCAGTCCCAGAGCATCGCTCAGGAGTTGCTCAGGGTCACGTTCTGGGCCCCAATCAACTTCAGCTGCTTCATCAATGACCTTCCCTCCATCATTAGGTCAGAAGTGGGGATGTTTGTTGATGATTGCAAAATGTTCAGTCACATTAGCAACTCCTCAGATACTGAAGCAGTCCGTGTCCATATGTAGAGAGACCTGGACAACATTGGGCTTGTGCTGCTAAGTGGCAAGTAACATTCACGCCACAAAAATGCCAGGCAATGACCATCTCCAACAAGAGAGAATCTAACCATATCCCCTTGACATTCAATGACATTACCATTTCTGAATCCTTCACTATCAACACCTTGGGGATTACCATTGAGAAGAAACTGAATTGGATCAGCCATATAAATACCGTAGCTGCAAGAGCAGGTCAGAGGATGGTAATTCTGCTGGAAGTAACTCACCTCCTGTCCACCATCTACAAGGCACAAGTCAGGAGTGTGGTGCAATACTCACCACTTGCCTGGATGAGTGCAGCTCCAACAACACCAAAGAAACTCAACACCATCCAGGACAAAGCAGATCACTTGATCAGCACTCCATCCACTACTTTAAATATTCACTCGCTCCACCACGAGTGAACAGTGGCAGCAATGTGTACCATCGACAAGATGCATTGCAGCAACTCACCAAACATCCTTCTGCAGCACCTTCCAAACCCCCGATCTCGACCACCTAGAAGGACATTGGATGAATGGGAACACCACCATCTGCAAGCTCCACTCCAAGTTACACACTGTCCTGACTGGGAACTATATCACCATTCCTTCACTGTCACTGGATCAACATCCTGGAACTCCCTTCCGAACAGCACTGTGGGTTTACGTACAACACATGGACTGCAGTGGCTCAAAAAACGCGGCTCACCACCACCTTCTCAAGGGCAATTAAGGATGGACAATAAAGGCTGCGTTTGCTGACAACGTAACCACTAGGTGGCACAACTCTCTTTCACCCCCTCCTTCGCACTGGCCGCTTCCACCCTCCACAGCCGCTCACTCCAGACCTCACTGCGCTCCCCCACTTCCCTGGCCGATTGTCCTCTGATCGCGCCACCCCATTCTCTGGTCGCTCGATCCCTACCCCACCCCCTCCCTTCCAGCCGCAAGCTCTAGGTCGTGCTGCTTCCCTTCTCTCGGCCTCTTGCTCCCACGTTTGTCCAGTCTCCACGCGCCGCACGAAGAAGCAAGGCGGGCTGTAAAGTGTGACCTAGGAGCGAGTAGTGAGTGGCGGAGAGGAAGGAAGTGGTACGGCCTAGAGCTAATGGCTGGAGCGGGGTTTGGGGGGCTGGGAGCGAGTGGCAGGAGAGCTGGGTGACGCGAGCGGGGAACAATCGGCCAGGGGAGTAATGTGGTGTAGAGCGAGCGGCTGAGGGGAGGAAGCATCGACGCCTGGAGCGAGTTGCCATGGGGGGAGAGCTCCAGCCTCAAAGTCTCCCATTCAGCTGCTTCCTCCAGCTGAGTGAGAGGCTGGATACCCGATGACGCTTTAGCGTGCATGTGCGAAGATGGACTATGCGCGGATATGCGATGACGTTGGCGCTGAGCCATGACATCATCCTGTGCATGTGCAACTTAACCCTGGCAAGATGTAGCTGTGCCGATGTGCAGCTTGGCGCTCTCCGATGATGTCAGCGGGCTGATGCATTGACAGGAATCACATTGTGTCAGCAGTGCCTACATCCCAGGAAAGAATAAAAAAGAGATTTACCACAATGGTAGCAGGGTGAGGGATTTCAGTTATGTGGAGAGATTGGAGAAGCTGGGGTTGTTCTCCTTGCAGCAGAGAAAATTCAGAAGAGATTTGACACATTTGTTCAAATATGAAGTTCTTCAATAGTTTAAATAAGGAGAAACTGTTTCCAGTGGTAAAAGGGTCAGTAAGCAGAGGACACAGATATCAGGTGATTGGCAGAAGAACCAGAGGTGACATGAAGAACCATTTTTTACACAGCAATGTGTTGTGATAAAGAAAGAAAAGACTTGCATTTATATAGCACCTTTCCTGACCACTGGATATATCAAAGCACTTTGTAGACAATGAAATACTTTTGAAGTGTAATCACTGTTGTAATGTCAGAAATGCAGCAGCTAATACCCACAAACAGCAATGTGATAATGACCAACTGATCTGATTGAGGGACAAATATTGATCACAACACCAGGGAGAATTGCTCTTCACTTGTTTGAAATTGCAGCATGGGATCTTTTACATTCACCCAAACATGCAGACCAGGTCTTGGTTTAACATCACACCTGAACCCAGAAGCTTGTGATTTCGAGGTGAGTGCGACCAACTGAGCCACAGCTTTTACCTGAGTCTCAATCCTTCGACCAACAGTTTCTCTCTATCGGGTCTGTCACAGCCCCTCATGATTGTGAACACCTCTATCAAATCTCCTCTCTAAGGAGAACAACCCCAGCTTCTCCAATCTATCCACATAACTGAAATCCTAACCACATGTTGCAAAAAGGAATTTTTCCTCAAGTTCCTTCTGGTTTTGTCAGTCACCTTAAATCTGTAACCTTTGGTTATTGCCCATTCAGCAGTTAGAAACAGTTCCTCAGTATTTACTCGACCCCAAACCTTCAAGGAAGCTCTGCAAAGTAACTGAAAATCTAGTTGTCAGAAGTGGGATTTAAACACATGCCTCCAGTGAAAGCTGCAACCTGAACAGAGAAGCTGAAACCACTCAGTCACCACAACTGTTCAGACCTTTTTGACCTCGTCATCACTTCTGTACTTTGAAAGGTTCACTCAGTTCAGGAACTTGTTCAATGTTACTGGAATGCTCAGTGACTGGGATATTAACTCCCCTGGGTTTTCCTGAACTTGTTCTCGGTGTCTGGGGATGTTTGTCCTGGGCCGTGGAATCTTGCATCCCTGTAATGGACATTAACCCACTGATTGAATCTGTATTCACTGCTTTCCGCTGGTGCTGGGTAATTGCAGAGTGTGGGGCTGGAATGTTGCTGCTTGTCCCGGCCGCACTCACTCTGGGAAAGAGTGAATAATTGATGCGTCAGTTTCTGTATCTGAAATGTGACTTCGATCTGCTGTTATTAACCGAGACAGCGCTGCAGAAGGATACGTTAATAATCTCTCACTAATCAACTGCAAACAGTCAGAATGTGTAACTTTGAGCAGCACTTTCTGCAATGTCAGGGCTGGAAAGTTGAGGGAGGGAGAGACAGTGTCAGTATCTGAGTGTATACAGCACTGTACAGAGAAAGAACCAATATACCGGGGCTGAGACACAGTGCATCTTTTCACATTTAATCACAATAATATCCACAGTCAGGAACTGAAAATGATGAAAAACCGAATGGCAAGAGCAAAAGTAAGAAAAGTAAGTAATTATAGATTAGCTGATCAGCTTTCACTGTGTTACCTGGTAGTCTGCAGTTTTATATTCAATGCTCGCTCCACTGTGGTCAGGGAATGATTTCTTCTCAAGGGCTGAATATTAACAAAACTTCTTGGAATTTAAAATCTTCCAAAAATAATTCCATGGAGCTAATGGGGAAAAATCAAATAACTGCATCAATTATAGGAGAGCCGGTTAGTGATGACGTGGATGTGTCTGCAGTCTGCAGGACTAGACTGTTTCTATAGATTCACAATGAATGTTCCACCCTTTATTTATAACAGTAAAACTGATAGTGGACAATGGCTATTCTGGTTGCAGCAACCTGAAGATTTAACTCATTGACACCCTGCTTTAGGGGAATCGTGTGCTTGTTTGTTAACCCACAATTTGTTGGTTCAAGCACTTAAAAGGATGAGGTTTATTAACTTAAACTCTTCTACATCTGCTGTATTACTCTTGCTGTTGATTCTTCAAAAGTTAAGGTTAATCAAGACTTTCTTTGTGAAATCCATGCTGACTGTGCTTTATTATATTTTAATTTTCATATGTATTTTCTACTTTTGTGGATTACAGGATATTGTCTTTTTATTGATTTTATTGCATTTATTTCCCATCCCTAATTCCCTCGAGAAGGTGGTGGTGAGCTGCCTTCTTGAACCACTGCAGTCGATGTGGTGCTGTTAGGAAGGGAGTTCCAGGATTTTGACCCAGCCACAGTGAAGGAACGGTGATATAGTTCCAATTCCAGGATGGTGTGTGGCTCAGAGGGGAACTTGCAGGTGGTGGTGTTCCCATGCATCTGCTGCCCTTGTCCTTCTAGGTGATAGAAGTCACGGGTTTGGAAGGTGCTGTCTAAGGAGGCTTGCTGCGTTGCTGCACTGCATCTTCTGGATGGTACACACTGCTACCACTGTGCGTCAGTTATGGAGAGAGTGAATTTTGTGAATGAGGTGCCAATCAATTGGGCTGCTTTGTCCTGGATGGCGTCGAGCTTCTTGACTGTTGTTGGAGCTGCACCTATCCAGGCAAGTGGAGAATATTCCATCACACTCCTGACTTGTGCCTTGTAGATAGTGGAAGGCTTTGGGGAGTCAAATGGTGAGTTACTCGCCGCAGGATTCCTAGTGTCTGACCCGCTCTTGTCGCCATGATATTTATATGCTTATTGCAATTCAGTTTCTGGTCAATGGTAACGCCCAGGATGTTGATAGTGGGGGGATTCAGCAATCGTAATGCCGTTGAACGTCAAGGGGAGATGGTAAGATTCTCTCTTGTTTGAGATGGTCATTGCCTGGCACTTGTGTGACTCGAATGTGAAATATACTTATTGGAGGGTATTGTATTGTACTGTACAGTGACAACACTTGGAAAGTCCTTCATTGGCTGTAAAATGCTTCACAAAGTCCTGTGGTCGTGAAATGCATGTGTTGCTTTTTCCATTGTTATCAATGTCATTTTAATCAAAAGATAGGATTCGTGAGCACAAAGTTTAAATCAATTTTGATTCAAATAATGTAAAAGCATCTATATTCTTGCACTATACTTAATAATCACCATCTGCCTATCCTTACCAAGTACAATGTCTTTGACCCTGAAATTGATTCCACAATCTCAGTCCCTCAGACAATTTCAGCCCATTGCTGATGAAAGGTCACAGACCGGAAACATTAACTCTGTTTCTCTCTCCACAGATGCTGCCACACCTGCTGAGTATTTCCAGCATTTTCTGTTTTTATTTCAGATTTCCAGCATCTGCAGTATTTTACTTCTGTGTTACTTTGAAAGTTAAAACTTACCCACTTGTTTACAATTCACACTGGGGTCTCCCATGAAATGATTCTGTATCATGTTCATGTAATGAATACAGATTCCGAGCACTGAGCTTCCTGTGCAGAATTGGGGATATGAAAACCAGCAGACTCTGCAGGAATTTCCACTGGAGCACAAATTCACAAAATCTACCTTTTATATATCGATTCATTTTGATTGTCCTTCTGGAAAATTATTTTGAAACAATTTAAACATCAACCCACAGCTCCATGACTGGGTCAATTATGATGTCATCTTCTGACAGGTCATGTGACAGCTGGAGCCACAAGACATCAGAACCAGATTCGTGACTGGATTAAAACACGGAATCCTGTCCCAATGGATTTTCAAATAAAGCTGTTGCTGTTTGAAAACACAGCAGTTAAACTTTCTGCCTGACCATGAGGGGAGCTAGGGAGAAATTTTCAAAACTCAATCCTTCAACAAAATAGTTCATAAACCATTAATATCGAAATCATGTGAGGATTCATATGCAGTAGAGAAACAAGCAGAATACAGAAAGTACAGAGGAGAACTGAAAAAGGAAATGAGATCAGCAAGAGAATGTATGAGAAAAGATTAGCGGGTCACATAACTGGGAACACTGAAGTCTTCTGCTAACATATGGACAGTCAATGAAAGGGTGGGTCAATTAGAGATCCTGTGGAGGCAGAGGGTGTGGCTGAGGCACTAATTAAGTACATTTCATCTGTCACAAAACAAGCAGATTGTGCAAATGTCACAGTAAAGGAGGAGGTTGTGGAGAAATTGGACGGGATGAAAATAGATAAAGAGGAGACAATGACAATGTTGGCAGTGCTCACAGTAGAAAAGTCACCCGGTCTGGATGGGCTGCACCGTGGGTTGCTGAGGGAAGTAAGGGTGGAAATATCAGAGACTCGAACCACAATCTTTCAATCCTCCTTGAATATGGGAATGTTGCCAGAGGACTGGAGGATGCAGATAAGCTTGGGTAGTTCGATCTCAGTTTAACTTGACCATTTTTATAATGTATCCATTGTAATAACTAACAACGTTAAGAAAGACATTTTTTAATGAACACATGACCAAAGAAACCATTTTGTGTTCAGTACTAACGTTTATATCCTGTATAATTAATGAGTCGCTACCCATCATGAAACAGATGATTGTAAAACCAGGGGCGATGCCACATTGGATTTGGTACTGGGTAATGAACCTGGCCAGGTGTTAGATTTAGATGTAGGTGAGTACTTTGGTGATAGTGATCACAATTCGGTTAGGTTTACCTTCGCGATGGGCAGGGACAGGTATATACCGCAGGGCAAAAATTCTAGCTGGCGGAATGGAAATTATGATGCGATTAGGCAAGATTTAGGATGCGTAGGATGGGGAAGGAAACTGCAGAGGATGGGAACAATCGAAATGTGGAGCTTATTCAAGGTGCAGCTACTGCGTGTCCTTGATAAGTATGTACCTGTCAGGCAGGGATGAAGTTGCCGAGCGAGGGAGCCGTGGTTTACCAAAGAAGTTGAAGGGCTTGTCAAGAGGAAGAAGAAGGCTTATGTTAGGATGAGACGTGGAGGCTCAGTTAGGGCGCTTGAGAGTTACAAGCTAGCCAGGAAGGATCTAAAGGGAGAGCTAAGAAGAGCAAGGAGAGAACACGAGAAGTCATTGGCGGATAGGATCAGGGAAAATCCCAAGGTATATCAGGAATAAAAAAATGACTCGAGTTAGATTAGGGCCAATCAAGGATAGTAGTGGGAAGTTGTGTGTGGAATCAGAGGAGGTAGGGGAAGTGTTAAATGAATATTTTGCGTCAGTATTTACAGTAGAGAAAGAAAATGTTGTCGAGGAGAAGACTGAGATTCAGGCTACTAGGCTAGATGGGATTGAGGTTCACAAGGAGGAGGTGTTATCAATTTTGGAAAGTATGAAAATAGATAAGTCCCCTGGGCCAGATGGGATTTATCCGAGGATTCTCTGGGAAGCTAGGGAGGAGATTGCAGAGCCTTTGTCCTTGATCTTTAAGTCGTCATTGTCGACAGGAATAGTGCCGGAAGACTGGAGGACAGCAAATGTTGTCCCTTGTTCAAGAAGGGGAGTAGAGACAGCCCTGGTAATTATAGACCTGTGAGCCTTACTTCGGTTGTGGGTAAAATGTTGGAAAAGGTTATGAGAGACAGGATTTATAATCATCTTGAAAAGAATAAGTTCATTAACGATAGTCAGCACGGTTTTGTGACGGGTAGGTCGTGCCTCACAAACCTTATTGAGTTTTTCGAGAAGGTGACCAAACAGGTGGATGAGGGTAAAGCAGTGGATGTGGTGTATATGGATTTCAGTAAGGCGTTTGATAAGGTTCCCCATGGCAGGCTATTGCAGAAAATACCGAAGTATTGGGTTGTAGGTGATTTAGAGCTTTGGATCAGAAATTGGCTAGCTGAAAGAAGACAGAGGGTGGTGGTTGATGGCAAATGTTCATCCTGGAGTTTAGTTACTAGTGGTGTACCGCAAGGATCTGTTTTGGGGCCACTGCTGTTTGTAATTTTTATAAATGACCTGGAAGAGGGTGTAGAAGGGTGGGTTAGTAAATTTGCGGATGACACTAAGGTCGGTGGAGTTGTGGATAGTGCCGAAGGATGTTGTAGGGTACAGAGGGACATAGATAGGCTGCAGAGCTGGGCTGAGAGATGGCAAATGGAGTTTAATGCGGAAAAGTGCGAGGTGATTCACTTTGGAAGGAGTAACAGGAATGCAGAGCACTGGGCTAATGGGAAGATTCTTGGTAGTGTAGATGAACAGAGAGATCTTGATGTCCAGGTGCATAAATCCCTGAAGGTTGCTACCCAGGTTAATAGGGCTGTTAAGAAGGCATATGGTGTGTTAGCTTTTATTAGTAGGGGGATCGAGTTTCGGAGCCACGATGTCATGCTGCAGCTGTACAAAACTCTGGTGAGACCGCACCTGGAGTATTGCATGCAGTTCTGGTCACCGCATTATAGGAAGGATGTGGAAGCTATGGAAAGGGTGCAGAGAAGATTTACTAGGATGTTGCCTGGTATGGAGGGAAGGTCTTACGAGGAAAGGCTGAGGGACTTGAGGTTGTTTTCGTTGGAGAGAAGGAGGAGGAGAGGTGACTTAATAGAGACATATAAGATAATCAGAGGGTTAGATAGGGTGGATAGTGAGAGTCTTTTTCCTCGGATGGTGATGGCAAACACGAGAGGACATAGCTTTAAGTTGAGGGGTGATAGATATAGGACAGATGTCAGAGGTAGTTTCTTTACTCAGGGAGTAGTAGGGGCGTGGAACGCCCTGCCTGCAACAGTGGTAGACTCGCCAACTTTAAGGGCATTTAATTGGTCATTGGATCGACATATGGATGAAAATGGAATAGTGTAGGTCAGATGGTTTCACAGGTCGGTGCAACATCCAGGGCCGAAGGTCCTGTACTGCGCTGTAATGTTCGAATTCTAATTCTAATTCTAAAAGTAATGAACCTTGATTGAGTGAAAATTAACGTATTAATAATCATTTTAGAGAGAATGGGTTTTCATTTAAAGTTAGTTCAATCTAATTACTGTGAGTTTCTGTGTCTTTGTGGGAAAGGGCAGTTTCAGCTAAATGTATTCAAACAATGGACCTTTCTCGGACCCCTGATAAAACCCGTGGTATGTTACATCGTGACCTTCAAAAGTCTAGATTTAATGAATAGAAAACTTGTTTCAGATCAGATTGGGAGATGTGTGAAACCACTCCATTGTACTCATGTCTGAGATTCTGAGGACAGATGACAGTTAGTGGAAGACATTATTAAGAACTAATTAAATGTACCTAGCAAATGCTCGGACCAATTATTATTTTACAAGGTGGTGTGATGGCAATCCAGGGGTTAAAAGTAGGGATCTTGAAAGCTTTCAATGTGCAGGAACACCAGAAGAGCTCAGGGGTAAAGGTTCCGATCATCAACCAAGTTCTCCACCTGATGAGGGATCTAGGCTGGACAAAGAGGACCGTGACACTCTGAGACCAAGCTCGACCAGTCCGCACACCTGCTAGAGCTGTAAAGTTATATTCCCCCAGTTTGTTAAGTATAATTTTACTTTCAATTATTGAGTACTATTTTACTCTCAATAAAAGTTCTGGACCTATTAATCAAGTATCCTGTTGCCTTAATTGGTTAAAGTCATACCCAAAGTGATTGTCTACAATAGACTTTCCAGAATTAAAAGATAAGTCTGCAAGGATTGCTAATTTTACAGCCCTGTTTAAAAAGAGAGATAAACCCAGGAACTACAGACCAGTTAGTCTAAAGTCGGTGGTGGGGAAACTTTTAGAGACAATTATCCAGGAGAAAATTAACTGTCACTTGGTTGAACATGGGCTAATAAATGACAGCCAGTACAGATTGGTTAACAGAAGATTGTGTCTGAATTAATGAATTAATTTCTTTGATGAAGTTTCAGAGAGAGTTGACCAGGGTAGTGGGGTTGATGGTGTGTGTCTGGACTTCACAAATGTGTTTGAAAAAGTACTATAAAATAGACTTGTTAACAAAATTGGAGCAGATGGGATTAAAGGGGCAGTGGCAGCGTGGATAAGGGGCAGAAAGCATAAAGTAGGGTGAATGCTTGTTTTTCAGGATGGAGGGACTAAAACAGTAATGTCACTGTTGTTGCAGTGTGTGCAGTGTCTGACCCTGAGCTGTCCTAGGGAGGGGGCTGTTTGTGATCTTCCTGTGGGGTGCATTATCATCAGGGTCTCTCTCTGAGCTGTCCCAGGGATGGGGCAGTGTGTGATATCCTTGTGCATGTCATACAGGCCCACTGGCGTGTGGTTCCATCCTGATGCCAAGAAACAGAGCCCCAGATATGGGCAAAACGTCTCACTTCTCTATCAGTATCTTGAGAAGACACAGTGGCGCAGTGGTCAGCACCGCAGCCTCACATCTCCAGTTCGATTGTTCCGGGTACTGCCTGTGCAGAGTTTGCAAGTTCTCCCTGTGACTGCGTGGGTTTCTGCTGGGTGCTCCGGTTTTATCCCACAGCCAAAGACTTGCAGATTGATTGGTAAATTGGCCATTGTAAATTGCCCCTCGTGTATGCAGGTGGTAGGGGAATTGTGGGGATGTGGTGGGAATCTGGGATTAATGTAGGATTAGTATAAATGGGTGGTTGATGGTCGGCACAGACTCGGTGGGCTGGAATGGCCTGTTTCAGTACTGTATCTCTAAATAAATAAATAAGAAAGCTGAGTGAGTAAACCTGGACAGTAAATCCGGAGTGGAGTCCTGGAGGCGGTTACCTGTTACTTATCAGGCAGTTTTACAGCAACTCCTACAGCAGAGCTGGTAACAAACAGTACTGGTATTTTCCTTTCCTCTGGACATTACCAGCAATGCTGACAGGGGTTCCTGATGCTCAGGGTCTCCATACTATTTGCCCAGGCCTGTGCCCTGGAGAGGACACTCCAGCTTCATGGTAAAACATTAGCACAACCCGGGAATAAACAGTTACTGATTATAAGCTCTCATTCAATTGGTGCAGAGTATGAGCGCCAGGGGTTACTTCGGACAATGGGAGAGCTCTTAGTGTCTCATTGGATAGCTACCATTCACTCCAAGCTGGGCAGCTCCCAGTCAGTTAGGTGCTGTCCTGCCACGACCTGCTTACTTCAACGGGTGCTTGAAGCTTAGAGAGTCATCTCTGAACAGACGGATTGATAATCTATGCACCAAGAAAAACAAACTCAACAAAGAAGACACCAGTCCTTCGCATCACATGCTGTAATGTAAGGACCATGTGTCCTGGCCTTACCGACAACCTTCTGCAGGTTGATGACACGCACAAGACAGCTGTGATCGACAAGGAACTCACAAGGCTCAATGTGGACGTTGCTGTGCTGCAAGAAACTAGACTCGTTCAAAGTGGATCCCTCAAAGAGAAACACTACACCTTCTTCTGGCAGGGGAAAGCCCAAGAGGCAACTCGTGAGCATGGAGTGGGTTTCACAGTCAAATACACGCCACTTGAGATGAGTGAACCACCCACAGTAGGCTCAGAGAGACATCTTACTCTTCACTTGTCAACAAGTGTGGGCCCAGTTAATCTCATGTGCATCTATGTCCCGACACTCACCTCCACCCCAGATGTCAAGGATCAATTCTATGTGACTCTTGACACTGCCATCAGTAGAATTCCCAGCACTGAGGGACTGTACCTTCTAGGAGACTTCAACACAAGCTTGGGTACTGACCACACAGCTTTGCCAATGTGCATAGAGCACAAGGGGATTGGCAAGATGAACGAAAATGGACAGAGGTTGCTGGAGCTATGCTGTCACCATGGATTCTGTGTGATGAACAGCTACTTCCAGGTCAAGCTGTGCTACAAGGTGTCCTGGAGACATCCGAGATCATGCCATTGGCACCAGCTAGAACTTATCATCACCAGACATACCACCCTCAGCAGTGTCCTCATCACTCGCAGCTATCACAGCGCTGACTGTGACACTGACCAGTCCCTGGTGTGTAACAAGGTCAGGCTTCAGCCAAGGAAGCTTCATCCATCCATGAAGAAAGGTCGTCCTCTGATCAACACTTGCCGAACCAGTGATCCAGAAAAGACCCAGGAGTTCCTCAACATCCTCGATCAGGCCCTTTCAGACAACAATGCTCAAGGCCTCAGTGCAGTGTCAAAGTGGAATCATCTGCACGCCACCATCTATAACTCTGCACTCACTGTGTATGGGAAAAGAGATGGGAGGAATGCTGACTGGTTTGAGGCTTATTGGACTGAAATGGAGTCAGTTACTGCAACGAAGAAGAGAGCTCTCATGAACTACAAACAAGTCTCCAGCAAACAACATCTAAATGCTCTCAGAGCTGCCAGAAACAAGTCTCTGCAGACTGCTCAGCACTGCACCAATCAGTACTGGTTAAAACTCTGCTGCTGAATCCGGGGATGCTGGAGGGATGTATGAAGGAATTAAGAAAGCAATGGGCCTAGTAGTAACTAAATCAGCACCTTTTGAAGACAAAGACAGGGGTGATCATCACTGAACCTAACAAGCAGATGGAAAGGTGAGTGGAGCATCACCTTGAACTCTACATAACAGAGAACATTGTCACTGAAGTAGCTCTCAGTGACATTCCAGACTTCCCTGTCATTGAGGAACTGGACAGTGAGCCCACCATAGTCGAGCTCAACAAGGGCTCAAAACATGCGTGATGTTAACATTGTCACCTTGTACAAAATTAAGGGGGATCGCAGGGACTGCAGCAATTCTCGGAGCCAGCTACTCAGTTTCACTCACCAGCTCGATCCCTTTCCTCCTGCAAGTTCCTTTGCTTCAAGTATCCATCCAATTTCCTTTTCAAATCATTGATTGTCTCTACTTCCACCACACTCGTGGGTCAGGACATGACCATTCACAGCATAAAAAAATTCCACCTCACCCAAGGATGGGAAATATTTATATCTTCTATATTTAGCTTATTCTCTATCTCTACGAGAATAGAATGGCAGTCAACATGAAAGGGAACCCAAAAATCTTCGAGCAGTATATAAATAATAAGCAGGTAGTAAGCGGTGAAGTGGGCCCCATTAGGGACCAAGAGGGTAATATATACTTAGAGCTGCAGGGCAATGCTAATCTAGTTAATGAGTACCTTGTATCAATGATCACTAAGGAAGTGGAATTTGACAAAATATCAGTAGAAGTGGAGAGTGTAGAGGCAATGGAGAGGGTACAAATTGAGAGAGGGAGGTACTGAAAAGGCTGGTTATGCTTCAGGAAGATAAAGTACCTGGTCCGGATGGCTTTCATCCCAGATTGCGAAAGGAAATGTGGATACAGATAACAGAAAGGCTTGCTATAATCTTCCAATCTTCCCTGGATACGGGGGAGGTGTCAGAGGATTAAACAGCTGCAAATGTGACACCCTTATTCAAGAAAGGGTTTAAGGACAGTCCGGCTAACTACAGGCCAGTTAGATTAACAGCAGTGGTGGGTAAGGTTTTAGAAAGAACAATCAGGGAAATAATGAACAGTCACTTGTAGAGGTTTGAGTTAATTGAGGAGAGTGAGCATGGAATTATACATGAGAGTTCATTCTTGACTAATCTAACTGCATGTTTTGATGAACCAACAGAGAAGGTTTATGAAGGGCATCCAGTGGATGTTGTTTATGTGGATTTTAAGAAACGACACATAAAAGGGTGATTGAGGTTCATGGAATAGGAGGGTCAGTGTCCAATTGGATAGAAAATTGGCTTAAGGACAGAAAACAGCAAGTCGTAATAAATAGTTCATTCCCAGACTGGAAGGTTGTCGACAGTGCTGTTCCCCAAGGGTCACTGCTGGAACCACTGCTTTTTATTTGCTACAGATAAATGACTTGGATCTTGGAATATAGAGTAGAATCTCAAAATATGCCGATAACACCAAACTTGGAGAAGTGGCAAACAGTGAGGATGAAATGAACCACCTGCAACAAGACAGTGATAGGCTAGCAGAATGGGCAGACAGGTGCAGATGGAATTTAATAGTGGCTAGTGTGAGGTGATGCATTTCAGCAGAAGGAATAGGGAGAGGCAATATATACTTAATGGCACAGTTCTAAAGAGTGTGCAGGAAGAGAGGGACCTGTTCACTGTCACGTGAACAATTACTTCTTGCTGTATGCTCTCAGATTTGTCAACTTCACTGTACTGGAGTGAGGTGACATCCACTGGCAGGAAGCAAGAACTGCAATCAAGCAGCATAAACTCCATAGTCTGTCAGGATGAAAGAAACATTGCAATGTGAGGTAATAGTGAATGGGTTTGATTGGGTTGATGGAGACATGATTCCACTTGTGGTGGAGTCCAAAGCAAAGGCCAGAAATATAAAATTGTCATTATTAAAAGATATGAGCAATTCATGATAATTGTATTTAGGTAGTGAGTGGGTGGAATCTGGATAGAATAGAAAGTGAGATTGGGTGGACAGAAGCAGTGTGAATGGATGGCTCAAACAAAAGGTAAACGCCCTGAAAGGTTAACTCTGTTTCTCTCTCCACAAATGCTGCCAGAGTTTCTGAACATTTCCAACACTTTCTGTTTTTATTTCAGAATTTGCAGGATGTTGCTTTGCTCTGAAAAAAAATGAATGATCGGCTTTGGCTGCCAGTGAAATTCCACAGGAGCTAAAAGGAAGTTCTGATATTGGTGGCATGTTGATCTAGGGGTATGATTCTTTCTTAGGGTGAGTGATTAATTAATGTGTGAGGGATCCTGGGTTCAAATACTGGACAAGCCCTTCTTCTTTAGTATTTTTAGTTTCAGGTCATTGATTGGTTTCTGCCTTGCAGAAGGCGGAATTGATTTCCATATGGAGCCTGCTTGAGGACCAGAGAGCTGGATTCAAAGAGCTTGATTAACTAAATGTGCAGATAACCAAGTGGGAATATAAAGTTGTTGCAGTAATTGTGACTTGACTCCAAAAACAACAGGACTGGGTTCTGGACTGGAATGGGATTCTTCAGTGTTTCTGCTGTTTGGCTTGCATTAACTCATCGATTTTCTTGTTTTTCACTTTGTTGATGCCTTTGAATAATTGTGGATCCTTCTTCAGAGTGTCTCCTTTCACCAGGTAGTTCTGAGCTCTGATGATGATGATCGTAATGAGCTTCAACTCACTGATAGCTTAGGGACTGAGCTGATTTCCTTGGCTTGAGTGTACAACATGGAACTCAGTCTGACATGTGGACCCATGGGAGGATTTGAATGCCACCCCTGCGTTGCATCCATCCAATAAGAGACCGAGTAGAAGTGACAGTTCAGTCAGTCAAACATTGAACTTTTAATTTCAGGGTGGTGAGTTTGAGTGCCATTTTGTTTTTCCCTTTTTAAAGGCATCATTAGCAGAGAGTACAAGGAGTGTTTGAAATGAAATTCAGCCAAAGTATGAGAAAGTCTCACTTTGATTCGGGACTCTTATCTCTCTGCAGCATCTCGCTGTGAAATATTGAACTTCATCTCATTTCATTCCCAGCTCGGGGTCAGTGCGGCTCAGTGGGACTTCTGGCTGTCTCCTGCTTCACAATCCATCAGTGCTGAGAAAGCAATGGGGAATAATATATACAGCTCTGTAACCAGAGGACACCGATTTAAGGTGAATGGCAAAAGAACCAAAGGCAACATGAGGAAAAACGTCTTTTGCACAGCGAGTGGTTAAGATCTGATATGCACTGTTTGAGAGTGTGATGGAGGCTGATTCAACCATGGCTTTCAAAATGGTATAAGATAATTATCTGAACTGAAAAAAATTGCATGTTTTCATGGAATACATGAGTCTGTGGCATGAGCTGAGCTGCTCGTGCAGAGAAGCAGCACAAGCACAATGAGCTGAATGGCTTCCTTTTGTTCTGTAACTACTCTATGATCTATGATTCTTTTCAGAGTGAAATCAACACTCACATACAAGAAACTGACAGGTACAATGTCAACCCCACACTAACAAACGAGCGCATGCTCGGGACAGAGTAAAACCAACTCAGTTCTAGACTAGAAACTGACAGGTACTTTGTAAACTTCGCATGACCAGACAAGAAATTGACATATTGAGAGATCCAAACAAAAGCTGATGTTCACAGACAAGTTGTTCAAAGATGGCTCAGAAGGGAAGGAGGGAGAATGGGAGAGCACTAGTCATCGGGGACTCGATGGTGAGGAGTACGGACAGGCGGTTCTGTGGGCGCAGGCGAGACGCACGGATGGTTTGTTGCCTCCCTGGTGCCAGGGTCCGTGATGTTTGTGATCGCGTCTTCAGGATCCTTAAAGGGGAGGGGGAGCAGCCAGAGGTCGTGGTGCACATTGGCACCAACGACGTAGGAAGGAAGGGTGGCACAGATGTTAGAAGTGAGTTTAGGGAGTTAGGCTGGAAGCTGAAAGCTCGGACGGACAGAGTTGTTATCTCTGGTTTGTTGCCGGCGCCACGTGATAGTGAGGCTAGGAATAGGGAGAGAGCACAGCTGAACACGTGGCTGCAGGAATGGTGTAGGAGGGAGGGCTTCCAGTTCTTGGATAATTGGACTGCATTCTGGGGAAGATGGGACCTGTTCAAACAGGACGGGCTGCATCTGAACCAGAGGGGCACCAATATCCTGGGAGGGAGGTTTGCTAGTACTGTTCGGGAGGGTTTAAACTAGTTTGGGAGGGGGATGGGAACCGGACTTGTAATCCAGGGACCAGTGGGTCCACTCAGAAAGACAAAGAGTGTAGTGAGGTATTGGGGAAGGTAGCACTGTCGCAGAGGACAGATGGGCACGGAGAAGGGTTAAAGTGCGTATACTTCAACGCAAGAAGCATCAGGAATAAGGTGAGTGAATTGAAGGCGTGGATGGGCACTTGGGACTACGATGTTGTGGCCATCACTGAAACGTGGATAGGTGAGGGGGAGGAATGGTTTTTGGAGGTACCTGGTTATAGATGTTTTCATAAGATTAGGAATGGTGGTAAAAGAGGTGGGGGGGGGTGGCATTGTTAGTTAGAAATAGTGTAACAACTGCTGAAAGAATTTTCGAGGAGGATCTGCCGACTGAGGCACTGTGGGTTGAGGTCAGGAACAGGAAAGGAGCAGTCACCTTGATGGGAGTTTTCTATAGGCCCCCCAATAGCAGCAGGGAGGTGGAAGAGCAGATTGGGAAACAGATTTTGGAAAGGAGCAGAAGTCACAGGGTAGTAATTATGGGGGATTTCAACTTCCCAAATATTGATTGGCAACTCTTTAGATCGAATAGTTTGGATGGGGTAGTGTTTGTGCAGTATGTCCAGGAAGCTTTTCTGACTCAGTATGTAGACTGCCCGACCAGAGGGGAGGCAATATTGGATTTGGTACTAGGTAATGAACCAGGGCAAGTGATAGAGCTGTTGGTGGGCGAGCACTTTGGAGATAGTGATCACAATTCTGTAGCATTCACTGTGGTAATGGAGAGGGATAGGTATGTGCAACAGGGCAAGGTTTACAATTGGGGGAAGGGTAGATATGATGCTGTCAGGCAGGAACTGAGGAGCATAAGTTGGGAGCATATGCTGGCAGGGAAGGGCACGGTCGAAATGTGGAACTTTTTCAAGGAGCAGATAGTAGGGGCCATTGATAAGCATGTCCCTGTCAGACAGGGAAGGGATGGTCATGTGAGGGAACCGTGGTTGACAAGAGAGGTTGAGAGTCTTGTTAGGAAGAAGAAGGATGCGTATATAAAGTTGAGGAAAAAGGGCACAGGCATAGCTCTGGAGGGATACAAGATGGCCAGGAAGGATCTGAAGAAAGGGATTAGGAGAGCTAAGAGAGGGCATGAAAAATGCTTGGCGGGTAGGATAAAAGAAAACCCCAAGGCCTTTTACGCGTATGTCAGAAATATGAGGATGACTAGGGGGACCGTAGGTCCGGTCAAGGACAATAGCGGGAGACTGTGTGTTGAGCCGGAAGAGATAAGTGAGGTTTTGAATGAGTACTTCTCTTCGGTATTTACGAATGAGAAGGGGTGTATTACTGAAGAGGACGGTGGGAAGCAGACTGGTAAGCTCGAGGAAGTGCTCGTTAGGAGGGAAGATGTGTTGGGGTTTTTGAATAACTTGAAGATAGACAAGTCTCCCGGGCCTGACGGGGTATATCCAAGGATGTTATGGGAAGCAAGGGATGAAATTGCAGAGCCGCTGGCAATGATCTTTTCATCTTCTCTGCTGACGGGGGTGGTACCAGGTGATTGGAGGGTGGCAAATGTTGTGCCCCTGTTCAAGAAAGGGAATAGGAACAACCCTGGGAATTACAGGCCAGTTAGTCTTACTTCGGTGGTAGGCAAGTTGATGGAAAAGGTGCTGAGGGATAGGATTTCTGAGCATCTGGAAAGACACTGCTTGATTCGGGACAGTCAGCACGGTTTTGTGAGGGGTAGGTCTTGCCTCACAAGCCTGATTGAATTCTTTGAGCAGGTGACCAAGCAAGTGGATGAGGGTAAACCAGTGGATGTGGTGTACATGGATTTTAGTAAGGCATTTGATAAGGTCCCCCATGGTAGACTTATGGAGAAAGTCAGGAGGCATGGGATAGTGGGGAATGTGGCCAGTTGGATTAAGAATTGGCTAACTGATAGAAGGCAGAGAGTGGTCTTAGATGGTAAATACTCAGCCTGGAGCCCAGTTACCAGTGGCGTGCCGCAGGGATCAGTTCTGGGTCCTCTCCTGTTTGTGATTTTTATTAACGACTTGGATGAGGAAGTCGAAGGGTGGGTCAGTAAATTTGCAGATGATACAAAGGTTGGTGGAGTTGTGGATACCGAGGAGGGCTATTGTCGTCTGCAAAGGGACTTGGATAGGTTGCAGTGCTGGGCTGAAAAGTGGCAGATGGAGTTTAACCCTGAAAAGTGTGAGGTCGTCCATTTTGGAAGGACAAACATGAATGCAAAATACTGGGTTAACGGTAGGGTTCTTGGGCATGTGGAGGAGCAGAGAGACCTTGGGGTCTATGTGCATAGATCATTGAAAGTTGCAACTCAAGTGGATAGGGCTGTGAAGAAGGCATATGGGGTGTTAGCGTTCATTAGCAGAGGGATTGAATTTAAGAGCCGTGAGGTGATGATGCAGCTGTACAGGACCTTGGTAAGGCCTCATTTGGAGTACTGTGTGCAGTTCTGGTCGCCTCATTTTAGGAAGGATGTGGAAGCCTTGGAGAGGGTGCAGAGGAGATTTACCAGGATGTTGCCTGGAATGGAGAATAAGTCTTACGAGGAAAGGCTGAACATTCTAGGCCTCTTCTCATTAGAACGGAGAAGGATGAGGGGTGACATGATAGAGGTTTATAAGATGATCAGGGGAATAGATAGGGTAGACAGTCAGAAACTTTTTCCCCGGGTGGAGCAAAGCGTTACAAGGGGTCATAAATTTAAGGTGAAGGGTGGGAGATATAAGGGGGATGTCAGGGGAAGGTTCTTTACCCAGAGAGTGGTCGAGGCATGGAATGCCTTGCCCGGGGAAGTTGTTGAGTCAGAAACTTTAGGGACTTTCAAAAGGCTTTTGGATAGGTATATGGATAAAGGAGAATGATGGGGTATAGATTAAATTGTCCTTGACAGAGGACAAAGGATCGGCACAACATTGTGGGCCGAAGGGCCTGTTCTGTGCTGTATGTTCTATGTTCTATGTTCTATGTTCTATCTATATGTGGTGAAACTCACATCGCAATAGCAGAAACAAACAGGTACTGAATAATACCCACAGTCACAGACCAAAAACTGAAATATACTGAGTTAAACACCACTTTCTCACACCAGAAACTCATGGCTACAAAGTGAAGCTGTCTCTATCCTCCCAGGCATTGACAGGTGCAAAAGAAAACACTCACGACGATTCCAGGTCATGAAATGTACGTAATAAAACCTTTCAGCTGAAAGAATAGCATTAATGACAGGTGTGTACCCAGAATGCTCAGCGGCCTAGAATCCGCCCTTTCTGTGACAGGAGCGGGGCGCGCAGGCGCAGTAGAGAGCTTTGTCAGCAGCTGGAGCTGCGGGTTCGAAGTTGGAGCGGTATATTCACAAAGTGCGAGAAGACTTTCCGGGCTCACACAGCTGGAGCAGGGCCTCAGGGCCACAATAAGATGGAACAATCCCATCTGTATCCCAGCGGATGGCGGTGGTGAAGCTTTTCCCGGTGAGGCTTCCCGAAATGGCGTCGATAAATGGATAAGAATTGGGGACTGGACAGGGAGCGTCACTAAATGAATAAAATTTGAGTACTGGTCAGGGAGCGTCTGTAAATGGATAAGAATTGGGGACTGGGCAGGGAGCGTCTCTAAATGAATAAGATTTGGGTACTGGTCAGGGAGCGTCTGTAGATGGGTAAGAATTAGGGACTGGGCAGGGAGCGTCTCTAAATGAATAAAATTTGGGTACTGGTCAGGGAGCGTCTGCAAATGGATAAGAATTGGGGGACTGGGCAGGGAGCGTCTCTAAATGAATAGGATTTGGGTACTGGTCAGGAAGCGTCTGTAAATGGATAAGAATTGGGGACTGGGCAGGGAGTGTCTATAATTGAATAAGAGTTGGAGACTGGGCAGGGAGCGTTTCTAAATGAATAAGATTTGGGGACTGGCAGGGAGCATCGATAAATGCTTAAGAATTGGGGACTGGTTATGGAGCGTTTTTTAATTCGTTCGTGGGATGTGGGCGTCGCTGGCTCGATCTCAGCTCGAGTAATGTGTCCAGTTCTGGGCACCAGGCTTTCGAAAGGACATCAAAGCTTCTGAGACAGTTCAGAGGAGATTTACTAGAAGGATACCAGAGATGTGGGGTATCAGTTCTCTGGACAGGCTGGTGAAGCTGGGATTGTTCTCTTCAGAGTAGAGAAGGTTAAGGGAAGATTTAATGGAGATGTTCAGAATCATGAAGGATTTTCATAGGGTAGAGAGGGAGAAACTGTTTCCACTGTCCTGGGGGTCAGTAACCAGAGGACACAGATTTAAAATAATTGGCCAAAAATGTCAAGGGGAGGTGAGGAGAGATTTTCTTACCCAGTAACTGATTCGGATTTGGAATGAATTGTCTGACAGGGTGGTGGAAACAGATTCAATTATAACTATCAAAAAGGAATTGGACAAATATTTCAAAGTGAAATTCTCCAGGATTATGGGGAAATAGGCAGGGGGTTGGACTAATTGCATCTTTTTGTCAGAGAGTCAGCAGAGGCACAATGGGGCCGAATGGCCTCCTTCTGTGCTGTATGATTCTATGGACATAAGAACGAGGAGCCGGAGTCGGCAAGTCAGCCACTCGAGCCTGCTCTGCCATTCAATACAATCATGGCTGATCTTTTCACGGCAGTTCTTGTTTCTTGCCAGTAGATGTCACTTCACTCCAATGCAGTGAAGTTTACAAATCTGAGAAAGAAACAACAGGAAAGAATTGTTCACATTATATTGAATGTGTGGGATTTAGAAATACTTGGAGTGGAGACGAGTTATTACTTGTCTGCTCGATCCCCATAGCCCTGTAAAATAATTTCCTTCAAGTGCCCATTCAAATTCCTTTTGTAATCAGCGATTGTCTCCATTTCCACCGCCCTCGTGGGCAGCGAGTTACAGATCATCACCAATCAGTGTAAAAAAGTTATTGCGCACATTCCCCCTGTATCTCCTGTCCAAAACCTTTAATCTGTGTCCCCAAGTCCTTGCACCAATAGTTAACGGGAACAATGTTTCCTTGCCAACTTATTTAAAACTGTCATCGCCGAAAACACATCTATCAATTCTCCCCTCACTCTCCTTTGATACAGGCAGAACAGCCCTAGCTTTTCCAACCTAACCTTGTAACCAAAATCCTCCATCCCTGGAACCATTCTGGTGAATTTCCTCTCCATCCTCTCAAGGACCCTCACATTCTTTCTTAACTGTGGTAAGCAAAACTGGAAGCAACACTCCAACTGGGGCCGAACCAGAGATTTATAATGGTTCAGCATAACTTCCCTGCTTTGTACTCAATGCCTCTATTTATAAAGCCCAAGATTCCATATGCTTTGCTAACCACTCTCGCAATATGTCTTGCCACCTTCAAAGATTGATGCACATGAACCCCAAGTCCCTCTATTCCAGCACACTCTTTAGAACTGTGCCATTAAGTAAATATTGCCTCTCCCTATTCCTTATGCCAAAATACATCACCTCACACTTGTCACTATTAAATTCCATCTGCCACCTGTCTGCCCATTCTGCTGGCCTATCACTGTCCTGTTGCACGCAGTTCATATCATCCTCACTGTTTGCCACTCCTCCAAGTTTGTTGTCATCGGGATATTTTGAGATTCTACTCAATATTCCAAGATCCAAGTCATTTATCTTTAGCAAAAAAAGCAGTGGTTCTAGCACTGACCCTTGGGGAACACCACTGTCGACTATCCTCCAGTCTGACAAAGAACCATTTCATAAGACTCGCTGATTTCTGTCCTTAAACCAATTTTCTATCCAATTGGACACTGACCCTCCTATACCACGATCCTCAATTTTGTAAACCCCCCTTTTATGAGGTACCTTGTCAAACGCGTCCTTAAAATCCATATAACCAACATCCACTGCATTCCCTTCATCAAGCTGCTCTGTTAGTTCATCGCAAAATGCAGTTAGATTAGTCAAGCATGAACTCCCATTTATAAATCCATGCTCACTCTACTTAATTAACTCAAACCTCTCCAAGTGACTGTTGATTTTTTACCCTGTTTATTCTTTCTAAAACCTTACCCACCGCTGCTGTTAATCTAACTAGCCTGTAGTTAGCCGGACTGTCCTTAGACCCTTTCTTGAATAAGGGCGTCGCATTTGCCACTGTTTACTCCTGGCACCTTCCCCGTATCCAGGGAAGATTGGAAGATTATGGCAAACTCTTCCATTATCTGCATCCGCATTTCCTTTCGCAACCTGGGATGCCAGCCATCCAGAACAGGTGATTTATCTACCCGAAGCACAGCCAGCCTTTTTAGTACCTCCCGCTCTCGCTTTGATTCAGGACTCTTACTACCCACTCATCATTTACATGCTGCTCGAAGATTTTTGGGTTTCCTTTCATGTTGACTGTCAGTCTATTCTCATAGAAATAGAGAATAAGCAAATATAGAAGATGTAAGTATTTCCCATCCTTGATGAGGTGGAATTTTTTATGCTGTGGGGAGTATTGACTTGGCCCACGAGTGTGGTGGAAGCAGAGACAATCAATGCTTTGAAAAGGAAATTAGATGTATACATGAAGGAAAGAAACTTGCAGGAGGAAAGGGATCGAGCTGGTGAGTGGAACTGACTCTATTGCTCCGCGGAGAGGCAGCATGGACGTGATAGGCCAAACGACCACCTTCTGTGCTGTAAATGACTCTGTGTTGTTTCTCAAATTCAATCCACTGGTGCTTGGTAAATAATTTCAAAGTAAATTGTGCAACTGGAAAATCAGAACCAAGGCAAGGGACGCATAAGGAAGCGAAATTGCTGAAACCCGGGACCTTTAGATCTTCAGTCTGACGCTCTCCCAACTGAGCTATTTGAGCCCTACATTAACAGTGGCTTGGTGTCCTTGTTTTGGAAGAAAATACATACATTCAAGTTTTCCAAAAAATTAAAGAACACAACATGTGAGTAATATTCTCCATTGCTTTGTCAGCACTGATGGATTGTGAAGCGGGAGACAGCCAGAAGTGCCACTGAGCCGCACAGACCCCGAGCTGAGAATGAAATGAGATCAAATTCAATCTTTCATAGTGAGATGCTGCTGAGAGGTAAGAGTCCTGAGAGGTAAGAACCTTAGCGATGGGCAGGGACAGGTATATACCGCAGGGCAAGAATTATAGCTGGGGGAAAGGAAATTATGACGCGATTAGGCAAGATTTAGGATGTGTAGGATGGGGAAGGAAACTGCAGGGGATGGGCACAAACGAAATGTGGAGCTTATTCAAGGAGCAGCTAATGCGTGTCCTTGATAAGTATGTACCTGTCAGGCAGGGAGGAAGTTGTCGAGCGAGGGAGCCGTGGTTTACTCAAGAAGTTGAAGCGCTTGTCAAGAGGAAGAGGGCGGCTTATGTTAGGATGAGACGTGAAGGCTCAGTTAGGGCGCTTGAGAGTTACAAGCTAGCCAGGAAGGATCTAAAGGGAGGGCTAAGAAGAGCAAGGAGAGGACACGAGAAGTCATTGGCGGATAGGATCAAAGAAAACCCTAAGGCTTTCTATAGGTATATCAGGAATAAACGAATGATAAGAGTTAGAACAGGGCCAATCAAGGATAGTAGTGGGAAGTTGTGTGCGGAATCAGAGGAGATAGGGGAAGCGTTAAATGAATATTTCTCGTCAGTATTTACAGTAGAAAAAGAAAATGTTGCCGAGGAGATTACTGAGATACAGCCTACTAGGCTAGATGGGATTGAGATTCACAAGGAGGAGGTGTTAGCAATTTTGGAAAGAGTGAAAATAGATAAGTCCCCTGGGCCAGATGGGATTTATCCTAGGATTCTCTGGGAAGCCAGGGAGGAGATTGCAGAGCCGTTGTTGTTGATCTTTAAGTCGTCATTGTCGACAGGAGTAGTGCCGGAGGACTGGAGGATAGCAAATGTTGTCCCCTTGTTCAAGAAGGGGAGTAGAGACAGCCCTGGCAATTATAGACCTGTGAGCCTTACTTCGGTTGTGGGTAAAATGTTGGAAAAGGTTATAAGAGACAGGATTTATAATCATCTTGAAAAGAATAAGTTCATTTGCGATAGTCAGCACGGTTTTGTGAATGGTAGGTCGTGCCTCACAAACCTTATTGAGTTTTTCGAGAAGGTGACCAAACAGGTGGATGAGGGTAAAGCCGTGGATGTGGTGTATATGGATTTCAGTAAGGCGTTTGATAAGGTTCCCCACGGTAGGCTATTGCAGAAAATACGGAAGTATGGGGTTGAAGGTGATTTAGAGCTTTGGATCAGAAATTGGCTAGCTGAAAGAAGACAGAGGGTGGTGGTTGATGGCAAATGTTCATCCTGGAGTTTAGTTACTAGTGGTGTACCGCAAGGTTCTGTTTTGGGGCCACTGCTGTTTGTCATTTTTATAAACGACCTGGATGAGGGTGTAGAAGGGTGGGTTAGTAAATTTGCGGATGACACGAAGGTCGGTGGAGTTGTGGATAGTGTCGAAGGGTGTTGTAGGGTACAGAGGGACATAGATAGGCTGCAGAGCTGGGCTGAGAGATGGCAAATGGAGTTTAATGCGGAGAAGTGTGAGGTGATTCACTTTGGAAGGAGTAACAGCAATGCAGAGTACTGGGCTAATGGGAAGATTCTTGGTAGTGTAGATGAGCAGAGAGATCTTGGTATCCAGGTACATAAATCCCTGAAAGTTGCTACCCAGGTTAATAGGGCTGTTGAGAAGGCATATGGTGTGTTAGCCTTTATTAGTAGGGGGATCGAGTTTCGGAGCCACGGGGTCATGATGCAGCTGTACAAAACTCTGGTGAGGCCGCACCTGGAGTATTGCGTGCAGTTCTGGTCACCGCATTATAGGAAGGATGTCGAAGCTTTGGAAAGGGTGCAGAGGATATTTACTAGGATGTTGCCTGGTATGGAAGGAAGGTCTTACGAGGAAAGGCTGAGGGACTTGGGGTTGTTTTCGTTAGAGAGAAGGAGGAGGAGAGGTGACTTAATAGAGACATACAAGATAATCAGAGGGTTAGATAGGGTGGATAGTGAGAGTCTTTTTCCTCGGATGAGGATGGCAAACACGAGGGGACATAGCTTTAAGTTGAGGGGTGAAAGATATAGGACAGATGTCAGAGGTAGTTTCTTTACGCAGAGAGTAGTAGGGGCGTGGAACGCCCTGCCTGCAACAGTAGTAGACTCGCCAACTTTAAGGGCATTTAAGTGGTCATTGGATAGACATATGGATGTAAATGGAATAGTGTAGGTCAGATGATCGGCGCAACATCGAGGGCCGAAGGGCCTGTACTGCGCTGTAATATTCTAATTCTAATTCTAATTCTAATTCTAATTCAAAGCGAGACTTGCTCATTTCAAACACTCCCTGTACTCTCTTTCTCATGAAGCCTTAAAAAAGAGAAAAACAGAATGGCACTCAAACTCACAACCCTGCCATTAAAAGTCTCATATTCGACTGACTGAACTGTCACTTCTACTCGGTCTCTTATTGGATGGATGCAACTCTAACGCAGGGGTGGCATTCAAATCCTCCCATGGGTCCTCATGTCAGACTGAGTTCCATGTTGTAGACTCAAGCAAAGGAAATCTGCTCACTTCCAAATCTATCAGCGAATTGAAGCTGATTACAATCAACATCATCAGAGGTCAGAACTATCTGGTGAAAGAAGACACACTGAAGTAGGATCCACAATTATTCAAAGGCACGAACAAAGTGAAAAACAAGAAAATCGATGAGTCAATGCAAGCCAAACAACAGAAACACCGAATAATTCCATTCCATTCCAGTCCAGAACCCAGTCCTGTTGTTTTTGGAATAAGGTCACAATTACAGCAACAACTTGATATTCCCACTTGGCTATCTGTACATTTAGTTAATTACAATTTTGTCGACAAGCTCTTTGAATCCAGTTGTCTGGTCCTCAAACCAGCTCCGTATGGAAGTCAATTCCACTTTCTGCAAGGCTGAAACCAATAGAGAAACTTAATCTAAAAATGCCAGCAGACCAGGGCTCGTCCGAGAGTTGAACCCAGGATCTCTCGCATGTTAATTAACCACACTCTCTAAGCGAGAATCATACCCCTAAACCAACGAGCCACTGATAATAAAGGCTTTATTAGCTGCTGTGGAATTTCACTGGAACCCCCCAGCCAATCATCCATTTTTGTTCTGATCAAAGCAACATCCTGCAAATGCTGAAATGAAAACAGAAAGTGCTGGAAATGTTCAGCAGCTCTGGCAGCATCTGTGCTGTGAGAAACACAGTTAACGTTTCAGGGCACTCACCTTTTGTTTCAGCCATCCTTTCAGACTGCTTCTGTCCATCCAATCTCACTTTCTATTCTATCCACATTCTAACCATTCAACACGTTACTACATTTTTCATGAATTCCGCATTTCTTTTATTAATGACAATTTTGTATTTCTGGCCTTTGCTTCAGACACCACCACAAGTGGAATCATGTCTCCATCTACCCAATCAAACCACTTCGCTGTATCCTCACATTGCAATGTTTCTTTAACCCTGACAGACTGTGGAGTTTCTGCTGTTTGATTGCAGTTCTTGCTTCCCGCCAGTAGATGTCACCTCACTCCAATACAGTGAAGTTTACAAATCTGAGAGAGACACAACAGGAAATAATTGTTCACATTATAGTGAATGTGTGGGATTTAGAAATACTAGGAGTGGAGACGAGTTATTATTGCACTCTGCTATTACATCTTTTATAATGGACTCCAGCATTTTCCCCACGACTGATGTCAGGCGAACCGGTATATAATTCGCTGTTTTCTTTCTGCCTCTTTTTTTAAATAGTGGAGTTACATTAACTACCGTCCAATCCATTGGAACTGTTCCAGAGTCGAGAGAATTTTGAAAAAAGACCAGAAATGCATCTGCTATTTCAAGGGACACTTCCTTAAGTACTCTGGGATGTAGATTATCAGGCCCTGGGGATTTATCGGCCTTCAATCCCATCAATTTGCCAAACATTCCCTCCTAATACTGATTTCATACAGTTCCTCCTTCTCACTAGACCCTATGTTCCCCAACATTTCTGGGAGATAATTTGTATCCTCCTTTGTGAAGACAGATCCAAAGTATGTATTTAATTGGTCTGCTATTTCTTTGTTCCCTATTATAAATTCCTCCGTTTCTGACTGTAAGGGGCCCACATTTGTCTTCACTAATCTTTTACTCTACACATATCTATGGCAGCTTTTACAGTCAGTTTTTGTGTTCTCTGCTAGCTTACTCTCATACTCTATTTCCCCCTTCTTAATCAATCCTTTTGTCCTCCTCTGCTAAATTCCAAACGGCTCACAATCATCAGGTTTGCTGCTTGTTCTGGCTATTTTATATTTCTCCTCCTTGGATCCAATACTTTCCTTAATTTCTTTTGTAAGCCACAGTTGAGCCACCCTTCCTGTTTTACTTTTGAACAGACAGGAATGAACAATTGTCGTAATTCATCCATGCGCTCTTTAAATGCTAGCCATTGCCGATCCACTGTCAACCCTTTAAGTAACGTTCCCCAATCTATCATAGCCAACTCCCGCCTCATACCTTCATAGTTTCCTTGGTTTAGATTCAGGACCCGAGTCTCGGAATCAACTCTCTCACTCTCCATCTTAATGAAGAATTTTATCCTATTATGGGCGCACTTCCCCAAGGGACCCCACACAACAAAATTGTTAACTATTCCTTTCTCATTACACAATACCCAGTCCAGGATGGCCTGTTCTCTAGAGGTGTTATACAACTCTATCAATTCTCCACTCAATCTCCTTTGATATAGGCAGAATAATCCCAACTTTTCCAACCTAACCTTGTAACTAAAATCCCCTATCCCTGGATCCATTCTGGTAAATCACCTCTGCGTCCTCTCAAGGACCCTCACATTCTTTCTAAAGTCTGCTGAGCAGAACTGGAAGCAACACTCCAATTGGGGCCTAACCAGAGTTTTATAATGGTTCAGCATAACTTCCCTGCTTTTGTACTCAATACCTCTATTTATAAAGCCCAAGATCCCATATGCTTTGAGAACCACTCTCGCAATATGTGTTGCCACCTTCAAAGATTGATGCACATGAACCCCAAGTCCCTCTATTCCAGCACACACTTTAGAACTGTGCCATTAAGTATATATTGCCTCTCCCTACTCCTTATGCCAAAATACATCACCTCACACTTGTCACTATTAAATTCCATCTGCCACCTGTCTGCCCATTCTGCTAGCCTATCACTGTCCTGTTGCAGGCAGTTCATATCATCCTCACTGTTTGCCGCTCCTCCAAGTTTGGTATCATCGGCATATTTTGAGATTCTACTCTGTATTCCAAGATCCAAGTCACTTATCTTGAGCAAAAAAAAGCAGTGGTTCTGGCACTGACCCTTGGGGAACACCACTGTCGACTATCCTCCAGTCTGACAAAGAACCATTTAATAAGACTCGCTGTTTTCTGTCCTTAAACCAATTTTCTATCCAATTGGACACTGACCCTCCTATACCACGAACCTCAATTTTGTTAACCGCCCTTTTATGTGGTACCTTGTCAAACGTTTCCTTAAAATCCATATAAACAACACCCACTGCATTCCCTTCATCAACCTGCTCTGTTAGTTCATCAAAAAATGCAGTTAGATTAGTCAAGCATGAACTCCCATTTATAAATCCATGCTCACTCTCCTTAATTAACTCGAACCTCTCCAAGTGACTGTTGATTTTTTACCCTGATTATTCTTTCTAAAACCTTACCCACCGCTGCTGTTAATCTAACTGGCCTGTAGTTAGCCGGACTGACCTTACACCCTTACTTGAATAAGGGTGTCGCATTTGCCACTGTTTAATCCTCTGGCACCTCCCCCGTATCCAAGGAAGATTGGAAGATTATAGCAAGCCCTTCCGTTATCTGCATCAGCATTTCCTTTCGCAACCTGGGATGTGAGCCATCCGGACCAGGTAATTTATCTTCCCTCAGCACAGCCAGCCTTTTTAGTACCTCCCTCTCCTAATTTGTACTCTCTCCATTGCCTCTACTCTCTTCACTTCGGCTGATATTTTGTCAAATTCCACTTCCTTAGTGATCACTGATACAAAGTACTCATTAAGTAGATTAACATCGCCCTGCACCTCTAAGCTTATATTATCCTTTTTGTCCCTAATAGGCCCGACTCAACCTGTTACTACCCACTTATCATTTACATGCTGCTCGAAGAGTTTTGGGTTTCCTTTCCTGTTGACTGCCAGTCTATTCTCATAGAAATAGAGAATAAGCAAATATAGAAGATATAAGTGTTTCCCATCCTTGATGAGGTGGAATTTTTTATGTTGTGGGTGGTAATGTCTTGGCCCACGAGTGTGGTGGAAGCAGAGACAATCAATGATTTGAAAAGGAAATTGGATGGATACTTGAAGGAAAGAAACTTGCAGGAGGAGAGGGATCGAGCTGGTGAGTGGAACTGACTGGATTGCTACGGGGAGAGCCAGCATGGACGTGCTAGGCCAAATGACCACCTTCTATGTTGCAAATGACTCTGTGTTGTTTCTCAAATTCAATCCACTGGTGCTTGGTAAATAATCTCAAAGTAAATTGTGCAACTGGAAAATCAGAACCAAGGCAAGGGACGCATAAGGAAGCGAAATTGCTGAAACCCGGGATTAAACCAGGGACCTTTCGATCTTCAGTCTAACGCTCTCCCAACTGAGATATTTCAGCCCTACATTAACAGTGGCTTGGTGTCCTTGTTTTGGAGGAAAATACATACATTCAAGTTTTCCAAAAAATTAAAGAACACAACATGTGAGTAATACTCCCCATTGCTTTCTCAGGACTGATGGATTGTGAAGCGGGAGACAGCCAGAAGTGCCACTGAGCCGCACAGACCCCGAGCTGAGAATGAAATGAGATAAAATTCAATCTTTCATAATGAGATGCTGCAGTGAGGTAAGAGTCCTGAATCAAAGCGAGACTTGCTCATTTCAAACACTCCCTGTACTCTCTACTCATGAAGCCTTAAAAAAGGGAAAATCAGAATGGCACTCAAACTCACAACCCTGCCATTAAAAGTCTCATGTTCGACTGACAGAACTGTCACTTCTACTCGGTCTCTTATTGGATGGATGCAACTCCAGCGCAGGGGAGGCATTCAAATCCTCCCATGGGTCCACATATCAGACTGAGTTCCATGTTGTAGACTCAAGCAAAGGAAATCTGCTCAGTTCCAGAAATTTCAGCGAATTGAAGCTGATTACCATCAACATCATCAGAGGTCAGAACTACCTGGTGAAAGAAGACACCCTGAAGACGGATCCACAATTATTCAAAGGCATCGACAAAGTGAAAAACAAGACAATCGATGAGTCAATGCAAGCCAAACAACAGAAACACTGAAGAATTCCATTCCATTCCAGTCCAGAACCCAGTCCTGTTGTTTTTGGAGTCAGGTCACAATTACAGCAACAACTTTATATTCCAACTTGGCTATCTGTACATTTAGTGAATTACAATTTTGTCGTCAGCTCTTTGAATCCAGTTGTCTGGTCCTCAAGCCAGCTCCGCATGGAAGTCAATTCCACCTTCTGCAAGGCTGAAACCAATAGATAACCTTAATCTAAAAATGCCAGCAGATCAGGAGTCGTCGGAGACTTGAACCCGGGATCTCTCGCATGTTAATTAAACATACTCCCGAAGCGAGAATCATACCCCTAGACCAACGAGCCACTGACAGGTCAGGATTTATTAGCTGCTGTGGAATTTCACTGGAACCCCCCAGTCAATCATCCATTATATTTCAGATTAAAGCAACATCCTGCAAATGCTGAAATAAAAACAGAAAGTGCTGGAAATGTTCAACAGCTCTGGCAGCATCTGTGCTGTGAGAAACACAGTTAACGTTTCAGGGCACTCACCTTTTGTTTCAGCCATCCTTTCAGACTGCTTCTGTCCATCCAATCTCACTTTCTATTCTATCCACATTCTAACCATTCACTACATTACTACATTTTTCATGAATTCCTCATTTCTTTTATTAATGACAATTTTGTATTTCTGGCCTTTGCTTCAGACACCACCACAAGTGGAATCATGTCTCCATCTACCCAATCAAACCACTTCGCTGTTTCCTCACATTGCAATGTTTCTTTTACCCTGACAGACTGTGGAGTTTCTGCTGTTTGATTGCAGTTCTTGCTTCCCGCCAGTAGATGTCACCTCACTCCAAAACAGTGAAGTTTACAAATCTGAGAGAGACACAACAGGAAATAATTGTTCACATTATAGTGAATGTGTGGGATTTAGAAATACTAGGAGTGGAGACGAGTTATTATTGCACTCTGCTATTACATCTTTTATAATGGACTCCACCATTTTCCCCACGACTGATGTCAAGCTAACCGGTATATAATTCGATGTTTTCTTTCTGCCTCTTTTTTTAAATAGTGGAGTTACATTAACTACCGTCCAATCCATTGGAACTGTTCCAGAGTCGAGAGAATTTTGAAAAAAGACCAGACATGCATCTGCTATTTCAAGGGCCACTTCCTTAAGTACTCTGGGATGTAGATTATCAGGCCCTGGGGATTTATCGGCCTTCAATCCCATCAATTTGCCAAACATTCCCTCCTAATACTGATTTCATACAGTTCCTCCTTCTCACTAGACCCTATGTTCCCCAACATTTCTGGGAGATAATTTGTATCCTCCTTTGTGAAGACAGATCCAAAGTATGTATTTAATTGGTCTGCCATTTCTTTGTTCCCCATTATAAATTCCCCCGTTTCTGACTGTAAGGGGCCCGCATCTGTCTTCACTAATCTTTTTCTCTACACATATCTATGGAAGCTTTTACAGTCAGTTTTTATGTTCTCTGCTAGCTTACTCTCATACTCTATTTCCCCCTTCTTAATCAATCCTTTTGTCCTCCTCTGCTAAATTCCAAACTGCTCACAATCTTCAGGTTTGCTGCTTGTTCTGGCCATTTTATATTTCTCCTCCTTGGATCTAATACTTTCCTTAATTTCTTTTGTAAGCCACAGTTGAGCCACCCTTCCTGTTTTACTTTTGCACAGACAGGAATGAACAATTGTTGTAATTCATCCATGCGCTCTTTAAATGCTAGCCATTGCCGATCCACTGTCAACCCTTTAAGTAACGTTCCCCAATCTATCATAGCCAACTCCCGCCTCATACCTTCATAGTTTCCTTGGTTTAGATTCAGGACCCGAGTCTCGGAATCAACTCTCTCACTCTCCATCTTAATGAAGAATTTTATCATATTATGGGCGCACTTCCCCAAGGGACCCCACACAACAAGATTGTTAACTAATCCTTTCTCATTACACAATACCCAGTCCAGGATGGCCTGTTCTCTAGAGGTGTTATACACCTCTATCAATTCTCCACTCAATCTCCTTTGATACAGGCAGAATAATCCTAGCTTTTCCAACCTAACCTTGAAACTAAAATCCCCCATCCCTGGATCCATTCTGGTAAATCACCTCTGCGTCCTCCCAAGGACCCTCACATTCTTTCTAAAGTCTGCTGAGCAGAACTGGAAGCAACACTCCAATTGGGGCCTAACCAGAGTTTTATAATGGTTCAGCATAACTTCCCTGCTTTTGTACTCAATGCCTCTATTTATAAAGCCCAAGATCCCATATGCTTTGCGAATCACTCTCGCAATCTGACTTGCTTCCTTCAAAGATTGATGCACATGAACCCCAAGTCCCTCGATTCCAGTACACTCTTTAGAACTGTGCCATTACGTATATATTGCCTCTCCCTACTCCTTATGCCAAAATACATCACCTCACACTTGTCACTATTAAATTCCATCTGCCACCTGTCTGCCCATTCTGCTAGCCTATCACTGTCCTGTTGTAGGCAGTTCATATCATCCTCAATGTTTGCCGCTCCTCCAAGTTTGGTGTCATCGGCATATTTTGAGATTCTACTCTGTATTCCAAGATCCAAGTCACTTACCTTTCGCAAAAAAAAGCAGTGGTTCTCGCACTGACCCTTGGGGAACACCACTGTCGACGATCCTCCAGTCTGACAAAGAATCATTTCACAAGACTCGCTGATTTCTGTCCTTAAACCAAATTTCTATCCAATTGGACACTGACCCTCCTATACCACGAACCTCAATTTTGTAAACCCCCCTTTTATGAGGTACCTTGTCAAACGCTTCCTTAAAATCCATATAACCAACATCCACTGCATTCCCTTCATCAAGCTGCTCTGTTAGTTCATCGAAAAATCCAGTTAGATTAGTCAAGCATGAACTCCCATTTATAAATCCATGCTCACTCTACTTAATTAACTCAAACCTCTCCAAGTGACTGTTGATTTTTTACCCTGATTATTCTTTCTAAAACCTTACCCACCGCTGCTGTTAATCTAACTAGCCTGTAGTTACCCGGACTGTCCTTACACACTTTCTTGAATAAGGGTGTCGCATTTGCCACTGTTTAATCCTCTGGCACCTCCCCCGTATCCAGGGAAGATTGGAAGATTATAGCAAGCCCTTCCGTTATCGGCATCCGCATTTCCTTTCGCAACCTGGGATGTGAGCCATCCGGACCAGGTGATTTATCTTCCCTCAGCACAGCCAGCCTTTTTAGTACCTCCCTCTCTTAATTTGTACTCTCTCCATTGCCTCTACTCTCTTCACTTCAACTGATGTTTTGTCCAATTCCACTTCCTTAGTGATCACTGATATAAAGTACTCATGAAGTAGATTAACATTGCCCTGCACCTTTAAGCTTATATTATCCTTTTTGTCCCTAATATGCCCGACTCAACCTCTTACTACCCACTTATCATTTACATGCTGCTCGAAGATTTTTGGGTTTCCTTTCATGTTGACTGCCAGTCTATTCTCACAGAAATAGAGAATGAGCAAATATAGAAGATGTAAGTATTTCCCATCCTTGATGAGGTGGAATTTTTTATACTGTGGGTGGTAATGACTTGGCCCACGAGTGTGGTGGAAGCAGAGACAATCAATGATTTGAGAAGGAAATTGGATGGATACTTGAAGGAAAGAAACTTGCAGGAGGAAAGGGATCGAGCTGGTGAGCGGAACTGACTAGATTGCTCCGGGGAGAGCCAGCATGGACATGATATGCCAAACGACCACCTTCTGTGCTGTAAATGACTCGATGTTGTTTCTTAAATTCAATTCACTGGTGCTTGGTAAATAATTTCAAAGTAAATTGCGCAACTGGAAAATCAGAACCAAGGCAAGGGACGCATAAGGAAGCGAAATTGCTGAAACCCGGGATTGAATCAGGGACCTTTAGAGCTTCAATCAAACACTCTCCCAACTGAGCTATTTCAGCCCTACATCAACAGTGGCTTGGTGTCCTTGTTTTGGAAGTAGGTACATACATTCAAGCTTTCCAAAAAATTGAAGAACACAACATGTTAGTAATATTCCCCATTGCTTTGTCAGAACTGATGAATTGTGAAGCGGGAGACAGCCAGAAGTGCAACTGAGCCGCACAGACCCCGAGCTGAGAATGAAATGAGATCAAATTCAATCTTTCATAGAGAGATGCTGCGGAGAGATAAGAGTCCTGAATCAAAGCGAGACTTGCTCATTTCAAACACTCCCTGTACTCTCTGCTCATGAACCCGCAAAAAAGGGAAAAACAAAATGGCATTCAAACTCACAAAAATAAAAGCAAAATACTGCGGACGCTGGAAATCTGAAACAAAAACAAGAAATACTGGAACCACTCAGCAGGTCTGGCAGCATCTGTGGAAAGAGAAGCAGAGTTAACGTTTCGGGTCAATGACCATTCTTCGGATCTGACAAATATGAGAAAAGTCACAGGTTATAAGCAAGTGAGGTGGGGGTGGGGCAAGAGATAACAAAGGAGAAGGTGCAGAATTGACCAGGCCACATAGCTGACCAAAAGGTCACGGAGCAAAGGCAAACAATATGTTAATGGTGTGTTGAAAGACAAAGCATTCATGCAGATTAGGAGTGAATACACTGAATGTTGAACAGCAGCAAGTGCAAACCTGAAAAAAAGCCTGAAACAAACAGTGGGTAAGCAAACTGAACAAACAAAGATGAAATGAAATAAATGCAAAAAAAGATTGTAAAAAATGTAAAAAAGAATGTAAAAAAAAAGGAAGAAAAAATAACTAAAAATGAAAGTAAAATGGGGGGCTATCATGCTCTGAAATTATTGAACTCAATATTCAGTCCGGCAGGCTGTAGTGTGCCTAATCGGTAGATGAGATGCTGTTCCTCTGGCTTGCGTTGATGTTCACTGGAACACTGCAGCAATCCCAGGACAGAGATGTGAGCGTGAGAGCAGGGGGGAGTGTTGAAATGGCAAGCAACCGGAAGCTCAGGGTCCTGCTTGCGGACTGAGCAGAGATGTTCCGCAAAGCGGTCACCCAGTCTGCGCTTGGTCTCCCCAATGTCGAGGAGACCACACTGTGAGCAGTGAATACAGTATATTACATTGAAAGAAGTACAAGTAAATCGCTGCTTCACCTGAAAGGAGTGTTTGGGGCCTGGGATAGTGAGGAGAGAGGAGGTAAATGGGCAGGTATTACACATCCTGCGATTGCAGGGGAAGGTGACCTGGAACGGGGACGAGGTGGTGGAGGTAATGGAGGAGTGGACCAGGGTGCCGCGGAGGGAACGATCCCTTCGGAATGCTGACAGGGGAAAGGAGGGGAAGATGCGACTGGTAGTGGCAATACGCTGGAGGTGGCGAAAATTGCGGAGGATGATCCTTTGGATATGGAGGCTGGTGGGATGAAAAGTGAGGACAAGGGGAACCCTGTCACGGTTCTGGGAGGGAGGGGAAGGGGTGAGGGCAGAGGTGCGGGGATTGGGTCGGACACGGTTGAGGGCCCTGTCAACAACAGAGGGGGGAAATCCTCGGTTGAGGAAAAAGGAGGTCATATCAGAAGCACCGTCATGGAAGGGAGCATCATCAGAGCAGATGCGTCGGAGACGGAGAAACTGGGAGAATGGAATGGAGTCCTTACAGGAGGTAGGTTGTGAAGAAATATAGTCGAGGCAGCTGTGGGAGTCGGTGGGCTTATAATGGATATTGGTATACAACCTACTCGCAGAGATGGAGACAGAGAAGTCGAGGAAGGGAAGGGAAGTGTCAGAGATGGACCATGTGAAGGTGAGAGAAGGGTGGAAATTGGAAGCAAAGTTGATAAAGTTTTCTAGTTCGGGGCGGGAGCAGGAAACGACACCGATACAGTCATCAATGTACCGGAAAAAGAGTTGGGGGAGGGGGCCTGAGTAGGACTGGAACAAAGAATGCTCGACATATCCCACAAAAAGACAGGCATAACTAGGACCCATGCGGGTACCCATAGCGACACCTTTTACTTGAAGGAAGTGCGTGGAGTTGAAGGAGAAGTTGTTCAATGTGAGAACAAGTTCAGCCAGGCGGAGGAGGGTGGTGGTGGATGGGGACTGGTTGGGCCTCTGTTCCAGGAAGAAGCGGAGAGCCCTCAAACAATCCTGGTGGGGGATGGAGGTGCAGAGCGATTGGACGTCCATTGTGAAGAGGAGGCGGTTGGGACCAGGAAAGTGGAAATTGTCAAAATGACGTAGGGCGTCAGAAGAGTCACGGATTTTGGGAAGGAGGTAGAAGCGGGCTGTCCGGGGTTGTGGGACTATGAGGTTGGAAGCCGTAGAGGGAAGATCTCCAGAGGAGATGAGGTCAGTGACAGTCCTTTGGATGGTGGCTTGATGTTCGGTGGTGGGGTCATGTTCCAGAGGGAGGTAGGAAGATGTGTCTGTGAGTTGGCGTTGAGCTTCTGCAAGGTAGAGGTCGGTAAGCCAAACAACAACAGCACCACCCTTGTCTGCAGGTTTGATGACCATGTCGGGGTTGGACCTGAGAGAATGGAATGCCTCAAGTTCAGAGGGGGACAATCTTCTCACCTTGAACAACTTCTCCTTCAACTCCACGCACTTCCTTCAAGTAAAAGGTGTCGCTATGGGTACCCGCATGGGTCCTAGTTATGCCTGTCTTTTTGTGCGATATGTCGAGCATTCTTTGTTCCAGTCCTACTCAGGACCCCTCCCCCAACTCCTTTTCCGGTACATTGATGACTGTATCGGTGCCGTTTCCTGCTCCCGCCCCGAACTAGAAAACTTTATCAACTTTGCTTCCAATTTCCACCCATCTTTCACCTTGACATGGTCCATCTCTGACACTTCCCTTCCCTTCCTCGACGTCTCTGTCTCCATCTCTGGGAATAGGTTGTCTACCAATATCCATTATAAGCCCACCGACTCCCACAGCTACCTCGACTTCACTTCTTCACACCCTACCTCCTGAAAGGACTCCATTCCATTCTCCCAGTTTCTCCGTCTCCGACGCATCTGCTCTGATGATGCTACCTTCCATGACGGTGCTTCTGATATGACCTCCTTTTTCCTCAACCGAGGATTTCCTCCCACTGTGGTTGACAGGGCCCTCAACCGTGTCCGACCCATTACCCGCACCTCTACCCTCACCCCTTCCCCTCCCTCCCAGAACCGTGACAGGGTTTCCCTTGTCCTCACTTTTCATCCCACCAGCCTCCATATCCAAAGGATCATCCTCCGCCATTTTCGCCACCTCCAGCGTGATGCCACTACCAGTCGCATCTTCCTCTCCCTTCCCCTGTCAGCATTCCGAAGGGATCTTTCCCTCTGCGACACCCTGGTCCACTCCTCCATTACCCCCACCACCTCGTCCCCTTCCCAGTGCACCTTCCCCTGCAATCGCAGGAGGTGTAATACCTGTCCATTAACCTCCTCTCTCCTCACTATCCCAGACCCCAAACACTCCTTTCAGGTGAAGCAGCGATTTACTTGTACTTCTTTCAATGTAGTATACTGTATTCGCTGCTCACAGTGTGGTCTCCTCTACATTGGGGAGACCAAGCGCAGACTGGGTGACTGCTTTGCGGAACATCTCCGCTCAGTCCGCAAGCAGGAACCTGAGCTTCCGGTTGCTTGCCATTTCAACACTCCCCCCTGCTGTCATGCTCACATCTCTGTCCTGGGATTGCTGCAGTGTTCCAGTGAACATCAACGCAAGCTCGAGGAACAGCATCTCATCTACCGAATAGTCACACTACAGCCTGCCGGACTGAACATTGAGTTCAATAATTTCAGAGCATGACAGCCCCCCATTTTACTTTCATTTTTAGTTATTTTTTCTTCCTTTTTTTTTTACATTCTTTTTTACATTTTTTACAATCTTTTTTTGCATTTATTTCATTTCATCTTAGTTTCTTCAGTTTGCTGACCCACTGTTTTTTTTTCAGGATTTTTTTCAGGTTTGCACTTGCTGCTGTTCAATATTCAGTGTATTCAGACCTAATCTGTACTAATGCTTTGTCTTTCAACACACCAATAACATATTGTTTGCCTTTGCTCCGTGACCTTTTGGTCAGCTATGTGGCCTTGTCCGATCTGCACCTTCTCCTTTGTTATCTGTTGCCCCACCCCCACCTCACTTGCTTATAATCTGTGACTTTTCTAATATTTGTCAGTTCCGAAGAACGGTCACTGACCCGAAACGTTAACTCTGCTTCTCTTTCCACAGATGCTGCCAGACCTGCTGAGTAATTACAGCATTTCTTGTTTTTGACTCAAACTCACAACCCTGCCATTAAAAATATCATATTCGACTGACAGAACTGTCACTTCTACTCGGTCTCTTATTGGATGGATGCAACTCCAACGCAGGGGTGGCATTCAAATCCTCCCATGGGTCCACATGTCAGACTGAGTTCCATGTTGTAGACTCAAGCAAAGGAAATCTGCTCAGTTCCAAAACTATCAGCGAATTGAAGCTGATTACGATCAACATCATCAGAGGTCAGAACTACCTGGTGAAAGAAGACACCCTGATGAAGGATCCACAATTATTCAAAGGCATCGACAAAGTTTTCTTTTGGGCCTCCTTATCTCGAGAGACAATGGATACGCGCCTGGAGGTGGTCAGTGGTTTGTGAAGCAGCGCCTGGAGTGGCTATAAAGGCCAATTCTGGAGTGACAGGCTCTTCCACAGGTGCTGCAGAGAAATTTGTTTGTTGGGGCTGTTGCACAGTTGGCTCTCCCCTTGCGCCTCTGTCTTTTTTCCTGCCAACTACTAAGTCTCTTCGACTCGCCACAATTTAGCCCTGTCTTTATGGCTGCCCGCCAGCTCTGGCGAATGCTGGCAACTGACTCCCACGACTTGTGATCAATGTCACACGATTTCATGTCGCGTTTGCAGACGTCTTTATAACGGAGACATGGACGGCCGGTGGGTCTGATACCAGTGGCGAGCTCGCTGTACAATGTGTCTTTGGGGATCCTGCCATCTTCCATGCGGCTCACATGGCCAAGCCATCTCAAGCGCCGCTGACTCAGTAGTGTGTATAAGCTGGGGGTGTTGGCCGCTTCAAGGACTTCTGTGTTGGAGATATAGTCCTGCCACCTGATGCCAAGTATTCTCCGAAGGCAGCGAAGATGGAATGAATTGAGACGTCGCTCTTGGCTGGCATACGTTGTCCAGGCCTCGCTGCCGTAGAGCAAGGTACTGAGGACACAGGCCTGATACACTCGGACTTTTGTGTTCCGTGTCAGTGCGCCATTTTCCCACACTCTCTTGGCCAGTCTGGACATAGCAGTGGAAGCCTTACCCATGCGCTTGTTGATTTCTGCATCTAGAGACAGGTTACTGGTGATAGTTGAGCCTAGGTAGGTGAACTCTTGAACCACTTCCAGAGCGTGGTCGCCAATATTGATGGATGGAGCATTTCTGACATCCTGCCCCATGATGTTCGTTTTCTTGAGGCTGATGGTTAGGCCAAATTCGACAAAGTGAAAAACAAGAAAATCGATGAGTCAATGCAAGCCAAACAACAGAAACACTGAAGAATTCCATTCCATTCCAGAACCCAGTCCTGTTGTTTTTGGAGTTAGGTCTCATTTACTGCGACAACTTTATATTCCCACTTGGCTATGTGTCCATTTTGTAAATTTCAATTTTGTCAACAAGCTCTTTGAATCCAGTTCTCAGGTCCGGAAGCCAGCTCCGTAAGGCTTCCAATCAGTAACATTAAACTAAAAATGCCAAGAGCTCATTGGTGATTTGAACCTGTGGTCGCTCACACTTTCATTAATCACACTCCTTAAACAAGAATCACACCCGTTGACCAAGGAGCCACTGACAGCAAGGTGTTGTATTAGCTCCTGTGGAATTTCACGGGCACCCACAGTGGATCATCCAACCCATAATCCTGAGATTAAAAGTGTCCTGTTCCACTGACTGAACTGTCACTTCTACTCTGTCTCTTATTGGACGGATGCAGTTGTAGGCTCCACCCCCGGGTTGGCAGTTTTTTCTCCGTGAACCAGCGTCCTCTCAATTCCCAAATTTATCAGTAAATCCACTGACAAAATCTCCAAAGTGTTATTTATTCCTCTCACTCCTCGACAATAAAATTTCGATCTCTTTGCTCTTTTTACCTTCCAAACATTGATATCCATTTTGCTCAGCATTTATTTCTCTCTCCTTTTTATTTAGTTCATGCATTTTCTTAGAAACATTTCATTTCAATTATTTCTGGGGCAAGAAATGAACAGAAGAGATTTGCTGCAATGATACCAGGAGTGAAGGATTTCAGTTATGTGGAGAGATTGGAGAAGCTGAGGTTGTTCTTCTTGGAGCAGAGAACGTTCAGAAGAGATTTGTCCGAGGTGTTCAAAATCATGATGGTTCTCAACACTTTAAATCAGGAGAAACTGTTTCCTGTGGCAAAAGGGTCAGTAAGCAGAGGACACAGATATCAGGTGATTGGCAAAAGAACCAGAGGTGACATGAAGAACCATTTGTTACACAGTAATGTGTTGTGATCTGGAATGCACTGCCTGATTTGGAGATGAAAGCAGATTCAATCGTAACTTTCAAAAGGGATATGGATAGATGCTGGAAGGGAAAATGTACAGGATTACAGGAAAAAACCACGCAGCAGGACTAATTGTAATTTGTCTCTACCAAAGAGACAACACTGGCATGATCGACCAAATAGTCTCTTTGTTCGTCATTCTGTGATTCCATAGACATCATGTTACTAGAATTCCCTCTGACCTGGAAGAGAATCAAACCGAGATTCGAGGTATTGTAAACACCACCCATGCCATGTTGTTTATTCTCTGTTTTTCACATTGGCTGCTCCTCGTTCTTTATGTGTTTCCAGCCTGGTCTGCTCCTCTGACCGTCATTCCTGACACTCTATCGACCGTGGCTGACTCATTGTTTGCAATGTTGTGTAATGGTGACTTCACCTTTAAGAAACTGGACCTTTAAGAGACCAAGCCACTGATGCAACAGATGACATCATCATACATATATAAGGAGACACCATTTTGAGAGACACATTCTACACATGGCTTGTCGAGAGCACACACACACCAATGAGAAAAAGACCTTGGACCTGTGATCATGCCATGTAGCTAAGAAAGACAATAAATACTGTTTGTATTGAATCTGAATATAAAGCCTGGGGTCATCAGTTAATGTAGACGTAAGAACACAGCACAACACTATATTTTTCTGACATTGAGGATTAAAAAGAAGTAATCACACAGACAACCAGGGACATACAGAAGACTTACATTGACAATTCCAGATTTAAATAAATAACAATCATCATGTGTGCACAACAACAGCCAGTCTTTCCAGCCTTTACAGAGATAGACAGCAACCCAGGGAAACACTGGAGCAAATGGCTCACAGGATTTGAACTCCTAATGATGGCACTCGCTATCAATACACCCCGAAGAAAGAGAGCGTTACTTCTACACTATGCTGGACCAAAAGTTGACAATACCTTCAATACACTCAGAGACACTGGAACCGATAATGATTATGATGTTGCGATGCATTTTCTAACAAGATATTTTCAAGCAAGGGCAAATCCTCACGATGAAATTTATGTTTCAGGCAAGCAAAACAATCTGGTGCGAGACTCTTGACCACGACATGATGAGACTCAGAAGTCTGAGAAAGAGGCAAATAACGTGACGACGAGATTCCCCTGAGAAACACACAAAACACAAGGACACGGAGGAAACCCAGAGAAAGGTCAAGGAAGACCAAGACAGAAGTCACAATCACATTCAAACATCCAATCATTGCAGTGGTGAGGATCCTTATTACAAAACTTGTCCTTCGAGAGGGAAGAAGTGTCAAGTCTGCAGAACAATGGGACATTTCATTACAGTATGCTGATCGAAGCCGGCAGGAAACATTCATAGATTTAAATGCCAGATGGAAGATTACATATTTGCAGCACGAGAGAAGATTTTTGTTGCTCGCGACCACAATTCCCGTCACGTGCCCATGTGTGATGTGTTCAGAGGCAATTCGACAATATCTTCAGTAATTGACTCGGAGCAATGATCAACATAATGGATGCTCCGACATTCCACAAGTAACAGAGAAAACAGAAACTGTAATTGAACAAGCTGATATCTAAAATCTTCTCCCATGGATCAGATGCTCCTCCACCAGTCCTAGGGATCATGCAAGTTACTTTTAAATCCTCCCAGGGGTCCACAGGTCAGACTGAGTTCCATGTTGTAGAATCAAGCAAAGGAAATCTGCTCAGTTCCAAAACTATCAGCAAGTTGAACCTGATTACGAAAAACATCACCAGAGGTCAGAACTACATTGTGAAAGAAGACACTCTGAAGAAGGATCCACAATATAGACAAAGACATCGGCAAAGTAAAAAAGAAAACGTTATTTTAGTTTGTTCAGTTTGTTTCCACTGTGCCTACCCACTGTTCTTTTCATGTTTGTGATTGTGGCTGTTTAGTTTTTCAGTCCATTAACACACTATCTGCACAAATGCTTTGTATTTCAGCACACCATTAACATATTGTTTGCCTTTTTCTGGTCAACTATTCTGTGGCCTTGTCCTATCTACACATTCTCCTTTGTCATCTCTTGCCCCACCCCCGCTTTACTTGCTTATAACCTTTTACATTTCTAATATTTGCCAGTTCTGAAGAAGGGTCACTGACCTGAAACGTTAACTCTGCTTCTATCTCCACAGATGCTGCCAGACCTGCTGAGTCTTGTCAGCACTTTCGGTTTTTATTTCAGATTTCCAGCATCTGCAGTATTTTGCTTTTAAGAAATTCGATGAATCAGTTTCCTTATTTATTTCTGACAAATGATTGATTTGAGTTAGGTAAGGTACCAAGGGTTACAGAAACAAGCAGACAAATGGTGTTAATATACAGATCAGCAAATATCTAATTGAATGGTGGAACAGACTCGAAAGTCTGAATGTCCTCGTCAAGTTCTTATGTTTCTCTTCATTGTCCAAACCCCAACAGTAAACGTCTTTGTTCTCTCCATAGACGTTGAATGAGCCATCGTGTGTTTCCAGTGTTTTGACTTGTTTAAAGGTCGGTTTTTGGGATGAGCCGATGGAATTTAAAACTGATATCCGGCTTCAAACTGCTATTAACCGAGGCCACGCCATTGTCGGATCATTTAATGACCACTCAAAATTCACCGGAGACCAGTGTTAGTGTGCAGCTAACAGAGGGGACGTTTGTACAGTCAGGGCAGGGAACAGCAGTGAGACCAGTGTTAATGTGCAGCTATGAGAGGGGATTTCTGTACCGTCAGGGCAGGGAACAGCAGTGAGACCAGTGTTAATGTGCAGCTATGAGAGGGGATTTATATACCGTCAGGGCAGGGAACAGCAGTGAGACCAGTGTTAATGTGCAGCTATGAGAGGGGACTTTTGTACAGTCAGGGCAGGGAACAGCAGTGAGACCAGTGTTAATGTGCAGCTATGAGAGGGTATTTCTGTACAGTCAGGGAATGAAACAGCAGTGAGACCAGTGTTAATGTGCAGCGATGAGAGGGGATTTCTGTACAGTCAAGGAATGGAACAGCAGTGAGACCAGTGTTAATGTGCAGCTATGAGAGGGGATTACTGCACCAACAGGGCAGGGAACAGCAGTGAGACCAGTGTTAATGTGCAGCTATGAGAGGGGATTTCTGCACCATCAGGGCAGGGAAAAGGAGTGAGACCAGTGTTAATGTGCAGCTATGAGAGGGGCTTTCTGTACAGTCAGGGCGGGGAACAGCAGTGAGGGAGAGAAGCTGTCGGTATCTGGGCAGGGTCTGAGTTTATCGAATAGTATCAAGAAAGAGCAATTATATTGGGACTGTGTTGTGTTCTCTCTCACACACAGACAGTTACTCTCCCTCCCTCTGTCTTGCTCTCTCTCACAGACACATACCAATTTTTTTCTCTCTCTTATGAACTCTGTCTCATACTCTTTCTCTCTGCCCATTTTCCAGTAGAAATAGAAAGCCTTCTACTATTTTGGAGAATCTGGAGTTGTTCTTCTTTGGGAAGAGAAGGTTGAGATGAGATTTGATAGAGGTGTTCAAAAGCATGAAGGGTTTGGACAGAGTAGATCGGGAGAAACTATTCCCATTGGCAGAAGTGTCAAGAACCAGAGGGCACAGATTTAAGGTGAAAGGCCAAAGAACCAGAGGCAACATGAGGAAAAACTTTTTTATGCAGCGACTGGTTAGGATCTGGATTGCACTGCCTGACAGTGTGGTGGAGGCAGATTCAATCATGACTTTTGAAAGAGAATTTAATAATTATCTGAAGAAAAGAAAATTCAGGGTTACAGGCTGGGGCATTGTGACTAGCTGGCTTGTTCCTGCAGAGAGCTGGCATGGACACAAGGGGCTGAATGGCCCACTTCTGTGCTGTAACCTGTCTATGATTCTATGACTCTAAGCCTAGAGATTACCAGTGCCTGTGAGTGCCTCAAATGTCTGCAGGTGGTGAACCAGCCCACAAACCAAGGAATGAAGCAGTAATTAAAGTTCAGAAATCCTAAGGTATCAGGATGTGGGAGGGACTATTGCTCTCAGTTTAAAGTACTGATTTCATTAATTGAATATCCTTAGTGTCCCAGCTCAGTGTAATCCTGAGCAATAATTGCCAGCAGGTTTTTGAAGTGACAATTAAATGAGGCCCTGTTGGTGGATGTTAAAGATTCCCCAGCGCTATTGAAAGAATCACAGGGAATTCTCGCACTGTCCTGACCAACATTCCTGACTCAGTAACATCACCTGAAACAGCTGAACACAAAGAACTAACTGAAGGGTCAAAGTGTAAGGGAGAAAAACCAAACCCGTGTCAACTTCACACAGGAACCCATCGACCATCAGAAAACACACTTCAAGAGCTGCAATGTCTGATCATTGAGTCACAGGTATCTCCTCCTGCCTGGCTTCGTTCCGTGTGGGAATGGGAATTAGAATGTTTCAGCAACTCATGAAGGTATCCCCGGAGCAGTTGAAACAGCATTCCCCGTGTTTCAGTAAGAAATTCTGATCTGAAATGAAGAAAAAACAGAAAATGCTGGTAATACTCAGCAGATCTGTCCATCACAGGACTGGTACAAGCTCAATTCTCAATCCAAACAGTGAGAGATCCAAACACTGAGACAGAATAAGAACAGAGAGAGAAAAAACAGGTTAACTGTGCTATGAGAGTAAAAGCAGGAAATGCTGGAAATACTCAGCAGGTCTGGCAGCATCTGTGCAGAGAGAGAAGCAGAGTTAAAATTTCAAGTCAGTTACCCTTCATCACAGCTGACAAATATTATAAATGAAAAGGTTTTATGCAAGTAAAGCTGGGGGTGGGGCAAGAGATAACAAAAGAGGTGTTGATTGGACAAGGTCACAGAGAATAACTGACCAGAAGGGCATGGAACAAAGGCGAACAGTGCTGAACAGTGCTCAATGGTGTGCTGAAAGACAAAGTGTTAGTACAGAGAAGGTGTGAATTGACTGGAATGCACAAAGCACCCGAGCACAAACATTAAACACTTTCTTTAAAACAGAAACAATGGGTAGACACAGTAGAAACAAACTGACCAAACTAAAAAAAAACTGAAATAAAATAACCAAAGAAAAAAGAAAAAACAAAAAAAACTGAACATAAAAAAGTGTGTTGGGGGGGTGTGGGGGGTGGGGTCTGTCAAGCTTTGAAATGATTGAATTTAATGTTCAGTCCGGCAGGTTGTAGCGTGCCGAATCACTGACCTGAAACGTCAACTCTGTTTCTCTCTCCACAGATGCTGCCAGACCTGCTGAGTACTTCCAGCATTTTTTTTTTTGTTTCAGATTTCCAGCATCTGCAGTATTTTGCTTTTATGTTATGAGAGTACTTCTACTGTTTTTGTAAACATGTTTTAAACATGTAAAGTTGAATTATGGACACTGATTCATGTGGAATCTTGAGGAGATTCCTCCAGTCCTCTGGCATCATTCCCATATTCAAGGAGGATTGAAAGATTGTGGTTCGAGCCTCCGCTATTTCCAAACTTACCTCCCTCAGCAACCCAGGATGTAGCCCATTCAAACTGGGTGACTTTTCTACTGTGAGAGCTGCCAACCTTGTAATTGTCTCCTCTTTATCTATTTTCATTCCGTCCAATTTTCTCACTTCCTCCTCCTTTACTGTGACATTGGCAGCATCCGCTCATTTTGTGATGACAGATGAAATGTACTTAATTAGTACCTCAGCCACACCCTCTGCCTCCACAGGATCTCCTAATTGACCCACCCTTTCATCGTCTGTCCATATGTTGGTAAAAGACTTCATTGTTCCCAGTTATGTGACCCGCTAATCTTTTCTCATACATTCTCTTGCTGATCTCATTTCCTTTTTCAGCTCTCCTCTGTACTTTCTGTATTCTGCTTGTTTCTCTACTGCATATGAATCCTCACATGATTTCTATATTAATGGTTTTTGAACTATTTTGTGAAAGGATTTCGTTTTGTAAATTTCTCCCTCGCTCCCCTCATGGTCAGGCAGAAAGTTTAACTGCTGTGTTTTCTAACAGCAACAGCTTTATTTGAAAAGCCATTGTGACAGGATTCCGGGTTTGAATCCAGTCACAAATCTGGTTCTGATGTCTTGTGGCTCCAGCTGTCCCATGACCTGTCAGAGGATGACCGCATAATTGACCCAGTCATGGAGCTGTGGGTTGATGTTTAAATTGTTTCAAAATAATTTTCCAGAAGGACAATTAAAATGAATCGATATATAAAAGGTAGATTTTGTGAATTTGTACTCCCAGTGTAAATTCCTGCAGTCTGCTGGTTTTCAGATCCCCAATTCCCCACAGGAAGCTCTGTGCTCAGAGTCTGTATTCCATAACAACATTATACAGAATCATTTCATGGGGGACCCCAGTGTGAATTGTGGACAGGTGGGTCAGTTTTAACTTTCAAAGTAACACAGAAGCAAAATACTGCTGATACTGGAAATCTGAAATAAAAACAGAAAATGCTGGAAATACTCAGCAGGTCTGGCAGCATCTGTGGAGAGAGAGACAGTTAACATTTCTGGTCTGTAACCTTTCATCAGACCTGGGCTGAAATTGTTTGTGGAACAGACACGATGGGCCAAGTGGCCTCTTTCTGTGCCTTGAACTTTCTATGACTCTATGATTCTATGAGATTCTGGAATCAATTTCAGGGTCGACGACATTGCTCTCTGTAAGGATAGGAAGATGGAGATTATTAAGTACAGTGCAAGAATATAGATGCTTTTACATTATTTTAATCAAAATTGATTTCAATTTTGTGCTCACGAATCCTATCTTTTGATCACAATGACACTGATCACAATGGAAAAAGCAAGACTTGCATTTCACGACCACAGGACGTTGCAAAGCCTTTTACAGACAATAATGGACTTTCCAAGTGTAGTCACTGTAGTCATGTAGGAAACATGGTGGCTAATGTGCGCACAGCAAGCTCCCAGAAACAACAATGTGATAAAAACGAGATAATCTGTTTTTAAGTGATGTTGATTCAGGGTTAAACAATAACCAGCACCCCAGAAATAATTCCCCTTCTATTCTCTGAAATAGTGCCATGGTACCTTTAACATCCACCTGAGAGGGCAGAGGGATCCTCAGTTTTCTGTCTCACCTGAAAAACAGCATTTCTGATAGTGCAGCACTGCCTTCGTACGAAACTGGAGTGTCAGCCTTTTCTAAAGGGCTGTTAGTCCTACTGGAAGATATTTAAAGGAAGATTAAATGAAATGAAGCAAATACATTGCTTTTGCCTCTCTCCCATCCCCCCAATAACAGTTAAATTAATTATTTGCTCTTCCCTCCCAAAACCTACCTTTACCATCTGACCTTCCGCCCAAAACTGCACAAACTGTAAACTATAACCATTCCCACCATCCCCTACACCCATGACATTAATTTGACTCCGTCCCCCCACCCCCACACTGAGAAACTTACCTTCTCCCCCCTCCCCACCAGTGTTGCACCTCATTTCCCCGGATGGGGCTCCGAAGACACGGCAGTGCCGGTCACCGGGCTGAAGATCGTAGCGGAACATCAGGAAGTGATGGGATAATAATTAATACAGGTTTGTGGTCGCGTTGCCGAGCGGTGGGTGTCCCCCACAAGGCCTCGCCGTCGCCGGCAATATCGAGCCAGGCCCTGCCCGCGTTGAGGTCCGTGGCGGGCCTCATCCGGGGCCATCTTAAGGCGGCTCCCACCACACCCCCACCACAGATCTCGACGTCGAGGGCTCTGTAGAATCCAGCCCATTGTTTCTGTCAATCTCAACTCCACAAGGAGTTGCCTGTTAATTGCAGAAAAATTAAAGCTCTATAACCTTTTGATAAAAGCGGGTTCAAATCCATTTCCAAACAAATGATAGTTCTCATTGTATCTAGAACATGTTTTCTTACATACAAACATACCAATTCGGAGCAGGAGTAGACCACTCGGCCCCTCGAGTCTGCTCCACCATTCAATAAGATCATGGCTGATCTGATTGTAACCTCAACTCCACATTCCCACCTGCCCCCGATAACCTTTCTCCCCCTTGTTTATCAAGAATCTATCTACCTCTGTCTTAAAAAATGTCAGAATTTCTGTCGTCCAGCAACTCTCACTTTATTTCCTGGATTTCACCTAAAAAATGTATTTCCACACTTTAGATATCCTGTACTTCATTAATGTTTTTGCTCTCTGGGGATTTCCCTTTAATTATATTCAGTGCTGGTATTTTACTGCCACACACTGACTGAAAGTGTCCCATCTTTCTGCAGGAAAAACACTCAGCTTCTTTGGCGAGGCAGTTTTCCCATTTGTGTCTCTCTCGGCCACACCTACTGCAATTGGTTGCAGCTACCACGAGATGCTCTTCCCGTCTTTCTTGTCTTTTACCCCTAATTTTTCCTTTTGTTTTCTGAACAAATTCAATTGTGTCTGCAACTCTCGAGATCAGACTCTCCCTGTCCCCTCGAACAACGGATTGGTTAAACTTTCTAACCTCTGCTTGTTTGCTCAATTGAAACTCTTTCGTTAATGTGAGATCAGCCCTGGACTGTAGATGATCTGAAAGGGTGTTGTCCAATACCCAGAACACAATCCAGTCTCCATTCAGCTCTTCTCTTAAGTTGCCGTATTCACAAACCTCCGTGAGTTTGTACAAGTCATTGATAAATGAAAGAATGCTCTCCCCTTTCTGTTTTGTACGCTTATTAAATTCAAAGTGATTCCTGACAATGCAGCAGCCAGCCGACGTCATCAGAGCGCTCCAAGCTGCGCACATGCACAAACAGTCTCCTGCGCTCTGAGATGCTGCGCATGCTCAGCCGACATCTTCCAGGAAGAAGTGGCGCATGTGCGGGAAAACTCTTTACTCCCTCTCAGCCACTCACTCCAGGCCGCTCACTGCCTGCTCCTCGCTACCCCGCTCCCCCGCCCTCCGGCCGCTTGCTACCCCCCACCCCCGCACTGCCCTCTCTCCGTCCACTCACGCCCCGCTTCCCCCCCCACGTCCCTCCAGACACTAGCTCTAAGCCATGCTGCCTCCCTCCTCTCGGCCTCTCGCTCCAACATTCGATCATTCTTCACCGCACCACCCGATAAAGCAAGGCATGCCTCGAGGGGTGATGGGGCAATGTTGGAGCGAGTGGCCGAGAGGAGGGAAGCGGCAGAGCCCATAGCCTGGAGTGTGAGCGGCCAGAGAGCAGGATGGGGGTGGTGGTGGGTGAAGCGGGGAGTGAGCAGTCAGAGAGTGGGATGGGGGAAGCGGGGAATGATCGTCCGGAGAATGGGATGGCGCTGTTTAGAGGGGATTTGAGGAAAAAATGTTTCACCTCGAGGGTGGTTGGAATCTGGAACACATTGCCTGAAGGAGTGGTAGAGGCAGGAACCCTCACAACATTTAAGACGTATCTAGATGAGCACTCAATACGCCACAGAATACAAGGCTACGGCCACGTGCTGGAAAATGGAATTAGAATAGATAGGTACTTGATGGCCGGCACGGACATGATGGCCGAAGGGCCTGTTTCTGTGCTGTATAACTCTATGAGTCTATGAAACCTCACTGAATTACAGAGGGTGTGCAGCACTGTCAGAGGTGCTGTCCTTCTGATGAGACTTCAAACAGCGCAACGTTCTCCGAGTATCAACCAAAACATGTCCATTGTGTAGATATGTGCCATATTTGCTTATGAAATGACAGTCACTGCTCCGAAAGTAATTCACTTTAGGTGAATTAAGATGACTTGGTACTATTTAAATGGCTAATGCACAAGAAGGAGCGGGGGACTGTTGGGGGTGGGACAGAGGCGGCGATGGCAACCTTTGAGGGGATTTTTGGGTCGAAGTTGTTTTCTGTGATAAATTGAGTAGCTCCATCTTTAATCCTGGCAGCTGCCTGAATGTCACAGACAGTGACATTTCAGTGGAAGAGGCTGCATTTGCGCATGTGCTAGTGCAGCATCACCTGGTGGTTGCGTTGTCAGCAAACGCAGCGTTTTAACTTTGGCTGCACGATGACATTTTTTTCCTCAATTAAAATAGGTCTTGAGTGCCTTAATAACTTCTTCACATGTAGCCTTCTGTTCTTCATGAGGATGTTGCATACACACTCCCTCCATTGCAGACAATAGTGTACTGACCTGCTGAGTGTACGAGACCCGATGCAGTAGATACCTTGCAAACCTCTGGAAACATCTCGGCCACTCCTCGGCTTGGTTCACTCCAGTGACCTTTTCAAAGGTCCAGGCAAAGATTTCTCCTTCTTCACTTTGGTTTGCTGTGGCCCCCATATAATATTCTGATATCTGTCAACAATTTATAAGAGTCTGACGGTTAAAATAACCTGAGTTTACTCTACACATCTTGCATTGAATGTTTCAGCTACAACTCTCCATGAGGTGCCGTACAGATTATATTACATCACTTCCTGTGATGATGCACATAGTCTATTTATATAATCTGCCCAGTAACAACCCAATGTCCACTCTTATATGACTGTACAGATGTGAGAAAAGCTGAGGATGGGAATGGAACGTCTGAATGAAGATTTCATGCTGCTGATGATGTAAATGAGGCTGATCTGTTACCCATTCCACAATCCCTCTTTATTTCTGTGCATGTTTCTCGATGTTGTTTCAACCCAATTGAAAAAGAATCACAAATCCTCCTCTGGAGCCTCAGATATTCATTAAGAAAAGGCATGGTGACCAAGTGGTAAGGCGTCAGTCTCGTAAACTGAAGATCACGGGTTCAATCGCTGTTCATGCCTTATGATTAGTTTCTCACTTTAAATGTGATGTTTTCCTCAAGGATGCCCATTGCGGTGTGCATCCCTGGGAACAGCCCGTCGAGCACAGACTCCTGTGTTACAGAGCTGCTTGGGATGAACCTCGACAAAAACCACTGCATCTCTTTCCTCACCTGCTTTGCAAAGACACATTCCAGAATAAGGTGGGCAACTGTCTCTTCCCCACCACAGCCACATCGAGGGCCGTGTGTGGAGGGGGCGAGACTCCGGGCATGCAGGAAGGATCAGACAGGAAGGGCTCTTCTTACCACCAGCCAAGCTACATCTTGGTGCTTGTTTGAAAGTTCTGCTGATGAGGCATTTTGCCAAATGACGTTGGCAGTCTGCTCGGGGAACCATCCGACCGGATCCACCATCTCCTTTTCCCGTAGGGCCTTGAGGACATTCCGTGCAGACCACTGCCTGATGGATTGGTGGTCAAAGGTGTTTTCCCGCAGAAACATTCCCACGAAGGATAGCTGGTACGGTATGGTACAACTGGATGAAGCAATCCGCGGCAATGTGACCAGACCCATCCTTCGCAACACCTCAGCACATAGTGACACTTGGTGTTTGTGTACTGGGGCTCTACACATAGCTTGATGCAGCTGCACACGAAGGTGGTCATCAGGATGAGGGCGACGTTGGGTACATTTTTCCCACCCTTGTCCATAGGTTTGAACATCGTGTCCCTCCCGCCCTGGTCCATTTTAGATCTCCAGATAAAGCGGAAAATGGCTCGGGTGACTGCCACAGTGCAGGAGTGGGGTATGGGCCAGACCTGCGCCACGTACAGCAGCAACGAGAGTGCCTCGCACCTGATGGCCATTTTCTTACCCACAATGGAGAGAGATCGCTGCTCGCACACACTCAGTTTATTGTGCACCCTGGCCACTCGCTCCTTCCAGGTTTTGGAGCAGGCCCTGGTCCTTCCGAACCGTATCCCCAGCACCTTCAGGTAGTCTGACCTGATGGTGAAGGGGACAAAGGATCGGTCGGCCCTGTTCCCTAAGAACATGGCCTCACTCTTGCCATAGTTGACTTTGGTTCGAGCTGGTCGCAGATGCTCATCTGTCTGCGAGGGGATGGTGGATCCGAGCAGAAGACAGCGACATTGTCCATGTACAGGGAGGCTTTTACCTGAGTGCGTCCACTGACTGGGATTGTCACCCCTCTTATGCCTGCAACCTTCCTAATGGACTCTGCAAAAGGTTCGATACAGCAATCAGACAAGACAGTGGAGAGAGGACAGCCTTGTCTGATTCCATATTGGATCAGGAAACTTTATGATTCCCACCCATTGATTGAGACTGCACTACTGATGTTTGTGTAAAGCAGTTTGAACCAGTTGCATATTCCCTCCCCAAACCCCATTTTGGAGAGCACGTCCATCATGAATGTGTGCAATATCCCGTCAAAAACCTTCTCCTGGTCCAAGCTGATGAGGCAGATCTCCATATCCCTGAGTAGTGTGAGACTATCAGAGATCTTCCTGCTGAGTACAGTGCAGGTCTGGTCAGGGTGAATCACCAACTGCAGACCAGACTTGACTTAACTGGCGATGACTTTGGACAGAATCTTGTAATCTACATTAAACAGTGAGATGGGCCGCCAATTTCTGATTTCCGCCCTCACCCCCTTCCGCTTGTAGATGAGGGTGATGATGCGTTTCCTCATGGATTCTGACATGCTGCCGGCCAGGAGCATACTCTCGTATACTTCCAGCAGGTCTGGTCCGACCCAGTCCCACAGGGCCAAATGCAACTCAACCGGTAAGCCGTCACTTCCGGGAGATGTACTCGTCTCGATGGACCTGATGGCCTTTGTCAGCTCGTCCAGAGTTAGCGGCTTGTCCAGTCTCTCCCTCATGCTGTCTTCTAAGACCTCCGTGATAGATGACAGGAAGAACTGGGAAGCCGTGCTGTCTGTGGGCTTTGCGTCTTACAGCCCAGCATAAGAGGATTTGCTAATCTTTAATTTTTTTTTTAGAGATACAGCACTGAAACAGGCCCTTCGGCGCACCAAGTCTGTGCCGACCATCAACCACCCATTTATACTAATCCCATATTCCTACCACATCCCCACCTGTTCCTATATTTCCCTACCACCTACCTATACTAAGGGCAATTTATAATGGCCAATTTACCAACCAGCCTGCAAGTCTTTTGGCAGGAGACCGGAGCACCCGGAGAAAACCCACACAGACACAGGGAGAACTTGCAATCTCCTCCGAGGCATTCTCCAGGATTGAACCCGTGTTGTTGGAGCTGTGAGGCTGCGGTGCTAACCACTGCGCCACTGTGCCGCTATGTCAGACTGCGAAGACCTTACTGAGCCATCCTGTTCCTTCAAGCTGCTGATAACAGAGCTCTCTCTTTTGGAAGAAGAAACGCGAGCACGTCTCATCCTGCTCAATGGAGAGGACTCTGGACCGGAAGATGATCTTGGAGGCCTCCGTGGCAAAGAGCGAGGCCTGCTGGTTCTTCACCTCTTGGAAGTCCTCCTTGACCTCGACCCCCATCGACTGCAGCCAGAGCAGATTTTGCATTCTTTTCTGGAGTCTCTCTCTCGCCCTCTGAACACCTTTGAAGAGAAAGAACCTTTATCTTCAAAGCCTTAATAACAATGTGCAGCCTGCATGGGAACGTTCATGGTCAAATAGATTGGAGGGAATATTGACCGTGATCTCTTCAGTCCCCTTGTGGTCCATTGTGAAGTCAGGTTCAGTTCTCAAACTGCTTCATTCTGCTTAGACCAGGGGTGTGCAACCCTCAGCTCCGGAACAGAATGTGGTTCTTCAACATCTCATTGTGGTCGCCAACCTAAAAATCGTTAAGTCTAGAAAATAAGAGCCATGTTTTTATTGTGGGGATAAAGGGCTACACTTTATGGTTTCAAATATTTATTCCAATGAAAAACATCATTCTGCTCCAAATAAACCTTTCACGTGGTTATAGATACACCCTGGTTATACATAAAATAAAAGCAAAATACTGCGGATGCTGGAAATCTCAAATAAAAACAAGAAATGCTGGAAATACTCAGCAGGTCTGGCAGCATCTGTGGAGAGAGAAGCAGAGTTAACGTTTCAGGTCAGTGACCCTTCTTCTGAACTGGCAATTATTAGAAATGTAAAAGATTATAAGCAAGTAAAGCGTGGGGTGGGGCAAGAGATAACAAAGGAGGTGTAGATAGGACAAGGTCACAGAATAGCTGACCAGAAGGTCATGGAGCAAAGGCAAACAATATGTTAATGGTGTGTTGAAAGACAAAGCATTAGTACAGATAGGGTGTTAACGGACTGAAAATTGAACAGCCACAAGTATAAACATGAAAAACAGCGGGTAAGCAAACTGAACAAACTAAGATGAAAAAAAATAAACATACAAAAAAAATGTAAAAAATGTAAAAAAAGAAAAAATAACTAAAAATTAAAGTAAAATGGGGGGCCGGTCATGCTCTGAAATTATTGAACTCAATGTTCAACATTAATTGGGATAGTCATCGTGTTAAGGGCTTAGATGGAGTGGAGTTCTTAAAATGTATGCAGGAGAACTTTTTAGCTCAACATGTCGAGGATTTTTTTTTCTTTCCAAAATATACTTTATTCATAAAAATCTGGAAAAAATACATGACAAAACAGTTCCAAACAGCACCAAGTCAAAATTTACAAACAGAGCAAAGGAGGTCAGTTTCCTTCAATACAGGAGTGAGTTGTCTCACAACCCTTCCATTTCATTTTTCATGCCATGCACATTTTACAGCACACGAAAATTTTCCCGATACAGTTCGAGGGATTTCCCATGGATCCAGCCCCTCCGTTCAGCTTGTTGGGGGGACCTTACACAGTGGTATTTCCCCATTGAGCCTTTGCTGCAGCTGCCCCAAGCTTTAGTGCGTCCCTCAGCACGTAGTCCTGGACCTTGGAATGTGCCAGTCTGCAACATTCGGTCGTGGACAACTCTTTGCGCTGGAAGACCAGCAAGTTTAGGGCAGACCAAAGGGGGTCTTTCACCGAATTGATAGTCCTCCAGCAGCAGTTGATGTTTATCTCAGTGTGCGTCCCTGGGAACATCCCGGAGAGCACAGACTCCTGTGTTACAGAGCTGGTCCATTGCTTTTTCCAAAGTATCAGATTCGGAATGGTGTTTCAAAGGAAGCGAAGGCAAACAATTACTTCCTGGTGGCCTGAAGGAAGGCGGGGTGGAGCGTGTTGATATCCGTTTAAGGGCAATATGCACATAAGCAATGCAGGCTCAGGATACATGCAGTATTTTCTTGAAAGGTCTAATAGATTATACAGTGCAATAGCTGCAAAGAATTACCATGTCAACGCAGCATCAGATTCTGAATAGTGTGACAAGATGATTTATACAACTGTGTATTGAAACCGTAAGAGGTGGTGTGTGATGTCAGGTGTCAGTGTGTGGCAACTTATAGCATGGAAAAAACTGTGATCAAAAAAAAAGTTCAAAGCAAGGCAGTGGTCGTGACCCTCATCCTGATGACCATTTTCGTGTGCGGCTGCATCAAGCTGTGTGTAGATCCCCAGTACGCAAACTCCAAGTGTCACTACGTGCTGAGGTTCTATCTGTCCCCGGTGTTGCGAAGGATGGGCCTGGTCACATTGCAACGGAACGCTCCATGCAGTTAGGCGGTGCCGTACCACCTATCCTTCGTGGAGCAGTTTCTGTGGGAAAACACCTTTGACCACCGGTCCATCAGGCAGTGGTCTGCAGGGAATGTCCTCAAGGCCCTACGGGAAAAGGAGACGGTGGATCACGTCGGATGGTTCCCCGAGCAGACCATCAAAGTCATTTGGCGGAATGCCTCATCACCAGAACTTTCAAACAAGCACCAAGACGTAGCTTGGCTGGTGGTTGGAAGGGCCCTCCCCATCAGATCCTTCATGCATACCCGACGTCTCGCCCCCTCCGCACAATGCCCCCGCGGTGGCTGTGGTGGGGAAGAGACGGTCGCCCACCTCCTCCTGGAATGTGCCTTTGCAAAGCAGGTGTGGAAAGAGATGCAGTGGTTTTTGTCAAGGTTCATCCCAAGCAGCTCTGTAACACAGGAGTCTGTGCTCTGCGGGCTGTTCCCAGGGACGCACACCGAGACAAACATCAACTGCTGCTGGAGGACTATCAATTCGGTGGAAGACGCCCTTTGGTCTGCCCGAAACTTGCTGGTCTTCCAGCGCAAAGAGTTGTCCACCACCGAATGTTGCAGACTGGCACATTCCAAGGTCTAGGACTACGTGCTGAGGGATGCACTAATGCTTGGGGCAGCCGCAGCAAAGGCTCAATGCGGAAAGACCACAGTGTAAGGTTCCCCCACCAAGCTGGACTGAGGGGCTGGATCCATGGGAAACCCCTCGAACTCTATCGTTAATATTCTCAATTGCTGTAAATGTAAAACTGTAATTGACATGACAATTGTGAAACGGAAGGATTGTGAAGAAACTCATGACAGTATTGAAGGAAACTGATCTCCCTTGCAATATTAGTATTTGTTGGTGCTGTTTGGAAACTGTTTGGCAATGTAATTTTTACAGATTTTTATGAATAAAGTATATTTTGGAAATAAAAAAAAAAACTGGTTGTGATGGTTGTCCCATGGGCCATCAATCTGGTTGTGGGGTAATGATTGCCGTTCCTCCGGCCTGGGTATTCTGCTGCGGGGAGAGAACTTCACCATCTCTGAAGTTAAGGAGGTGGTGGGCGGTCGCCTCATCGTAGCAGACGTGATGTGCAACAATGCTCCACTCCGGTTGATCAACGTGTCCGCCCCGGTACAACGCAGCGAGCGGCTGACCGTCTTCCAGCAGCTCCCACTGCTGCTGGCGACGTCCAGGCCGGTCATCCTAGGCGGTGACTTCAACTGCATCATCGATGCGGCTGGACGATCCGGCAGAGACGACAGCAAACTGGATGCTATGTCCAGATTCTTAATAGAAACAGTAAAAGATGCCAAAATGCACGACGTCTTCAGCAAACCTGCAGACGGAGCGCACCGCAGATACACATGGTCAAGATCGGACGGGTCTGCCCGTTCCAGGATTGACTTCCTGTTTGTGTCCCGTGCTGTCACGGTCGGATCCACCGACGTCAATCCGGTGTTCTTCTCCGACCACTGCCTCTTACTGGCCGACTGTCACTTACAGGACGACCAGCGGGTTGGCAGAGGGACGTGGAAACTCAATGCTACACTGCTGACCACAGAGAAGGTTGAGGAACTCAAAATAGATTACAAAGGTTGGAGGACCGTGAAACCCCTCTTTGAGTCTCCAGTTCACTGGTGGGAAGCGATCAAGGAGAACATCAAGAGGTTCTTCATCCACAAAGGTGTTCAGAGGGCGAGAGAGAGACAGAGGGAAATGTCCCGACTCCAGAAAATTATGCAAAATCTACTCCGGTTGCAGTCAATGGGGGTCGAGGTCAAAGAGGACCTCCAAGAGGTGAAGAGCCAGCAGGCCTCGCTCTTTGCCAAGGAGGCCTCCAAGATCATCCTCCGGTCCAGAGTCCGCTCCAACGAGCAGGATGAGACGTGCTCGCGTTACTTCTTCCAAAAGGTACACAGAGAGAGCTCTGTTATCAGCAGCCTGA